>NC_089492.1:23702500-24327500 GCF_036850765.1 Saccopteryx bilineata | reverse complement strand
CAACAGTGTATTGGATGGGTATAGGCCAAATTTGGAAAATATATTCTGCCACACATGGTATGTTAGAGCCCTGAACAAAAAGCCAGAGGATTTGGGCTATAATAGTTCTTCTAATACTAACAGAAGTTAGTAACTAAACCATTAACAACTATGATCTTCAGTTTATTCTTAAACATTTGAATTGCATATTGACTTCTTTAGCACTAAAAGAAGATATGTTCCAGAATGTAGTCTATAAGTAATTTCTCCAATGTGGCTCCCCGACATAAGGCCAGGATTCCAGGAATAGTTATTAAACCAGTGGGTAAACACTAGTTTAATTTGATTTCTACTAGAACAGAGTAATATTAAATGTAAAGTAAATAATAGGGAGTAATATACCTACTAATGCAATTGTATATCATGTAGAGAAAATGTTAACTTGAGATATAACATAGAGGGAGAAAAGTTCTCCCTTTTTCATTCATTCAACTGTTTTTAGTTGTTTGCTTAATTACTAGAATATCCTAAAATATTAATATATATTTATTACAATAATATATATTTCTTAATTTTTACAATATTCCTATAATATATATATTCCTTAATTTTATATATTTCTTAAATTTATAAGAATATAAATTTCTTAATTTGCTTTCAAAATCTCTTCATACTAAAGAGGATTTTTTATTTTTTGGTTTGTTACATATCTCTGTAGCTTGGAAAGTAAAATAAACTTACATTATTTAGAAATTTCAGTGAAATTTATATTCCTGTGCCTATAAAGGTTTTCATTTATAGTGGAATTATTTGAGTATAAGAATTCAGTGAAAAAAAACACAGATTGAGCAGAACGCTTAGGATCCTTTAGGCTTATTAAGTGTTGATGGAGCAAGATGTACCTTTTAAAGGTAAACTAATTATACTTATAATATAGTTAATGACTAATGATAAAACAAATAGTCAATAAGATAGACAATTAAAATTTAAATATTCAATTTCATACTTGATAGCTGTATGTACTTTGACAGGCTATTCAGGTGTCAGTTTACTCATTTGCAAAATAAAAAACATTGTATCTGCACATTTTTAAGACTTCTTACATATATTCATTTCCTTGCAAAATAACATAAAAATAATTAAAATATCAATGAAAAAGCAGACATTACCATGCCAGATATTGAACATTTTTTAGCGTTATACCTCAACAGTGGCATCTATACATCTATCTTTAGATCTATTTATATTCTTTTTGAATCCTAGATTTACAAATTAAAGTATCAAATTTAGTATTAGCCAAACATTCTTACTCTATGAACTAGATAATATCCTGTCATCAAAACTATAATATTTATATTGGCTAGTATTATCCCGTGATGTGTATTATAATTATAGCATATATTGGAGAGTTTGTCTTAGGAGTGAGTATGTCCAATTAAACCATTAACTGTCCATTTCTTCTTTGTTCTTTAAACCTTATTGGCAAAGTATCTCTTTGAATCGATTTCCTGTTCTTAACTCCTTTCAGGAAGCTATTTGATGTTTACCTAAATAAGATAAATAAGTTGAAACTGCTGAGAATAAAACTGACAAATCTATGTTTCAGTTGGAGATCCAACTAATTGTTTTATGCAATATCTGTTAAGAAACTCAGATAATATAAAATTTTAAAGTAGTCCTATTTATATAGCATAATTTATTGAGAGGGAACTATGCACAAAATTAAAGTTAGTAAAGGTTATTAAACTAGAAAACATTTAAGTAACAACTAATGCAGTGATACAACTTTTGGTTTGTAGTGTTAAACATGAGGAAAAATATCATCTGGGTGCCAGGGCCTAATTCTGTGAGATGGAGGAATGCAGCAATGCAAAAGCTCTTCTCAGGATTGTGTGCCCTGACCAAAATGGAACCCCGGACTTCCATATGCCCGAACTGAGAAGGATTGATTTGAGTTTCCTAAAAGGCTGAGTGAAATTTGCACAAATTGTAACTTTTGAAGCGGAGTAATGGTTTATATTAGTCGTTAATGAAAATATTTAATTTGGGAAGAATAAACCCATTTTATTAAATAAAGGGAAACCACTTTTAGTTGGATTGATCATTAATTACCCGTTATCTACAAAGTATACTAGTAGAGAATAAATAGGACATAGTACCAAGATGTTTTAATGGGAGTTAAGAAGTTGCATATGGTAAGTGTGATTAAAGGCACATTTATGCCCTGACCTGTGGTGGCACAGTGGGATAAAGCGTTGACCTGGAACACTGAGGTCGCCGGTTCGAAACCTTGGGCTTGCCTGGTCAAGGCACATATGGGAGTTGATGCTTCCTGCTCCTCCCCCTTCTCTCTCTCTCTGTCTCTCTCTCTAAAAAAATCAATAAATAAAATATTTTTTAAAAAAGGCACATTTAGAAGACATAGTTAGCCATGAACATGGCCAGAGTACATCTAAATTTGGCTGAAAAACATCATAATTTCAGTTGAAAATAACTAAAGACTGTTGCAACCTTTTCAAAAGATTTTCTTAAATTATCTTAGATAACATAGTCATTTAACATATTTTTCAAATTTAAAATATGTGTTTTGTAGTATATGGTCATGTTTTAAACTTATTCATAAACCTTATATTCTATACGTTCTTAAAATGTTAAAAACTTTAAATATTCTATTGTTACATGTGGAAAAGAATTTGCATTTGATTTAAAAATAAAATGTGTGACTATATAGAAAAAATATGTAAGAATTCTTTAAATGCTGCTCAAGAAAATCGTGTTTACTTTTAGCAAGAATTTCAGTATGCTCACTGTCTTGTTTTAAAATCTTGATTGGTTTTAAATTATTACTTTCTACAGGCAGCACATTTCTTGAGGATAAATATAATATATGTATATATATGTGTGTGTGTATATATATATTTACCTATGTATATATATA
Organism: Saccopteryx bilineata; assembly: GCF_036850765.1. NCBI lineage: Eukaryota > Metazoa > Chordata > Mammalia > Chiroptera > Emballonuridae > Saccopteryx > Saccopteryx bilineata. The sequence continues at coordinate 24,324,583 of NC_089492.1, read as the reverse complement.
TGTTTACTTATGAGTATAAATATATATATTTATTTATATACTGGAAAAGAGAATATGTCCTAATTTATGATATAAAATTCTAAAGAATTTTAAAATATTACATTTCATGCTCCTGGACAAGAAAAAATGTTCCCTTTATCAAATGTGTGCATATTTTCAGTCATAGAGAAGTCTTGGGGGGGGTAGAGTTCTCCTTTGATTTTCTCTGTATTTATCTATTCTTGGCCTCAAGTTCAAGAATAAAGCTGAGTAAATACTAGCACTTGAGAGAAAATGGGAAACTAGTTATCTGTAAAATTTTTATTGGTATACTTAAAAGCTTTAGTATGTAACCTCATTATATGTATATTTATTTACAAATACGTATGACTACATTGCTATATTATTTAAATTATAAAATTTACTTCAGGAAAATGATAATTATAAAGAAAGAAAGAATATCTATATAACAAGTGTTTTTATATGTACTTATTACATTCTGATGGGTGAAATACATACTCTCTGGAGTGGATGCCTACATTTAGAAACTGTGCACAAGAATGTACTCTGTGAACAAAGTCAATCTACTTTTATGTCCTTTTGAGTGCATTCTATGTGACAGCTAGTGTGCTCAATATATTTTTGAAATAATTTAATTGATTAATGAAGACTAAAGAGCAGAATTAATGAAGCTGTAGTATCTTTTTCAGATTCATCATCTTAAGGTTCAGTTGCAAATTTTCTTTATCATTATTCTGGTGTACTTGAGGAATAAACAATGTTTTAATCAAATACACACACACACACACACACACACACGGCAGGTTCTGATGTTACATATATCCTATCATGCTTTTCTTTTAATAGCTGGCTCTGCCCTTGTTATTTTTCCAGGTGTCTGCAAATAGCCACTCGTTCTTATGCACAATTCATAGTGCTCAAAACCGTAGACATTCATGAACATATTGAACTGGCCTCCACATTTCCTGCGGAGTTCACTTCAAACCCACGTGTAGACTTATGCTCCATCCACAATGAAATTTTTTGTTCTCTGGGCTTCATAAATCATAATTTTGTTCAGATTTTTATACTGGCCTGAATTTTCTTCTCCAGTCATCTCTGTTTTCAATTCTAGCTCAAATCCTACCCTGATGTTTTAATGGATCCCCCTCCTTCTCCTTCTTCTGTGTGTTCCTCCTTTGGTGTGTTTTTGCATATAGTGAAATATACATATTAAAACTTACCATATTTTTAAGTATTTAATTTATTGTCATTAAGTACATTCCCACTGTTGTGTTACCATCACCACTAACTTCGTTATCATTACAAACTGAAACTCTGTACCCATTAAACCAGGGGTCCCCAAACTTTTTACACAGGGGGCCAGTTCACTGCTCCTCAGACCGTTGGAGGGCCGGACTATAAAAAAAACTATGAACAAATCCCTATGCACACTGCACATATCTTATTTTAAAGTAAAAAAACAAAACAAGAATAAATACAAATTTAAAATAAAGAACAAGTAAATTTAAATCAACAAACTGACCAGTATTTCAATGGGAACTATGCTCCTCTCACTGACCACCAATGAAAGAGGTGCCCCTTCCAGAAGTGCGGCAGGGGTCAGGTAAATGGCCTTAGTGGGCCACATGCAGCCTGCAGGCCCGTAGTTTGGGGACCCCTGCATTAAACAAAAGCTCTCTGTTCTTTTTTTCTCCACCCCTATGCTAAACATTATTCTGCTTTCTATCTCTATATATTTTAGTGTTCTAGGTACCTCATATATGTGAATCATACAATATGTGTGTCTTCCATTTTTTCTAATTTGTGTCCCTTAGTATAATGTTTTCAAGGTTCATATATATTGAAGCATGTATCAGAATTTCATTCCCTATTAAGACTCAATAGTATTACATTGGATATGTATGCCATATTTATCCATTCATCTGTTGATGGAAAGTTGGGTTGCTTCCAACTTTTGGCCATTGTAAATAATGTTGCTTTGGTGTAGAAATATCTGTTTATGTCCCTTGCTTTTAATTTTTTAGGGGGTATAAACAAAGAAGTGGAATTGCTGGATCATTTGGTAATTCTATATTTAATTTTTTGAGGTATCATCATACTGATTTTTATACCGACTGACCAGTTGACCAGCAATGTTACAAAGGTTCTAATTTCTTCATATCCTCTACAATTTTTACCTTTTTAAAAATATATATACATTAACCATTCAAGTGGATGTGAAGTGGTACACAAAGGATCTTTCCTTAATAGGACAATTTAAAAATATTTTATTCTCTTATTTATAATTATCTATTTATGCTTTTATACTTTATTTTAGCCTTCTAGAGATTATTTAATATTTTATGCTGATATGAATATATTAAAATATTTGGGAGTTAGATTTTTGCTTAAACTCACTTTTCAGCATGTTAAATAAATTATAATAAATCCTTGATAAATGTTAGTTGGATATTCACTACATATCTGTATTTTCCATTGTAAATTAGTCTAATTTTTTTACTTAAAAATGTTAGGCCATGTATTATGAAAATTGTGACAGAATTTTAAAAATCATGTCATTTCTGTTAAATATTCTGATCCAACAATAGAAGCAATTTTAATTACTCTTGTATCCAATTTTGATTGTTCTTTTAAATAACATGTATTTATTTTTTTAACCAATGTTGGAATATTTAAATATTACAGGTAAATATTGAGTTTAGCTCCTTATTTTTTTGTCAATACTACTATATACTGTTTCTATTATAAAGAAATTTTATGCACATTGATTAAACTGATTAAAATGTAATATAACTAATTTGCTTAACATTTTATTTATTTATTTATTTATTTATTTATTTATTTATTTATTTATTTATTGTGTTTACACAGATTCTAGTGTCTCCTCAAAAGCATCTCTCCTCCCCTGTATTCCCCTCAACATCTCCCTTAACCTCCTTCCAACAACTCCCTCCCCCCTTCCCTTCAGGTTTAATTCCATTCTTCTGTTCACATTGTTCCTTGGATTCCTCAAATGAGTGAGGTCATACGATATTTTTTTTTCTCTGCCTGGCTTATTTCACTCAACATAATAGTTTCCAGGTCCATCCATGTTGTTGCAAAAGGTAATATTTCCTTCTTTTTCATGGCCTCATAGTATTCTATTGTATATATGAACTACAGCTTTTTAATCCACTCATCCACTGTCAGATACCAGATCTTTGCTATTTTGAACAATGCTGTCATAAACATGGGGGTGCATTTCTCTTTTTCAGTCAGTGATATGGTGTCCTTAGGATATATTCCTAAAAGTGGGATGGCTGGGTCAAAGAACAGTTCCATTTCTAATTTTTTGAGGAATCTCCATACTGTTTTCCACAGTGGCTATACTAGTCTGCATTCCCACCAGCAGTGCAGGAGGGTTCCCTTTTCTCCACATCCTCGCCAGCACCTATCATGTGTTGTTTTGTTAATGAGCGCCATTCTGACTGGTGTGAGGTAGTATCTCATTGTAGTTTTAATTTGCATTTCTCTAATGATTAGTGATGTTGAACATTTTTTCATCTGTCTATTGGCCATCTGTATGCCCTCTTTGGAGAAGTGTTTATTCATTTGTTGTTCCCATTTTTTGATTGGATTACACCATGCACAAAAATAAACTCAAAATGGATAAAGGACGTAAATGTAAGTCGTGAAACCATAACCATCTTAGAAGAAAACACAGGCAGTAAGCTCACTGACATCTATCGCAACAATATATTTGCTGATTTATCTCCACAGGTAAGTGAAATAAAAGACAGGATAAACAAATGGGATTATATCAAACTAAAAAGCTTTTGTATAGCTAAAGACAATATGAACAGAATAAAAAGACAAACTACACAATGGGAGAACATATTTGACAATATGTCTGCTAAGGGGTTAATAACCAAAATTTACAGAGAACTTATAAAACTCAACACCAGGAAGACAAACAATCCAATCAAAAATTGCTTAACATTTGAAATATATGGTCTCTCTTAATAAATTTTGCTATTTTCTCTATGACTTCTATTCACATTCTCTATTTTATTCAAAATTATTATAAGACTTTTTGAAATCAATAAAAAAGAGAACATAAATGGTTCATTAGATCTTGGTTGGCAGTCAGAAACTTAGTTTAGAATTAAAATTGTGGACAGCTAACTTATCACAGAACTCTGTACTTAGTAGCTTTTAGTAACATGAAAAATGTGAACAGAATGCTCTCTCTCCAGTCCATAGGCTAAGTGTTATATGGTGTAGAATAACCTTTAGTTTTCAGCAATATATCAAAATCCACTTGCAATGAGATTTATGTGAATACAATCCTAATCTATATAAATTGTATATCTGTCATACGAAAATTGGATAGCATAATGCCACTTTTCTTAAAAGTTCTAAGGATTTCCAGGATGACATTGAGAAAATTAACAGTGTGTTCACTGTAATATATATCAAAGGTGGATGCTTTAATTATAGAATATAATACTATAATTTTTATATTGACAAATGACTGACATGCCATTACAATTTCAATTTTTGAGTAAATTGGAAGAAATTTAAATCATCAATTTGTCAAGTTTAAAAGTGTTCATATGTAAATATGTTTATTATATATTATTAATATTTATAATAATAAATATATATAATTATACTTAAAGTTAACATTTAGAGATTCTTGAGCTTACGTTTATGGTTTACTAACTATATTTGGAATAAACTGTATATTTATTTGTTTGACTAGGTTGTTTAAGTTGAGTTGATGTTTGTACTTGACTTAATAATTTAATAGAATTACACTGTACACTTGCCACTGCAGGAAAGTAGGTAGTGTTTCATGATTAGATTGATGTGGATGAAATTTAGAAAATTTAGTTGTATATGATTAGAAGCACGGGTTTACCATTTTTTTTCCGTTGTTAAGTTGGTTTTTTATTTTGTTTATTTCTTTCTTTCACATGATGTTTCAGCAACACTTGTAAAAAAAACAATTCTTTTTCCATTAAAGTAACTTAGGAGTTTTGTTGCAAATTAATTGATACATTTACATTTTTTCTGAAATTTTCATTGATCTATGTGATTATGCTGTACTAATACCACATTTGCTTGATTACAATTGCTTTTTTTTCAATTGTGAAATCAAATAATATTAGTCATCCAAAGTTATTCTTCTCTGGAAAATTATCTTATTCTGGGTCCACTGCTTTTATTGGGTTGGGGAATAAGTTCGTAGCGTTTTTACCGAAGACTTTTATTTAAACAAAAAACAATAATTATATCAATAAGTTAATCAATTATATATTTGCCATTGCTGTTAACAACCTCTTCCCACCTCTCGATCAATTTGTTGATGCTGTTCCGCCAAAAATCGCCTGGTCTGGTGTCAAAGAAGTTGTTGAGCCAGTTTTTAAGGACCTCTTTGTTATTGAAGGTAACGCCCTTCATATGGTTTGACAGGGAGCTGAAAAGATGGTAATTGGTTGGTGCAAGGTCCGGAGAATACGGCGGATGCTGAAGGACCTCCCATTCGAGCTCTTGGAGTGCGGCTTTGACAACTTGTGCAACATGGGCCCTGGCGTTGTCATGAAGGAGTATGGTTTGACCATGTCGATCAGGTCTTTTCAGTCGAATAGCCTCATTCACGCGGTGTAGCTGGGCAATGTAGAGCTCCTTGTTGACCATGGCATCCTTTTCGAGCATTTCCCAGTTTTTCATCGAATTCAGAAGGCCTTCTGCTGCGGCACGTGTCATCAACGTCAAAGTCGCCATTTTTGAACTTTGCAAACCATTTCTGTGCTGTAGACTCGCCTATGACACCTTCTCCATACACGTCGCAAATGTCCCAGGCTGCTTCGGCAGCTTTTTTTTTTTTTTTTTTTTTTTAATAATTTTATTTTTTTAATGGGGCAACATCAATAAATCAGGATACATATATTCAAAGATCAACAAGTCCAGGTTATCTTGTCTTTCAATTATGTTGCATACCCATCACCCAAAGTCAGACTGTCCTCTGTCACCTTCTATCTAGTTTTTTTTGTGCCCCTCCCCCTCCCCCTTTCCTTCTCCCTTTTCCCCCTCCCCCCATAACCACCACACTCTTATCAATGTCTCTTAGTTTCACTTTTATGTCCCACCTACGTATGGAATAATGCAGTTCCTGTTTTTTTCTGATTTACTTATTTCACTACGTATCATGTTATCAAGATCCCACCATTTTGCTGTAAATGATCCAATGTCATCATTTTTTATGGCTGAGTAGTGTTCCATAGTGTATATGTGCCACATCTTCTTTATCCAGTCATCTATTGATGGGCTTTTTGGTTGTTTCCATTTTGACCTTGATGAAAAGCAAAGAAGAGCAGGTGTCGAAAATGTTGATTTTTGCCTCCTGGGTATTCCATTTCTAAGCCTCAAAACTAATAAAAAATTAACTCAAAAATACAATTAACATAGTTTTGTAGAGCAGAAAGAGTTTCATCGAATGAATACTTACCCTTTGCCAAACAGCAAACAAATCGTTGTAAAATAAAAGAAAATATAAAAACACTACGAACTTATTCCCCATCCCCATATGGCGGATGCTGAAGGACCTCCCATTCGAGCTCTTGGAGTGCGGCTTTGACGACTTGTGCAACATGGGGCCTGGCGTTGCCGTGAAGGAGTATGGTTTGACCATACATATTTCAAATAATATGTATTTCTAGAAATATTTTGCCAAATTTTGACTGTGATTGCAAAGAATTGCTAAGTAAACTTAAAGATAACTAGCATATAGTGATATATAAACAGTATATATCTATAAATATTTAGTGATTCATTGACATTTTTTTAAACCAGCTATTTTACACTTACTTAGAATTACTCCTAAATATTTCATATTTGGAGATGCTGTTACACATGCTACAACATTTTTTAGTACATATTAATTTCTAATCATTCTTTACTAATATAAAATAATTTATTATTTTTCTAAAGTCCTTTAAATAGTATGTACCCATTTTCATTATCTTCCTAATATTTTCTACTGAAAATTTCTCTTTGACCCATACTATTTTTTATAAGTATATTACTTATTTCCCAAATTTTAGGAATTTTCTAGATATATTTCTGATATTGATTTTGACTTTAATTCTACTGTGGTCACAGAGAATATTTTTAATGATTTCAGTTTGTTAATATTTATTGGCATTTCTTAAAGAAAGTGAAATCTGCATTGAATATATGTTCTGCTGCTGTTATTGGTGTGCTGTATTGGTTCATAGTCTTTCTCTCTCTCTCTCTCTGTCTCTCTCCTTCCTTCCTTTCTTCTTTCTTTCTTTCTTTCTTTCTTTCTTTCTTTCTTTCTTTCTTTCTTTCTTTCTTCTTTTCTTTCTTTCTACAAATACCACAATTTTGTTTTATCCAGAACAAATACAAAAAGAATCTTTTGACCATGCTTGAAAAAATTCAAGCATAGGTTTGAAATCTGTCCCCAAACTGCACATACAATGAAAACACTATTTTGCTAATACAATTGAGTTGCTGCTGCATTTTTCTACTATCTGACTAATATTAACAGGACACTACTACCAGTATTAGGAACAATCCTTAGTTTGGAACAGTCTCCAGTGTCAGGCATAAATTTTACTTCTTTTCACACTGCTGGTTCTCTGTATACCTGGGGTTCCTCTTTGTTAGTAAAGTTGTCTTTGGTATTGAAGGTCTTATGAATCTTCAGATGTTTCCTCTTTGACCAAATTGGCAACAGTTTTGCATGAAACATCAAGCAAATCTTTGATGTCTAAATAGTGTGCAGTCAGAATAAGTTCAAAAAGTGATCCTTGGTCAACTTGAAAAAATTCTTGATCCCTTACAAAGATATCATCTTTCTGCTTTTCTTTGTTATCATCGTAAGGGGGAGGAGGGTCATCCCTGTAGTGGGTGTACCCCTAAATGATGTTTATAAATGTTGCTGCATTAACTTCTGGTTGAGGAACTGAGTCATCATCACCTTTATCATCCATTACCAAATCTTCTAACATGGTATTTATTTATTTATTTATTTATTTATTTATGAGAGGCACAGAGAAAGAGCAGAGGCAGAGAGCAAACGGACAGACAGAAAGGGAAAAAAATGAGGAGCATTAACTCATAGTTGTGGCACTTTAGGTATTCATTAACTGCTTTCTCATACGTACCTTGATGGGGGGTTGAGGGTCTCCAGCTGAGCCAATGACCCCTTGCTCAAGCCAGCAACTATGGAGTCATGCCTAGAATCCCACGCTCAAGGCTGTGACACTATGCTCAAGGCAGATGAGCTTGTGCTCAAGCTGGCAAACTCAGGGTTTTGAACCTGGTTCCTCAGTGTCCCTAGCTGATGCACTATCCACTGCACTACCGCCTGGTCAGGCTTCTAACATGGTCCTGATATTCAGAGGTTATTTGGCAATTTCAACATCAACTTTAAATATATCTTCATCAGAACTCTGCAACTTAATTGAAGGCATGTTGTTTGGTCTCCCAGAGACATTAGGCAGAAGCTAACGAGAGCAGGGCGGCATAGTAGACACAAGAGAGGAAGGTAGAGAACAGGCCACCACATCCTCAAGTCTTCTTCATTCTTGCCCATTTATTGTCAACTCATTCTATTGATTGCTGAAATAAAAAGGTTACCATCCACAACTGTAATTGCGGATGTTTTCTAGTTATACCTTCAGTTCTATCAGTTTTTACTTGGTATGTTTTTTTTTTGTTTGTTTGGTTTTTTTTTAATAAATTTTTATTAATGGTAATGGGATGACATTAATAAATCAGGGTACATATATTCGAAGAAAACATGTCTAGGTTATTTTGTCATCAAATTATTTTGCAAACCCCTCGCCCAAAGTCAGATTGTCCTCCGTCACCCTCTATCTAGTTCTCTGTGCCCCTCCCCCTCCCCCTAACTCTCTCCCTCCCTCCCTCCCATGTCCCCCCCACCCTTGGTAACCACCACACTCTTGTCCATGTCTCTTAGTCTCTTGTTTTAAAGTTAGATATAGTACAATTTTAAGTTTCTTCTGTTTTCTTCTTTTAAATGATTATCAAAAATTCCTTTTTAAGATTTTATCAATTTTTGAGATGACATTGGTTAATAAAATTATGTTTCAATATATGAATATCACCTGTGTATTGCATAGTGTGTTCACCACGAAGTCTGATTACTTCTGCTACCATATATATTACCCTCTTTACCTTAAATTTTATTTCTATCAATAATTTATTACACTTTATTTAGATTATCTGTTTTAAATATATATACAGCAAATGTACTTATCAAACAGCATATTTAATTTTTTTTTTACTTATTCATTTTAGAGAAGAGAGAGATAGAGAGAAGGGGAGGAGACACAGGAAGCATCAACTCCCATATGTGCCTTGACCAGGTAAGCTCAGGTTTTCAAACTGGCAACCTCAGTGTTCCAGGTTGATGCTTTATCCACTGTGCCAACACAGGTCAGACTCAAACAGCATATTTTAATACACTGGAAATGAAGCTACTAAATGACTATTTTAGAGTAACTTTTATAGAATTCTAAAAGGTTATTTTTCAAGAAAGACACAACATGGTAACTAGAGAACATTTTGAAAGAAAAAAAATAACTCCAAAACTATATTACTTTTACATTTACCATTTTAAACAGATTGGAATATATAATCTCAAATCCTATATAGATGCAAAGTTTATTTACTGAAGGGATAATGAGATCAAATGATAACTCTAACATTAACTCAAAATATGAATTTTTTCATGTTTTAGGGCAAAAAAATCTTAATATAATATAAAATTAAATTATTGGTGTATATATCTTTAATGAAGAATTTATACATTTCTTAACATTCTGAATATATTTTGACATTAAAAAGTCAGTAAATTAAAAATGGGTATAAAATATTTTATTATTAATTTTTCTTTCATAACATCAGTTAGTATCTTTCAACTGAATTACAAGCCATTTTTTATAACATACATATAATCTTTCCACAAGAATCATAGTAGATTTTATAATCAGTTAATTAAGCAACATTTATGAGATCTACTCAAAAATCGTGGTTATATAAATAAGAAACAAAATGCATTAGGATATGATATCAAGGTGATATATTCCGTTCTGTTAAAAAAGTTAAATGCATAATATAAATACTTAAGGATAGGAGTTAATTCACTTGATTAATAGTTTAAATTTAAACAGAGTAGTGGAGTTTTGGCATTTGCAAGAAACCTACCCTGAAACTGTTTCAAATAAGCAAATTTTCTGTGGCACTAAAAGATAAATTATAATAATTTTTCTCATGTAATGCATGGGTATTTATTGTAATAATTTGATAACATGTAGTAAATGGAATCAATGAAGCCACATAGTTACTGTGATTGATTTGATTTGCTATGTGACTCTTGAAAGTGCATTAACTTTTCAATAAAATCATTTCAGATTCTGATAATTTATTCTCTTTCATTGTCAGGATTTCTTTAATTTACAATGTTAGCAAAGAAAAATCCTTCATCTATTTATTTATATAAATATATGTACATATAAATATATAGCAAATCTACATATATAATTATATTGATAATATTGAGTTTGAGATTGGTTATGAAGAAGTGAGAGACATGTTTTTAAAGAATAGAAAAAAAAAGATCTTTCAGATTTTACATGCAACAAAACAGAAACATAGTCATTGTGATAGCCAAAATACATTAAAGATACATTAAAGAATACTTTATAATTTTTGCAGTATCTTTTGCACACATTAGCTCAGCAAATGAGGCACGGTCAATGGAAAACATGAAAACATTGAGTTTTGGTAAGTGGAACAGAGAAGATGGTCTGGAATGAGATAAGAAATGAAATACTGCTTAGGACTCACGATATGAAAACAATGGCTTATGTTTTTAGTGGGAAAGAATTATATGGATACATTTTTGATGTTTTGATTCAAAATGATCTCAAATTCACAAATTAGAAACTATGTTAAATCCTGGTTCTAGGTTTTAAAGAAAAACATGGTATTAAATCAAGATTTCTTTTTTGTCTCTGAGATGTTTTTCTTCACTTCATTATACTGCCCTTCTGACAAATCAAGGGATTGAAAAAATACTTGTGTTAATATGAGAACTCAAATCTAAAGCAGTAGGTTATATGGTACTTATACTAGATCTCACAGATATATAATGTAATGTGGCAGAAAACGACCCCAAATATAAGTTTTATGATATTCTGATTATCTTTGACTTTATAAATTATGCAATTTAGAAATTGGCATGAAATGCATTCTAAATTTTCTTCACATAATCTTATCAGTATAATGTTAAATATTATTAAGTGTATGAAATATTGTAATTATCATATTGTATGTTATAAAATGTGTATATTTGTTTTAATAGAGTAAATAAAAGGACCACAGAAATTTAAAAAAAGAAGAGGCAAAGGGTAACTATAGGAAAAATTAACCAATAGATAGTCATTGGAATATGTAGAAAACATTTATAAAATAGTTATCAAAACCAGTTAGATGTCTGATATTCAAAAATAAACAGAAAACAGTGAAAATTATGTTAATGGAAAAAGTGGGATGTAGTGTCTTTTTAGGGCAATAGATACTTAAGAATTGATTTATAATGTTTACTTTTATTTCCTGACAAATGTCAAGATGCTTATTTTCTATATACTTAAGAGAGTAAAGTGTGAACATTTACTATTTAGGTTTGGAAAGTTGCTTTTTTTCTTTAGTGAGTAGACTAATCATGTTAAAGTCTGATGAAAGAAAATATAAATTTATTTTGTGTGCGTGTGTGTGTGTGTGTGTCTTTTAAGCTGGTTTGGGGGATTATCAACTGATTAAAGGTTAAAGGAGCCTGACCAGGCAGTGCACAGTGGATAGAGAGTCGGACTGAGATGCGGAGGATCCAGGTTCAAAACCCCAAGATCGCCAGCTTGAGAGTGGACTCATCTGATTTGAGCAGGGCTCACCAGCTTGAGCCCAAGGTCGCTGGCTTGCGCAAGGGGTCACTCGGTTTGTTGTAGCCCTTTGGTCAAGGCACAGATAAAAAAGCAATCAATGAACAACTAAGGTGCCTCAACAAAGAATTGATGCTTCTCACTTCTTTCCCCTCCTATCTGTCCCTATCTGTTCCTCTCTCTGTCTCTCTCTATCTCTGTCACAAAAAAAAGGTAAAAGAAAAAAATAAGAAACTTTAAAGGAAGTAGAAATCTTTTTCAAACTAAGGAAGAAAAAACTTCTTTAATTAGGAAGCAATTTAGAATGAATATTAGCCCTAATCTTATACCTTTTAATTAATTAATTAAAAAACCACCAAAATCAGAATAATCATTTGTGAAATTGAATTAGTGGTCATGTTATCAAATCCATCATGTGGCATTTAGAATTTCATTTTTCAGAGCTGATAATGGAGGTCCTATAAACTAAAATGAGCATTTCATTTACTCTGATCCAAGTAAGAGAAAAATTGGATATGACTTTAATTGAAATTACCTGCTTCCAGAGGAAATGTCAAACAAATATCATATGAAACTTCCACAGAAGAAGAATGTAGTGTCTCAGTGAGTGTGAGCTTAACAGGTTGACAATCACCTAACTGGAAAAACTATCAGCCTAAAAGCACATTAAAGATAAGAACTGTTGTCCTTTTAATATTGGTATCACAAATACCTCACCTATTGCCTGAACAAAGTAGACAATCAATAAACATTACTAACACAGTTGGATTCAAAAAAATAATAATGGTAACAGAAATTGCTTGAATTCTGAGACTAGGTAATTTATATTTTCTAATTGCAAATTTGTTTATTGATTGTAAATTTTCACTCGTCTTAATATAATTAGTTTCTGTGGTAAGAATTCACTTCTTCGAGAATATCTCCACTGATTTCTCTAAAAACACTTTTAAAGAAAAGATAAAAATACATAATAAGATGTTAATAAATTTTTGGGCTTTCTATTCTGTTTTGATTATCGTGGCTCTATACCATGTATATGGTCAAATAATTTTTGATAAAGGGGCCAACAACACACAATGGAGAAAAGAAAGCCTCTTTAACAAATGATGCTTGGAAAACTGGAAAACCACATGCAAAATAATGAAACTTGACTACAGTTTGTCTCCTTGTACTAAAATTAATTCAAAATGGATCAAAGACCTAAATATAAGACCTGAAACAATAAATTACATAGAAGAATCATAGGTACTGAACTCATGAATCTTGGTTACAAAGAGCACTTTATGAATTTGACTCCAAAGGCAAGGGAAGTGAAGGCAAAGATAAATGAATGGGTCTACGTCAGACTAAGAAGCTTTTGCACAGCAAAAGAAACTGACAACAAAACAACCAGACAGTCAACTAAATGGGAGAAGATATTTTCAAACAACAGCACAGATAAGGGCCTAATATCCAAAATATACAAAGAACTCATAAAACTTAACAACAAACAAGCAAACAATCCAATAAGAAAATGGGAAGAGGACATGAACAGACACTTCTCCCAGGAAGAAATACAAATAGCCAACAGATATATAAAAAGATGCTCATCTTCATTAGCTGTTAGAGAAATGCAAATTAAAACTACAATGAGATACCACCTCATACCTGTTAGATTAGCTATTATCAACAAGACAGGTAATAGCAAGTATTGGAGAGGCTGTGGAGAAAAAGGAACTCTCATCCACTGTTGGTGGGAATGTAAAGTAGTACAATCACTATGGAAGAAAGTATTGTGGTTCCTCAAAAAATTAAAAATAGAATTACCATATGACCCAGCAATTCCTCTACTGGGAATATACCCCCATAACTCAAAAGCACTGGTATAAAGACACATGCAGCCCCATGTTCATTGCAGCATTGTTCACAGTGGCCAGGACATGGAAACAACCAAAAAGCCTTTCAATAGATGATTAGTTAAAGAAGAAGTGGTACATATATACTATGGAATACTACTCAGCCATAAGAAATGATGACATTGGATAATTTACAAAAACATGGATGGACCTTGATAACATTATGCTAAGCGAAATAAGTAAATCAGAAAAAACTAAGAACTATATGATTCCATACATAGGTGGGACATAAAAATGAGACTAAGGGACATGGACAATGGTGTGGTAGTTGCCGGGGTGGGGAGGGGAAAGGAGGGGGTGGGGAGAGGAGGGGCACAAAGCAAACCAGATAGAAGGTGACGGAAGACTATATGACTTTGGGTGATGGGTATGCAACATAATCAAATGTCAAAATAACCTGGAGATGTTTTCTCTGAACCTATGCACCCTGATTGAATAGTGTCACCCCATTAAAATTAATTTAAAAAATGATGTTAATAAGTGATTAGGACATTTTTGGAAATCTTTGAATTCCTACAGCAAGCTCAAGTGTGGGGATTTTTAGGCAATTGAATATAGACTACTTCTAATCAAGTCCTTATCAGCCTAGCATCCAAACCTTAGCATTTTTGTTTCCTGAAACTCAATTGTTAATATTTACTTATCCCATTATAGTTTTACAATGTACATTTATAATGTACATTGGCTGTACATTATAATTAACTAGGATCTTTGAAAAAATACTGATGGTTGAACCTCATAACTAGAGAGGAGCTCAGGCATTAGGAATCTAACATTCTGTCAATAATTGTTAAACATAGCCAAGGTTAAGTACCAATGGTGTAAAAATCCAATTTTTTAATTCATTACCAGTGCAGAGTAACTAATAATTCAGATTTAAAATCTGTGTTTGTAAGGGCTCTATTATTTATCCAATATGAAGATGGTAATTATTACCTTATTTAGTGGTTACACTATGAATTGATATAGGGAGACATGAACAGAATAGAACTGATAGGCCAGGTACAGAAGGTCATCAAGGCAGAAAGCCCCAGGTGCCTAACAATGGACAACTGTGAGGTGGGAACTTGCCCTCAGCTTGACCTTTCTTCTAGCAGAACACTGGTCTTGTGGTTTGGGTTCCATGGCTTTTCATAATACTGGTCTTGCAGTTTGGACCCTCCCCTGACCTTTTCTCCCCTGGCATGTCACTGGTTATGTGGTAGACCTCCTTAGAGAAGGAACTAGGGGGGCAGGGAATAGCCTCATAAGACTCCCATATAAGCCCTTGTACAACCACTCCCTTAAGCATTAAGTCCTCAACACAGTGCAGTGCTGACCAACATCAAATAATCTTAGGAACAAAGCCTCGGGTCTGTTGACCACAGAGATAGAGTTTTGGTCAAACTAGAGATAGCATTGAGACCTCAGTTGTGTTTCAGGTCTGGGCCCAGAAAATCAGCAAAAGCAGATGAAGGGATGCCATGACTGACATCAGGACAACATGTAATACCTAATAACCCCAACTCCTTTAGCACGAAGCCTGAAAGAACACATCTGGAAAGCTGATGAATATTTTTTTTGGACTTTTTTTTATTATTATTAAATTTAATGCAGTGAAATTGATAAATCAGGGTACATATATTCAGAGAAAACATCTCCAGATTATTTTGACATTTGATTGTGCTGTATACCCCTCCCCCAAAGTCAAACTGTCTTCTGTCTGGTTTTCTTTGTGCCCCTCCCCTCCCCACCCCCTCTCTCCTTACTTGTGCCATCACCCCTCCCCCCACCCCTCCACCCCTGTTGCCATCACATTCTTGTTCATGTCTCTGAGTCTCATTTTTATGTCCCATCTATGTATGGATTCAAATAGTTCTTAGTTTTTTCTGATTTACTTATTTCACTCCGTATAATGTTATCAAGGTCCATCCATGTTATTGTAAATGATCCGATGTCATCATTTCTTATGGCTGAGTAGTATTCCATAGTATACATGTACCAAAGCTTTTTAATCCACTCGTCTTCTGACGGACACTTGGGCTGTTTCCAGATCTTCCCTATTGTGAACAGTGCTGCCACAAACATGGGGGTGCATTTCTCCTTTTCGAGCCATTCTATGGTGTTCTTGGGGTATATTCCTAAAAGTGGGATAGCTGGGTCAAAAGGCAGTTCGATTTTCAGTTTTTTGAGGAATCTCCATACTGTTTTCCACAGTGGCTGCACCAGTCTGCATTCCCATCAGCAGTGCAGGAGGGTTCCCTTTTCTCCACATCCTTGCCAGCACTTATTCTGTGTTGTTTTGTTGATAAGCGCCATTGTGACTGGTGTGAGGTGATATCTCATTGTGGTTTTAATTTGCATTTCTCTAACGATTAGTGATGTTGAGCATTTTTTCATATGCCTATTGGCCATCTGTATGTCCTCTTTGGAGAAGTGTCTATTCATCTCTTTTGCCCATTTTTTGATTGGATTTTTTGTCTTCCTGGTGTTGAGATTTACAAGTTCTTTATAAATTTTGGTTATTAACCCCTTGTAAGACGTATTGTCAAATATGTTCTCCCATTGTGTAGTTTGTCTTTTTATTCTGTTCTTGCTGTCTTTAGCTGTGCAAAAGCTTTTTAGTTTGATATAGTCCCATTTGTTTATCCTGTCTTTTATTTTACTTCCCCGTGGAGATAAATCAGCAAATATATTGCTCTGAGAGATGTCGGAGAGCTTACTGCTTATGTTTTCTTCTAAGATGCTTATGGTTTCACAGTCTACATTTAAGTCTTTTTTTTATTGCAATCCTCCCCTGAGACCTCCAGATCAAAATCCTCAGGTGAAGGACCTATTGCACTTTCTATCTCTCTCATATTTGCACCTCTTCCCTGCCTCTCCTCCCCCTTTCTTCCCTTGAGGCTGGCACCTCTGTTTCTTTTCTCCTAGGCTCCAAGGGCCCTTCTTTTGCCTCTGTAACTTGTTTCCTAAGAACATGCAGCCCAGCTGGTTTCATTCTTCCATGGCTTACTTCTACCTCTTTGACTTTCTAAATAAACTTTTATTTGTATGTGAGTCTTGACTAAATTTTTTCTTGGCCAAAACTCAAGGATTGAGATCTAACATTTTGGTGCCATTTTGCTGTTAATGCTATTAATTATTATTTTTAATTCTCTAATACTTTGCTGCATATGCAATATAGTTCACCAGGAAAGCACAAGAGTGTAGTACAGAAAACTGTTAAATAACAAGCTTAAAAAGATACTTTGAGAAGGTCCAGCTGATAAGTTTGGTCCTTGACTGGTGTCTGGGGACTAGACAGGTTACCAGTTCCTTAAACTAAAATAAAAAAATTCCATAAATGATTAGTAGATCACTGGGCCCAAATTATGCAAAAAATATGGTTTATGCAGAATAGCTACTATTTTTTAGGGAGCCTGGAATTTTGAAACCTGACTAGTCATGCAAAAAAGTACCATGAGCTTTCTTGATAGAACACTTCAAGAATATTGTCATAATTTGTTGGTGGAGGAATTAAGCATGTCCTATGTGACTCCATGGATGAGGAGTCTTAGAAGCTGGTCTCTTCTGGACTTTTCTATTTGCTTCTTTTAATAAATATTAGCCATCAATACAATTATATGGTGATTCTAGTATGCCTTTCTAGCAAACCACGAAATCTGTATTTTAGAAAGAAAGTTGGACTATGTATAACTAAATTTTGTAATGGGGTTTAAGAAATATGGACAGCTATTGTCACAAATGATTTTCTGCTTTGACTAAAAATCCAGTATATATTTATTTATAGATTATCTCATTTTCAACTGAATTATTTCCACTCTCTTTTATTTGACCTATCAGTTGTATATCTGTTGCCACACAATTTTTCAGGCACTAATATAAATGTGTGTGTGTGTATGTGTGTGTGTGTAATGAGATTTACATTAGGGAAACAACCCAATATCAACAATGATGAAAGTAGTTTACTATATCCACATATGAAGAAGAAAGTCACCACCAGACATATCAGCTTTGAGTATGAACCCTTCATAGCTAATAACTAAATGTTAGTACCTGGTGAAGAGAAAAAAAATAAAACAATGTGGACGTATAATTCTCCATGTGCTTCTAAGACCAAGGCTGATAATGCATAAAATTAAAGGAATCCTTTATGTTGGTAACATGGGTCAGTTTCAAAGTGTTACTCAAGCCTGTGTCTGAATAGTGACAAGAAAAATAAGTCAAATATACTTGTGAAAATTAAAACACATTATTATACACTTAAGAGCAGTATAAGGTTTTAATAAACTTCACCAAATTATTAAAACCCTCCCAAAGATGTGTCTTTACAATACAAATGAAGATATTTCTTAATAGATATCCTAACTTTTACCTCTTTCTTTAGGCATTTCCTAGTTAGTCATATAGGCAGGTATTTATTCATATCTAAATGTTCAATGTCTTCTAGAAGATGTGATCTATTTCTAAAACGTTATAGTGCCCACTGCTTATATAATAAAGTATAAACTCTCTGTACCTTCATTATTTTCCCAAAACTCTTATTCACAGCCTTACCTCCACACAATTGTCCATAGTGTAGTAAATGTATAATTCTGTTATACAACATTTCCATACAACTGTCCATGTTATAGAAAATCTATAGTTCCACTACATAAGACTACTATTTCACCATGAAATTACTT
Organism: Saccopteryx bilineata; assembly: GCF_036850765.1. Lineage (NCBI taxonomy): Eukaryota > Metazoa > Chordata > Mammalia > Chiroptera > Emballonuridae > Saccopteryx > Saccopteryx bilineata. The sequence continues at coordinate 24,306,043 of NC_089492.1, read as the reverse complement.
TATCTCATTCTGGGCTCTTATTTATTCTCAAAAGTATAGCTGCAATGCATCTTCCTCATTAAAATATTATTTTCAGTTTCTTGAAAATCCCAGTTTAAACTGGTTTAAGGAAAATCAAAGGAAAGAATAGATTATTTCTTGTAACTACAAAGAAATGAGAAATCTATCAAGAGATTAGCTTCCCCTTAAGCATGACTGACTATCTTTCCTTGACTTGGCTGTTACTCTCCTAATGATTTCTGTTTTGGAAGAACTTTTTTTCTATGAGACAGTAAGATTGACCACTCAATCTTCAGGTTGTCATGATTATCATATCCAGGGGTTGCAGAGGAAAGAAAGCCTCACTCATTAGTCCAGGGTCTATTTGAATTTCTGCAAATAACACTAAATGGTTGGCTAGAGTGAGGTGCTCAACACTTTCATGGGGAAAGCAAGATTGCATAATTAATAGCCCCACCAGAAATTCAAAAAATCACAAAGAATTTAAAGAAAGTCCTCTGGAAGTTTCCCCATCACTGCACCAATCAATAAATCTGATTTTTTAGGCCACATATTTATTCCTAATGACCTTTGGTTAATTAGGTTATAGCAAATGCTATGAAAATTTAAAGCCTAAAAGAATTAAATGATTTAGAATTGAATATACCAATTGTCAGAGCACACCTGCTCCTCAAGGGATGATTAGGCAGTGAGATTCCCAAGGTGAAGAAAAACATGAGAAGCCAAAGGCAAGGTGGTACATATTTCAATGCTTTATTGATGATCCATGTCTGTTTCTGATGGCCCCTTCCCTGGTCTCCTCAGTCTCAAGTCTCAAGTCTGCTGAATTCTCAGTCTTGAAGTCTCCTCAGTCTTCTGAATCCTGATGTCTCTTGGATTCTGATGTTTCCTGTTGTCTCAATTCTGATGTCTCTTGTCTCCTTTCTCCTCTTGCCTAGCAGTGCCAAGTGCTGGTAGATGTGGGTTTAGGGAAAATAGCAGCATGGGGCCAATATCACAATAACTATTAAATCAGTGTGGTGATGTCAACCTGCTGAGTTAGCTAGCCTATACCCAAAAAGGTAGTCTTCCAGGCTGCTGACCTAGAAACGCCTAGGAACCAAGGCTAAGTCAGCTAACCTAAATATGCATGGGAACTGGTACTAGAGCACACAGCCCACAGATTTGGGGGAGCTGGTGCTGCTTGCAGTTCCTTATGAGAACCAGAGCTTACATCCTGGTCTTCACTATTAGTGTCCCCACACCACTATTCAATGTAAAAGTCTTGCTTTGAACCTAGATCTGTAAAATTACAAAACTAGGGTACTTCTTACAGCTATGCTGTCTTTATTTTTGGTTGTAAAGATTCTAACCTTGGACTGAAATGATTTTATCTCCCTGTTAGCTCCTTTTCTACCTTCTCTAGTTATTTGTGATTATAAGGCTTCTTAAATCCTTTATTTTGCTCTGAAATGTGAAACGCCGTTTTCCCCATTGGGTGGATCATTTTTTTTAATTGTGGAAATCAAATACTAGACTAAATGGCTGTATCCCAAAAGAATTCATATGCTGAAGTCAAATCTTCAATATGATGGTGTTTGGAGGTGGGCTCTTCGGGTAGTAACTAGGTCAAGGAAGTGTAACCGTCATTAATAGAATTAGAGTTCCTATAAAGGAGGCCCCGCAAATCTAGCTTGCCCCTTCTGAAGTGTAAGGACATGGAAAAAACAGCCATTTCTGAATCAGAAAGTGGGTCCTTACCAGACATGGAATCTGCTATCTTTGATCTTGGATTTCCAAGTCTTCTGAATTGTGACAAATGGTCATTTGTTATAAAAGCCTCAAAGAAATAAGACACCATATTTTCTTATCATCAACATGCAATAACTCTTCCTGTTTAAAAGCAATGTTCCACTTTGCATTTCCTAAATTCCTTGCTTCAGAAATATAAGTGCTTCTTTTTCTCTTCTGTTGCAAGAGCACGATAGAATCAAGTGAGCTGTAGTCCCAACTCTATAAAATCACCCACTTGTCTCTGCTGTATCATTCACGCAGTTTCAGGAGAGAAGATAAAACTCTTCCCAAGGACTCAATATTATATTCATAGTGTGTCAAATGTAAATGTCATAAGATATCAATATTCCATCACTAACTCTCCAAAATATTGTCATTCTGCAAAGTCTAATTCAAATCGTTTTTTAGTTACTACAGATCATATTAGAGTATCTTATCTTCAAACTTCTAGGAAAATTTTAGTTGTGAATATTGTAATGAAAACAATATTATTAGATAACTGTTGTGAAAATTATACTGTACTAACTATTTATAGGCTTTATTTTATCTAATCCCCATAATAAATTTATTTTAAACTCTATAATATTTGTTAATACCTATAAAGAAATTGAAGCTTGTAGAATAACTTTATATAATGATATATTAAGTATCTGGAGAAGATTCACAACCTAATTTGTCTCAATCTAAAATCTATTTTTTAAACACTAATTACTAATTTTAACAAGACTATTTATAACATGTTATTAAATATTTTATTTTATATTTTTTTTTTTATTTTATAATTTTATTTTTTTAATGGGGTGACATCAATAAATCAGGATACATATATTCAAAGATAACAAGTCCAGGCTATCTTGTCGTTCAATTATGTTGCATACCCACCACCCAAAGTCAGACTGTCCTCTGTCACCTTCTATCTTGTTTTCTTTGTGCCCCTCCCACCCCCTATCCCTCTCCCATTCCCCCCTCCCCCCCATAACCACCACACTCTTATCAATGTCTCTTAGTTTCACTATTATGTCCCACCTACGTATGGAATAATACAGTTCCTGTTTTTTTCTGATTTACTTATTTCGCTTTGTATCATGTTATCAAGATCCCACCATTTTGCTGTAAATGTTCCGATGTCATCATTTCTTATGGCTGAGTAGTATTCCATAGTGTATATGTGCCACATCTTCTTTATCCAGTCATCTATTGATGGGCTTTTTGGTTGTTTCCATGTCCTGGCCACTGTGAACAATGCTGCAATAAACATGGGGCTGCATGTGTCTTTACATATCAATGTTTCTGAGTTTTGGGGATATATACCCAGTAGAGGGATTGCTGGGTCATAAGGTAGTTCTATTTTCAGTTTTTTGAGGAACCACCATACTTTCTTCCATAATGGTTGTACTACTTTACATTCCCACCAACAGTGTATGAGGGTTCCTTTTTCTCCACAGCCTCTCCAACATTTGCTATTACCTGACTTGCTAATAACAGCTAATCGAACAGCTGTGAGGTGGTATCTCATTGCCGTTTTGATTTGCATTTCTCTAATAGCTAAAGAAGATGAGCATCTTTTCATATATCTGTTGGCCATTTGTATTTCTTCCTGGGAGAAGTGTCTATTCATATCCTCTTCCCATTTTTTTATTGGATTGTTTGTTTGTTTGTTGTTGAGTTTTATGAGTTCTTTGTATATTTTGGATATTAGGCCCTTATCTGAGCTGTTGTTTGAAAATATCATTTCCCATTTAGTTGGCTTTCTGTTTATTTTGTTATCAGTTTCCCTTGCTGAGCAAAAACTTCTTAGTCTGATGTAGTCCCATTCATTAATTTTTGCCTTCACTTCTCTTGCCATTGGAGTCAAATTCATAAAATGCTCTTTAAAACCCAGGTCCATTAGTTGAGTACCTATGTCTTCTTCTATGTACTTAATTGTTTCAGGTCTTATGTTTAGATCTTTGATCCATTTTGAGTTAATTTTTGTACAGGGAGAGAGACTGTAGTCCAGTTTCATTCTTTTGCATGTGGCTTTCCAGTTTTCCCAGCACCATTTATTGAAGAGGCTTTCTTTTCTCCATTGTGTGTTGTTGGCCCCTTTATCAAAAATTATTTGACTATATATATGTGGTTTTATTTCTGGACTTTCTATTCTGTTCCATTGGTCTGAGTGTCTATTTTTCTGCCAATACCATGCTGTTTTGATTGTCGTGGCCGTATAATAGAGTTTGAAGTCAGGTATTGTTATGCCCCCAGCTTCATTCTTTTTCTTTAGGATTGCTTTGGCTATTCGGGTTTTTTTATAGTTCCATATAAATCTGATGATTTTTTGCTCTATTTCTTTAAAAAACGTCATTGGAAGTTTGATAGGAATTGCATTAAATTTGTATATTGCTTTGGGTAATATAGCCATCTTGATTATATTTATTCTTCCTAGCCAAGAACAAGGTATATTCTTCCATCTCATTATATCTTTTTCGATTTCCCTTAACAATAGTTTATAGTTTTCATTATATAAGTCCTTTACATTCTTTGTTATGTTTATTCCTAAGTATTTTATTTTTTTTGTTGCAATCGTGAAGGGGATTATTCTTTTGAGTTCCTTCTCAGTTGTTTCATTGTTGGCATATAGAAAGGCTATTGACTTCTGTATGTTAATTTTGTATCCTGCGACCTTACTGTATTGGCTTATTGTTTCTAGTAGTCTTTTTGTGGATTCTTTGGGGGTTTCGATGTATAGGATCATATCATCTGCAAAAAGTGATAGCTTTACTTCTTCTTTTCCGATATGGATGCCTTTTATTTCTTTGTCTTGTCTGATTGCTCTGGCTAGAACCTCTAGTACCACATTAAATAAGAGTGGAGAGAGTGGACAACCCTGTCTTGTTCCTGATTTAAGGGGGAAAGCCTTCAGTTTAGTGCCATTTAATATGATGTTAGCTGATGGTTTATCATATATGGCCTTTATCATGTTGAGATATTTTCCTTCTATACCCATTTTGTTGAGAGTCTTAAACATAAAATTGTGTTGTATTTTATCGAATGCCTTTTCTGCGTCTATTGATAAGATCATGTGGTTTTTGTTCTTTGTTTTGTTGATATGGTGTATTACATTAACCGTTTTACGTATGTTGAACCATCCTTGAGATTCTGGGATGAATCCCACTTGATCATGATGTATTATTTTTTTAATATGTTGTTGTATTCGATTTGCTAGTATTTTGTTTAGTATTTTAGCATCTGTATTCATTAGAGATATTGGTCTATAGTTTTCTTTTTTTGTGCCATCCTTGCCTGGTTTTGGTATGAGGGTTATGTTGGCCTCATAAAATGTGTTTGGAAGTATTGCTTCTTCTTCAATTTTTTGGAAGACTTTGAGTAGAATAGGAACCAAATCTTCTTTGAATGTTTGATAAAATTCGCTGGTATAGCCGTCAGGGCCTGGACTTTTATTTTTGGGAAGGTTTTTAATGGTTTTTTCTATTTCTTCTCTACTGATAGGTCTGTTTAGGCTTTCTGCTTCTTCTTGACTCAGTCTAGGAAGGTTGTATTGTTCTAGGAATTTATCCATTTCTTCTAGGTTGTTGAATTTAGTGGCATAAAGTTTTTCATAGTATTCTACAATAATTCTTTGTATATCTACGGTGTCCGTGGTGATTTCTCCTCTTTCATTTTGGATTTTGTTTATATGAGTTCTTTCTCTTTTTTCCTTGGTAAGTCTTGCCAAGGGTTTGTCAATTTTGTTGATCTTTTCAAAGAACCAGCTCCTTGTTCTATTAATTTTTTCTATAGTTTTTCTGTTCTCTAATTCATTTATTTCTGCTCTGATTTTTATTATCTCCTTTCTTCGGCTGCTTTTGGGTTGTCTTTGTTCTTTTTCTAGTTCCTTAAGGTGGGAAGTTAAGTGGTTCACTTGGGCTCTCTCTTGTTTGTTCATATATGCCTGAAGCGATATGAACTTCCCTCTTATCACTGCTTTTGCTGCATCCCATAGATTCTGATATGTCGTTTTGTCATTTTCATTAGTCTGTATATATCTTTTGATCTCTGCACTTATTTCTTCTTTGACCCATTCATTTTTTAAAAGTATGTTGTTTAGTTTCCACATTTTTGTGGGATTTTTTTCCTCTTTTTTGCAGTTGAATTCTAGTTTCAAGGCTTTATGATCAGAAAATATGCTTGGTACAACTTCAATTTTTCTGAATTTGCTGATATTGTTTTTGTGGCCCAACATATGGTCAATTCTTGAGAATGATCCATGTACACTGGAGAAAAATGTATACTCAGTCACTTTGGGATGAAATGTCCTGTAGATGTCTATCATATCCAGGTGCTCTAGTGTTTTGTTTAAGGCCACTATGTCTTTGTTGATTCTCTGTTTGGATGACCGATCTAGAGCCGTCAGCGGTGTATTGAGGTCTCCAAGTATGATTGTATTTTTGTCAGTTTTTGTTTTAAGATCAATAAGTAGCTGTCTTATATATTTTGGTGCTCCTTGGTTTGGTGCATATATATTAAGAATTGTTATGTCTTCTTGATTCAGTGTCCCCTTAGCCATTATGAAATGGCCATTTTTGTCTCTAAGTACTTTTCCTGTCTTGTAGTCAGCATTATCCGATATGAGTATTGCTACACCTGCTTTTTTTTGGATGTTATTTGCTTGGAGTATTGTTTTCCAGCCTTTCACTTTGAATTTGTTTTTATCCTTGTTACTTAGATGAGTTTCCTGTAGGCAGCATACAGTTGGATTTTCTTTTTTAATCCATTCTGCTACTCTGTGCCTTTTTATTGGTGAGTTTAATCCGTTTACATTTAGTGTAATTATTGATACTTGTGAGTTCCCTATTGCCATTTTATATCTTGCTTTCTGTTAGTTTTGTGTCTTGTTTGATCCTTCTCTTTCGTTTTTCTATCTTTTGTTTTTATTTGGTTGTATTCCATACATCTTTCCTCTGTTGCTATCTTTTTTATCTCATGTGCTTCTGTGGTGGTTTTTTCAATGGTGGTTACCTTTGAGTAATGAAAAGGGTCCCTACCCTGTTCATTGTAGCAAACTATTTTGTGAGTACTTTTGCACTCCATCGTCCTTTGCTACTGTTAATCTCCGTCTTCTCCCCCTCTTTCTTTTTGTTGTTGTCACAGTTTAAATTTGGTTTTATTGTGTTCTTCTTGGAGCTTTTACTTGTGGCTCTGTTTTTTTTTGTTCTTTGTATCTGATTGGAGAACCCCCTTTAGTAATTCCTGGAGTGGGGGTTTTCTGATGATAAATTCCCTCATCTTTTCTGTATCTGTGAATATTTTTATTTCTCCTTCGTATTTGAAGGATAGCTTTGATGGGTATAGTATTCGTGGCTGAAAGTTCCTCTCTTTCAGGACTTTAAATATTGGGGTCCACTCTCTTCTAGCTTGTAGAGTTTCTGCTGAGAAATCTGATGATAATCTAATGGGCCTTCCTTTATATGTTGTATTCTTCTTTTCCCTGGCTGCCTTGAGAATTTTTTCTTTGCTGTTGGTTTGTGTCAATTTCACTATGATATGCCTTGGAGTGGGTTTGTTGGGGTTAAGAAAACTCAGAGTTCTGTTTGCTTCTTGAACTTGAGGCTTTAGTTCTTTCCACAGGCTTGGGAAGTTCTCATCAATTATTTGTTTAAGTATGTTCTCCATTCCATTTTCTCTCTCTTCTCCCTCTGATATACCTATTATTCTTATGTTATTCTTTTTGATGGAGTCAGATAATTCTTGTAGGGCTATCTCATTTTTTTTAATTTTTGAGTCTCTTTCTTCTTCTCTCTGTTGTGTCTCAAGTTGCTTGTCTTCTATTTCACTAATCCTCTCTTCTATCTGACCTGTTCTATTAGCTAAGCTTGTTACTTCGTTTTTCAGCTCGTGAATTGAGTTTTTCATCTCTGTTTGATTTGTTTTTATAGTTTCAATTTCCTTGGACATATATTCTTTGTGTTCATGGCGTTGTTTTCTGATCTCCCTATATTGCCTTTCTGTGTTTTCTTGTATATCTCGGAGGATTTTTAGGATTTCTATCTTGAATTCTCTGTCATTTAGCTCCAAGGTTTCCAATATATTAAATTTTTTCTCCATAGATTTTTCCTCATCTAGCTGTGTTACCTCTCTTTCTTTTGTATCCATGATATTCGATTTTCTCTTCCTTAATGGCATCTGAGGGTGGTTTTGTTGATAGTATTAATGAGATTTAATAAAGAATAAAAAGTTAAAAAAAATAAAAAAATAACAAATCGAAAAGAGTTGTTTTTTTTAAAAAAAATTAATAATGAAATAAAGAAAAATAAAATAAAATAAAAATTTTTAAGAAAGGAAATTATTCCCCCCCTCTTTTTTTCCTCTCCTCTCCTCTCTCCTCTTTCTTGAGAAAATCTTGTGGTGGACTGTGAGTTATAACAAACAATGCCTGTGATGGAGGGCCTGAATTGGGGAAAAGTAATAACGGGGCAAAAAAGAGAGAAAGAAAAAAAAAAAAAATAAAAAGGAAAAAAAAAAGAGCGTATGGACCCACAAAAAGCAAATAAGGAAAAAATTTGGGTCAAGAATAAAATGATTTGCTTTTAGGTGTTGGTTTTCTAAGAGTTATGATGAGAGGAATAAGAGGAAAATGGAAAAATGGGGGGACAAATTAAAAACTTACTATTGTATTTAGTGGAACAAGAACTAGATAATATGGAGAGCCAGGGATGGGAGCACTGCTAGTGAGTTAAAAAGGTGAAGTAAAAACCCCCCAAAATGCCACAAACATAGGTTTGAGTCCCAGATAAGATAATTTGTTTGTTATTGAGGTTTGAATGAGAGGAGATGTAAAGGAGAAAGGAAGAAACTAATATAGAGGGAGAAAAGAAAGAGAGAGAGAGAAAAAAAGAGGGAACCACTAAAAGAAGAAAAAAGAAAGGAGAGAGAGAGAGAGAGTTAAGGGTTTTGGAGTGCAACCCTCATAGAGAGAAAGGAAGAGAAGAGAAATGATAATGGGAGATGTAACACTTATGGGTAGTGTAGTTCAGGGAGAGGAGAGAGTAAGACCGGTAGAGAGTTAATCGGCCAAATTGGAGGAGGAAAAAAAAAGTCTCAAGAATGAAGATAAGAGAAACAAACGAACAAATATAATAAAATGGGATAGGTTATAAAGTCTGCAGAGTATTCTTGATTTTGAGAGGTTATCTTCTTGCTTTTTCTTTTCTCTCCCTCTTCCTGGTCGGTGACTCTGTACCCCAGGTTCTGTCCCTTTGGCACGCTCAGGTAGAGGTTTGCAGTTGATAAGTCTCTATGGCAATGTCATGTATTGTGCTTTATTCTCGTTGGGAGTCGAGGCTCATTAGCATTTATAGGCTCCGACAGTGAGAGAGCCCGTGTTCCTGGAGCCTTTCTCCTAGTCTTTCCTTCCTCAATTAGTAGCCTGATAGTCCAGGTATGGGGTTGCTGCTGCCTCTGCCTGGATAGTAAGAGGCTCAAATTGCTGGCAACTCCCCACTCTATTTCCACTCAGCACAGGGCTCTGGGTAAGGCTCAGTCAGTCAGAGCTGCTAGCATAATCAGGCGGGCTTTCCGCCCACTCGAAGACCTCTGGCTCTGCCACTCTATCCGGTAACACAAGCGGGCGCCCACTTCCGGGGCGCTTGGAGGAAACTCTCACTCACTGTCTGCAACCAGGATATCCGGCCAGCAGTCTCACGCTCTGAGTGAAACCCCCAACCGCAGGGAAAAGTTGCAGCGTTGGAATTGAGTCTCGCTCCGTCCCCGTGTGCGGCTTTTGCAAGGCGCTGGGGCGGCCCGAGATTCCGCTTTGGCCCACACAAAGGCCCCTGACTCTGCCCCTCTGTGCGATAACACGGGCGCGCACTGCCGAGGCACTCGGAGGAATCGCTCACTCCTTATCTGCGCGCGCACACCAGGATATGAGGCCGGCCGTGGTTCCCTCTGAGTGAAACAGCCTCCAGCACGGAAAATCTCCACCGTTGGGATTAGTTCTCACTCCCTCCCGTGCGTGGCTTTCCCAGGGCGCTGGGGCTGCCCAGAGACTATGCCCTCAGCCCACAGAAAGGCCTCTGACCCTGCCTCTCCGTGGGGCAACACGGGCACCCACTTCCGCGGCTTAGGAAGAAATCTCTCTTCCACTAACTGCGCACCGACCAGGAGACCGGGTAAAATGGCCGCTCCGCTTGTCTTTCTTTGTTTGGGTTTGGCGCGAGTGTTAGCTTGTATTGCCCGGGTTGCCACAGGATCAGATTTTCCTTGGCTTGGATCTCTGAGCCACAGCCTGGTTCGGCCGTTTTTGCTGCGGCGGCCTGGATCTATTCACCCCCTTTGCCCGCCTCAGTTTCTAAATTCACAGTTACCAGAAAAAGCCGCCCTGTTTAGGTTAGTGAGGAAGGCGGAGCATTTCTTACTCCCTATTTCCTTCGGGGTTTGGTTATATATTTAGCCAATTTTTCACTCAATCATACCTTTGGGTGTATTGCGAAGAATCTGGAAGCTCCAAGTATAGGTTTTTCTGTTTCTGGTTGAAGATCTTGTTGAGTTTTGGGGGAGATTTATCGGTATCGCTTCCTACTCCGCCATTACTCTGACGTCATCTCCAATAATTTTTTTATTATGTAAGTATACTTTGCTTCTCCAAACAGATTGAAAGGTCTTTGTTCATAGTAAGAATGCCAGAAACTGAGTTTTTTGTAATTCCCATACTCTCTAGAGAAGAAATGATAGAGTGTGTGCGTGCGTGCGTGCGTGCGTGTGTGTGTCTCCATGTCTATATAGAATGAAGAAGAGAGAGACCTCACTCTTTTTTTTAACATTAACCTATGGAACATTTGAAAACTAAAATTTTCTTTTAACTCTGAACATATAATTATTGGTTTCCTAGTCATCAAATATTATGATTATATCAAAATGCAGCTTTCAGGAAAGAATTAAATTGATTACTTAAAGTCCAGTAGATGGCAGTACATTATAATGTTTAAAAAGATTGTGATAGTGTTATCAATTAGAGCAAAACTGTATCATTATTTTTGTAATTTATGTATTTGGGAAAAATAACATCAAATTATTCAAATAATATTTTTTAAATTAGGTCTTTTAATAACCTATTGCTTGGTGACACACTACATTAAAATAGTTTGTCTTAAAAGTCTTAAAACAACCATATCCTTTGCTCACAAGTCTGCAATCTGGACAGTGCTCAGCTAGGTGGTTTTTATGGTATTTCTGTGAATGTCATTTATGTATGTGGATTGATCTGGAGTTCTACTGAATGTTGTGTTCAGTTGAGATACTGAGATTTTTAGCTTTTCCCTTTGTCTGATCCGTTCAGCAAGGTAGTACAACATATATATGCACTTCAGGAATTACAAGAGTGAAAACTGGATGTTGTTAAGGTTTAGGTAACTGAAACTTATGTAAAATACTTCAACCTCATTTGTTGATTAAAACAGGTCATATGTCCAGTATCTGTATTTAAGGGGCCTGTCTATAATAAAGTTTACTGAAATGACATTTTTTTAGTAAACATTAAACTCTTAAGAATAATTGATATAAAATATATTCAAAGAAAAATAAAACATAATTACACTATTAAATACATTGGGCCCCAGCCCTGGCCGGTTGGCTCAGTGGTAGAGTGTCAGCCTGGCGTGCAGGAGTCCCAGGTTCAATTCCTGGCCAGAGCACACAGGAGAAGCACCCATCTGCTTCTCCACCCCTCTGCCTCTCCTTCCTCTCTGTCTCTCTCTTCCCCTCCCGCAGCCAAGGCTCCATTGGAGTAAAGTTGGCCCAGACGCTAAGGATGACTCTGTAGCCTCTGCCTCAGGTGCTGGAATGGGTCTGGTTGCAAAAGAGCGATGCCCAGATGGGCAGAGCATCGCCCCCTGGTGGGCATGCTAGGTGGATCCCAGTAGGGCGCATGCGGGAGTCTGTCTGACTGCCTCCCCGTTTCCAACTTCAGAAAAAAAAAAAAATAAATAAATAAATAAATAAATACATACATACATACATACATTGGGCCCCAAATAAGTATTATATATATGTATACTTATTTAGGACCCACCACACACACACACACACACACACACACACACACTCCCTTGAAACATCTGAATTGAAGATAAAAGAATCCAGATTTGTAAAACATTTTTTATATTTTAAGAATATCTGAAGAACTAAAAAGCAATAGTAAGTTTAGTATACATGTGAGAGGATGTGATAGTCATGAAAAATTATGTACAACATCATGCAAATTAGGTCCCTTTGTGGTTGTACCTATCAGACAGCAATGCTTGAGACTCTCAACCAAAGTTTCTTTCCACCAATTCAGTGCCAACACAAGTCCCCAGTCTGGGGTGTGGCAAACGGGGAGAATATATTCCCATAAATAGTTTCCAAAATGGGTAAATGCAGGCTCCAGAGGAAATTGAAAGTACACTCTCCCAAGACAAAAGGAAGCCTGCTTATACAAAGTGCCCACCCTAGTCCCTGATGGGTCCATTTTTATGTAGATGAAGAATCTAAATTTACACAGTTTGATTGGTCCAAATTGTACTGCTCTGATTATTTCGAACTGTATGTTCTGATAGAGCAGCTCTGATTGACAAATAAAGATGGAAATGAGCATATAGCTATAAAGTCTGATTAGATAATGCAGTCTCAGCCCATTAGTCAAAATTTTTTTTAAAATTCCAGGAATCCCTTTTATAAGAGTTAGCTTAGAAGGTGGAAGGCAATGCTGGTTTGGTAGCCTGATCTGTGGCTTGTCTCTGAAATGTGGCGTGTCCAAGAGGTTCCCTGGAAGAAATGGCTGCTAGATTCGAATCATAAATATAGCCACAAGAAGTCCTTTGACAGATATATTCCTTCTGGGGGGTCAACAGACAAACTCCATCATATGATATGAATTAAGTAATATACTTATCTGTAAAAAAATATAGGCTTAATATACAGTAAGGAAAGAGAATTTATTGTTATTTCTAAAGAGGAGCTAGAGACCTGTGTTAAACTTACACTATGGATTTGTACTCAGGAGTGAGATGTTGCTTTTTTTCTGCCATCTTATACAGCAAGTAAAAAAGATTATGAGGTGCTAGTTGTTATGGGTTCAAAGGTTAGCTGTTTATAGGGATGATTTCGCCAGGCCAGCTCACAAACCCTCTAATGATATATTGAGGCATGTAAGAATTTCTGTAGGCCTCTTTGTTTGTTTGTTTGTTTGTTTATTTATTTTCTGATTTGAGAGAGGACAAAGACTGTGAAAACATTCCTAGTTTGGGCACAACTTTTTCCACTAAGAAAAGAGAATAAGTAGTTCTGTCTCCATGTGGTTTGTTATCCAGGCAACCTAAAAAAGCTTCAATCACTTTTGAATAAACCTTATGAGAGGAATGCTTAAAGAAAGAAAGAAAGAAAGAAAGAAAGAAAGAAAGAAAGAAAGAAAGAAAGAAAGAAAGAAAGAAAGAAAGAAAGAGAGAAAAAGAGAGAAAAGGAAGGAAGGAAGAGAAAGAGAGAAAAGGAAGGAAGGAAGAGAAAGAGAGAAAGGAAGGAAGGAAGGAAGGAAACAAGTAGATAAGATTTTTATTTTCTTTTATTTAGTAAGAGGAGGGGAGTCAGAAACAGACTCCCATATTTGCCTCAACTAGGATCCACTGGCAAGACCACTAGGGGGCAATGTTCTGCCCATCTTGGGTGTTGCTCCCTTGTTCAGCAACCAGGCTATTTTAGTGCCTGAGGCAGAGGCCACAGAGCCATCCTCAGTGCCCTGGGCCAACTTGCTCCAATTGAATCATAGCTGTAGAAAGAAAAGAGGGAGAGAGAAGCAAGAGGGGAAGCAGTAGAGAAGCAGATGGACACTTCTCTTTTGTGCCTTGACTGGGAATTGATCCTGGGACATCCACATGCTGGGCCAACGCTCTACCACTGAGCCAATCAGCCAGGGCCCAAGTAAATCAGGTTTAATAGAATGAAAATTCTTCACCTTAAAATACATATTAATAGTAGATCTTAAGATATTTTAATATTAACAAGTCTCTCTTCCTTAGTATTTTTGGATACTTTTATTTGCTGCCTCCCCTGTAGCAACTAAGATGTTGACACTCGCTGATCTGAATGTGTGAAATAGTTGAGCAGAACTGTGAAATAACTAAATAAATAAAACAGGACAAAATACAAAACCCAGAATCAATATTCAACTATTTTCTTTTATAAGTAAACTTGGGGTACTATGACAGAAAATATAATATTAAGAAAGAAAAGAACCTGAGTCTTCTGAGTTATTGTCTTTCAAAAGTATCAAAATCACAACAATAGTGAAAGACAAAATTTCTCACCTACTCGAAACTGGAATGGATTAAGATATGAGAAACTCAACTAATAAAGCAATGTGACTAGAGCTTGCCTGGGTTCTGAGAAAGGGAAAAATGCAAACTGTACCAAAATTTGGATAATTAGATAGAATATTTTGGAATTCAATAGACAATGTCTCATATATACCTGGAATCCCAGATGTCAATAAACCATGCACAGTTTTGGTCATCAATCTTATCCCCCAAATCCCTACACCTTGTGGCCATCATTTTACTTACTTTTTTACAATGTTTACTCTCTCAGATTCCACTTATCAGTGACATTATACACTACTTTTCTCTGTCTTTATATAACTTGCCATAATGTGCCCAAAATTACTGTATTTCCCATATATAAGACACACCTTAATTTGGGGACCCAAAACTTGAAAAAATATGTATTACATAAAGTTATTGAACTCAAGTTTTGTTCATCATAAAATTCATTCAACTCCTCAAGCAGGAAATGCAAGTAAAAAAAAAAAACACACACAAAAAAAAAACAACCTACAACCACTGTATAAGACACACCCAGTTTTTAGACTCCCAATTTTTCAAAAAAGGGTGCATCTTATACATGGGGGAATATGATAATCCATGTTGTTGCAAATTGAAGGTACCTTTCTTTCTCATGGCTGAATGATATTCCTTTGTGTAATGTACTACATGTTTTTTATCCATTCACCATTTAACTGGCCTTTGGGTTGTTTTCATACACTGACTATCATAAATAACTCCAGCACATGTATCTTATCTTCTTGATGTTAGCCGTTCTAATAATAGGTGTGAGGTGATATCTCACTGCGTTATGATTTTCATTTCCATGATAATTTGTGATGTTGAGCATCTTTTCATGTGTCTGGTGATCACATTGATACCTTCTTTAAAAAAATGTCTAGCCTGACCAGTCAGTGGCACAGTGGATAGAGCATCGGACTGAGACCGAGGAGACCCAGGTTCAAAACCCCAAGATCGCCAGCTTGGGCATGGGCTCATCTGGTTTGAGCAAGGCTCACCAGCTTGAGCCTAAGGTCGCTGGCTTGAGCAAGTGATCATTAGGTCTGCTGTATCTCCCACTGCCCCCTATCAAGGCACATATGAGAAAGCAATCAATGAACAACTAAGGTGCCACAACAAAGAAGTTATGCTTCCCATCTCTCACTCTTCCTGTCTGTCTGTCCCTATCTGTCCCTCTCTTTGTGTCTTTCTCTGTCTCTGTCACGAAATAAATTTGTCGGTCTAGTTCTTCCACTAATTTTTAAGTTAAGTTGTTTATTTGTTATTGAGATAGTTGTTTATATACTTGGATATTAATTCCTTATCTGATAAATGGTCTGTAAAATTTTCTCCCATTTTGTAGACCATTTTATTTTGTTCATTGTTTCTTGTGCCGTGCAAACTATTTTCAGTCTGATGTCGTGGCATTTGTGGATTTTTGTTTTTATTGTTTGTGCTTTTGGAGTTATGTCTAAGACATCGTTGCCAATAACAAATGTTATGTTTTGACATAGCAGTGTTGGTCTTGAACTTTATAACCTCCGGTAGTACTATAAAAATCTAATAAATTATTGTATATCAGCAAAATGACTCATCACACATATTTAGTATGGTAATTATAAAATCTCCCTTACAGACAGGAAGATTTATCATTTATTTATAATTGGTAAAAGGATGCACATTATTTATCATATTATGTAGACAGATGATTACAAATTTGGAAAAATTTACAAATATGTAGAATATAACATCTACTTATGAAAAAACCTTGGTCTAGTGGCTTTATGAATATTATGTAAATGTTATTGCTTCTATGTAATTTTTATTTTTAGAAGCAATATTTTTATTTATGGAAGTATTTTTCTGATATTTCCCACTTTCCTTTGGCCCAAAAATACACTTGTAAAAGTTGATTAAGCCTGTCCAAATCATATTTATAACAAATAAATATATGTACATACATACGATATTTTTATTAAAATAAACCTTGCATGTATTCAATGTGCTTGACTATACTTTGCTTAACTATAGAAGGAAGATTTAGCATTTCAATATTTTTTTATTTTTATTTTATTTTTAATTTCTATTATTGATTTTAGTGAGAGAGGAAAGGAGAGGGAGAGATAGGAACATCAATCTGTTCCTGTATGTGCCCTGACTAGGGATCTCACCAACACACTCTCTGCTTCAGAAAAACACTCAAATCAACAAAGCTATCTGACCAGAGCTCAATATTTCTTTTCTTTTATTATTATTATTATTATTATATTATTATTATTAGTGAAGGAGAGAGAGAGAGGAACAGACAAGGACACAGAGATAGGAAGGGAGAGAGATGAAAAGAATCAACTTGTAGTTGCGGCACTTTAGTTGTTCATTGATTGTTTTCTCATACATGCCTTGATTGCAGGTGGAGGTGGGGCTCCCACTGAGCCAGTGACCCCTTGCTCAAGCCAGACACTTTGGGTTCAATCCACTGACCTTGGGCTTTAAGCCAGTGACCTTTGGGCTTAAGCCAATGACTTTGAGCTCAAGCCAGCAATCATGAGTTCATATCTATGATCCCATGCTCAAGCCATGACCCCTCACTCAAGCTGTTGAGCCTGCACTCAAGCCAGAGACCTTGGGGTTTCGAACATGGGTCCTCAGAGTCCCAGGTCAATACTCTATTGCCTGCACCACCACCTGGTCAGGCCTCGATATTCTTTTTATATTTAGGCAGTTATACCTTATAAAGCATTGTGTGAGAATTACCCAAGCTTTTAAATAACTGTAATGCTGGTGGCCAAGGCCAGGCAGGTTCACATTGTATTGAGAGAGATGGTAGAAAAATTGTGGAACAGGAAAGTGTAGGCCATTACCATTTAATAAAAGCCTCACAACAGTAGACAAGCACACAGGCAGGGGAAAACCTCATCTTCGGCACACGAACTGCAAAACGGCCCCTCACAGTGGCAGGCAGGCAGGCAATCCGCACGTAGCAATGCCCCTGAGCACAAGCACCCATAGCCTCACACAAGCCATTCGCTTGTGGTGCTGCCACGTGCTCACACACTAATCGGGCAAAGGGCTTGCAGCTGTAAACCAGTAAGCAAGTCGAACACAGCTGCCCCACATTCCATCCCTTTAGGGTTGCTCACTTCACAATCTACATGACAGAAAACAGAGGTGACAGCAACAGCAAAAGTTACAAAATAATTACAATAATTACAAAGGTGCCCTTTACAATGTCTCCCTGAGCACTCTGCCCAGTGTGTTACCTGGGGACCCGCCTCTAACTCCCTACCCCAGGGGTCGGGAACCTATGGCTCGCAAGCCAGATGTGGCTCTTTTGATGGCTGCATCTGGCTCGCAGACAAATATTAAGTAAAAAAAATAATAATGTTAAAAATATAAAACATTCTCATGTATTACAATCCATTCATTTCCTACCACTCATGTATCATGGTTGCGGGTGGCTGGAGCCAATCACAGCTGTCCTCCAGGACAACACCAAATTTTTATTGGATAATGTATAACGTACACGGGTCTTTGTTAGGTCAGAAAGTAAACTTCCCTCCTTTTAATCAAGTAGTCAGCTAGCTAATTGCAGAAATCCTTTGGTGAAGAAGATGGCTAAAAGAAAAAAAGATGAGGAGTATTGTACTTTTTAGCAGGAATGAACAGAGGAATTCACCTTTGTGGAGAGAGCAGGTTCTGCAGTGTGTCTAATATGCAATTATAAAATTGCATCAATGAAATGGTCAAATATAAAGCAGCACTTTGACACACACCATACTACATTTGCATTGAAATATCCAGTGGGGAACAGCAGGAAAAAGCATGTCAAGAGCTACTGTGCAGAGTGCAAGCTAGTCAGCAGCAACTTTGTGTTTGGACCCAACAAGGTGACTGGAATCGGCTAGCTTTGCTGGTGCTTTAGCAATTGTGAGAAACAGAAAGCCATTCACAGATGGGGAGTATGCCAAAACATTCATGTTTGATGTTGCCAGTGAAATTTTTAATGACTTTTCAGATAAAAACAAGATAATCAAATGAATAAAAGACATGCTTCTGTCGGCAAGAACTGTTCACGATTGTACTATCATGATAGCAAATCAAATTGAGGCAACACAAGTGAAGGACATAAATGCAGCACCATTTTTTTCTCTCTTTTTGGATGAGTCAACAGACGTAAACCATGTATCCCATTTCAGCGTGATTGCAAGGTATGCTGTTGGTGACACACTACGTGAGGAAAGTCTTGTTATTTTGCCTATGAAAGCGACAACAAGAGGAGAGGATTTATTCAAATCTTTCACTGAGTTCGCCAAAGAAAAAAGTCTACCATGGATAAATATTTCGGTATGCACTGATGGTGCTCTGTGCATGGTGGGGAAAAACAGAGGATTTGTAGTGCTTCTTCGTGAACATGAAAAGAGACCCATCCTAAGTTTTCACTGCATCCTACATCAGGAGGCACTTTGTGCTCAGATGTGTGCTGAGCAGCTTGATGAGGTGATGTTGCTGGTCATTCTGGTGGTCAACTTTATTGTTGCCTGAGCTTTAAATGATCACCAGCTTAAAACACTGCTGGATGAAGTTGGGAATAATTATCCTGGTCTGCTTCTGCACAGCAACGTGCGTTGGTTGTCAAGAGGGAAGGTGCTCAGCCATTTCACGGCTTGTCTGAGTGAAATCTGAACTTTTCTTGAAATGAAAAACTTCGAGCATCCTGAGTTAGCTAACACTGAGTGGCTCCTGAAGTTCTACTATCTTGTGGACATGACTGAACATCTGATCCAGCTCAATGTGAAAATGCAAGGCGTTGGAAATACAGTCTTATCCCTTCAACAAGCAGTGTTTGCATTTGAAAACAAGCTGGAACTCTTCATCGCGGACATTGAAACAAGTTGTTTACTACACTTTGAAAAACTGGGAGAGTTTAAAGATGCATGCACAGCAAGTGACCCTGCTCAACATCTTGATCTCCAGCAGCTAGTGGGCTTCACATCTAATCTCCTGCAGTCATTCAAAGCGCACTTTGGAGAATTTTGTGAGTGCACTCATCTTTTAAGTTCATCACCCATCCACACGAGTGTGCAGTGGACAGTGCTGACCTGAGTTACATCCCCCGGTGTCTCCGTCAGAGATTTTGAGCTACAAGCTGCTGGCCTAAAGGCCTCAGACATGTGGGTGAATAAGTTCAAGTCACTGAATGAAGATTTGGAAAGACTTGCACTACAGCAAGCAGAGTTGATGAGCAAACATAAGTGGGGAGAAATGAAAAAAAACTTCAACCCATGGACCAGCTGATTGTCAAAACTTGGAATGCACTGCCTGTCACATACCACACACTGCAGTGTGTGAGTATTGCTATACTGACAATGTTTTGCTCTACGTATGCATGTGAGCAGTCTTTCTCACATCAAAAGAACGTTAAGACCAACCTACGATCACATTTAACGGATGGAAGTCTCAACGCCTGCATGAAGCTGAATCTCACCACATATCAATCAGACTACAAAGCCATCAGTAAAACCGTGCAGCACCAGAAGTTGCATTAATGGTAAGAAGTACTTTATTCTTCATTGGTTAGCAACAGCATAACAACATTATAAAAAGTAATTTGGAGACTTATTATTCTTTAAAAGTGTTGGTCTTACATAAAATGCACACATTTATTTGTATTTAGTGTTAATATATTGTATAGCTCTCACAAAATTACATTTTAAAATATTTGGCGTTCATGGCTCTCTCAGCCAAAAAGGTTCCCGACCTCTGCCCTACCCCATGGTAGGTAGGAGGGCCTACATAGTCCAGGGCTGTGTCCGTGGAAACCATAAAGTGTCTCTGGTGCAACTCTGCGACTGGATGAGAACCGGTGCAGGAGGGCCTCCACAGGTGCCACCCCCCCATCAGTCTCTCATAGTACTGTCCATGAGTGACATGTCCATCCATCAAGGGATCCAGTGCCCCCTGCTGGTCTCCGTCCAAGAGTCAGTCCATGAAAGACAGCCCAGCTGTCTGTGCAAATCACCAAGGTAAAGGTCCACTATAGGCAACTAGCCGTACAGCTCTTTATTAACAAACCTCGGCACCTTTCCAAAGTGTGCTCTCCGTTGCCACAAGCCTATCCAAACCCTTCAACAAGCTCTCAGGGCCTGGCGGGGTCAAACACATTCAAGGCCTGTGTCACCTTAACAGTTCTCTTAGCTTCTGCTGCTGCTGTAATAAAAAGCACCTATTACCTCCTAATGCCAACACCTGCCGAACATTAGAAGGGGAACGGTGGATTGATGATTTCACATGGGGCCTCTGGTCCCCCTGCCCATCCCTGTCAGACGAGTCTCTCACCCTTCTCCCTATTCAAACTGGGACAACGGGTCTTGGGATCCTGTAACTTGAACACCAGCCTTTTTCCTGGCAGATGCCAGGGCCACCCATTTCCCCTGTTTTTTCAGAGGCTGAAACTTCTATTTTTACAAACCAAGCTAAACAAAAACAAAATTTAGAAAACCCTGCTTCTTAGGTTTTATAATTCTAGGAATTGATGTTTTATTTCAACTTCCAATACTTTCATGGTATTAGGTAGCTACATTACCTTATGCAGTCAGCCAGGAGAACGGGCTCCTTTGTCCGCCACACTTTCTGTTTTCCCACTAGCTGCTCCCTCATTCCGGGACACCAGGCTGGGCTGATCAATCACATTTCCTCCGGGGTACAGACCTGAGCCTCCGCTCCACCCAGGCCTATTCTCTCTCAGAGTAACCCAGAATTTGGTTGGAACCCAGTTCCTCATGAGAAAAATTCTGATGTTGCCTTATTATTTATCTCAGCAAACATCTGGCTTTTCACGGTTTCCTTTAATTTTATAAGCTTCTCATCATTCTTCTAATGTGTTCACCTTTTTTTGTTAAATAGTGTAGTCTTCATTTGAGTTGAGTCAAAGAACTCTAAAGAATAGTCAGTATTCTGCCCCTTGCAGCAAAAAATATTTTCTTGTAATAACAATTACCCTGGCTTCCCCATAATAATCAATGTAGAAAATGTTCTGTATTCATTAAACTGCCTTAAATGACTTCATTCTAATTATATGTATTATTTATATTTAGCATTTTATGCAGAACTAAATAAAACCTTCATTTAAATTTTAAAGTATAAAACCTATTTTTTCTAAGACTAGCTATGGAATAAAAAGTATACATTCATTCTATATCCTTTATTGTATTAGAAGCTAAAATTTTACTCATCCTAAATAGTGAACAGAATGTCTAGCACACTATAAATTTCAGAATGAGCCTCAAATAGATGTCAATGAATGAAAAACAATATCTATATTTAGAAAACATTTATAAATCTAGGGGGAAATGCAAATTTGTTAAGTAGTATAGCTATATGATATACAGAGAATTTAAAACAAGGTAATGCTCCCTGGCCGGTTGGCTCAGTGGTAGAGTATCAGCCTAGCGTGCAGGAGTCCTGGGTTCAATTCTCGGCCAGGGCATACAGGAGAAGCGCCCATCTGCTTCTCCACCCCCCCTCCTCTCCTTCCTCTCTGTCTTTCTCTTCCCCTCCCACAACCAAGGCTCCATTGGAGCAAAGATGGCCCCCGCGCTGAGAATGGCTCTGTGGCCTCTGTTTCAGGTGCTAGAATGGCTCTGGATGCAACAGAGCGACACCCCAGAGGGGCAGAGCATTGCCCCCTGGTGGGCATGGCGGGTAGATCCCGGTCGGGCGCATGCGGGAGTCTGTCTGACTGCCTCCCGGTTTCCAGCTTTGGAAAAATGCAAAACAAAACAAAACAAAAAACAAACAAACAAGGTAATGCTTATTTCCATTAAAATCACTTATAATTTTAACAAAAACGTGGTTTTTTATAAATTTTGCTTTATGCTCTCATCCTTTCCTTTCATTCATCAAGAATTTATTGAGTGTCATTATGAGCTAGATGCTGCTTCAGTGCTGAAGATAGAGCAATAAACAAAAGGAAAAAAAATCTCGACCCTCCTGAAGATTGCATTCTGATTAGAAATGCAAACAATTAACAATATTGTAAGAAAAGCAATAGTATGTTTAATCGCGAAAATCCTAAGGGGACAAAAGCAAGAAAGGAGAGGTATACCACAAAGGCCAAGCAGGGCCTCTATGAAGAGAACTTTTCATTAAAGTCTTGAAGTAAGGGGGGAAGGGAGCCACTGCTGTATTTGACAGTAGAATGAAGAGCCTGTCTTTTATTCCTGCTTCTTTTGTAAAATTATTCAAAAGGACCACTTAAAAGATGATGTATCACAGACTTGTACATTTGAAACCTGTATAATTATATTAACCATTATCATACCAATAAATTTATTTTTTTTAAAAAAGCACTTCAGAGAGAATTTCTGAAAGAGAGACTAGCAGTACAAAGGCCCTGAAGTCATAAACAGTTTCATGTATTTAAGAAAAAAAGGTCCTTGTAAAGACCTTATAAGGATAACATTTTAATGGAGGGGGAAAAGAAAGAGTAGAGTGAGAGTAAGTTGGGATAAAAGGAGGGACCATATAGAAAAGGGCTTTTAGGGATCTTGTTGGAATACTATATTGTATTCTAAATGAGAAGTCGTGCAATGATTTTAATGCAGATAAGTGATATAACACCTATTATTTATTTGTTTATTGTTAACTGAATTTATTTAGATGACATTGGTTAACAAGATTATACAGGTTTAACATGCATTGTGATTACCCCCCAAGTTAAGTCTTCATCCATTACCATTTATCCAATTAACATTCTCAGAAATTATTCTTGATCTTTCAGGAACTGGAAATGAGTAGATAAAGAAGGAACGTAATTAATTAAAAAGACTGTTCTGTTTAAGCCAAATTTGTTCAAACTCATGTTGAAAATGTGTTGTTTTTGTTTGTTTGTTTGCTTGCTTGCTTATTTTTCTTAAGTGATAAGTGGAGAGGCAGAGAGACAGACTCCTGCATGCACCCCAACCAGGATCCACCTGGCATGCCCCTATGGAGCTATACTTTGCTTCTCTGGGGCCATTGCTCCATTGCTGGGCAACCGAGCTAGTTTAGTGCCTGAGGCAGACCACAGAGCCATCCTCAGCATCTAGGGCCAACTTTCTCCAACCAAGCCATGGCTGCAAGAGGGGATGAGAAAGATAGAGAGAGAAGGGAAAGGGGGAGGGGTGGAGAGCAGATGGTCACTTCTCCTGTGTGCCCTGACCAGGAATCAAACCCAGGACATCCACACACTGGGCTGACTCTCTACCACTGAGCCAACAGGCCAGGGGCAAATATGTAGTTTTAAGGAAAATTTAAGAATGTAAATTTCTTTTCTCAGAAGCACCTGATCTTAGTTCAACCTAAATATACAGAGAGGCCTTCTTCATCCATACCTAGCTCAGGACCAAACCATTATCAGTCAAGTACATACTTTTCTCAATTTCATAGCATTTATCACCATCCATGTTCATCTTTTTTATTCATTGTTTATCTCTCTTGACCATAATGCAGATTCCATGAGGGTAGGAACTGGTCTATCTCCCTTCACCATCATGCAGATTACATTAGGGTAGGAACTGATCTATAATATTTACATTTTTATTAATAGATTTCTTTTCTTTTGGAGCAGTTTTAAGTTTACCAAAAATAAGGCATAAATTATAGAAAGTTTCCATATATCTTCCTGTAAACACCCTATATTAATGCAAAACATCTTGCATTTGTGTTGTACATTTGTTGCAATTATAAGCCAATATTGAATCTTTATTATTAACCAAAGTCAAAAGTTTACATTATAGTGACTCTTGGTTGTTGTACAGTCTATGGGCTTTGAGAAATGTGTACTGCCATGCTTCTACCATTGTAGTATCATACGGAATCATTATATTATACTATGTTTCTCCTATCCATCTTTTCCTCCTCACAATCTCTCAGAAATCACTGATTTTTTTAGTTTTCATAGTTTTACCTTCTCCAGAATGTTATATAGTTGAAATCATAACAGTATGGAGTCTTTTTTAGATCAGCTTCTTTCATTTACCAATATGAATTTCAGGTTCTTTTATGTCTTTTTATGAATTAATAGCTCATCTTTTTATCACTAAAAAATATTGCACTGTATGGTTGTACCACAGTTTATTTATTCCTTCATCTACTGAAGGATATTTTAGTGGCTCCCATGTTTGGGCAATTGTGAATACAACTGCTATAAACATTTGTATGTAGTTTTTTGTGTGAACACAAGTTTTCAATTTATTTGGGTAAATGCCAAAAAGTATAATTGCTAAAAAAATATGGTAAAAATACATTTAGTTTTGCAAGAAACTACCAACTGTCTTCCAAAGTTTTTTGCATTCTCACCAGCAGTAAATGAGAGTTTCTATTACACCAGATCCTCATTATTTTTTGGCATATTTACTTTTAAATCCTTTCTATAAGTATCTAGAATGATGCTTGATAAAGAATGGTGTGTATATGTGTGTGTGTGTGTGTGTGTGTGTGTGTGTGTGTAAGAGAGAGAGCAATGGAGATGAAGAGAGTTACAAAAAAGGAATCAACCTAAAATTATTAGAATTAATAATGATAAGTTTCAGATATGTTGCACACAAATCAAAAGTTTTAGTATAAACAGCACAGTATCATGAATAGAATTACCAAAAATTTAGACACAGAGTACTTCATTGTACTGAGAAGGCTAAAATAATGTTTGAATATATGAAAATCCTGTAGAGGTTTTAAATAATACAACTAAAAGTTTTAGAGAATTCTCAAAATAAAGTTAAAAGATAAACTTTGAATAAAAAATTCAAAAAGTTTATTTTTCTTACATTGACATAGAAACTAGAATCAACTGAAAGACTATATCAAGGAAAGAATATGTTAATGAATAGTATAAACCACTTGCTTTGTGTCAAGCAATATTGCCTTCCTTGAAGGAAAAATATTATCATCTCTGATTGTTTCTTCTTTCAAGATTTAAGTTATGTATGTTTCTTCTTTCAAGATTCTGTTGCCTTTTAAACAATGTCTAATTATAGTCTCATTTTCCACTTATTTTTCAAACATTTTGTGCATTAAAATCATTTTCCCTTGCCTGACTAGGCAGGGACGCAGTGGATAGAGCATTGGACTGGGACATAGAGGACCCACGTTCCAAGCCCCAAGAGCTCGCCAGCTTGAGTGTGGGCTCACCAGCTTAAGCGCAGGGTCACTGGCTTGATTGAGTGTGGGATCATAGACATGATCCCATGGTTGCTGGCCTGAGTCCAAGGTCACCAGATTGAAGCCCAAGGTTGCTGGCTTGATCCCAAGATCACAGCTTGAGCAAGGGGTCACTCACTGCTGTAGACCCCTGGTCAAGGCACATATGTGAAAGCTATCAATGAACAACTAAGGAGCCACAACAAAGAATTGATGCTTCTCATCTCTCTCCCTTCCTGCCTGTCTGTCCCTCTCTCTGTCTCTGTCTTTGTTATACCACAAAAAAAGAAATATTATTCTCCCCAAATATCCTTTTATTAAAGTTAAACTGATTTAGCTTCATCAGTTCTACTTTTTAAAGAGTTATTTTTTTTTAAGTAACACTCGTAATCTAAGGGATGTATCAAGTAACTTGCACTTATAAATGAATCTTTTCCCTGGAGGATGGAAATAGAAATTCACTAGTGGCAGAGACAAGATTTTAAACTTTGTGCCAGATACAGAGCTGTTTTGCCTTCATTACTTGATTAAATCTTCATAACAGTAACATTAAGCATCTTTTCTTATATCTGTTGGCCGTCTGTGTATCCTTTTGGGGAGGTGTCTGTTCAGGTCCTTTGTCCATGTTTTGATTGGATTGTTTGTTCTTTCTGGTACTGAATTTTAAGAGTTCTTTGTGAATTCTGGATACTAACCCCTTATCAGAAAAAAGTAAAAAGATAATGAAAAAACAACACCTAATAGACACAGACATCAGTACGGTGATTACTGGTGGGAAAGTAGAGTGGAAAAGGTAGAAGAGGAGAAAGGGGAATAAATGGTGATGGGAGGACTTGAGGTGATGAACACACAATATAATATACATATGATGAATTATAGAATTTCTATATTTGAAACCTATATAATTTTATTGTCAATGTCACCCCAATAAAGCTGCTGCCAAAGCTCCAAGAAGACTTTATTAGGCTAGCCATCTAATTCCTCTCTATCTGACCTGGCCATAATCAAATCTACCCACATCTGTGTTCAGGTAACTTTTACAGGCCCATTTCTCTTGTTAGTCAGGAGGGCAGCATGGACAGCAGCCCTCACAACCTTACGGTCCATCTTTGTTCCAGAGAGCATGATGCCAGCCACCCCTGTGTCCCACAGCCTCACCAAGCAGGCTGCCAGGGGTTCAGTGGGTTTCTGCCTGAATTTCACCCCTGACTCCATCAGCTCTGCTCGGGTGTAGGGTCAGACCACACAGTGCCCACTACCTGGGGAAGAGGCTGTGGCTTCCCCTGAAGGACTCTTGGCTGCTGGATCATTACCTTCTTGGTGACCACCACATGGGCTCTGATTCTGCTGATGGCAGTTGCAGTCTGAGCCCCCTCCCCCAGGAGAATCAGAAACACCAGCTCCTGCCAACTCAGAGCCACTCCCCTGGCAGCTCCATCTTCCTTGCCCGCTTCAGCTCCTGTACCTGCTGGCTATTTTGGCCTGATGCTAACTCTCGAGCTCCTGAACCCTCAGTTGTTTCTTCAACAGTTGCTGCTGCCAACATTCAGCTTCCAGGGCAAAGGGCAAGTAGTGAACCCATAACTCTTTGTCCAGAGACCGCTCAGTTCCAGGTGCCATTGATGCTCAGCCTGCACCTCACACTGCGACTCTCAGACCCGGTTGGGCTCCTTCTCCAGCTCTCGTTCCAGTTCACACTGTCATTGGCGCTCAGTATGCAGCTCATCCTGGAGCTTTCGATCTCACTCAGCTTCTCGCACAGAGCTCTTGGTTTCTTCTCACAGGATTTCAAAAAAAAAAAACACCCAGCCTACAGTCCCTACCAGGAAAGCCGCCTGGAACAGCCACTCCTCTATTCCACCCCTCAAGGCTGTCAGTGGCCCCATACTCATCTGCCCCAAATCCTGCTCACTACACCAGATGAAATGCCAGTGGCTGAGGCCAGGAGGTTTACATTGGATTCAGGAAGATGGTAGAAAAATTGCGGAGATGGAAAGGTTTGGGCCATTTCGTTTAGTAAAGTCTCACAATGGCGAATAAGCACACAGGCAGGGGAAACTGCCTCTCAGGCAAACAAACAGAAAAATGGTCCCTCACCATGGCGGGCAGGCAATCCACGCATCTGCAACCCCCCTGAGCACAAGCACCCATAGCCTTATATAAGCCATACACATGTGGTGCTACCTCATGCTCACACACTAATCAGGCAAAGAGCTTGCGGCTGGTATACCAGGAAGCACAGATGCCCCACAATAACAATAAAAGATAATTTTAAAATCTTTATATATTTTGAAATCCACATGTAATATTTTTTTTCAGGTTACTGTTTGTAGTTATCTGTGTAAAAGTATCTAGTTACTGGTCATTAAGCGTGAAAGTTGGCAGATAAATATTTGACCATAAAAACGTCCACTTAAGAATTTTAATAACAATAATGTTTAGATAGATTACTAAGTAAAAAAGTGAAATTTGGAAATACATAATTACCATGAAATTATATTTAATTAATTGTGAATTAGGCATTTGTGTGAGTAAATAAGAGGAAGTACATGTCGGTAGTTAAGATGATAAATGTCTAGACACATGTAAATGATTATTTTCTCCCTTCTTTTCTCAAATTTAACAAGATTTCTTTAAGCATGCCTAAGTAGCTACTTTATATAAAAAAAAACCCAAAACTGAACACACACTAATAAGCAAGGTTTTTATACCATCCCTAACAAGCAATCAAAAAATGAATGATGTATGTATAAGCAGACTACTGCAGATTTTATAAACTAAATTTCTCATAAATGTTGAATTTGTGAAAGTCACAGAAGCAGTGTCAAACATGAAAGCAATCAGAAAAAAAACAAGTAGGGGGAAAATTATAGGCAAACAAAATAATCCTGCTATCTGGGACAAAACAGGATTTTAACCTAAAATATCCAGAGAAGTTACACATATCGAAAAGATTCTGGGATGACTGCTTACCATTCTACTGCACTTTGCCAGCAGAAACCCCAACGACAATTGTTAAAAATGTAGAATGCGATTGTAGAAATGCTTGACACCTGAGTACATGGTATTTCATTTCAAAGTGTAAGTGCACAAATGACCTATGCATTCCCAAAATTGTAGGTGCCTATATATGTATAGGGTACATTATCAGAAAAGTATACATTGAAAAGAACTCCCAAAATAATGTGCATTTTAATCCAGAATATAAATAAAATTCAAAATTAGAGTCCACACACATAGCCCATATTATCCCTTTTGAAAGATTGAGAGCTTTACAGTGACCATCAGATTTAAGGCAGCTAAATGTAAGAATATTGTTAGATGAATGAGATAATTAAGACTGCCTGGAGCTTAGACGCGTGATTAAAAGTAATGGCTATGACCGGAGATGGTGGCTCTCTGGTTGCCCACAGGCTGCTCCTGTGGACAAACGCCAGCTGTGGAGGTGTGTGAGTGTGACATCCCCATAGCACCTTTCCTGAGCGCCTGGCTGCTGAAAGCCAAAGCCGCGGGCACCACCCTAAAAGGGAAGCCTTAGGGAGAGCCTTGAATACTGAAAACTTCACATAACGCTTGCTGCCATTCACTCAAAACCAGGTAAGTTTTATGCCTTTGTGTTTATATTTGCCAAAAAAATAAATAAATAAATAACTGAGGTAAAACGAATGAATCTCCAAAGTAGTAGTGAATAAAAGTTTTTGTGCGCGCACCTAAAACGCTGTTTGCAAACTGAAAAGCAGTGAAACCAAAACGTGGAATGAGGCCCAGGCGCCTGTTGTTAGAAAGCAGCCAGTGGGGTGAGAAGGCAGGGACTAGGTTTTCTTCACAGAGACTGGCTGTGATAGTAGAACGTTCTTTTGTTGTTGTTTTTTTGTATTTTTCTGAAGCTGGAAACGGGGAGAGACAGTCAGACAGACTCCCGCATGCGCCCGACCGGGATCCACCCGGCACGCCCACCAGGGGCAACGCTCGCTCTGCCCACCAGGGGGCAATGCTCTGCCCCTCTGGAGCGTCGCTCCGCCGTGACCAGAGCCACTCTAGCGCCTGGGGCAGACAGAGGCCAAGGAGCCATCCCCAGCGCCCAGGCCATCTTTGCTCCAATGGAGCCTTGGCTGCGGGAGGGGAAGAGAGAGACAGAGAGGAAGGAGGAAGGTGGAGATGCAGATGGGCACTTCTCCTGTGTGCCCTGGCCGGGAAACGAGCCCCGGTTCCCCGCACGCCAGGCCGACGCTCTACCACTGAGCCAACCGGCCAGGGCTAGAACGTTCTTGGTTGATAGGGAATTGGTTAATAGTTATCTGATATTAATTTCGTGAAACAGTGAAGCATAAGTGAGAAATGACCCAGGTCAAGTTAGTCTTGCAAAACAAGCTAAATGAAGGGTTGTTTGTATGACTAAATCTGTTTTGTCTTCTCAGGGAATTTTCAAAGCTGGTCTCTGTTTGTTTTTCATATAAACTTATTGACGGTACCAAGTGCCAAACATGTAAAGCGCTTAGGACTAAAAAGGAAGCAGGGAACTATGCAGTTAGAGCATGTTTTTTCCGAGGTGGGGGAGGGGGTGAGGAATGGCCACAGCAGTGGGGCTTGTTCATCAGCCTTATGTACCTAAGGATTTGAGTTAGAATAAAATATATTGAATCAACAATAACGACTGTATCAAATTAAAAAATAAATTTCTAGAAATTGTAAGAAGATAACTCTGCTAATTCAATCTTTTGTTCAATTTTAATGTAAATCCTTGATATTATTATTATTTTGCTTATATATAATTTCCCCACCTCCTATCCCCAGATGTCATTTATATACGGCAGTTGCCAAAATAATAGTCCTGATAGAAGTTATAAAAAAGTGATGAATAAAAGTTTCCAAATCTGTAAATGAAATAGTAAAATTTGGTCATATTAAGAATTAATTATTTGATTTATGGCTACCACATTTTATTACTACTTAAACTTTGAACTAATTTGCAGATGCTTTTCTTATTGTGAGGATTATATTAATGACACCCAGAGGTGAGGGTAACAGCTGCTGTGGAATCTACATCAGTGAGAAATGGCTGCCATCACTTGACCAGATGGATATAAAACAACAATCTGGATAAGCTTGGATATGTAACAGCCAAAAGCACTGATGAGCTCCATTAAGCACCAGAAGTCCAAAGTACAGAAAATCTGAGTGTAAATAAAAAAGAGATACAAAATAAACATTTGGATCATGCAGGAAGAAGCCAAGAGGTAAAAATAATGATCCTTCCACCTTGGTTTTATAGTTTACTTAAAAAAAAAAAAAAAAAAAAAAGGTGTTGGTCCTGGCTAGTTGTCCCAATGGATAGAGTGTTGGCCCAGGATGCAGACCTCTGGAGTTCAATCCCTCATCAGGGCACACAGGAGAAGCAACCATCCACTTCTTTTCCCCTCCCTCTCTTCTGTCTCTCTTCACCTCTCGCAGCCAGTGGTTGGCAGCCAGTGCCACCCTGGTGTTGAGGATAGCTTGGTTAGTCCAGCGTTGTCTCCAGGTAGGGGTTGGCAGGTGGATCCTGGTTGGGGCATGTGCAAGAGTCTGTCTCTCTATCTCCTCCCCCCCCCACTTAAAATAAAAGTGTTAAATTTTTTTGCAGAACTTCTATTGCCCTTAGTATAAATCCCAGTCTCCTTACCATGTCTTAAAAGTGTTTGAGTTATCTAGTTTTATTTATATCGTTATTTCTTATAATTGACCTGGCAGCCCACTCTCAGGCCCTACTTAGTGTCTCTATTTCTCAAATATCAATGTATTCTATTATAAGATTTGTGCCTGGAGTCCATCTATGCTGCTGGTATGTCCTTCTCCTTCCTCCCTAAGCGTACTGTGCCACCTCTATATAAAAGTCAGTGTTCAGTATGGTCTGCGTAGTCATACTCTTTAGGTGTCAATCCTGGGGCAAGTTTTTAAAAAAAAAATGCATGGTACATTTTTCTCATTTAAAAAAAGGATGCATTCATCATGACTTTTAATAATTTATTTAGGATTAAATGAAATAATGTGCATAAGGTGTTTAGGCTAGTGACTGCCACAGAGTAAACAATCAGAAAGGGCTTACTATTCAGTATTGACCCTTTGTGAGTTCTTTTGATACTAGGATCAATGTCTGTGGCCATTATCTCAATACTCAACATGGGCTTGAAATAAAATAAGAAGTCAAATCAATGTTTACTATAAATATTTATTATAAAAAATATTAATGCCAATTCTTAATGGCATTGCTGCTGGCAGCTTAGCCACTGATGACTAAAATATAACTGTATGTGTTCTTAATTTCTTTATTTTCTTTAATATTTCTCACCATTCAAATAATCTGCTAATTCCTAATGATTCCACCATATGCTGTCACTTGAATTTCTTCTGTCCTCGTTTATACTAACACAAACCAAGTTAGATCAGCAACGGGTCTCATTTGTTCTATTTCCCTAAATGAATTCCATATCGTCTGATTTACAACCTACTTAAAAGAGAAAAAAAGCAAGACCTGTCTTCCAGAGCAAAAGCTATTATCATGGAATATTAAATTTATAAATCCCAAACTATTTATCATTCATTTAATACCATCATTAACCTAGAGCTGTTGCTAGCTCTTCAATACTATCCCCTATTCCTTTAAATGAGACCCCAGATTTTTAGTCTTTTTTATTTGTTTTCTCTCCACACTAAATTCTTAGAAATTTCTTTCACTTTTGTCTCTATATTTAAACTCTATCCAACCTTATAAAGAATATGCAAAATGTGCATATTCCAAAAAGCATTTTATTATTAATTTTATCCATTCTCTATTTATGTTTTTAAAGATTTTATTTATTCATTTTATAGAGAAAAGAGAGAAGGGAGAGAGAAGTAGGAAAGGAACAGGAAGCATCAACTCCCCTACGTGCCTTGGTTGGGCAAGCCAAGGGTTTTAAATGGTGACCTCAGTGTTCCAGGTTGACGACTTATCCACTGTGCCACCACAGGCCAGGCTAATTTCCTCTCATAAAACACATGAGTGAAATTTTAGAATATATACACCTTTCTGTTTTTTTGAAAATTCATTCATACATATTCTCATTTTCCTCATCTGTGTTTCTTTACAGTGACTCCCCACTATAATGCTCATACTAGCAGTTGTTGAGTAAATACCAATCAAATTGCCATGTACAGATATTATTTTCTTTCAATAATAAGGAACATATGTATATTAAGTATGTCTGAGATGATTTGGTCCTAAGCTAGGATTAACAAAATCATTAGTGTACAAAAACACAGAAATGTCAAAACATATTAAAATCCCTTTTCAGTTTTTTTATATTGGGAAAATATAGGAAGATAAGATAATTCATAAATACTTAATGAAGTTCAACTTTAAGCAAATCAAATTTTAGGTCAGACTGAACTTTTAACCCACACTAACTGCTATTAACTCATTCCAAAGAAAATTAGTGGTTCATTATTGCCAATAAGCCATTATTTCAAAGCTAAGAATTTCCTGTAATTTTGCACATATTGCTTTTGCTAAATATGTTGAAGGTCCTTAAAGACGGGGATATACCGTGAATGATCATAAAATAAATGAGAATGTAATAACCTTTAATGACAAGAAAAGCTCATTATGCCCACAGTTTTGCATTGCCTTTTTATTCAGTTTTTTTAAAAAATTTCTTCTATTGCTTTGGTTTTTTAATATGCAATTTTATTTTTTATTCACTCTTATGCCATTTCTTTCTTTTGTTTAGTTTCTTCTCCTTTGACCCATTATGTTAAACAATTCTTGCGGAAGAATAATTTGTCATCACTGACATAATGAATTCAATTTTCTTTAAACTAGACCTGACCAGGGCTTGCTATATAGCAAAGGAAACTACCTGAAAGGCTAATAAGGGGAACAATGTGAGACGTGTGATTGGATTATTGCAGCTTTAATTAGATCAGTCAGAATTCTTCATGAATACTGTTCAGAAAAGTATTCTTTAGTAGAGGAAATTATATTCTTTTAAAAAATCCTTATTCAAGGACACAGTTCTATAACTGCTAAATATAAAAGCAGAGAAGTACAAAAAACTGCAACCAACTGAGTTGAATTTTTTCTACCATATTTTTAAAAATTGCCAATGTTAAATGTGTTGCATCACTTCTCAATTATCTGCTCTAATATCTTATTATATCTGTAAAATCACCTTCACTCCACTTATATTATATATACTTATGTAAATAAGAAGAATAAAAATATATTGGATATCTATATTTTAGGGAAAATATGTAAGCTTGGTATATGATTTATTAATTTAATGGCCATTTTCATGTTAGTTATCTTTGGACATCCTTCAAAAACTCAGAATGATTTAAACATGATTCCCTAATCCTAGAGTAGAAACTAATGTAAAACTATTGGAATCAAACTATTGAGAATCAAGCAAAAATCTGCTACTAGATTTTTTTAATTTAAAATTAGTTGAAGTAAAAAAGACAGAAGCACTTGGATTAAGAACCAGTGATCAGTATATGCATACCGATGTTTCTTGAATGAAAAAGGTAATTGACAGGATCTCTGATTTCAATACCCAGGAATTTGCAATTTAGAGCTCTTTTACTGGGCAAGTTTCATTTATTAACCAAATACTGCCACTTTCATAAGACAAATATGTTTGCCCTTTATTCTCTTGTATCATTTTATGTTATACTTACTGTTTCATGGCTTTTTGATTAATATGCCAGTTGGAGTTTATTCTAAGTAATGATATGATTCGCTTAGTTTTTCTTATTCCTCTCCTGCTTCATTATGAGGTACAGTGAAGATATACAAGACAAAAAAAAATGTGCCGAGCTTCAGTGGTATGTGTAGTAATATGGAATAAAAAGTAGGTTTAATGAGAGCCCCAAAGGAAGAAGCAATTCAGAATAGTGCATTAAATTATTTAACAAAAAAGTGGTTAAATCTTTCTAAATATTATTAAAATAGTAATTCATAAATGTAGAAGTCTCAATGAACCCCAGATTGGATAAACAAAATGTAAATATTCTGGAGCACATTGTGGTCAAGTTTTTGAAATATGATATAAGTATAAAGAAAATTCTCAAAAGCAGCTGTGGGGAAGCATATTACATATTGGGAAAAATAATACAGATAATCACAGATTTCTCACTATAAACAATAAAAGCCAAAATAAACATCTTTAAAGCAGTAAAAGTTGACAATGAGGAAAGGAAGAGAAAGAGAAGGTATAGGTTGTTATTCTGGAATACATTAGCTATTGAAAAAATATTTTTTAGAATTAAAAAAATATATATTTTCAGATATAGAAAAGTTTAAAGAATTCATCAACAAGACATCTGCAATTCAAAAATGTTAAAAAAATTATTTAGGCGTCAATACAATTACATACAATTAAAACTCAAGTTAAAAAAATAAAAACATAAGATATATGATTTATGTATGTAAATATAATAAATTGGTTTCTAATTATGTGATTTTATTTATTTAATTATTTAGCTAGACAGACAAGGACAAATAGACAAGAAGGGAGAGAGATGAGAAGCATCAGTTTGCATTTGTGGTCCCTTAGTTGTTCATTGATTGCTTTCTCATATGTGCCTTAACCAGGCGGCTCTAGCTGAGTCAGTGGACCTTTGCTTAAGCCAGTGACCTTTGTCTCAAGCCAGCAACCTTTGGCTTGAAGCCAGTGATTTTTGAGCTTAATCCAGTTCATGGGGTCATCATGTCTATGATCCCATGCTAAAGCCAGCGACTCTGCTCCAGCTAATGAACCCATGTTCAAGCTAGATGGCCCATGCTCAAGCGAGTAACCTCAGAATTTCGAACCTGGATCTTCAGCATTTCAGTCCAATGCTCTATGTACTGCATTACTGCCTGGTCAGGCAATTTCTTGATATCTTTACATTTTAAAGAATTGCAGTTTTATGAAAACCTAACTTAAAAATGTAGTATCATTTATTTATAATTACTTCAAAAATGTTAAACATTTAATTATACACTCAGCAAATATATGTAAGACTTATATGCTGAAGATTATAAAATATCAGTGAAAGAAATCAACAAGGTTGTATACAGAAAATTTGTTCATTTATTGTACATAAATGGTATGACAGATTTAAAAGTTACCAACTGTAATTTGGATTTGTCTTATTTTCTCAAAAATTTTCTGAAATATACATCAAGACATACCTTGTTCATAGATTAGAAGACAATATAATAAAGATGTCAAAACTCTTCAAATTGATCAATAGATTTGATGTAATCTCTTAAAAAATTTCAGCAAGGCATTTTTGTTTGCTTGTTTTTTGGCTTAAGATATGTTTATTCTAAAACCTTTGTGAAACAGTAGACACTCAATAATAGCTAAAATTTCTTGAAGAAAAAAATGGACTGAAATGGGAGAAATCAACATATCTGAACAATTAGCAGAGTTAACAAGATTATTAAAAGCTAACAATCGAATTTGTGTGGTATTGGTGGAGAGAGAAACACAAGGATCAGCAGAAGTAGAAAATCTAGAAATAGATCACACAAGTAATTTTTGACTAAGTTTCAATAGAAAAGATAGCATTTTCAACAATTGGTGTTGGAGCACTTAAGATAGGCACAAGAAAAAAATAAATGAAAAGGGATAGCTGATAATCTGGACATTGTAAAAATCAAAAACGCCACAAAATAGCCTGTGAAGAATATGTGAAGACAAGCTTCACACTGGGAGAAAATATTTGCACATCACACTTAGGAAAGCCTTGTATCTAGATCACAAAATAATTCTCAGAACTTAATAGTAATAAATATACTATTCAGTTAGAAAATGGGAAAAGTACATACACAGACAATTCACTGAAGAGGATATGTAGATGACAAATAAGCACATGAAAAGATATTCGATGTAAGTAGCTATAAGAAAATGAAAATAAAATTACAATAAAATCCCTACATTGATCAACATACCTTGAATGAATGAATGAATGAATGAATGAATGAATGAACAAACAAATAAACACACACAGTGATAACACCAAATGCTGGTAACGATGTAAATGATAGTCCCTCTGGAAGACAGCATGGACATGTCTTAAAAACATAAATCTGTGCTTGTAATAGTACACCTGGACATTTATTCCTGAGATGAAAATTTATTTTCATACAAAAACCTGCACATGGATGTCACTTATTCATAATATGCCCCAAATAGAAACAATCTAAATAATTTTTATTGGATGAAAAATAAAACAAATAATGGCACACCTACCATAGACTATTATTCAGAATTAAAAAGTGACACTATCTTGATATTGGCCACAACTTTGATGGTTCTCAAGGGTATTGTGCTGAGTGAAAATATTTACATCAAAAACTTACATATTGGACATCTCTGTTTGTATAAAATTTATGAAATGACTAAAATATGGAAATGGGGAATAGATTATTGATTGCCAGTTATTATGGAGATAGGGCGGAAAAGTGTAGCTGTAGTATTAAAGCAGTGATATATAAAAGATCTTTATGATGTAATTGTTCTGTATCTTGACTATCTATGGTGTAGTCATACTTGACGAGAAAGAAATAAAACACAATGACAAATACACACAAAAAAGTGTATGAAAAACTTTTGAAATATTACTAAGATTGATGGATTTTATTAATATCAATTTCTGAGTTGTGATATCTTGCAAGATGTTATCTTTGGGGAAAATTAGGTGAAATGTGTATTTGATCTATTTTTATTGTTTCTCAGAAGCATAAGTGAATCTGCAAATATTTCTAAATTAAGAGCTTGAAAAAATATAAATGGGCTAAATATTCTGACTAATGGTTTAAACAACAATAAAAAAGCAAGACCTATCCAAATGCTGTCCATATAAATCCCGCTTTAAATTAAATTATGCTAAAAGAAAAAGGAATACTTTGCTAAAAGGATGTAAAAAAGATATATTATGCAACCATAATCATCTAATAGTGGCTTAAAAACACAAAATAAAGGGCAACATCAATGATAATGTAGGTGTCACCTCATTAATAAAACAGTATCTAGCTGTGAATATAGTTAAAGGGTTTACAAACAGATAAAATCAAAACTGTCAGAAATAAAGGAGAAAATAAGGAAATCCAACTTATAGTTGGTGACTTTTAAAATCTACCTGTCATAAAATTTTTGTTCAATAAATGCACATATTTTATATATGCATTTAAATGAGTTTCACAAATGAATGCTATCTGTCATTCAATCAAAATACAGCACATTTCCTTTACCCAAGAAAATTCCCTCATGTTACTTTCTTGTAGATCCTTATACATCAGCTCAGAAATCAACTAATATTCTACATTTTACTATAAATTAAACAGTATTGCTCTAAAATGTATTAAGAATAGAATCACTTAGTAATTACTCTTTGTTGGACTTATTTTGTTCAGCATATTACTTTTGAGATTTATTCTTTTTATTAATGAGTGAAATTCTTCAATATAAATATAATACAGGTTGCTTATTCTTTCATCTGATAAGCATAATTTGGGTTATTTGCAAAAGAATTAAAGTGGCATAACAATATTGAAAAAGAAGAACAAAGTTTCAGAGTTTGAATACTTCAGAAAAAATTACCGTCATCAAGAGAGTGTTTATAGGCTTGGATTTTAAAAAGATATAAATGAGTATAGTTTCAGAAATAGGTGCCCAAGAAGTTTTCAATGGAGAAAAAAAAAAATCTCTTCAAGAAATGTTGCTAAGCATTGTTCACAGTGGCCAGGACATGGAAACAACCAAAAAGCCCATCAATAGATGACTGGATAAAGAAGTTGTGGCACATATACACTATGGAATACTACTCAGCCATAAGAAATGATGACATCGGAACATTTACAGCAAAATGGTGGGATCTTGATAACATGATACGAAGCGAAATAAGTAAATCAGAAAAAAACAGGAACTGTATTATTCCATACGTAGGTGGGACATAATAGTGAAACTAAGAGACATTGATAAGAGTGTGGTGGTTACGGGGGGGGAGGGGGGAATGGGGGAGGGAAAGGGGGAGGGGGAGGGGCACAGAGAGAACAAGGTAGAGGGTGACGGAGGACAATCTGACTTTGGGTGGTGGGTATGCAACATAATTGAACGACAAGATAACCTGGACTTGTTATCTTTGAATATATGTATCCTGATTTATTGATGTCACCCCATTAAAAAAATAAAATTATAAAAAAAAAAAAAAAAAAGAAATGTTGCTAAAATAATAAATAGCCATATTGGAAAAAAATGATTTGAAGTGGATAATTTTCCACACACAAATCTAAAGAATAAAGCTTCTAGAAGAAAATAAAGAAAAATATTTGCAATCTTGACATAAATGAATATCCATAGGAAAATTGAAACACTAAGCATCAAATTATTTTTATATAAACTCCTTCAAAATTAGTAATTTCTGCTCATTTAAATTTTTTGTTAAAAAAAACATGCAAGCTGCAGAATGAGAAACTGAATTGATAATACATATTTTTGACAAAGAGCTTGTATCTGAATATACACAATCTTTTACATGTCAATTCAAAATATCCAACTATTCAATAGAAAATTAAGAATATACTTGAAAAGACACATGAAAGAGGATATACGAAAAACCAGATAGCGTACAGAATAGTGCTTCACAACATTAGTCATTCAGAATATAAAAAGGACACAGTGACTTCCCACCTTGCACATACAGGAATAGTTTGACTATATCAAACCCATCCAGTTTTGGCAAAAATGAGGAGCAATATTAACTCTATAATATCTCTGATGGAAATGTAAAATGATGTTGCACTTTTGGAAAACTGTTAGCTTTTTATAAAAGTAATCATTCATTTACTTTCTGGCCTAAGAACAACCCAAAGCACATAAAATCATATATCCACAAAAAGCCTGTGCAAGATTATTCACTACAAGCTTTGCTTATATCAACAAAACATGGAAATAATCCAAATGACTATTAACAGAGAACAGGACCACAAATTGAGGCACTTTTATAATATGGCATACTACTGAACAATAGAAAGAATCACTGATACATTAAACAATATGGATAAATCTCAAAAAGCATGAAAAAAATACAAAAGTAGCACCAACTGTATGATTCCATTTATATGAAGTTCTCAGAAGGAAACAAAACAATAAATTTATTTTAATTTTTAGTAGATTGAGGGGATTTTTCAGGGTCATAGCTATTTCTGTATCATGATTATATTGTGTTGATTGGGTTACATGAGTTTATGTAGTCAAAATCTATAAAACTACACACACTTAAGTTATGTTAATTTCACCATATTTAATCATATCTAAATAAACCAGGAACAATAAAACAAAGTGAAATGAAGATAGAAGTGATGTTACTATATAAGAGAATGAGAGAAAAATTTCACTAGAATACAGAGAAGGACAAATGTAAATTGGTAGAGTCTAAGAGGAAAACAAAATACAAAGATAAAATGGAAAAGAAATACGTATAATTGCAGCTTTATTTACTAGAAAAATATGTAACTTTGGCTCTCTGTTTTCCTTTAGCAGAGTTATTATTATTTTTTTTTGTATTTTTCTGAAGTTAGTACTGGGGAGGCAGAGAGACACTCTCGCATGCACCCATCTGGGATCCACCCAGCATGCCCACTAGGGGGCGATGCTCTGCCCATCTGGAGCATAGCTCCATTGCAACCAGAGATATTCTAGCACCTGAAGCGGAGGCCATGCAGCCATCCTCAGTGCCTGGGGCCAATTTTGCTCCAGTGGAGCCTTGGCTGCGGGAGGGGGGGAGAGAGAGAGACAGAGAGAGACAGAGAGAGAGAGAGAGAAAGGAGAGGGGGAACGGTGGAGAAGCAGGTGGACGCCTCTCCTGTGTGCTCTGGCCTGGAATCAAACCCGGGACTTCCACAGGCCAGGCCGACACTCTACTGCTGAGCCAACTGGCCAGGGCCTTAGTTATTAAATATTTTAGTTGGTCTTTTTGCAATGTCTAAATTTTGGACTTGGTTGCATAAGAACAAATAAAATTAATGCATGATTAAGAAATTGGAAATAGCAATATTGGATTTCTGTAATCTGGTATCTTAAGAAAATTTATACTTTGTAAATCATACAATCAAAATCTACTTTTGCCTGACGGGGCGGTGGCGCAGTGGATAGAGCGTCGGACTGGTATGCAGAAGACCCAGGTTCGAGACCCCAAGGTTGCCAGCTTAAGCGCGGGCTCATTTGGTTTGAGCAAAGCTTACCAGCTTGGAACCAAGGTCGCTGCCTCAAGCAATGGGTTACTCGGTCTGCTGCAGCCCCACGGTCAAGGCACATATGAGAAAGCAATCAATGAACAACTAAGGTGTCTCAATGAAAAACTAATCATTGATGCTTCTCATCTCTCTCCATTCCTGTCTGTCTCTATCTATCCCTCTCTCTGTTACTGTAAAAAAAAAACAAAAAACAAAACAAAAAACAAACCTACTTTAGTGCCTTCACCATGCTAAAATTGTGATGGAATCCATTTTGAACCAAAATATGCCACCTAATATATAGCTTTTATGATGTTTTAAAGAAATCTATATATTCTTATATTTTGCTGAAAAACACATAGCATTTTTAAAAGATTTTTTTTTATTCATTTTAGAGAGGAGAGAGAGAGAGAACAGGGGAGGAGCAGGAAGCATCAACTCCCATATGCGCCTTGACCAGGAGAGCCCGAGTTTGGAACCGGCGACCTCAGCATTCCAGGTTGGCACTTTATCCACTGCACCACCACAGGTCAGGTCACATTTTGTTCTTAACCTACCAGATTTTATTGTTTTATAAATCAGAGTGGATCATAACAATGGGACTTCTGAAATGTATTATTTTGTTTTGAAGGCAAAACCAATT
Organism: Saccopteryx bilineata; assembly: GCF_036850765.1. Classification (NCBI taxonomy): domain Eukaryota; kingdom Metazoa; phylum Chordata; class Mammalia; order Chiroptera; family Emballonuridae; genus Saccopteryx; species Saccopteryx bilineata. The sequence continues at coordinate 24,264,879 of NC_089492.1, read as the reverse complement.
ACTCTTGAAACTGGCAGAAGTGAAAAAAAGTAGATATTTATTTCTGTGCCTGTTTTTGCTTTTTAATTTTATGTTGCTTTTCAGATAAAATCATTATAATTAATGACTTTCTGCTTGTAAACAGTGAGATACAATTTGTTTTTAATCTTGCAAATTAAAAAAATATGAACTAAAAGTTAATTGTTGCCAACTGCAAAGTAAAATGAGCATTCATAGGCTATTTGCAGATGATATGGTAGTGTATAATGTGATTTTTTAAAATGTTCCTATTTGAATTAACAGTTACACAAATACAGGGAAAACACGCAGTTAACAAGACTATGTATATATAATATAATTTTAGTTTACTAACAGTACAGTGATTAAACTAATTACTTAAAATATATGCCATGGCATCTTTAGATTATCTTTGAATATACCTTATTTTATTCAGGAGATACCATATAAACTTTTCTATTTGTTGAAATATATGAAGTGTATAGTTAGATAGATAGATACACACACACCATATATATACACACGCCATATATATATATATAGTATATGTGTGTGCCTCATCATCTTTGTGAAGCAAGGAGGTTGCATTGGGAAAAAGAAATATTTCCTAAAATATATTGGAATTCAATGAAAAATTTCACAGCTTAATACTTGTTGTACAGATCTCTTCACTGATGTGAGGAAGATCTTCTTGCAAAAGAATCCCAGCACTTTTAGGGAGAAAAAGACAGCCTCCAATTGGTGCTCCCCAAAATGGAAGAACTCAGTGAATGAACCCAGGGTGGTTCTGTCAGTTCTTCTCTCAGGAAAGGATAGAAATTATACCTTTAACAGACTCCACAAGGAGGATAGAATGAGTGTGACCTGATGACCAGGCCCCAGTACCAAGTCCTAAAGCAGGGTACCAGACTGACTAGTTCCAGCTAGTGGGGAGACATTGTTAGAATACTCATGTTCATTTAGACTCTGGTTTTCTTGGGTTTTTGTTGGTCCTGGACTGACCCCTTTGGAACTATGTAAGTAAGCATTAGGGCTTCCTGGAATCTTCAAGGCATGGGTTTCAAAAGTGAGAGATGTGGGATGAACCACTAACAAAGGCAACTGGGAGAAAAAAATTCAATGTAAAAAATAAAACGCTTAATGTCTGTAGGCAGAGTTAGTTATAATAGTGTGTAAAGATCCAATACAACATATGAAAATTTCAAGAGTTTGGAAAAATCCTATTTTACCACAATACTTAATTATCTTAATGTGTTTCTAGATGCAATATGCCAATATTTTAGCAAAATGAGCCATCTAAGATAGGCGTCTGATTAGTTGTGGTTTTCTTTATTGTGTGTTATTCTAGAAGGTAGTTTTAATCTTTTCCAGGCTCTGCTAGATATCATAGCTTTCTCTAAAGATTTCCTGCTATACAATGCAATATTCCTATCACGATTAGGCTCAGAACCCAGTATCCTGGGCTGCCTCCAAGCCCTTAACACTCATAGGACCTCTTTCTCACTCACCGTTCATTCTTATTTGTTGATGATGAATGCACCATACTTGTTCTATGTTCCTCAAGCTATCACGGCTCCTTCTGGAAAAGGAACATCATGCTCAAACAGCCTCCACCTTCACCACAGCCTTCCAGTCACTACAGAAAAAAAAAAAAAAACCCGTAAAGGACATTATCTCACATAAGAACACTGCATTCCAGACATAGGCAGATTTAACGACGGGCGCACTGGGCATGCGCCATGGGCCCCAACTTCTGAGAGGCTCCGCAAAACCCCAACTTCACACTTTTTTCTAATGTAAGGGGCCCAATATTTTCTTCTGTGCCCAGGGCCTCAACCGACCTTAATCTGCCTCTGATTGCAGACCACACATTCTATCATGAGGGCTCAAGTGCCCGCTGTCCTGCTGGTGATGCTTAGACTAAATCACCCTCCTGCCATCCTTCTCTCCTCATTTTCCTTTCACAGTTTACATGCCTCTGATCATGTTTTTCCCAGAACTGTTGTCTCTTATAATTTCCCATGTTTGCTCTGCCCTAATGTTCTCCCATATCCCTCTACCTTTCAAATTGTGCTATTATGTCATTTTTTTCATGAATACACTGTTTATTTCCCAGCTTTAAATAAACTGATCGTTCCTAAAGGGCCTCTCTTCCCATGCACCACAAAGTCAGAGCTCATTTTTCAGAAACCGTATTAAAGGTAGGGTTAATAACTTCCTTGAATGGCAAAGTCATTTCCGGGACATAGCATTTTCACAGGGTCACAAGCAAGTCCTACATACAGTACTCCCCCATACTCACTGTATCATTTGCCACCCTCCCTTCTCAACACTGCCTCACTCCCTTCCATTACGTTGACACTGAGTTTAACTACATACACATGTGTTGGCATGCTGATAATCTAATCATGATTCGCATGTAGTTTATGCTCTGAACATTCAGGGAAGTGGTGCTGGTAAGCAGGGAAAAAATGGTATAAACAGACCTATGGCATTTTCAGATGGGCATTTGGTTCAGAGCTATAGCTACAATTTACACAGTTGTGCTCCATTTCCAGAACTGACACTCCTTGCTGGCTACTCCGTGGTTTTTGATTGAAAAGAGACTCAGCTGATGACTGGGCTTTAAGACTGGGCTGCGCCCCTGTGATTTCATGGCCTTCTCGGAATCCACCTATCTTTCATAGCTGAAAATTGTCCTTTGTGATTTTCAGAGAGCACCATTTCCAAACCTCTTTGAAGTTTCTTAAAATTTAGATACCTAGATTAGATAGGGCTCTTGAATTACCTAATTTATAAACTTAAACACTTGTCCAAATAAAGGACATTTTAAACATCATTCCTACAATAATTTCATAAAAATGTTTGTTATGCTTATTTAAATAAAACAAACACTTTGATTGTGTTTATAAATCTATCAATACTATACCATGTTGTAAAGATTTATAGAACTAGGAAGTAGGTTAGAAACTTTATAAAGTAAAAGGCAAATAGGATGTAGGTAATACAAGAAAGAATTAAATATTTCAATAGTTAACCTCCTTTAAATATGGTAAACTAAAAAAATATGGTAAACTAATGTATTCATATAAACATAAAAATTATGTTAAATATATTCAAATTATACAAACTAAACACTAATTTTCTCATACATTTCTAAATAATTTATATTCAACATTTTTCCCCTTGAATATTCAATTTAAACATTTTGAAACAAAATTGTGCAAAACCTCTGCATATGTTCTTAAAATATTTGCTGTTTGATGTATTAGAGCATTGTAGAAAAGAATCAATTAATTCTAAGTTTGGAAGGTCCATGATCATTATGTTATTAACTTGGTTCACTAGCAAACAGAATTAAAACATTTACAGCAACCTAATGAACTTAAATACATCAAGAACATTTCCTTGATTAAGGATTATTTAATAACTGTGATGCTATTTGGAGACATCCATTTAGCTAATAATAATAAAAGCATAATTTTAATTATGATAATAACACTAGCATGTAGTAAATAAATTCAAACAATGAATTAGGATCCAAGCTATGCTAATACCTTTATCTCTATGTCCTTGGGCAAATAATCTTTTTTTTTTTTTACCTAATTTTCTCTTGTGTAAATAAGACTCTCATTAGTAATATTTATTTTGTTTTTGTTTTGTATTTATGCCTTCTAAAAAAAGCCTTTCACACTTTAAAATCTTTAATTCTTTTTTTTTTCTGCCGCGACCAGAGCCACTCCAGCGCCTGGGGCAGAGGCCAAGGAGCCATCCCCAGCGCGCGGGCCATCTTTGCTCCAATGGAGCCTTGGCTGCGGGAGGGGAAGAGAGAGAGACAGAGAGGAAGGAGGGGCGGGGTGGAGAAGCAAATGGGCGCTTCTCCTATGTGCCCTGGCCGGGAATCGAACCCAGGTCCCCCGCACACCAGGCCGACGCTGTACTGCTGAGCCAACCGGCCAGGGCCAATAATTCTTTTGTGATATTTTAACTTAAATGTTTGATTATTTGCAATGTCTTTTGGTTTAAGTTTGAATAGGGAATTGTAGATTTTTTTTTCAATGCTTGCTTTATATTCCAAACACCTATAGAAAATCCAACAATTTTTCAGGCAGTTCTTTGATAATATACTTAATTTCCATAACCTTTTGAATAAAATTCTGTTCTTCTATCTACATATCCCTACTCTGATCATTTTAATTTCAAATAATTAAAAAGTTAATAAATTCCCCTTGTCTTTTATATATACATATTTCTGAATATTATTATACATTCATTTTTATATATTATACATGTCGATATTATTTCTCAAGCATACCTAAATAAACTGCAGCTTTTATTACTATAATTTTAATTTTATAAACTATTAAACAAAAATTAACATCTTTAAAACACTAATATTCTTAATCATAAAAAACAAAAGAATATTCATTTTATGCACCCCATTTTATACATTTCTTAAAATTTATATGTATATATTTGTTTTTTCTTAGAATTTTATTACTTGTGGTTTTTTCCTTTCTATATTTTGGATATATATTATTACTATTATTATTATTGGGGCATCTACTGTTTTAATTACTTTTTTTTAGGCACAAATCTATCATTCTGGGTCTCCTCATTGTGTCTGAATTTGCAAATGATACATGTCAAACCATCATACCATGTCAAATATTACCAAAACATCTGTGTCATACAAGTCACCTACTTTCACTCCTAAGAATATATAATTACGTATTTTATTTCTGCATTTAGTTCGGATCATGATTTCTTTTATTTCTTCAAATGAATTGTCACATATCATTCATTGATTTTTTTTAACTACCAAATTTCTAGCAGTTTCATCACTGTTTTTTTTTTTTTTCTTGTTAACTCCATAGTCCTTAAGAGCTATTGATAATTTTTGTTTCTGTTTCATCAGCTGGAGATTGAACTTTTGGATGATTTCTTATAATGTGAAACTGTTAGAGCCACCTGACTCCATTCCATCTCTTTTCGCACTCTGCTTTCTTTGTTACCCGTACAAATTGTGAGGTTTAACGTAAGTAAAACAATTGACTCAATTTCTTAGTCTAAAGGTGGCAGTTAAAAAACAGAGAGTGAAAATGTTTACATGATTTGTTACTATAAACAGCTGTGCACAGCCTGGCAGAGCTTTGAGAAAAGGAGGACTTCTTCTAGACCAGAGGTCTCAAACTCGCGGCCCGCAGACTAATCCACGAACTACAGTTTCTGGTCGTTTTGTGACACTGAAAAGCGTTGCGTAACAGTTGCGTTTTGTAGACCTAGTGCGGCCCGCCAAATGGCTGTGATCTTGCTCTGCGGCCCACATGCTGAGTTGAGTTTGAGAATCTAGACTAGATTTTCCTAGGAAAAGTCAGCCTGACTGCTTCCAGGTTCATAGATGATAACTTGCTCTTTCCTGCTGAGCTCTTTTTTATTTTCTATTTAGATTTGGCAGTAAAGATTTTAAATTTAAAAAATAATTTTTTTATTTGTCTTTATTCATCAGTTCTGCATGGAACAGAGTACTTTCCTTTCTTTAAAAAATTGTTATTCTCAAAAAAAAAATTGTTATTCTCCAGCTCAGAAAACATTTCTTCAATTTTATTTCTATCCCTTCTGCAATTTTTTTTTCTTAAATGTTTAGTATTTGCTTTTACATCACATGGCTTTAGCTTAACATTTTGCTTTGTGTTTTGAGGTATTTCTTCCTTTGGATATTTTGGTCAAATAATTTAGATCCCAGCAGTGATTTACAATATGACATATTATAAGCTCATTTATTTTATTATTATTATTATTATTATTATTATTATTATTATTAAGTGAGAGGTGGGGAGGTAGAGAGGCAAACTTTTACATGCACCCCGACCAGGATCTGCCCAGCAATAGTCTACCACACAATGCTCTGCTCACGTGGATCATTACTCCGTTGCTCTACAACTGAGCTATTTCAGCACTTGAAGGGAGACCTTGGTGCCATCCTCAGCACCTGAGGCCAACTTGCTCAAATGAGCAATGGCAGTGGGAAGCGGGGAAGAGAGAAAGAAATAGAAGGGGGAGGGATGGAAAAGCGAATAGTTGATTCTTCTGTGAACCCTAACCAGGAATAGAACCAGGAACTTCCACCTGCTAGGTAGATGCTCTACTACTGAACTAACTTGCCAGGACCCAGTTATACATTTTTATTCTTTGAAAATATTGTGTTTCCATTCAGAAAAATCTTTATTGTGTTATCTCAATTCTTAAAGGTATAATTATTATTTTATTTTATTATAATTAATGTCCTATTTATATCATGATAATTATTGTTTATAAAATGAACATATAAAATAATCATAATTCTAATTAGTAAGCATGATATGGATCATCTCAATTGTTATATTCATGTGTTTCCCATTCTTTTTGAATATTCATTTTTCTATATGAAATGTAAATCAAATTTTTAACCCTAGGTTTAAATATGGTATTTTATAGGGATGGCATGGAATTAACAAATAGCATTACTGTAATGTGTTTTTGAAATTGATAATTCCTATTTAAGTATAAAGAATCTTTTAGAGCTTGACCAGGTGGTGGCGCAGTAGATAGAGTGTCGTACTGGGACACAAAGGACCCAGGTTCAAAACCTCGAGGTCGCTTGCTTGAGCATCGTCTCATCTGGTTTGAGCAAGGCTCACCAGCTTGAGCCCCAGGTGGCTGGCTTGAGCAAGGGGTCACTCACTCTGCTGTAGCCCCCTGGTCATGGCACATATGAACAACTAAGGTGCCTTAATGAAGAATTGATGCTTCTCATCTCTCTCTCTGTCTGTTGGTCCCTATCTATCCCTTTCTCTTCTCTCTAGAGCCTCTCTTTTCTCTGTCTTACACACACACACACACACACACACAGAATCTTTTAGTCTACTTTTAAATCAGTAAAGATTGGTTCAAAGTTTGCTCCAATAAGTTTTTCACATTCCTTGTTAGGTTTATTTTTTAGCATTTTATTTATTGTTACCATTACAAAATTATTTCATTAATTATTGTAACTGATTCTGGTGCACATTGTTAAAATGTATTTTAAAATATACTTTATACTCTGCTATAGTATTCACTTATATTTATTATTGATTCTCTTGAACTTCCTAGAGATGCTATTAGATGATATGCCTAATAGAAATAATTTTATTTCTGCTTTTCAAGTTATTATGCCTGTAACAGACTTTTCATGCAAGATTGCCTTTGGGAAGTTCCCAATGCTCACTGTCTAAAGATACTAATAGCTATACCATGTAAGGTCTCCATTTGTCTAATTATTTTATTAATTATATGGATATTTTCTGATTATCACTTTAATGTGGGAGTGGAATCCATTATTTTGTCATATGAAATTAGAAAAAATCCAAAAATTCATTGGATAATACCTATTTGCCAAGTTTTATATAAATATGTTACAGAATGAAGTCAAAATAGTATAAGATAATTTAGCATATTTATGTGTCACAAATGAGTATAGTGGTGGTGGATTATGTGCATGTTAATGGACAGCAAATGTTCAGAGTCCAGTGCCCTAGGGATTAACCATGATGCGATGGCTGCCTCGTGTTGGGTTCTGAACTTCCAATATCTTGAATTTCAAAAACAGCATAAAAAAGCATAACCATTATTTTATTGAAGAAAAGTGATTAGCTTGAAAATAGTTTCTCAATAGTTCCAGTCTCCATATCTTCTACATAGTGAATATGACATATTAAGTGTCACAGAAGTTGGCAGGAATTCAAATAGGCACAGCAGGAAGCTTTCCCTGTTAAAAACAGCAGCTATTCCAATACAAGAAAATTACAAGAGCCTGTTAATATTTAGTTATTTCAAGGGTGAAGATTTTATCTGAAGACAATTCCTTGTGCCTGTCATTTCTCAACTTACGTACTGTATATAAGGAAAAAAGCTTCAGGTAAACATGCATTCATTTTCTAAATGAAGACATCATTATTCAGTATTTCGGTTCACAGTGACTTAGCAATGTAAGAAATCTGATTGCTCTCTATGACTTTAATAGAATAATTAAACATTGAATCAGAATAAATTATCTGCTATTTTTTCAGTCAGTGAGTATCTATAGCTACTCTGATAGATCTACAAATATAAAATTGATTACTCCAGATAAGGCCACTAGTCTTATAACAGTATGTCAAGCTATGAAGTAAGCCATCAAACTGGCGAATAGAAAAATTGTAAACATCATACTGTGACTTAATACTAAATTTAAAAAATTAACAGTACTAAAAATCTAGATAAAACCAATTAAAAATATTATTCTTTTATATAACAAAAGTGTTTAAGAATGAAATATGTAAATATCATAGGAAATATCAGCAGGTTTCATTTAATAACAGTATATTATTTCTATTTGCAAAAAATGTATACCAAGGTATAAAACAGGTGTCAGGATAAAATAAATACAAATAATACTTATGACATTGGAATGGGTAATAACACTAATGCTGATGACTAAATAGAAATCATCCACAATTTGGTAGGAAAAATTATACCAAATTACATGTATGTCACCAACAAGTTAACTCCAGAATGTTTCATGCCACTTCCTAATTAATAAATACACCCTCCCCAGAGATAATCATTCTTTTTAATTTTCATACCATAGGTTACATCTGCCCATTACAGAAATTCATATAAATGGATTCACAAACTCATGTACTCTTGTTTCTCACTTTTTTCATTCAGTACAATGCTCTAAAATTTGTCCATATTGATATGCATGTTAGTAGTTCATTTTTTAAATTCATTTATTTGACCAATCCATTATACAGTCAGACTGTTTTGAATTTTAGGCTTTAATGAATATATATTTAGTAAATATTTGTATTTAAATTGTTTTGTGGACAAATGTATTCAAACGCCTTGAGTATACAGGTTAAAAGGAGAATTTCCGAGAAATGCAATAGGTTAATGTATAAAGTGTTCAGAATTATCTGAAGGGTTACAAAATGGTTATACTATATTTTGTATTGTATTTTAACTGAATTTTAATTGAATCAAATAAACTATATAATTTATTTTGGTATGTTGATGAGTCATTTTGGGTTTTTTTTTCTATTTGCACAACTTGGTTTTAATTCTCTATTCTACTTTATTTTTATTTTGTTTTATCACTTTATAAATTGACTTTTTATTCCATGTTATTTCTAGAGTTGACTTGTTTGCTAAATTTTCTTTTAATTGTATTTTTTGTGGTTAGACTGGATATCAAGATGTTTATTCTTAGGAATTAGAAGTGCTATATGACTAGATTTGTACTATTCTTCACAATTCACACTTCATAAATGTAGGATATTACAAGAATAGAATTCCACTTTCTCTGCTATCCTTTGGTTTTATTATTTTAGATTTTATTTTTATATACTGACATATCACACATCATAATGATGTTATGTTTACTTTATTTTTTTTTATTTTTTTTTCTTAATAAATTTTTATTAATGGTAATGGGATTACATTAATAAATCAGGGTACATATATTCAAAGAAAACATGTCTAGGTTATTTTGTCATCAAATTATGTTGCAAACCCCTCGCCCAAAGTCAGATTGTCCTCCGTCACCCTCTATCTAGTTCTCTGTGCCCCTCCTCCTCCCCCTAAATCTCTCCCTCCCTCCCTCCCTCCCATGTCCTCCCTCCCCCCCCCCACCCTTGGTAACCACCACACTCTTGTCCATGTCTCTTAGTCTCATTTTTATGTTCCACCAATGTATGGAATCATGTAGTTCTTGTTTTTTTCTGATTTACTTATTTCACTCCTTATAATGTTATCAAGATCCCACCATTTTGCTGTAAATGATCTGATGTCATCATTTCTTATGGCTGAGTAGTATTCCATAGTGTATATGTGCCACATCTTCTTTATCCAGTCTTCTATTGAAGGGCTTTTTGGTTGTTTCCATGTCTTGGCCACTGTGAACAGTGCTGCAATGAACATGGGGCTACATGTGTCTTCACGTATCAATGTTTCTGAGGTTTTGGGGTATATACCCAGTAGAGGGATTGCTGGGTCATAAGGTAGTTCTATTTTCAGTTTTTTGAGGAACCACCATACTTTCCTCCATAATGGTTGTACTACTTTACAGTCCCACCAACAGTGAATGAGGGTTCCTTTTTCTCCACAGCCTCTCCAACATTTGCTATTACCCGTCTTGTTGATAATAGCTAATCTAACAGGAGTGAGGTGGTATCTCATTGTAGTTTTGATTTGCATTTCTCTAATAACTAATGAAGCTGAGCATCTTTTCATATATCTGTTGGCCATTTGTATCTCTTCCTGGGAGAACTGTCTGTTCATGTCCTCTTCCCATTTTTTTATTGGATTGTTTGTTGGTTTGTTGTTGAGTTTTATGAGTTCTTTGTAAATTTTGGATATTAGGCCCTTATCTGAGCTGTCGTTTGAAAATATCAGTTCCCATATAGTTGGCTGTCTGCTTATTTTGATATCAGTTTCTCTTGCTGAGCAAAAACTTTTAATTCTGATGTAGTCCCATTCATTTATCTTTGCCTTCACTTCTCTTGCCATTGGAGTCAAGTTCATAAAATGTTCTTTAAAACCCAGGTCCATGATTTTAGTACCTATGTCTTCTTCTATGTACTTTATTGTTTCAGGTCTTATATTTAGGTCTTTGATCCATTTTGAATTAATTTTAGTACACGGGGACAGGCTGTAGTCGAGTTTCATTCTTTTGCATGTGGCTTTCCAGTTTTCCCAACACCATTTGTTGAAGAGGCTTTCTTTTCTCCATTGTGTGTTGTTGGCCCCTTTATCAAAGATTATTTGACCATATATATGTGGTTTTATTTCTGGGCTTTCTATTCTGTTCCATTGGTCTGAGTGTCTATTTTTCTGCCAATACCATGCTGTTTTGATTATCGTGGCCCTATAATATAGTTTAAAGTCAGGTATTGTAATGCCCCCAGCTTCATTCTTTTTCCTTAGGATTGTTTTGGCTATTCGGGGGTTTTTATAGTTCCATATAAATCTGATGATTTTTTGTTCCATTTCTTTAAAAAATCTCATAGGAATTTTGATGGGAATTGCATTAAATTTGTATATTGCTTTGGGTAATATGGCCATTTTGATTATATTTATTCTTCCTATCCAAGAACAAGGAATATTTTTCCATCTCATTGTATCTTTTTCGATTTCCCTTAACAATGCTTTGTAATTTTCATTATATAGGTCCTTTACGTTCCTTGTTATGTTTATTCCTAGGTATTTTATTTTTTTTGTTGCAATCGTGAAGGGGATTATTTTTTTGAGTTCATTTTCTAATATTTCATTGTTGGCATATAGAAAGGCTATGGACTTTTGTATGTTAATTTTGTATCCTGCGACCTTACTGTATTGGTTTATTGTTTCTAATAATCTTTTTGTGGAGTCCTTTGGGTTTTCGATGTATAGGATCATATCATCAGCAAAAAGTGATAGCTTTACTTCTTCTTTTCCGATATGGATGCCTTTTATTTCTTTGTCTTGTCTGATTGCTCTGGCCAGAACTTCTAGCACCACGTTGAATAAGAGTGGAGAGAGTGGACAACCCTGTCTTGTTCCTGATTTAAGGTAGAAAGTCCTCAGTTTTATGCCGTTTAATAGGATGTTGGCTGATGGTTTATCATATATGGCCTTTATCATGTTGAGATATTTTCCTTCTATACCCATTTTGTTGAGAGTCTTAAACATAAAATTGTGTTGTATTTTATCAAAAGCCTTTTCTGCATCTATTGATAAGATCATGTGGTTTTTGTTCTTTGTTTTGTTGATATGGTGTATTATGTTAACCGTTTTGCATATGTTGAACCATCCTTGAGATTCTGGGATGAATCCCACTTGATCATGATGTATTATTTTTTTAATATGTTGTTGTATTCGGTTTGCCAGTATTTTGTTTAGTATTTTAGCATCTGTATTCATTAGAGATATTGGTCTGTAGTTTTCTTTCTTTGTGCCATCCTTGCCAGGTTTTGGTATGAGGGTTATGTTGGCCTCATAAAATGTGTTTGGAAGTATTGCTTCTTCTTCAATTTTTTGGGAGACTTTGAGTAGAATAGGAACCAAGTGTTCTTTGAATGTTTGATAGAATTCACTAGTATAACCGTCTGGGCCTGGACTTTTATTTTTGGGGAGATTTTTAATAGTTTTTTCTATTTCCTCCCTGCTGATTGGTCTGTTTAGGCTTTCTGCTTCTTCATGACTCAGTCTAGGAAGGTTGTATTGTTCTAGGAATTTATCCATTTCTTCTAGATTGTTGTATTTGGTGGCATATAATTTTTCATAGTATTCTACAATAATTCTTTGTATTTCTATGATGTCTGTGGTGATCTCTCCTCTTTCATTTTGGATTTTATTTATTTGAGTCCTGTGTCTTTTTTCCTTGGTGAGTCTTGCCAAGGGTTTGTCAATTTTGTTGATCTTTTCAAAGAACCAGCTCCTTGTTTTATTGATTTTTTCTATAGTTTTTCTGTTCTCTATTTCATTTATTTCTGCTCTGATTTTTATTATCTCCTTTCTTCGGCTGGTTTTGGGTTGTCTTTGTTCTTCTTTTTCTAGTTCCTTAAGGTGTGAAGTTAAGTGGTTTACTTCGGCTCTCTCTTGTTTGTTCATATAGGCCTGAAGTGATATGAGCTTTCCTCTTATTACTGCTTTTGCTGCATCCCAGAGATTCTGATATGTCGTATTTTCATTTTCATTTGTCTGTATATATCTTTTGATTTCTGCGCTTATTTCTTCTTTGACCCATTCATTTTTTAGAAGTATGTTGTTTAGTTTCCACATTTTTGTGGGTTTTTCCCCCTCTTTTTTGCAGTTGAATTCTAGTTCAAGGCTTTATGATCAGAAAATATGCTTGGTACAATTTCAATTTTTCTAAATTTGCTGATATTGTCTTTGTGGCCCAACATATGGTCAATTCTTGAGAATGTTCCATGTACACTAGAGAAAAATGTATACTCTGTCGCTTTGGGATGAAGTGTCCTGTAGATGTCTATCATATCCAGGTGTTCTAGTATTTCGTTTAAGGCCACTATATCTTTATTGATTCTCTGTTTGGATGACCGATCTAGAGCTGTCAGCGGTGTATTGAGGTCTCCAAGTATGATTGTATTTTTGTTAGTTTTTGTTTTAAGGTCAATAAGTAGCTGTCTTATATATTTTGGTGCTCCTTGGTTTGGTGCATATATATTAAGGATTGTTATGTCTTCTTGATTCAACTTCCCCTTAATCATTATGAAATGACCATTTTTGTCTCTGAGTACTTTTTCTGTCTTGTAGTCAGCATTATTAGATATGAGTATTGCTACGCCTGCTTTTTTTTTGGGTGTTGTTTGCTTGGAGTATTGTTTTCCAGCCTTTCACTTTGAATTTGTTTTTATCCTTGTTGCTTAGATGTGTTTCTTGTAGGCAGCATATAGTTGGATTTTCTTTTTTAATCCATTCTGCTACTCTGTGTCTTTTTATTGGTAAGTTTAATCCATTTACATTTAGTGTAATTATTGACACTTGTGGGTTCCCTACTGCCATTTTATAAATTGCTTTCTGTTAGTTTTGTATCTAGTTTGATTCTTCTCTTTTGTTTTTCTATCATTTGTTTTTGTTTGTTTGTGTTCCATACTTCTTTCCTCTGTTGCTACCTTTTTTAAGTCAAGTGTTTTTGTGGTGGTTTTTTTAAGGGTGGTTACCATTAAGTAATGAAAAGGGTACCTACCATATTCATTGTAGTACCGTATCTTATAAGTATTTCTGCACTTCATCATCCTTTGCTACTGTTAATCTCCATCCTCTCCCCCTTTTTTTTCCTTTGTTGTTACAGTTTAAGTTTGGTTTTATTGTGTTCTTGGTGGAGCTGTTACTTGTGGTGTTGTTTTCTTTTGTTCTTTGAATCTGGTTGGAAAACCCCCTTTAGTATTTCCTGGAGTGGGGGCTTTCTGTTGATAAATTCTCTCATCTTTTTTGTATTTGTGAATGTTTTTATATCTCCTTCATACTTGAAGGATAGCTTTGATGGGTATAGTATTCTTGGCTGAAAGTTCCTCTCTTTCAGGGCTTTAAATATTGGGGTCCACTCTCTTCTAGCTTGTAGAGTTTCTGCTGAGAAATCTGATGATAATCTAATAGGCCTTCCTTTATATGTTGTACTCTTCTTTTCCCTGGTTGCCTTGAGAATTTTTTCTTTGTCATTGGTTTGTGTCATCTTTATTATGATGTGCCTTGGAGTGGGTTTGTTGGGGTTAAGAAAACTTAGTGTTCTGTTTGCTTCTTGAATTTGAGGCTTTAGTTCCTTCCACAGGCTTGGGAAGTTCTCGTCTATTATTTGTTTGAGTATATTCTCCATTCCATTTTCTTTCTCTTCTCCCTCTGATAGACCTATTATTCTTATGTTATTCTTTCTGATGGAGTCAGACAATTCCTGTAGGGCTTTCTCGTTTTTTATTATTTTTGAGTCTCTTTCTTCTTCTCTCTGTTGTGCCTCAAGTTGTTTGTCTTCTATTTCACTAATCCTATCTTCAATCTGGGCTGTTCTGTTAGCTAAGCTTGTTACCTCGTTTTTCAGCTCGTGAATTGAGTTTTTCATTTCTGTTTGATTTGTTTTTATAGTTTCAATTTCCTTGGTAATATATTCTTTGTGTTCATTGAGTTGTTTTCTGATCTCCCTATATTGCCTTTCTGTGTTTTCTTGTATATCTCTGAGTATTTTTAAGATTTCTATTTTAAATTCTCTGTCATTTAGCTCCAAGGCTTCCAATATGTTAAGTCTTTTCTCCATAGATTTTTCCACATCTATTTTTGTTACCTCTCTTTCTTTTGTATCCATAATATTCGATTTCCTCTTTCTTATCGACATCTGAGGGTGGTCTTATTGATAGCACTAATTAGAATTAATAAAGAGTAAAAAGTAAAAAAAAAAAAAAAAAAAAGGTAAAACACCCCACAAAAAAAAAACAGTAATAATTTATTATTTCCCCCTTTTTTTTCCTCTCTTCTCTTTCCCTCCTCTCCCCTCCTCAGGGAAATATCGTGCCTATAATGGAGGGCCTGATTTGGGGTGAAGAGTTCAAGGGGCAAAAAAAAGGGAGTAGGGACCTACTAAATGCAAAAAAAAAAAAAAAAAAAAAAAGGAAGAAAATCTTAGACAAGCATAAGATGATTTGCTTGTACGTGATGGTCAACTAAGAGATATAATGAGAGGGATAAGAGGGAACCAGAAAAAAGGACCAAAAAAGAAAAATAAAGAAGAAAAAATAAAAATAATAAGTAAAAATCTGTTGTATTAAGTGGAGCGAAGACTAAATACAATAGAGATCTTGGGTTGGGAGGACCCAAAATGCCACAAAAATAAACAAACAAGGAAAAAAAAAAAACAAAAGCAAAAAAGAGAAATAAAGCCAAAAAAAAAGCCTTGAGTCCCAAATTAACTAATTTGTTCGTGATTGAGGATTATATGGGAGGAAAGTAAAATGAGAAAAGAAAAAACGAATAGAAAGGAAAAAATAAGAAAAAGAGAAAAATGAAGGAAGAAATAAAATAGGAAGAGAAAAAAACAAAATAAAGCAAGACAAAAAAAAACAAAAGAGGAGAGAGTGAGAGTTAAGTGTTTTGGAGTATAACCTTAAAGGAGGGTGAGGATGAAGAAGAAAAATAAAATGCAACACTCATGGGTAGTGTAGTTCAAGAAAGGGGAAGCATAAGATGGGCAGAGAATAGAAGGACCGAGGTGGAGGAAATAAAGGCAATAAGATAGAAGAAACAAACAACAACAACAACAACAAAAAATTAGTGGATCAAGTTGTAAAGTCTGTGGGTTTTTCTTGATTTTGAGAGGTTAACTTCTTCCTTTTTCTTTTCTCTCCCTCTTCCTGGTCGGTGACTCTGTACTCCAGGCTCTGCCCCTGTGTCACTCTTAGGTAGGGATTTGCAGTTGATGGGATTCTATGGCAATGTCATATAATTGGCTTTAGTCTTGCTGGAAGTAAAGGCTTGTTGGCGTTTGCAGGGTCCAACGATGAGAGAGTTTGCTTTCCTGGATTCTCTCTCCTAGTCCCCCCTTTCTGAATTAGCAGTCTGGTGATCTAGCTATAAGGCTGCAACTGCTTCTGCCTGGGGCGTAAGAGGCTCAAAGAGCTGGGAAATCCCCACTCTATCCCCACTCAGTGCAAGGCTTTGGGAAAGGCTCTGAGAGTCAGGGCCTCCAGTGTAATCAAGCGGGGGTGGGAGTCAATTGTTGTCAAGGTGACTGTTCAGCGCCTATCATTTAGTTGGACCTCTCAACCCAGGCTTTCCACACTTTGTAGCCTGTTTTTGCAGGGAAGAAGAGGCACTAGTCTCTGCTTACGACTAGTGTAGTATAGACCTTATTATCTTCCAAGTCCTTCTTGTTAGCGTTTATCCCTGAATATGGAGGCTCTATCAATCAGAAGTTGCCCCCGCCCCTTTAGCGAGAGGCACTAAAAAATATCACGCCTCTTGTCTTGGATCGCTGAACTGAGAGAGATCTTATCAATTAGAACCGAGGGTGCGCAGATTTTATGGGTTAAGCTAATTTCAGTGATTGGGTCGCAGCTGAGCTTCCGAAGGTATTTTAGGCCGCCTGCACGCGCCCCTCCCCCAACGCTTGATTGTTAGCTTGAGTGGCTGGGTGAGGTGCCCCGCCCACGGAGAGAATCTCCCAAGCTTCTCCCGCTCGCCCCGCCGCTGGCGGCTGGACCGCACCAGGCGCAGGATAATGGAGCCCCCTGGGTGTGCGGGCCAGCAGGGCGCTCTGGGCGCGTGGAATGCCCAAGGCACGCGGAATGCCCAAGGCACGCGCGCGAATGGGGCGCTCCGGCCACCGGTGGCCGGCGACCCCCACTCGCAGTGTGCGGGCCGCTGGGAACGTCAGCGGTGCTCAACCGGACCGGGCGCGCGCATGGCTGCTCACGGCGGCTCGCGGCGGCGGCTCGTGGCGGCCGCTCGCGGTGGCGGTTCGCGGCGGCGGCTCGTGGGGGCTCGCGGCGGCTGGCGCGGCTCGCGGTTCCCAAGTATATGGGCTGACTCACCACAGGCGCACTTCCTTGCGGTTTGAAAGAACGTCCCTGTGGTAGATTCCTCTGCACCCTCGTCTCTCAGATTCAAGTGATAACAGTCCTTTCGCTATCAGTTTGTCATGTTTACTTTAAATAGATATTGACATTTGAGCAAATTAAAGATATAAATTCAGTCCATATTTACTCACATATAAATAACTCTAGTGTTTTTTACTATTTACAGTACAGTAAGTTTTTTTATGAGAAATTATTTTTACTAATGTTTAGTTTTTATTTATCTAAAGATGGCTTTATTTTCTTCTCATCTAAGGAGGCTAGTTTTTCTGGGTATAGAATCCTAGAGATGACTTTTTTCTTCCTTTTTTATTTCTTTCACTTTTTTATTATCTATTATCTATCTATTTATCTATCTGTCTATCTTTTTCTCTCTATCTTCTCTTTTCCTTTTCAATCTTTTATTTTTGTTTCACCATGTTGAGTCTATTGAAGTTCTCCGAGCTTCTGGTATCTGGATATGGATATTTTCTACTAAAAATATACATTTTTTTAGCTGTTATATTTTTAAATATTTTTCTGCTCTTTGCTCTGTCTTGTTATTCTAGGACATACACATCAGTTCATTTATATGTTCCTACATATTACAAAAGGTCTGTTCACTAATTTTAAAAAATCTTATCTCAAAGATTTATTTTAATTTTTCTGATTTTTTTTTCTATCTGGATTTTATTAAGGATCTGGAATATGCTACTTTTATTTTAGCAGTGTTGAATTTTTTTCTTGCAAGCTTTTAATTTAGAAACATTTTTTTCTTTTTTTCATGTCTTGGTTTAGTTGTTTTTAGGGTTGGTTTTTAATATTTCTGTTCCTAAATTGTATTCTTGGTGTCTCTTTAGCATATCTTGATACTTAATAAAGTTTCTCCATGCTTTTTGGTCCAGAATTCCAGCCCTGTCTTATATTAAGTGCCTTCTTTACTTCATTGATTTGTTAGCCTAATGTTCATGTGCTGTTCAATTCTCAGCCAAATAAACCATGTGAAACCTGTCCTCACCACCCTAAATTCCAGGCCCCTCTTCTGACCTGGTCTTTTCTCTCTGGAATGCTGTGTGTAATTTTCAGGTGCTTCATCAGATTCATCAGATTGTTGCCTCCTTCACTCAGTGCTCTGGGTTCTACCTTGCTGTGGCACTGTCAGAAAATTTTAACGGGTAAACTGTGAACTTAGCATTGATCTTGTATCTATTATATTTCTCAGTTACTGGGAATTTTTTAGTTATAGGAAACAACTTTGCTCTTTTCATGCCTCCTCCAGAACATTCCAATTACCTGTCTCTGTGTAGACATAAAGGTCCCACCCCTCATCCCAGGGAAACAATTCTGAAATACCATTTCAGCTTTAAAAATTCTTCCTCTGAGATTTACTGAGCATCAGCTCAACTTCTCCCATTATTCAGTCTTGCTTCCTTCCTGTCCTCCTATAGGTGTTATTATTATTATTTATTTTATTTTTTTTTTTTTGCCTCAGGAGAACTCTCTGTTACATTTATCATATCCTAATCTCCTATGAAACACAACTGTGCCAAGCACTTACCTCAAAGAACTGTTGTAAAGAATGGTACATGTGAAGTGCATGCACTATTCTAGCTGATAAAGTGCTCTTAATTAATACTTCTCCCAGTTTTTATTGTATTTTTATTAACTGAAATATAATTTATAGCTTTTCTTTATGGACTATATTAGTTTTTAAATGTAGAGAAACTTTGGCTATATCTTTGGCTATTTGTTATTTTATTTTATAATTTTAATTTTAGATTTTAATTTGTTATTAAATTTTTATTATTTTCAAAAGAAATGGAAGCAAGTAAATAATATGGCAAGTATTTGTCTCAAGAAAATAAAGCAATTCAATTGCACTGTGTATTAAATAAATAAATATTGTCATCATTAGTAAATTAATAATTACATGAAGAAAAATAAAATACACGTATTAATATCAGAGGTTTACATATTTTTCCATTGAGATAAAGAGCTTTACCAATTGTATGAAACATGTCTCCTTGCTTAATGTTTTTATCATATCTATCCCATAAAATGTGGTCAATAAATGTGAATCTCTTTTCTTCTATCAGCCATGCAATATGATTTTGCTGCTACTTGAAATATCCTTATTGCTTATTCTCAACAAAGCTATTGTTGGCAGTCTTAGGGATTCCACTTGTCTCATTTTCTCCCCTAGAAAAATTGTAGGCTTTCCCCACTTAGACAATATTTTATAGTCAGACCTGAGTTTTTTCACATTATTCCTTCCTTTATAAACTTAATCTATAGGAACCTCAATTTCTTTCTCATTTAATTAAACAACCTCTCTCTATTTAGTATATTCTATAAATGAAACTAAGGACTCTAGTTCTGCTATAGTAAAAATTTATATTGTGAATATCTCTTGGCAGAAATTGTTGTCATCTTGTCACCTGTGATTTGTTCAGTGAGTGATAGTGCAGTGTTAATGAGATTAGGTTAAAATTTGTTCCAGCCCTTGACAGTTGCTCTTTGCCACAGTCAAAGACTACTCTACCAAAACCAGCTAAATCAATAATAGGGATAAATGTTTTTGTTTATAAAGAAAATATGGGAAAGAGCAGAACTTACTGAGAAAACTTATAATGCAAATGGAAAGAAATGTGAAACTAAAGAGTATAAATTTTTAGTGAATGAATAAGTTACAGTTTCTTGTGTTTTTGATGATTTTTCTCCTTTCATTATCACTCTTCATTTCTTTTTAAAATAAAGTTGTTTGGGAAAGGAATCATTGTTTCTTCTTTTTAATATGCATGGATTTTATTCAGTTTAACTGTCTTAAATATTTTAGTTAAAATCTTCAGGGTAATATAAAAATACAATGACCTTTTCAGAGTTAAGGGAAAACTTATATAGATGGATTTTATCACTACTTTGGGGGGAAAATACAAGCAAAATGAGCTGTTTGTATTCATAATTTGATATTTACAAAATAATTCACATCTCTTTTAGGAGAATCTTGGGGAAAAAGCCATTGGATGCTTTAATATCAGGAAAAGGAGAGGGTCAAAGAGACATTTCTTGAGAAGTCAAAGCCAAAAGAGTTCAGGGACTCAGTTCTGTAATGAAAATCTTCAATAATCTATGAGTGGGCTATAGTTCAAAGATTCAAACAAGATTATTCTAGTAAATGTGTATATATTTATTTCTTAGTTTGGATTGACCACCATTTTTTCTTATTTTATATTTTATTTCATTTTATTTTATTTTATTTTATTTGAGAGAGACAGACAGATGAAAAGGATTAGTGATATGAAACATCAACTTGTAGTTGCAGCACTTTAGTAGTTCATTGAATGCTTCTCCTACGTGCCTTGATCAAAGGAAATCTAGCTGAGCCACTGAACCTTTGTATGTGCCAGTGACTTTGGGTTCCAAACCAGTGACCTTTAGGGCTCAAACCAGTGATCATGGGATCATATTGATGATCCCATGCTCAAGTTGATGACCCTGAGCTCAAACCAGCAACCTTGGGGTTTGAACTTGAGACCTCAGTGTCCTAGGTTGATGCTCTATCCACTACACCACCACTGGTCAGTCTCTTTCATATTCTTGATAAAACCAGTATGGGACTATAGTGACATTGCAGCATTCTGCCTTCCTTGACATTTTCCCAGAATGAAAGTAGAGTGGTACCCTGAGATATGAACAGACCAACATACTAATTTTTTAAGATACGAGCTGTGACTTGGTCTGTATTTTTGTTCAAGATCTGAGCGAAATTCCAAGATATGAGTCATGATTCCGGAAGCTGCCACTAGTTGGCACATTGGCGCACAGGTCCAGTATCAGCAGTTTGATATATGAGTAGACTGACTTACAAGCTCGGTTAAAGAATGAATTAAATTCGTATCTCAAGGTACCACTGTATAGTTAAATATATATTGCTGAGTATGAAAAATAAAAATAAATGTTATACAAACCATTTTGGGTACTAATTATTTTTATTTTGATAAAAAATTAAATTTAAAAATTGAATGCACATTGACCTGTGGTGGCACAGTGGATAAAGCATCAACCTGGAAATGCTGAGGTCACTGGTTCGAAACCCTGGGCTTGCCTGGTCAAGGCACATATGGGAGTTGATGCTTCCAGCTCCTCCTCCCTTCTCTCTCTCTGTCTCTCCTCTCTCTCTCTCTCTCTCTCTCTCTGTCTCTCCCTCTCCTCTCTAAAATGAATATATTAAAAAAAATTGAATGCACAGTTGGAAAAAATTTTACATGTGTACTTGCATGTACAGTTACCACGTAGATGAATATATAGAATGTTTCCAGTGCCAGAAGACTCTCAATAAGTAAACTTCACAAGAGTCATCTTTCTTCTGACTTTTACAACAGGTCAATTTAGTCTGTTTTTGAATTTAATATAATTAAAATTGCGAATTACAAATTATTATATGAATAATTTCCCTAAAAGTTATGTCTATGAGATTCATTCAAGGTGCATGTCAGAAGTTAATCTTTACTATTTCTCTGCAATATACCAGGATACTCATATATCAACATATATCATATTAACCTATTATCAATGGGTAGTTGTTTTTAAATAGTGACTATTACAAATAAAACTATTATAAATATCTTTAATGCTTTTTTTGGTGGGCATAATACTCATTTATGATTCAAATAAGGAAATGCTGAGTCATTGTACATAGATATATGTAGCTTTAAAATGATCAATCACTATTCAGAAGCAATTACAACATTTTATACTTCCATCAGAAGCATAAGAGGATTTCTGTTGCTGCACATCATCAATGACACTTGGCTTTAAATTTCTTAATTTTAGCCATTCTGGTGGTGTGTCTTTCTTTCTTATAGGATTTTATTTTGCATTTCTCTAGGTTTTTTCTTTTTCATTTGTTGGTGTATATTTAATGTACAGTTAGTTTTTGTATATTGACTACAAACCTTGCTAATTTTACTTATTAGTTATAAAAACTTGTAAAACTTTACTTTCTAGCCACACAATCATTACATATTATATTAGTTCTTTAATATTATCATACCTATAACCTATCCTCTTCTTGAATAAGCCAGGATGTTATATAAATAAATGTTAAGTGTAGAGATGGTGGATCTTATTTCTGTTCTCGATTTCCTGTTTTGAGGGAGTTTCTTGTAGTCTCAGCAAGTGTATTATATAGTTAAGATATAACTAGTAACTGCAGAAGAATTTGAAGGCAATTGAGGCACTGAACTCGCTGTGATTTCCTCTTCACTGGGTGTTTGTTTTTCAAATTTAAGTCATTTTGTTTGTATCAAACTCAACCTCTGTTTTTATTTATTACATGAACTTTTAGACTTGAATTTTCCAAATCTAAAAAATTAGATTAAAAACAGTACCTACTTCACAGGTCTGTGTAAATATGTATGAAGTAGTTAGAATAGTACCAAGCATATAACAAATTCCAAGCTAGTAATGATAAATAAAACTAAAAATATTGGAGAGGAATATGACAATAATTGTAAATGTTAAAAACATGTTTTATTCCCCTTATACAGAAAAAAAAGTATAATTTACACTAGATTTCAAAGAGAGTATGAGTGTAAAATAATTTTCTTCTATTCACACATATATATGTTGTCAGCATAGATCTGATTTTCTTGGTTAGCGCCACAGATAACTCTCTGGTTAGTTTTAATAATTGATGCCACATCTTAAGGGATATATGCAGTTCTTTGGGAAACATTTTAACAGAGAAAAAATAGATCTCTAATAGATTTTGGTAGGCATTTCATAGATTGTTATAAAGTAGAATGAAGATGTGCCTATATTATCTAAATAACATTACTTTAAAAAAAGAGTAAAAGAAGAGAAAAGGAAGAAAGAGAAGTGATTATTGTCTGGTTTTGCTCATGTGAACACAGGGTTAGAATCATGACATATTCAGTCCATTGCTTTTCCCATTCCTGAGACTGATATATAACTTTGTGGGAGTTTGTAGTGAAGATTTAGGTGAACAGTAAATGGTTTTTAATGAAACTAAATTGTCAGATTTATTTCATGTAATCAAGTTAGAAATTATACATTTGAAGTATTACAAAATCACAGCATAACATAGCCAATTACATTTTACTTTTTAAAAGTGATACCAAAGATTCATTGTAACTTAAACGTTAAAGAAGTAAATATAAATCACTGTGAAAACAATTTCCCACAATTGTGAGAGACAAGATTGAAATTTTTTCTATTTACTGATTAGAAAGACAATTAAAAATGAGCAAAGTGCATAAGTACACAAATTATGAAATATAAATTAATAATACTAATAAATATCTAACAACTATGTTCCACCTTGCTAAGAATTTTTAAAAAGCAATCAATAGATTTAGGTCCAAAAGATTATATTTTTACCTATCAAATTATTAGGCCATTTTTTATGGTAATATTAAATTCTGATACATATGCTGAGAGTATAGTGTCTTATAATTGATAACACAAATTGTCATAATCTTGTTCATAATCAATTTAAAAATATGAATTAAAAAATGAAATGTAATTATATATATATATGATAAATTTAATTTCTAGGACTTCATATATAATAAAATGATCAGAAGTCCCAGGAAAGTTTATGTAAAAAGGATTATATAATAAGATGATGTATAAGTTTTCATAGGTGTAGTGTTCATAATGTTGAAAAATGAGAGCCAATTAAATGTATATACAGGAGAGGAATTGTTAACAAGATTATGATATATTCATAAACTCCAACCTTATACAAAGTAATGTACACCTATTGTTTTGTTTTGTTTTGTTTTGTTTTTCCAGAGTAAAACATTTTATTATTTAAAAATTTTTCTTTTTCAATTACAGTTTACATTTAATATTATTTTATATTAGTTTCAGGTGTATAGCATAGTGGTCAGACAATCATATACTCTACAAAATGATCACCTTAATATATATTTTTTTTATTTAAATTTTATTTTATTTTTTAATTATTTTAAATTTATTGTGTTAACATATATTCAAGTCTCCCACTGAATACAACACCCTCCCCCACTCCCCCATGTCCCTGTCTTTACCCCCTTTGCCCCCCCTCCTGCCAACTCCTACCCCCTTTCCCTCTGGGACCTGCTGTCTTGCTATCTGTATCTCTGTGTTATGTATATATAATTTCACTAATCCCTTCACCTTCTCTGATCCCATCCCCTCATCCCCCTTCCCTCTGACAGATGTCCCTCTGCTCCCTGTGACCCTGCCTCTGCTTCTATTTCGTTCCTCAGTTCATTTTGTTCCTTAGATTCCACATATAAGTGAGATCATATGGTATTTGTACACCTATTGTTTTTATTTGATTAGCATCACTTCCCCTGTCTTATTGTGTGAATATATACTTATTTATATCTGGAATCTCCCCTTGTTTGAGAAGAATGCTCAGGTACTTAAATGTTTCTATCTGTTAAACACAAGGCTTATAAAGCAATGGGAAGGAACTCAATTTAGGCCAATAGAGTTCCTTATATATCTTGAACTGACACTACTAGTGATAGGCAAAGCAAAAGAATAACACTTTCTTGGGAGTAGATAAATTGTATAAATAAAGACTGGAAAGTTTATGGGACCACTGCCTCTATTCAGGACCAGCCTCATAATATTGAGGGCCTAGGGCATTTTAAAAATGGAAGGCTCGTTTTTCAACCTCAAGACAGCAACAGGAGGTTATTAACCCAAACTCAGGGACCTCTGAGCACAGAGACTTCTGCAACTGCACAGGTTTTGTGCCCATGAAACTGATTGTTTCTAACATTTGGAGATAGACTCTACAATGGAAACAAATATAAACAATTCTACACAGAGAACTAGAGAGTCTTGGTGGTTCAGACCCAGTAGCTATGGATGGCCTAATTACAGAGATCTGCTTTTTCAAATTATTTAAGCAAATGCATTTCTTTTTATCTGGGATAGTGTGAGTTGGATTTCTGTTAATTGAAACTTAAACTATCTGAACATCACTTGCTATTTTTTGTTTAGGAAGAGACTATGCTAATCTGGGGAATCACTCATTATTTAACCATCAGTAAAAAGAGTAAGTTACTATATTCATTTAACAAATGAGTGTTGAATCTTTTCTTTTTCTTTTTTTTTTGCCAGCTCTGTTCTAGGTTTGATAAAAGAATAAAATAAAAAAAAAAATTCTAGCTCTTCATGTTCTAGTAGGCAAAATTAGATTGTATGCAAAATAAATGAGTATGTAGTATGTTACATGATGATAAAAAAAGGAAACAAAACTTCATTAAGGCCCTGGCTGGTTGGCTCAGTGGTAGAGCGTCGGCCTGGCGTGCAGGAGTCCCGGGTTTGATTCCCAGCCAGGGCACACAGGAGAAGCGCCCATCTGCTTCTCCACCCCTCTCCCTCTCCTTCCTCTCTGTCTCTCTCTCTCTTCCCCTCCCGCAGCCAAGGCTCCACTGGAGCAAAGTGTGTCCGGGCGCTGAGGATGGCTCTGTGGCCTCTGCCTCAGGCGCTAGAATGGCTCTGATTGCGGCAGAGCGACGCCCCAAGATGGGAAGAGCATCGCCCCCTGGTGGGCATGCCAGGTGGATCCCGGTCAGGCACATGCGGGAGTCTGACTGCCTCCCTGTTTCCAGCTTCGGAAAAATACAAAAAAACCCAACCTCATTAAAAATTACTTTTTTGAAAAATATTTAAAAGATCTAAGCAAATGAACCACACTGATACCAGGAAAGTATGTTTTAGGAAGAGATAGCTGTCTGTACACATGTCCTGAATTAGGATCACATCACATCTGGTATATACAGTGAACAGTAAGGAAGGTCAGTGTAGGTATAGCAAGAAAAAACAGGTGGAATTGGAGAAGGAGAGGAAGAGAGAGAATTAATTATACTACAAGCAATAGTAAGTCATGGGAGTGTTAGCGTTTTGATTAAGGCAGTTACAAAACCTATCAATTTTGACAGATCAGTTTTGCATTGTTCATAAAAAGACTGAACAACAGTAAACATAGAATGTGTGAGGCAATAATGGATAATGATCAAATTCTGAACATATTTTCAAGTTAAAGGAAGCAAGGAGGCAAAGATGACAACACAATTTTGGCCTATTGTGATTCAAGGCCATATGTGTATATGTTACTATATACACATAGTAACCAGTTTATATTTATTAGGCATGGTGTCAAAATTTCATATGCTTTTTTCATTATTCTTTCATTTTATTCAAGATGTATTTAATGATTTGGTTAAGTGGAAAGATAACACAAATAAGCATAGGCGCATAAAGCAATGAGCATACTAAGGAAATGCATGTTGTTTAATGACTACTGTGATTACAGTGTTTAAGATTAGACTTTTGAGGTAGATATTAAAGCATAACAGTATTTTTATCATATACAAAGGAATATAAATTTTAATGAAAGGAAATATAGAAAGCAAAAAGGGAAAGTGTTTCAGAAGGCAGGAGTTCAAATACTGAAAACTGTGGAATTTTACCAAGTTACTTAAAAATATGAATAAAACTAAACTAATGATTCTAGGGAGTCAATCTAGTATTTAGCACTTAAAACTATTTGAGTAAGATCCCAACGCTGTCACTTGTGTGTGACTTTCAGAATACATTTATGTCTAACGTGATAAGCAGAATATATGTGCTCTTCAAACTTCAAATATAAAACTTAGAGATGTGTGATGGAGAGAATGCATTTTATAGGAATGAAAACCTAGCAACTTGACTAAATCTCAGATTGATTCAGTCAAGATTTTGTATTCTAGCTTTGCTATTTTAAAAATTTAGCATGGCACGAAGCTTATGCAAAACTTTCTCTTTATTTCCTCATCTTTAAACTGATAATTAAAATAATACTTTTCAAATAGAGTTGTTTTGTGGAAATTTTGACAAAAATGTATATGAAACACTTTTATTGTTACTGACACAAAAATTTTCAGTAAATATTATCAATTGTATCATTAATATTATTATCACCATCAATCACTTGCTATCTCCTAGGCTATGTTGATCTCTATTTTAGAAATGTCACTACTGATTTTCAAAGCAAACTTGTAGGGTATTATTTTACCAATGAGGTGACTAGAATAAAGAAATAAATTATAAGAGGTTTAATAGTTAGAAAGTGGAGGGACTAGATTTTGAACTGACTTATAAAATTACTCCCTTATAAAATATTTACTGCTATACTAGACTATATCCAAAGATTAGCTGAGGTAGTCCTAATTAAGAAAAAAAATATTTCAATTAGCCTCCTCCTACCAAAGATTGAAATAAACTCTTCAGATTTTGCTTAGTGAATGTTAATTCAGAAATAAATTCATATTGTCCATTATTCAGGGGATGAAATTGAGTTAAATATTATGTATATAGGATTATTAATTTCTATGTTAGAATATATTTTGTATAGTTATACTATAATAAACACTTTCCTTCAGCTAATACAAATTGTTGGGTCTATTTTTTACATAACATATGTCAGCAAAGTATAATTATTTTCATACTCAAGCTGTGCATTCTAGATCACAACCAACTGAACAAAGTTAGCTCTGTGACTCAGACTAATGTATTTTCTGTTTATTATGTAACAGCAGGAATAATAATGTTGAAACCCACATAAAGTCAATGCTTTCAATAACTATAAAACCTACATAAAATAAAAAGGAGCTCATTAAAATGTTCTATGTGAGCAGCACAATACCATATTTTTTCCCAATAAAATATCCTTTAGGACTGAATAATGCACTCTCGTCCTGATTTTTTTTTTCTAATTTTGAGAATGATCATCTAACAAGTTGCCAAATGGCAGCAATAAAAATGCACTTCACTAAAACCACCTTACGTCTTACCAAATTATACTGCAATTTTTATTTTTAATAAAATAAATGTATCCCAAGTTTTAAAATCTAGGTTGAATCACTAATCAAAAAATAATTTAGTCTCTTCTGAATAAACGTACAGAGATTTCCCAGTATTGTTAAACAATCATATTCCAAATGACTTTGGAAATTGCAGAACATTGCAGCTTCACAACTCTGATAATTATATGTCCGTTTGAAAAATTCTCACCATGTCCTATCAGATCTCCACAACTTTTCTAGTGTTTTCTCTTTTTCACTCCCACTGAAACTACTTATTTCATAAAAGGCGTTCTGTAGCTTCCATCCAGCTACTGCTCTCTTCCCCCTCCAATTCATTTTATATAATCACTGCCAGTTCAAGCTTCCTGAATTAAATGCTTTTGTCATACAATTGCCAATTTAAAATGTATACACTACCTAAAAATAAGCCTGTTTCCATAGTGTGGTTATCATGTTTGCCTCACACTATCTAAAAATGAAGCTGGCATTTTTGAATCTAGTGTTATGACCAAAATATTCTTTATCCCGATGGTATCCTCCTTACTTTGAATTTATTTTTAAAAATCTAATATTAAGAACAACAAACTTTGTGATGGCTTTTTTTAAAAAGAGTTTTTTTCAGTCTCAATCCCCATGTATTTTCTCATTCTCTTTCACCATTTATAAAGAAGACAGAAAATGGTTTCTCTACCCATTACTGAACATTATGTCAGGCACAAGGTATCTTCAAAAATATTTCTGGAATGCAAGAATGAGTAGGACTCAGTACTTTCTCTTACTTGTTCTTGGCTATGCCCTGTTCGTTAGCTCCAGTCCCATTGTTTCCCTGAGCTCTCCAAAAGTGAGCATTGTCCTTTGAGAACCATTAGAAAGTTAACACAGTAAAAAATAACAAATACTTGAAGGCTAAGAGCTAACAAAGCAGTGAAAAATTATGGGCACTAAGTGCCCATAATCTGTAAATATTAACTCCACTTATGGGGCCACTTTACCCCAGAAAAAGGCAGAGTGGATGAGAAAGTAGATTAAGCTTTTTTTTTTTTTTTTCTTTCTGAAGCTGGAAACGGGGAGAGACAGTCAGACAGACCCCCGCATGCGCCCGACCGGGATCCACCCGGCACGCTACCAGGGGGCGATGCTCTGCCCACCAGGGGGCGGTACTCTGCCCCTCCAGGGCATCGCTCTGCCGCGACCAGAGCCACTCTAGCGCCTGGGGCAGAGGCCAAGGAGCCATCCCCAGTGCCCGGGCCATTTTCGCTCCAATGGAGCCCTGGCTGCGGGAGGGGAAGAGAGAGACAGAGAGGAAGGAGGAGGGGGGGGGTGGAGAAGCAAATGGGTGCTTCTCCTATGTGCCCTGGCCGGGAATCAAACCCGGGTCCCCCGCACACCAGGCCGACGCTCTACCGCTGAGCCAGCCGGCCAGGGCAGTAGATTAAGCTTTGACGGACTCTTTGGACCAAAAGGACACGATCAGAATAAAGGGCCTACCATTTTCATGAAGACTCTCTCCTAAATTTATCTTTACTCTTGCTCCTCTGAGTGCTCTTTTTGACTACACTTTAATTTTGCTAAATAACAAAGATGATAATAAAAAATAAAGCAAAAGATGAATAGGCGATTCAAGGAAGATAAACATAAACTGATAATTAAATATATTTTGTAAAAAGCTCAACATCATGGGAAAGCAGAGAATTTGGCAAGACAAATGTAGTAACAATTAACATGTATATGACTGTCAACCATATTAAAGTCGGACAACATGAACTCCTATTGGATATGTAGCGAAAGACAGCTATTTATGGAAAAATTTAGTAAAGCCTTTTGGAGATGTTTCTCAGTATCTAGTAAATATGAATATATGTAAATTATACTTCCTTACAATTTCACTACAGTGCATAAACACCCAATAATCTTTGGGTATTACACAGGTACCAGGAGACATGTATACCATTACTTGTCATAGAAAATAGTTAAAACTACCTTAATGTCTATAATAGGATAGAGGATAAATAAAACTTAATATACTCACGAGTAAATGGTAATCATTCATGGCCTAATGTTACCATTGAAGGAAAACAAACTAGCTCAAAACTCAAGCACTTAAAACAGCAATTATTTATTATATGAGGTAGCAATTGCAACACACATAAAAACCATCCCCAAACTTAGTGACTTATGACCATAAATTATGCATATGTAGGCCAGTGATTTAGGCTACTCTCACAGGGTGCTTCTTCTGGCCTCAACTTGGCTTCCCCATCAGTCTGAAGCTGAATGCCTACCAGGTAGATGAAATTGATGGTTTGGGTTGGGCTTTCTTGTCTCTCTAGGCCTCAACTGAAAAGCATATACTAACGATATTCAGAACTACATGGTTTTCTGTTCTCTAGCAGGCTACTTTTGCTTGTCACACACTATGGCACAATTCTAAGAGAATGAACAGAGTGGCCTAGGTTACCAATTATTACAAATTACTACCACCACATACTATTGCCAAGTGTTTACAAAGTGGGGAGATGGACAACTCTTATTTTTTAATTAAACTAATTTTTATTTAACTATAATTAATGTACAGTATTGTATTGGCTAGATTAGTATCAGGTTTACAATAGTGTGATTTGACATTTTTATATTTTACAGTGTGATCACCCCGTTAATTCTAATACAGTAATCTTCTGTCATCATGGAAACTTATCGCAATATTATTGACTATGCTCCCCCTTTCATTTTTACCTTCCCCTTCCATCCCTTTTTGTAATCATCCCTTTGGTACCTATTTCTATAAGTCTATTTTTTTTTCTTATTTGCTTTATTTTGTTTTTAGATTTCAAGTTTAAGGAGAATCATGTAGTATTTGTCCTCTGCCTAAATTATTTTATTTAGCATAGTACTCTCTAGATTTATCTGTGTTGTCACAAATGGCAAGGTTTTATTCCTTTTTATTGCTGCATAATTAAAGGAGTTGCAAACACATTGCAAAGAGTTGTAGAACAGGGAATGGCATAATTTCATTAGATATCTAAACTATTTCAAATTTATCATGATACCTTATGCATTCATGAGTTGGTTTGTCAGCTGATGTAGGTTGGATTCAGGTAATTTTGGCTCTTCTTGATCATGCATATGAGGGTTAGCTAAGAGCCTTTCTCTATGTATTTTTCAACCTCCATTTGGGACCAAGTGAGCCATCAGAAGCTTATCTTTCTTCTTTCTTTTCTTTCTTTCTTTCTTTCTTTCTTTCTTTCTTTCTTTCTTTCTTTCTTTCTTTCTTTCTTTCTTTCTTTTTTTCTTTCTTTCTCTCTCTCTCTTTCTTTCTTTTTTTCTTTCTTTCTTTTATTCTTTTTCTTTCTTTCTTCTCCTTCCTTACTTCCTTCTTTCCTTCCTCCCTCCCTCCCTCCCTCCCTCTGTCTCTCCTTCCTTCGCTCTGTTCCTTCCTTCCTTC
Organism: Saccopteryx bilineata; assembly: GCF_036850765.1. Taxonomy (NCBI): domain Eukaryota; kingdom Metazoa; phylum Chordata; class Mammalia; order Chiroptera; family Emballonuridae; genus Saccopteryx; species Saccopteryx bilineata. The sequence continues at coordinate 24,233,470 of NC_089492.1, read as the reverse complement.
TCTCTCTCTCTCTCTTTCTTTCTTTCTTTTCTGCCTGTCTTTCTGAATTATTTTCTTAAAATTTTTAATTGTAAGTATTTTTAGAGTGGTTTAAAGTTCATACAAAATTAAGGGGAAGGTACAGAGACTTCTGTGTGTCCCTCCATCTGCTGCCATACATGCATAGGATTTCCTATTATTCATATCCTCCACCAGGTTGGTACAGTTATTATAATTGATGAACCTACATTGACACATTATAATTATCCAAAGTCTGTAGTTTATATTTTAGTGGGCTCCTGGTTGGTAAAGTCTATGGATTTGGACAAATGTATTATAACTTGTATTCATTGTTACAAAACCATACAAAGTATTCTCTCAGCTCTCAAAAACCTCTGTGTTCTGCCTATTCATTTCTTCCCCTGATTAGACATGTATTTTTTTAATGATACTGGCAAAGAGTGAATAAAAATGTGCAGTGTCTAGAGGACCTTGGAGAGTAGTGAATAAATTGTTGCAGTTCTTCACAGTGACTTCCCTCTGTTTTGTCTTTCCCTGGCCTCAAATTCATGAATCAGTACACTGCTTGAGCTTTGATACCTCACTCTTTTCCACTCCAACAGTGAAGCAGTGCTAAAGTTAATAGGAAGATATCTTAAAACCAGCTATCCATACAATCTTCATTTTTATTTTATAGAAGATATGAAAAATAAAACTTACATACAAAGAAATAATTTACTTTTGAGTCTCTTAATAGACATGTAGCTCTTGCTCCCATTGAAATTCCCAGAGGAAGTTTATGCAAAGGTCTCTGGCTTGAGCCCAAGGTCACTGGCTTAAGCAAGGGGTCATTGGCTGGGCTGGAGCCCTTAAGTCAGTGCACATATAAGAAAGCAATCAGTGAACAACTAAGGTCCCACAAGGAAGAACAGATGCTTCTTATCTCTCCCCCTTCCTGTCTGTCTGTCCCTGTCTTTCTCTCTCTCTCTCTCTCTCTCTCTCTCTCTCTCTGTAAAATTATATAAACAAATAAACAATAAAAATGGAAATGAAATTTTTGATAATTTCTTTTCTGAGATGTCAGTTAGATTCAGGATTGATAACTGAGTTTATGACAAGTGCTTATGCACCTGATCTTAGAATATTTCTAGATGGAAAACATTTTAATATATTTACACTGGTCATATTTGACAGTACTGAATATTCTCTTGACTCTGCTTGTCAGAGATGAACAAAATTTCTTGAAAATTTAATTTTTTATTTTGTTTATAAAGAAGTTTAAGTTGATAAAATAACATTTTGTTTGTTTAATGGATCTTTGAATGGTCAGTTGGGACGCATAAAAGCAGAACTACTTTACTTTATTCAATGTCACCCACTCTTGTTTCCAGACAGAATAAAATTAATACTATTCAATTTTTTAAAGATTCTTTTTTATATTTTTTTAAATCATTTTAGAGAGAAGAGAAAAAGGGAGAGAGAGACAGAGAGGGAGAGAGAGAGAGGAGAGAGAGACAGATAGAGAAGGTGGGGAGGAGCTGGAAGCATCAACTCCCATATGTGCCTTGACCAGGCAAGCCCAGGGTTTCGAACCGGTGACCTCAGCATTTCCAGGTCGACGCTTTATCCACTGCGCCACCACAGGTCAGGCGATACTATTCAGTTTTGTTATCATTTTTAAAGAGAGATAACCGAGTCTCTGACCTCCTCTTTTAGATACTTTACTCCCCAAAAAGTGATTATACTAAGATAATAACTAAAACAATATTTGCTTATAATATCTTCACTCAATTGTTACTACTATTGTGTGTTTTTAAAGATAAGTGGGATAAAACACAAATATTAGAATCAGCAATAGAAGATGTTGGGGAAAGTAGCCACCAAAGTATGGTTGAAACCAAGTAACTATAATGTTATTTTAATGTTCTGAGTTGCTTTGTCTCTCAATGTTGTGGAAATTGTATAATGGATAGTCTAGTAGCCAACAGGGCAAAAATCTTAATTTCTTCTAAGAACATAGCAATTGACATAATGTGTCAATGTATGGAAACAAATTAACCTTTCTCTATCCAAGTTTCTCCATCTGTGAAATGAAGACTAAAACATTTGTCCCTAAGGTCACCAAAAAGTTTCACAGATTAATGAGGTAATATTCTTAGGCTCTTTAAGATCTGAGATTGTCAAGATGAAAAAAAAAAAAAACAAAACGTAAAGTAGCAGAAAAAGTTTAAGGACATGCTTTTATGCAAATACATTTTTGACATATATTTATATATTTGTTTTTAAATCCCAAGTACTATAACTTATGTATTGTATACATATATACAGTGCAGGTGTTTATTAAAAATATTTATTTCAAACCAAGCAGTATAAATGTGAAAATTTTACTTATTTATTTTTAATTTTTATTTTTAATTTTATTTTTTTTTACAGAGACAGAGAGAAAGTCAGAGTGAGGGATAGACAGGGACAGACAGACAGGAACGTTGAGATGAGAAGCATCAATCATTAGTTTTTCGTTGCGCATTGCGACACCTTAATTGTTCGTTGATTAGTTTCTCACATGTGCCTTGACCATGGGCCTTCAGCAGACTGAGTAACCCCTTGCTTGAGCCAGCAACCTTGGGTTCAAGCTGGTGAATTTTTGCTCAAACCAGATGAGCCCATGCTCAAGCTGGCAACCTCGGAGTCTCGAACCTGGGTCTTCCACATCCCAGTCCAACACTCTTTCCACTGCGCCACCGCCTGGTCAGGCTAAATGTGAAAAATTTAATAAAAATTTATTATTACCAAGTTATATACAACACAATTTTTGAAAAGTTTGGATAATTCATAATTAACTTTAAACATAAGTGTAAGATTTATTGAGATACTTTATATTTAATGTTTAGAATGTCTAGCAAATACATAATACAAACCCAATAAAAGTCAGCAAATCTACCTTTAGTTTTTTTTCTTACTACCTATACATAAAAATTTAACCCCCTCTGCAATTTCAGTAAGGTTCTGTGGAAATTTTAAAAATCTTATACCATAGACTTACAAGTTAGTTAGATCTTTCATATCACTTTCAGCCATTTCATGAAATATTTGCCAAGCACTTGCAGTTTAAATTCAAAAATAGGTTAAGTTTTTCCAGTGAAAGTAACTCCATGAGATTAATAGAAATAGGTAATGTTTAATTTATAATCATTATTACATTAGCAGCTTTTATGAGTAGTTCAATAAGTTATTTGTGATGAATAGCGTCTTAGCTAAATGCCTGTGAAGAAACATACTTCTATACATTTTAAAACATGTAAAATCAATCTGAAAAGTACTGCTTCAACTAAAAACCACAAAGAGATATCACCTCACACCTATCAGAATGGCTCTCATTAACAAATCAACAAACAAGTGCTGGTGAGGGTGTGGAGTAAAGGGAACCCTCCTGCACTGCTGGTGGGAATGCAGACTTGTGCAGGCACTGTGGAAAAACAGTATGGCATTTCCTCAAAAAATTAAAGATAGAACTGCCTTTTGACCCAGCTCTCCCACTTTTAGGAATATATCCTAAGAATCCCAAAACACTAATTCAAAAGAAGAAATGCACTCCCATGTTTCCTGCAACATTGTTTACAACAGCCAAGATCTGGAAACAGCCCAAGTGTCCAACACTGGACTAATGGATAAAAAAGCTGAGGTACACCATAATGGGTAGAATACTATGTGGCCATGAAAAAGAAGGAAATCTTATCTTTTGCAATGGCATGGATGGACTTGGTGATTATTATGCTAAGTGAAATAAGCCAGACAGAGAAAGACAAATATCATATGATCTCACTTATATGTGGAATCTGATGAACTGAGGAATAAAAGAGAGACAGAGGCTGGGTTACGGGGAGCAGAAGGTCAGCTGTCGGAGGGAACGGGGACGAGGGGACGGGATCAGAGAAGGTGAAGGGATTAGTGAAATCATATATACATAACACATAGATACAGATAACAAGGCAGCAAGTCCCAGGAGGAAGTGGGGGAGGGAGGGAGGGGACGGGAGAGCAAAGGGGGTGAAATGGGGGCGTGCTGTTGGGATGAGGAGGAGGGACTCTTGAATTCATGCTAACACAATAAATTTAAAAAATTAAGAAAAATGAAATTAAAATTAAGAAAATAAGTGCTGCATCAGTAGTACAAATTTTTTTAATTGGCTTGGAAAATTATGATAAGTTCTTCCTTTGGCCTTCACATATGATTCATAATGATAGGGCAAGCATTCCTCACTCATACATCCTGATACCCAGCCTCACAGTGAATCAGATGATCAGCCTTTTTCTTAAATTTGATACATTTTTTTGTTCCTATGGTTTATAGGTTTATGAAGGCATTTTATATTAAAATCTATTTAGTATCAATCTATTCTGTTTATATGATTTTTCTTTGTGGGAAAACTATAATAATTTGGATAGCTTCATCTCCAATTAATAAACAATTATAAAGAAGACTTAAAAAATATATTTTAACCAATATTTGCTCTTTTTGAAATTTAGATTGGCCATATTATTTTTTCTGCAATCTGTTAGTTCATAGAATGATTCATCAATAACAATCAATCTCTTGAGAAATTTCATTCTCCACAATTTTAACATACTTGTGCTTAATTTTATTTAACTTAATTCTTGGTTAAAAGTTATTCTTACTGTGTGAAGGATTTATGCATGCCAGAAATACTGAATGTAATAATTTTATAATCCCTCTTTTTTTTTTCTGCAAAAGGCATAAAGTCATGTATTTTTCACAATACATTTTGATACAACTAGTGAGCTGGATAGTCACCCTTTTATCTAATTCCAACCTTATGTTTGTTAAGGCATAGAATGAGGTTCACCTGCTTAAAAATTGGCAAAACAGTATGTCATCTAGTGATTGAGTCACACAAACTACTCTACATACGTACTGCAATGAGGTTTTATTAGTCTGTTAAATTAAATTGTGTTAAATTAGTCTGTTTATTAGGTTATGGGCTAAGAGTTACTTGCACTGGGCCTTCTCATTTAATATGACCTTACTCAGCCAAAGAATTGGTTCATTTATTTTCAGGTTAATTTTTTTAAAACATTTTTATGACTTCCCAAAGTTCCTGGAAATTTAACAGACTAATAAAACCTCATTGCAGTACGTATGTAGAGTAGTTTGTGTGACTCAATCACTAGATGACATACTGTTTTGCCAATTTTTAAGCAGGTGAACTACATTCTATGCCTTAACAAACATAAAACTTATATGCTATAAAATAATAAAATTCTAGATTAGTTAGAATCTTTAATGTTAAATATGCTATTACTAGAGTCTATTGCCTAGGAAAACCGAAAAATCAAATACTAAATATGGATACAAACTAAGTCCATGTAGCATATGATAAATTGAAAAATAAGGAAATGTGTAAGATAAATATTGTATTTTTAATGTTTCTAATACTTCCCTCTCAGATTTGATAAAGTCATGAAGGCCCTTTATTGCTGATTCAAGAAAACTATAATGCTGAATTTAAATTTTTTTTTATCATTGGAATCTTTATCACAAAGAATACATTCGTTGTGACCGCAGCAACCTCGGTTCGGATCCGAGTCACGGCACCAGAAAAAAAAAAAAAAAAGAATACATTAACACTCAAACATATATATACATCAACATATTCATATAACACATGAGACATTTCAAAGTATCTCAACATTACCTTATCATGTTTATATAATATATATCTCACCACATATATTTTACAAATATATTACTGAGCATATCAGAATAGAGAATGTTCATTTCTGTATGTAAGATGCTCTTAATTCATGGATTTAATTTAAGTTATTGATGTAGTATTGAAACTGAAAGAGAGAGATGAAAATACTTGATTGTTCATGTTAAGAAAAATTCCATGATCATAAGAATAGGTAATATTTAATAAGACTCTACTAAGAACTAAAATACAATTCAAAAATTATCTTAAATGTAGTTGATTGTGTATGATTAAAAAATAAATTTAAAATGTCTAACTATAATTCAGAAGAATGAATTTGAAGACTTTATTAATTACTATGAAAGTGCTTCAGTGCTTTAATATTTAAAATCTACTTAATATAACATTAATATTGGCCTTTCTTATTGTGATATGAACTCTTTTAATATGATTAAACATAACCAGAACACTAACACACAATAGATTAATAATGGTAGCCTCTGGCACCAATAGAATCACTAAGAAAAGTGGCAACCTAGCATGACATTACAAATTTGATCTGATTGGATTTTTTTCTTTTTCTCTTGCTGCTGTCATAGATTATTTCTCTCTTTACTCAAGGGAGTACAACAGATGCCACTCAGAACATCAGTTAAAACTCAGAGTGCTATACTTACCTGGTGACTGATTGTTCAGTCTGGTTAAGCAGATAATCTTCCATAAAAATAGCCATCCTTTCATTTTTTTTTTAACTTCTCAATAGAGTTCTATGCATTTCAGGCTCAAGAAATATGTTCACAAATGATGCAGTATTGATTTCCTCCTAGTTCTTACATTAGCTTTTTCACTGAAAAATGGTTTAGCTACTACCATTACTTATTCAAAGGATTTGACACTGTTTATTATGTACACAGATTAGGTTTTTTTATGTAGCAGTTTCAATATAATTTTAAAATCTTGAAAATTAAAAAACATTGTAGAGTAACTTTGAACATGATATAGAACTGAGGTAAAGTAAAAAAAATATTAATGTTGGATGTAAAAAGAATTGAAGAAGATCTCAGTCTTGGATATGATAGGAAGTGCACAAATGAACATTAATTAAAATTATATGTGTGAAGATTTTGTTTATTTGGTATGTGTATCTGTCCAATAGTTTTAAAAAACGTATTTTGTCAACATTATATCTAATGCCTTACACCCTTATGTAATAATGAAAATTGTATTTAGAAGTCAAACACAACCTCAGATATTATATATTCCATTAAAATAATGGTCTATCCTTTCTTCTTATAATCAATTTATTCCTTTTGCTTGCCTTTCTGAGAAGTTTCATCCACAAATGTCAATCTTCCCTTGCTATAGTGCTACAATTTTGTACTATATACTTGAGGTCAGCACCATAAAAAAAAACAAGAGTAGAAGCATACTCTACAGAAATGTATATTATTACTCATGTTAATTGCTGTGTCTTTCTTATTTCACAACAGAACAGGTAACTCAGCACAGTGAACCTTCAAATTCAAACACCATGAATAATTTTTGTTTCATCCTGGGTCTCCCACACCTGTAAGTCTTAAGAGAGGCCTTATGTAATAAAGGGAAAAAGTTTTTAAAGTTACAAACTGTGCATTGCTTGTGTAGTATAGTTCCACAATTTTAAAAAATATAGTCAAATCAAAACAACATACTTAAATTAATAATATAAATTTATAGCTATGAAATAGATTCCCCAGAATAATGGCATATTTGATGGTTACAGCCTTGTCTCAATATATATCTTGATGCCACTACCAACACTACAATGACAAAATAAACCCAAAATATATACTGAAGCAATTAAAGGTGTAGCTACCAAGATTTTTTCTTTAAAGGAATGCTATGCTGAGCATTTGGTAACATGGGGAATCATTATGCATTATATTCTTATAATACACTGTTGAGATGGTTTGAGAAAATTATCTTCTTAGCTTATTATTTTTCTTATCTGGTTACAAAAAAGGAATAAGATAACTTATATACTGTTGCTCCATGATGTTGCTTGAAATTTTTAATTACAGATGGATTTTCTGATCTCATTAAATAGATGTTAGAGTTATTTATTTTATGGATGATTTCTTATTAACCAAAAATATCAAAATATATATTCTGTCTATTTATAAATCTAATATTGTAAAAAACATTTATTTGAAATTTCATCTCTCAATCAAAGAATTAGACTATGCTCTATTTGTCATTCTGTTATGTGTTATCCATGACTAGATAACATGGTAATTTGTCATAATGATCTTATGACTTTGTATCATTAAACAGTTTAGAAATTTAGAATTATATCTAGAAAAGTATTTCCATACTCATAATTTCATAATATGTTGAAAACTTTCTGGGTCTAATCAGAGGATATTTTTGTTCAATTTCGAACCTCACCATTTTGACGTTGTTCGAATCATTTAGTTTTCCTTAGCCTCAGTTTCTTTGTAAAAAATTAAAATGATGTTGGCCAAATACTTTGCACATAATTGTTTTAAGGCAAATATAGTAATGACACAGTTATTATATAGAATATATTGATTATTTATAGTCTACTATATATAATGAAAAAATTTATTTTAAAGCAAGTAATTATCAATTTATTTTAACATGACACATTCACAATATATTGAATATTATAATTTTCCAATCAACATTACAATTAAATAACCAAATTTACTTAGCCAGTCTCTTGGGTAGTATAGAATACCATAGTCCGATAATATAGATATTTTTACTTCTTTATTTTTCTCCATACCCAAATGATTTCTACTATAATTCAATTACTACATTCTTATATTTTCCAGAAAATATGTACAACCATAAATGTAGGGTGTTGGGCAGATAAAATATATTATGCTCACTTTGTTAAAGATGACGCTGCCCACGTGAGGCCATCGCCCAGGTGATATTAATGTGTGTTGGGGGCAGGCAGGATCATTGTAGCCTGAGGCTTGGTTTTGGGATTAAGCCTTTCCCACCCTTTTTGATGTGGGGTGGTACAATCCAATCATGCCTCAGAGAAGTGACTTTGTATTAGAGACTTCCCTATTTTGTATATCGGATTAAGGGTTTGGATTTCTACACTATAAAATGGGGTCGGAGTGGGAGCTTGCTCTCTCTTGGTTCCTGGGATGATTAGAGGAGAGAGCAGAGCAGAAGGAGGCCACGTGGCGTAGGCCAGGAGAAGCAGCCAAGATGGCGGAGTGCTGAGTGAGATGCCAGTTTTTGCAGAGTTTGTATCTGGGACAAGGAAGGAGATGGGGAACTGAGGTGAATAAGGCTGGTGAGCTAGAAACCTTTGATTCTAGGAAACTTGGATAAGTCAGTGGCTTTGTGAGCACTGAATGTGAGTGGGCTTTTGGAACCCAGTGTGTATTTTTACTTGCCCTCTGGGTGCAAGCTAGAATTAAAGAAAATGACCTATCAGTTTTTGGCTCCGCTGTTTCCTTACCGACTGTCCGAATCCAATGCGAACCTGCATGGGCCTGGCTGCTGGCTTTACATAGGGAATCACCTGATCTTGGACCCTCTATAACTTGGATTTAGGAATTTTAGTTAAAAAGCCCTGAGTAGCCTGACCAGGAGATGGCACAGTGGATAGAGCGTCAGACTGGGACACAAAGGACCCAGGTTCGAAACCCCAAAGTCGCCGGCTTGAGCATGGGCTCAACTGGTTTGAGCACAGCTCACCAGCTTAAACCCAAGGTCACTGGCTTACACAAGGGGTCAAGTGGTCTGCTGTAGCACCCCTCCCCCATCAAGGCACATATGAGAAGACAATCAATAAACAACTAAGGTGCTACAACTAAGAATTGATGCTTCTCATCTCCCTCCCTTTCTGTCTGTCTGTCCCTTTCTGTCCATCTCTCTGTCTCTCTGTCTCTGTCACCAAAAATAAATAAATAATTAAATAAATAAATAAACAAAAAGCCCTGAGTATGAATGGTGATGTGAATGTAATCCTGTTGCAAACACAGGGAAATAGGTTTCTTGAATGCAAACACCAAGAAACTGTGTGAGTGAGTGACCTTTGTGCAAACACAAACGAATGCATGTGAATGTACCTTAAGAAATTAGCCTAGAGGTTTATAAATTGCCCCTCCCTTTATATTTGTTAATTAGCAAAAGAAAAAGAATATACTGACTGAAACTAGCCCTTTTTTCATAGCAACAAGAAGTATCTTGTTCATTCTTTCCCCTTATCACCTGATCTCCCTCCCCTGCAATCCTGTTACCTTTGTTCTGCTTCTGATCAGTAAAAGCTCTGGGAGAAGACTTGAGAGGCTAGTCTCTCTTAACTGCCTCTGTCTCTTAACAACAGCTTGTGTCTTGAGGAGTTTTTCCACATAACAATGGTAGTTCCCAGCACACTGGAAGCTATACATAAAAGTCTGTTTTTTCATGTTACTCTTCTGGTATTGTTTTCTACTTTAAACATGAATTCAGTTCTATTTTATATATCATCTAAAATGAGTAGTTTTCATGCCTCATAATTTGCATTTTATTAACATTAATATCTGAATGTACATTAGTTAACCCATTCCAGTTTTTTATTCTATTGCCATGAAACTTATAAAACTTCCACTTTACTATTTTATTTCAATGTCATTCTTTTCATACATAGTATCAGTTGCTGTAGTTTTATTCAAGTGTTTATTTCTATATTTCATCACTTAGCAATGACATTGACAGATCTCGACTGTAATGGCTGGAATGGTTGTTACTACTGATGCTTCTCTACATGTGGCCTCATTCTCTGTAAGATATATCTAGAATTATTCAAAGGGTGGCACAAGAGATTCAAGAAGCAGGAGAGGATAAACTCAATAGGTAAGCAGTTCTCAATATCAAGTTGTGTTAACTTTTCTTCCACTGGCTAAAGCATGCTGTTGGGCAGATAAAATATATTATGCTAACTTTGTTAAAGATGGTGCTGCCTACATGGAAGCCCGTGGCCCAGGTGATTGCTTGGGATGGGCATGATTATGTTAATATGTGTTGGGGGCGGGCTTTCATGGCAAAAGGTTTTAAAAGGAAGAGAGATCACGTTGTTGGGGGGAGGGGGGGAGTGATTATGTTCTAGGAGGAGCCCATGCTGTAGGATAGCAGAGAAAGGCCACGTGGAGGAGGCCAGGAGAAGCAGCCAAGATGATTGAGTGCTGCAGGAGAAACAAGTTTGTGCAGATGGAGAACAGAGGTGAATAAGGATGGTGAACTAGAAACCTTATATTCAAGAAAACTCAAATAAGTCAGTAGCTTTGTTAGCACTGAATGAGTGGGTTTTAGAGCCCAGTGTGTGTTTTTACTTGCCCGCCAGGTGCAAGCTAGGATTAAAGCTAATGGCTCACCAGTTTTTGGCTCTGTTTTTTCATTACTGACAGTCCAAGTCAAATGCAAACCTGCATGGGCCAGGTGGCTATGATGTGGCCGTGGCTACTGGCAATACATTTGGCAGTCTGTGGCAGGATTTGGAATTTGGTATGGAGCCACCACCACCTTTGAGCGGTAGAGTAGAGGACTGGCTGCTGTTATGGTTCCCCATGGCTGTCTTTTTGGGGACCGTAGGCTGGCTGACTTTTACAGCCGTGCATGAGGAATCCGAGAGCTCTGTGGAAGAGGCTGCCTGGGACCAACAGGCCAAGCAGTGGAAGGAGCTGGAGCAAATGTGGGAGAGAGAGATGCCGACCCTGGAGCTGGAGCTGGAACAAGCACCGGAGAACAAGGCCGACCAGGTTTGTGAGATATGCTTGGAAATGGAGCAGCCACTGGAGAAGGAATCACAGGTTCGTGAGTTGCAGATTGCCCTATACATTGTGGAGAGCCAGCAGCGCCAAAAGGCTGGGCCTGAGGCCGGGGTCGGGGCTGCAAAGCCTGCGGAGAAGAAGGCAGCAGCTGCCTGAAGCTCGAGCCCGGCAGCAGGAGCTGGTGTTTTCAGTTCCTCTTTGGAGGATGAGGAGAATCGGGCTGGAGTTGCAATCCATAGTCTCCAGAAGGTGAGAGCCCAGCAGCAAGGAGTACTTACTACGCCCCTGGTAGGTCTTCAATTTTTGGACATAGGGGTGAATGCTATCATGCTTTCCAGAGCAGAGATAGAAATGCTGACCGCCATTGCCATGTGCTCCTCCTTGGGCCAGTGTAAGACCTGCCAGGATGGCAGGGATGAGGGGAGTGGCTAAGGCCCCATGTGCATGGACTGATTTCCTGAACGATGACTGGAGTGGGCATTGGCTCCTTTGTTGGATGGACTTACGGATTTTGGACAATGTGAAATACCCTGATGGGGGTGGGGGGCAGCTTTGTTGGACGCCCTTCCCCTGTCCTGAGAAGCCTTTCAAATGGCTAGAAAGAAGGCCAAGGACATTTTACACTTTTGGCAAAGTGCTTAGAGACTAGTGAAATGTACCTTTGTAATTGTTGAAATTGTATGATTTGCCATGTTGTTGTAATTTGTGTAATGTGCCTAATTTCCTTGCACAGGGATGCCAGTGGTGGAGATTATGGGTAGTAAAGTGAGCATAGGGGTGGATTTTGGGGCAGATAAAATATATTATGCTCACTTTGTTAAAGATGGCGTTGCCCACGTGGAAACCCATGGCCCAGGTGATTGCTTGGGATAGGCGTGATTATGTTAATATGTGTTGGGGGAGGGCTTTCTCGCCCAAAGGTTTTAAAGTGGAGAGATCACATTGTTTCAAGGGAAGAATGATTATGTTCTAGGAGGAGCCCATGCTGTAGGAGAGCAGAGAGAGGCCACGTGGAGGAGAGGAGAAGCAGCCAAGATGGCTGAGTGCTGAAGGAGAAGCCAGTTTGTGCAGAGAGAAGGAAATGGGAATAAAGGTGAATAAGGCTGGTGAGCTAGAAACCTTAGATTCTAGAAAACTCCGATAAGTCAGTAGCTTTGTGAGTACTGAATGAGTGGGTTTTGGAGTCCTGTTGTGTTTTTACTTGCCCGCTGGGTGCAAGCTAGGATTAAAGCTAATGGTCCACCAGTTTTTGGCTCCATTTTTTCATTATCGACTATCCGAATCTAATGCGAACCTGCATGGGCCAGGCGGCTGTGATGGTGGCCGTGGCTACTGGCTTTACACATGCCATATGGCTAATCCTGTAGGCCTTGTATGCATGGATATAGGGAGGAGTGAGTCATTGGAGGGCTAGTACTACAAAATCCAGCACATAAAACAATAGAAATACAGAATTAAAGCCCAAACTGAAATTACTTATATTGTTATTTTTAATTTGGCCACATATTTTATAATAGTGTGATTCTTTTAACAGTCATATATATGTCCAGCTCTCCCTGTTACAAACTTTTAGGCTACTCTTGAAAAATTTTAGAATCTTTCTTAATAGTTTCATAAAATAAGTGACATTGACAAATGCAGTCAGTCAATCAGTTGTCATTTTTTGTTAAATCCTGTTGTTAAAGTATGGTTGTAAGGCTCCCCTACCCTTTTTTTTTTTGCCAGAATTAAAGTATACATTTTCCATTTTATTTTTATGCTTTATAGTATAATACTATGCATCACTTATAACATGTATACATCCTAAAATTATCAACTTAAATCACACCCAAACAAATAAAGAACACAAGGAAATGAATATTGAAATTAAGGTTATATAGCCTGACCAGGCAGTGGCACAGTGGATAGAACATCAGACTGGGATGCAGGGGACCCAGGTTTTAAACCCCACTGTTGCCAACTTGAGTATGGGTTCATTCAGCTTGAGCATGGGGTTGCTAGCTTGAGCATAAGATCATAGACATGATCCCATCATTGCTGGCTTGAGCCCAAAGGTTGCTGTCTTGAGGCCCAATATCGTTGACTTGAGCCCAGAGTTGCTGGCTTGAACAAGAGGTCACTCACTCAACTGCAGCCCCCCCCCCCATCAAGGCACATATAAGATAGCAATCAATGAAAAACCAGAACCACAATGAAGAACTGATGCTTCTCATCTCTCCCTTTTCCTGTCTGACTGTCCCTCTCTCTGTCTCTCTTACTGCCCCTGTCACCAAAAAAAAAAAAAAAAAAAAAGAAATGGTTATATATATAACTGTAATTATATCAATATATAATTTAATTTTTGTTCCTAATGACAATGTATCAAGAAAGCTGTGTGCAAGAAAAGGAAGATGGTTTGCATAATATCAAAGTAGCTTAATTAGACAATAGTAGCTTTCAGTATCTTCAATATTTACTTTGGTGTGGGGTGTTATTTAAGAAATGGGCTGTCAATCTCATGGAAGGATTAATTTGTGAGAGCTCAGTCACCCAAACACACATGATTAAACTCCACTATGAAAATCCCATTTCATTGAAATAATGAAGGTAAATGTATAAATCACTGCAAAACCAGCAGCATATGTAGCCAATTTTTATTTTGTCCACATTTTAAATTAATTCTATTGATTCAATTCTAATACTGAAAGTCAGAAACCATGGGCCAAACTGAAAACATGAGGCTAGTGAGTTCCAAAAGGAAAGTTTATTTTAAAAATTCCAGGGTGCAGGTAGGCTGAGACCAACAAAAGGTGTCAGCCCTGAGCTGCAGGAGAGAGCCTTAGATATAGGAGTTGCTGAAGGCATTTGCTGGCGTGGGGTTGGGTGCACCTGCACATACTCAGAAGAGCATATTTTGGTTTATGGCCTTGATCACTGACCTGATAATGGCAGGAGGAGGAAATTCAGCTGCAGAAACACTTCTCTGCAAGTTCTTCTGTTGTAGCACAGGCCTAACCAGTGTGGTCTTATCCGGTTGCCTTGGTAAATCTTAAAGAGCCCAGAGGTCAAGAATCTCACAGGAACACCTGGGTCCTGGTGCCCCTGTGCCTGTGCCTAGGCTTTAACAAACAACCATTGTGATTTAAACTCCCTAATTGTCAGGTCCCTCCCAATGTAAGCTTTTCCTAGCATTTCTGCAAAGGGAAACTTTTTGCTACATTTCAAAGTGAAGGCCAGGAAGCAATTAAGAAAGAGAATAGCAAGCAAATTAACTACAACTTCACAGTAGGGGAAGAGAATGATCTGTTTTGAGCCCTTCCTCTTCCTCTTGGCCTGCATTTTATCTATCAAATACAACACTTTAAAAATGTAAAATCATCATTACAAGTCTACTAGAAATACTCTTATGATTAAATATTGTTTTGTAACATTAGAATATTGGTGGTTTTGATGTATTACAATAATATAATAATGCAATAACAACCTTATGATGTAGTGCCATAATATATCATCAAAGTGGTTCTCTCAGGGAATTAAGGAGAATGATGATATTTATAAGACTTTTGGGTAAAAAATTTATAACTTTGTGAACTATTTATATCAAGAAGAAAGAAATGGAAAAGTAAGAAAAGTACATGCAAATTCATCATTCAGCAAAGATCCAAAAGATATGGTATGATAAATCATAACTGAGTATAATATTTAGAGAAATCTGAAAAGTAAAAGAAAACACTTTTACTCAATAATTTTTCTAATTAATACGTTTTGACAGAAATCTATGAGCAACATGATAAAAAATATTCAATATATACCTGTATTTATTTTGTGATAAGATTTTATAGATTGTGTATATATATCTAATATAATAATTCAAATCAATATATCATTATATTATGTTGAAAAGAAATATAAAACTGATATTTATTTTCTTTATATATTTTGTTCTGTTATTTAGCAATAACATTATAACTTAGAAATTAAAATATATTTATTACACTTGTTCTATTATTATAATTATTGTTTATATAGTTTTATACCATTTTATTTTTAAAATATACTAATTTTTGGTATAATTAAAATAAAGTAAAACATTAGCATTATAATGAGAGCAATTCAATAATTGTTAATTACTTATTTTATAGCAAGGTGTGAAAATGAGAAAATGTGAACTGTTTTAGTGTGAAATGTTTAGATTAATAAATTATTCATAATGATAAGTACATTTGAGAGAAGCTTTTTTTTTTTTTTTCATTTTTTCGAAGCTGGAAACGGGAGGCAGTCAGACAGACTCCCACATGCGCCCGACCAGGATCCACCTGGCATGCCCACCAGGGGGCGATGCTCTGCCCCTCTGGGGTGTCGTGTTGCATCCAGAGCCATTCTAGTGCCTGAGGCAGAGGCCGCAGAGGCCACAGAGCCATCCTCAGCGCCCGGGCCATCTTTGCTCCAATGGAGCCTTGGCTGTGGGAGGGGAAGAGAGAGACAGAGAGGAAGGAGCGGGGGAGGAGTGGAGAAGCAGATGGGCGCTTCTCCTGTGTGCCCTGGCTGGGAATCGAACCCGGGACTCCTGCACCCCAGGCTGATGCTGTATCGCTGAGCCAACCGGCCAGGGCCTTTGAGAAAAGCTTTATAGTTCTTGTACGACAGACTTCTAAGTCAATCATAATAACTTTTCCTTGGAAGAAAGTCATTAAGATCACAATCCTTCAATCTAGGCAAATAATATAGGCAAAGTATTTGTAGTCTACTGACAATAGCTTTAGAATTTAAACAAGGGGTAATGTAAAAGTTCAACTAAAAATTCATTGACTCTGATATTCACATTTTATAATGTATATCCCAATTCACAAATGATTTACAATTGTTTGATTAATGAAAACATTTTGATTGCCTGACTCTAGTAAGAGTCAGTGAAAATTTGTGTAAATATTAATAACTATTTATATTAATCAATGGAAACAACTCAATATCACCATCTATCTCAACAATATAAGCAAAATATAAAATGTCACTTTGATGTTCATATGTATTCTTAAAATGAGAGGTCATATGAACTAATTATTGTCATTTAATATTTTTATAAATTATACTTTATATCTTTGATGTGGAATACATCTTACTATTACTCCTTATGTTTATTTTAATAAACTAAATGGTATTTCATTGTGTTCAACATCTGTACCATTCAGGAAATTCAATTGTATTTATTTTTTTGATACAATTTATATAATAATATAAAGTTTCTGCTTTTTGTCAGAATGTTCCCTTTATTTCCAAGGAAATCTTTTAGAAATAATTCTGAGAATATGTATATAAATTTTAAATAATACAAGTATATAAACACTAGGAAATAGTCTCTAACGAAAAATATGAACACTTATATTTGAGCCTAAAAGAAAATGGAAAGATATATAAATTGGGAAATTTCTACTTGCAAACTAAAAGAGCATGGAATTAAACCTTAGTGGATGGTTTCTAAACAAAAACCTTTGCAAATCACTATCATAACAATGTTTTCACAGCATAATGTGCAAATATGAAGATTTTAAGATACTTTAAATCAGTCTTGTGCCTGACTGGGCGGTGGCGCAGTGAATAGAGCGTCGGACTGGGATGCGGAAGACCGAGGTTCGAGACCCTGAGGTCGCCAGCTTGAGCGCGGGCTCATCTGGTTTGAGCAAGGCTCACCAGCTTGGACCCAAGGTCGCTGGCTCGAGCAAGGGGTTACTTGGTCTGCTGAAGGCCCACGGTCAAGGCACATATGAGAAAGCAATCAATGAACAATTAAAGTGTTGCAACGCGCAATGAAAAACTAATGATTGATGCTTCTCATCTCTCCATTCCTGTCTGTCTATCCCTCTCTCTGACTCTCTCTCTGACTCTGTTAAAAAAATCAGAAATGTTTTTTCATTTTTGTGTCAAAATTTATGATCAGCCTGACCAGGTGGTGGCACAGTGAATAGAGCAATGGACTTGGATGCGGAGGACCCAGGTTCGAGACCCCGATGTCGCCAGCATGAGCGTGGGCTCATCTGGTTTGAGCAAAGCTCACCAGCTTGGACCCAAGGTCTCTGGCTTGACCAAGGGGTTACTCGGTCTGCAGAAGGCCCACAGTCAAGGCACATATGAGAAAGCAATCAATGAACAACTAAAGTGTCGCAACAAAAAGCTAATGATTGATGCTCCTCATCTGTCTTCGTTCCTGTCTGTCTATCCCTATCAGTTCCTCTCTCTGACTCTCTGTCTCTGTAAAAAAAAAAAAAAAGAAAAGAAAAAAAAATGATGATCATTGGTTTCCCCTTATCAGTGTTACAAACATGCCACTCACTGTTTTCTTGAAATAAAACAAAATCTACAAATGAAACTAATAAAGCCAAACAAAACAATGATGGAATTCTTTAGTACACTACCTTCCTTACTGCAAACTTAACCCTCTCTTCTATTTGAAAGTCACCTACAGTTTTCTACACTTTACCTTTTTTCCATGTGATTCAACTGCTTTCACAAGTCTGCAATAATTTGCCAGTTGATAAACCAGAACATCAGGTTTATTTCACTTGACCTCTCAATAGCAATGTCAGAGTTCTCCCAAGGCAAAATAATGTTCTTTTTTTTCTTTTTTTTTCTTTTTTTGACACAGAGAGAGAGTCAGAGAGAGGGACAGATAGGGACAGACAGACAGGAGGGAGAGAGATGAGAAGCATTAATTTTTTGTTGCAGCTGCTTAGCTGTTCATTGATTGCTTGATTGCTTTTTCATATGTGCATTTACTAGAGGGCTCCACCAGAGTGAGTGACCCCTTACCCAAGCCAGCAACCTTGGGCTCAAGTCAGCGATCTTGGGCTTCAAGCCTGAAAACTTTGGGCAAAAACTAGAGACCATGGGGTCATGTCTAGGATCCTATGCTCAACCCCACATTCAAGCTGGTGAGGCCATGCTCAAGCTGTTGACCTGGGGATTTTGAACCTGGGTTGTCCGCATCCCAGTCCAAAGCTCTATCCACTGTTCCACCACCTGGTGAATCAATAATGTTCTTATTTCCTTCCTATATCTCTGGTTTACTTCTGCCTCTCTTCTTTTTTAGGACAATTTCTAAGTTTAGCATTTATGAAATATTTTACCATCTTCCCCACCATTCTTAAGGATTCTTCACTTTAGCTAGTTGCTGTGTGATTTTTCATACTGACAAGAACTGTGGCGAAGCTTCCCCTCCATTTCTTTGGCTACCTTGACCTTCAGGGCTCAGCTGCATCGTATTTATTTCCTGGAATGACTGAGGGAGAAGGTCACAGAATACTCTGGCTTGGTTGGGACAACAAGAGTCATTCCTGTCCTTTGTTTCAGCTTCATATCTATGTAAAGCCAGTGGCCATAGTCACCACCACAGCTGCCTGGCCAGCGCAGGTTAGCATTTGATTTGAACAGACAGTAATAAAACGACAGAGCCAAGAACTGGTGGGCCATTAGTTTTAATCCTAGCTTGCACCCGGCGGGAAAGAAATACAAACAGTGGAAAAACACTTCCCTTTCCATTCTGAGCTCCCAAAGACACTGATTTATCCGAGTTTCCTAGAATCAAAGGTATCTTGCTCACCAGACTTATTCACTTCTGTTCCACATCTCCTTCTCTCTGCACGAACTCTACATAAACAGGCTTCTCCTTCAGCACTCCACCATCTTGGTTACTTCTCCTCTGTCTCCACGTGGCCTTTCTCTGCTTTCTTCGCTAATGTTAATCTCAGGAACCAAGAGAGAGCAAGCTCCCGGTCTGCCCCACTTTATAGTATAGAAATCAAAACCTTTTAATCCAATATTCAAACAAGGAAGTCTCTGATATAAAGTCACTTATTTGAGATATAATGGGATTCCTCATGAGAGTGCACCACCCACATCATGCAACAGTCAAGGGTGTGGGGGAAAGCTTAGTTTTAAAACTAAGCCTCAGGTTATAATGACCCAGCCTGCTTACAGCCTGTACCCCACACACAATATATAAGTGAGCAAACCTATATATCATATTTACAAACTTATTTGACCAACATTCCACCCCTTTTGCTCACTTCATAATCTAAAGCACAGGTATTCCTGCACAAGGAAATTAGGCACATTACACAAATTGCAACAAAGGCACAAATCAACAATTACAAAGGTACATTTTACCAGTGTCTGAGCACTTTGCCAAAAGCAGAAAATGTCTTCGGCCTTCTTTCTAGCAGTTGGAAAAGCTTCCCGAGGCAGGTGGCCTCTAGCAAAGCCACCCCCAGCCCCATCAAGGTATTTCACATTGTCCAAAATCCATAAATCCATCCAACAAAGGAGCCAGTGCCTACTCCAGTTGTAGTCCAGGAATCAGTCTACACACTTGAGGCCTCAACCATGCCCCTCATCCCTGCCGTCCTGGCAGGTCTTAAACTGTCTCAAGGAGGAGCACATGGCAATGGCAGTCAGCATTGCCATCACTGCTCTGGAGAGCATGATGGCATCTACCGCTATGTCCTCAAATCGCAAATCTACCAGGGGCATAGCTGGTACTCCTTGCTGTTGGGCTCTCATCTTCTGGATACTGCAGATTGCAACCCTAGCCCGATTCTCTTCATCCTCCAAAGAGTAACTGAAAACACCAGCTCCCACTACTGGGCTCGAGCCCTAGGCCCCTGCCACCTTCTGCTCTGCAGGCCTTGCACCCCAGCTCCGGCCACAGCCCCGGCCTCCCACCGCTGCTGGCTCTCCACAATGTCCAGGGCAATCTGCAACTCACAAACCTGTGATTCCTTCTCTAGTGGCTGCTCCATTTCCAAGCAAATCTCGCGAACCTGGTTGGCCGCCTTCTCTGGTGCTTGCTCCAACTCCAGGATCGGCATCTCTGTCTCCCACGTTTGCTCCAGCTCCTTCCACTGCTTGGTTTGCATGTTCAAGGCAGCCTCTTCCACAGAGCTCTGGATTTCTTCATGCATGGCTATAAAAGTTAGCCAGCCTATGTCCCCCAAAAGGACAGCCATGGGGAACCATAACAGCAGGCAGTCCTCTACTCCACTGCTTAACGGTGGTGGTGGCTCCATACTGAACTGTATCGAATCCTGCCACAGACTACACCAAATGTAAAGCCAGTAGCCACAGCCACCATCTCAGCCTCCTGGCCCATGCAGGTTCTCATTTGATTCGGGCAGACGGTAATGAAACAATGAAGCCAAGGATTGGTGGGCCATCATCTTTATCCTAGCTTGCACCCGGCGAGCAAGAAATACACACAGTAGGAAACCACTTCACTTTCCATTCAGGGCTCCCAAAACCACTGACTCATCCAAGTATTTCTAGAATCAAAGGCCCCACTAGCCTTATTTACCTTTGTTCCCCATCTTCTTCGCTCTGCACAAACTCTGCACAAACTGACTTCTCCTTCAGCACTCTGCCATCTTGGCTGCCTCTCCTCTGCAATGCTGATGGCAGGATCTGAGCGAGAGAGCTCCCTCACCTGGTCTGCCTTATCTTATAGTGTAGAAATTAAAGCCGTAAGCTTTATAAATAATAAAGTCTCTGATACAAAGCCAACCATCTGAGGCATAAATGGGATTCCTCATAAGAGTGCACCACCCCACATTATGCAGCAGTCAAGGGTGTGGAGAAAAGCTCAGTTTTTTTTTGTTTGTTTGTTTGTTTTTTTGTATTTTTCTGAAGCTGGAAACGGGGAGGCAGTCAGACAGACTCCCTCATTCACCCGACAGGGATCCACCCGGTGCACCCACCAGGGGGCGACGCTCTGCCCATCTGGGGCATCGCTCCACTGCAACCAGAGCCACTCCAGCATCTGAGGCAGAGGCCATGGAGCCATCCTCAGCACCTGGGCCATCCTTGCTCCAATGGAGCCTTGGCTGCGGGAGGGGAAGAGAGAGACAGAGAGGAAGGAGAGGGGGCGGGGTGGAGAAGCAGATGGACGCTTCTCCTGTGTGCCCTGGCTGGGAATCGAACCCGGGACCTCTGCACGCAAGGCCGACGCTCTACCACTGAGCCAACTGGCCAGGGCCAAAAACTCAATTTTGAGAAGATCTTAGTATGATATTAGAAGGATGTTGAAGAGATCTTAGCATTAAAAGGGTGGGAAAGTTTAGACTTAAAACTAAGCCTTAGGCTATAAGGACCTTGGGAGCTTACAGCCTGTCTCCCACACCCAATGCAAACTATAAGTGAGCAAACATATATATCATATTTACAAACTTATTTGACTAACAAGTCTTTAAGATGATCTTATAGCACAGAGAAATATACTCTGGGATGTTTATGAGATCTGCAATTAGAGAAGGCTGAACTTGAAGTAGAAACAAATAATTTGAGGAAACATGAGTAACTTGCAATCAGATTCTGTTAAAAGGTGAGACAGATAAAGAGTGGAGTAATTGGAGTCCTTTGGCATTCTCTGCTGGTATTAAGATTTTTTAGTATTTCCATGTGTTGGGCAAATGAGTTGATAAATTTGTGTTTCTTGAGTTTGCTCACTTTTATTGTTAAAACATGGCACTGGGGCCCTGGCTGGTTTTCTCAGTGATAGAGCGTCAGCCTGGTGTGCAGGAGTCCTGGGTTCAATTCCCGGCCAAGGCACACAGGAGAAGCGCCCATCTGCTTCTCCACCCGTCCCCCGCTCCTTCCTCTCTGTCTCTCTCTTCCCCTCTCACAGCCAAGGCTCCATTGGAGCAAAGTTGGCCCGGGCACTGAGGATGGCTCCATGGCCTCTGCCTCAGATGCGGAGTGGCTCTGGTCGCAGTGAAGCGCCTCGGATGGGCAGAATGTCGCCCCCTGGTGGGCGTGCCAGGTGGATCCCTGTCGGGCGCATGCGGGAAGTCTGTCTGACAGCCTCCCTGTTTCCAACTTCAGAAAAATACAAAAAAAAAAAAAATGGCACTGGGCAGCCAGGTGTGTGCTTACCCTCATAGCTGGACAGTTGATTGCAAATTGAGGATTGCATTCCTGCTTGGGAGGGGCCATTGTTTTGCTAATGTGTGCTGGAGGAGGGGTCTTTGTGGGCCCAGGAAGTTTTGCAGAGAGAGAGAAGGAGTACAGAGGGGCAGTCAGAGTTGAGGGGCTTTGAGAGCTCTGTTGAGACTGGAGAGGCCTTTGATTTCAGGAGGAACCAGAGATTCTCCTGGTTGTGGAACCAGAATGCGTCAAATCTTTGGGAGCTCTGAATGAAAGGGAAGTATTTTCCCTGTGTGTTTGCAAGTCGACTGGTGCGAGACTTTAAATAAGGCAAGCAGGCACAGGGCTGTCCAGTGCCATGTTTTAACAATAAAAGTGAGCAAACTCAAAAAATACAAATTTTACAAATTCATTTGCCCATAACCTTGACTGGAGGGCTCCACCAGAGCAAATGACCTCTTGCTCAAGCTAGCAACCTTTAGGCTCAAGCCAGGGAACATGGGGTCATGTCTATGATCCTGCGCTCAAGACAGCAACCTCAGGGTTTTGAACCTGGGTCCTCTAGACGGGCCAATGCTCTTTCCACAGCAACACCTCCAGGGCAGGCAAAACAGCTTTTTTTTTAACTAAAATTTAAAAAATGTTTTTAAATGTTTTAAGAGGTGAAACTGTTTGCAATTCAACATTTTAAAAATTATTTTGAGCTAAGCAGGGCAAAGCAGAGTTACCTAAAGGTAATGCTGTGTTTCCCCAAAAATAAGACAGTGTCTCATATGAATTTTTGCTTCTAAGGATGCACTAGGTCTTATTTTCAGGGATGTCTTATTTTTCCATGAACAAAAATTCACATTTATTAATATTGTTGAACAAAAAATCAACATTTATTAATATACTGTATATTTTTAAATTTTTATTAATTTTAATGGGGTGACATCAATAAATCAAGGTACATATGTTCAAAGAAAACATGTCCAGGTTATCTTGTCATTCAATTATGTTGCATACCCATCACCCAAAGTCAGACTGTCCTCCGTCACCTTCTATCTGGTTTTCTTTGTGCCCTTTCTCCTCCCCCTTCCCCTCTCCCTCCCTCTCCCCCTACCCCCCACTCCCTCTAACCACCACACTCTTGCCATACTGTAGTCATGTCATCACAAACATCAGCATAACTAGACAAACTGAATTCTATCAAGAATTTCTTGTGGCTCTATTTCCATGTACAACAATCTACCGTTTCCCTGAAAATAAGACAGTGTCGTATATTAATTTTTGCTCCTAAAGATGCACTAGGTCTTATTTTCAGGAGAGGCCTTATATTTCCAGCTTGAAAAAAATTACACAAGGTCTTATTTTTGGGGAATGTTTTATTTTCTGGGAAATATGGTGTTTACTGCATTTTGATCAAATTCTATATTTATGAAACATCACCCAAATATATATATTTGGTGAGATATATACAGTATATATATATATATATATATATATATATATATACACACATATACATATATATGGAACATTTTCATCTATACCAGAAAGCTTACTTATGCTCCAACCCAGCTAACCCTTCTCTAAGCAATTGTTGTTCTGAAATTTATATTATAGTTTTACCTATTCTGTTGAGAAATCAACTAACAGTCTAATGGGAGCTCCCTTGTAAGTAAACAACAGCTTTTCTCTTGCTGCTCTTAAAATTTTCTCTTTCTCTTTAACTTTTCCATTTTATGATGTGTCTTGGTGTGGGCCTCTTTGAGTCTATCTTGTTTTCGACTCTTTGCATCTTTGACTTGAATGTCTTTTTCTTTCACCATGTTAGGGAAATCTTTGGTCATTATTCCTTTAAATAGGTTCTGGATTTTTTGCTTTCATTTCTGTAAAGAATGGAGCAAAAAAATCACCAGGTTTATATGGAACTATAAAAAACTTCGAATAGCCAAAGTAATCCTAAGGAAAAAGAACAAAGCTAGGAGCATTACAATACCTGACTTCAAATTATATTATAGAGCTATGATAATCAAAACAGAATGGTATTGGCAGAAAAATAGACATTCAGACCAATGGAACAGAATACAGAGCCCAGAAATAAAACCACATATATATGGTCAAATTATCTTTGATAAAGGGGCCAGCAGCACACAATGGAGAAAAAAAATCCTCTTCAATAAATGGTGCTGGGAAAACTGGAAAGCCACATGCAAAAGGATGAGCCTTGACTGCAGTTTGTCCCGTTGTACTAAAATTAATTCAAAATGGATCAAAGACCTAAATATAAGACCTGAAACAACAAATTACATAGAAGAAAACATAGGTACTAAATAAACTCATGGACCTTGGCCATAAAGAACATTTTATGAATTTGACACCAAAGGTAAGGGAAGTAAAGGCAAAGATAAATGAATGGGACTATATCAGACTAAGAAGCTTTTGCACAGCAAGAGAAACTGGCAACAAAACAAACAGCCAACTAAATGTGAGATGATATTTTCAAACAACAGCTCAGATAAGGGCCTAATCTCAAAAATATACAAAGAACTCACAAAACTCAGCAACAAACAAACAAACAATCTAATAAAAAAATGGGAAGAGGACATGAACAGACACTTTTCTCACGAAGAAATACAAATGGCCAAAAGATATATTAAAAGATGCTCATCTTTACTAGCTATTAGAGAAATGCAAATCAAAACTACAATGAGATTCTACCTCTCACCTATTAAATTAACTACTATTATCAACAAGACAAGTAACAAGTGTTGGAGAGGCTGTGGAGAAAAAGGAACCCTCATTCACTGTTGGTGGGAATGTAAAGTAGTGCAACCATTATGGAAGAAAGTATGGTGGTTCCTCAAAAAATTATGAATAGAACTACCATTCTTCTCCTTCTGGTACCCTTATGATGCAGATGTTGTTGCTATTCATGTTGTCCCAAAGGTCCTTTAAACTGTCCTCATTCTTTTCATTTTTTTTTTCTTTATGCTGCCCTTAATTGGATGCTTTTTCTACCTTATCTTCTAAATAGCTGATTCACTCTTCTGCTTTTTCCAACCTACTGTTTTTTCCTTCCAGTGTATTCTTGATATTTGATATTATAGTCTTCATTTCTGACTGGTTCCTTTTTATGGTCTCTATGTCCTTTTTTTTTTTTTTTTTTTTTTTTTTTTTTTTTTTTTTTTTTTTTTTTTTTTTTTTTTTTTTTTTTTTTACTTTTATTTATTCACTTTAGAGAAGAGAGAGAGAGAGAGAGAGAGAGAGAGGAGAGAGAGACAGGGGGGAGGAGCTGGAAGCATCAACTCCCATATGTGCCTTGACTAGGCAAGCCCAGGGTTTCGAACCGGCGACCTCAGCATTTCCAGGTCGACGCTTTATCCACTGCGCCACCACAGGTCAGGCTCTATGTCCTTTTTTAAAAAATATTTTTAATTTCTTGATCTTAGAGAGAGAGGAAAGGAGAGAGTAAGAGAGAGATAAAAACATTGATCTTTTCCTGTATGTGCCCTTACTGGGGATTGAATCAACAACCTCTGTGCTTCAGAATGATGCTCTAACCAATTTAGCTATCCAACCAGGGCTCTAGGTCCTTTCTTATGCTTGCTGTCTTTTAGTTGAAGTTCTCACTTTGTTCCTTTAGCATTCACATAACAATTACTTTAAATTCTATATCTGATAAAATTCTTGTCTCAATTTCAGTTAGCTTTCTCCCCCCCCCCCCCAGAGATTTCTTCTGTTCTGTCATTTGGGTCCTATTTCTTTTTTCTCACCATTTTGCCTGCCTCTTTGTGTTTCTTTCTATGTATTAGATTTTTGTATGATTCCCAGTCTTCATGAGGTGGACTTATGTGTTCTGTTGGGTCTGGTGGTGTAGCCTCATTTATCACTTGAGCTGGGTGTTCCAGGAATGTCTCTTGTGTGTGTTATGTAGGCTTCCTGTTGTAATTGAGTCTTGATTGCTATTGGTCCTTTGTGTGTGTTATCAACCCTCAGGCTGAAGACTGTGAGGCTCTACCTCTACCAATGCATGTGATCTGCTGTGCTGGTGCTGACCACAGGAAGTAGAATTCAACTCAGCTGGGTGTGGTGCCTGATGAGCTCTCCCTTTGGATATGCTGCTTTTGAAGCTAATTGGAGCCTGCTCTGATGCTGTCTGAAGCTGGCCATTAGATATATTGGTTCTGGGCATATTGGGAGGGAACCTTGTACAGACAAATATAAGGTGCTAACCTGTGACTGACTGTCCTTCAGCCACCTGTTTGGAGCTACAAGCAATTCAGTTTGTGGCAGCCTCTACTGGGCTTAGGTATACATGTGAAGGACCAAGCTGCACACAGAGGCCAACTTTTATCCACACCTGGCCCAAGGGCAGGTCAGCAAAAAATCTTAAGGTGTGCTGAGATCCTTCACTAACTGTGTTCAGCTGCTGGCAGCCTGTTAGGCTCTGTAAGTGAAAGATCCTCTGGTGGAGTTGGGTGGATGGGGCTATTAGGTCTCCTTTGAGGGAAAGGTGCTCTTATGGTTTTAGGGAAAGTGGCTGGTGTGGCCCTCACCCCAGAGTCACAGGTCTTAGTCTGTACTGTGTTTTGCTGCAACCTTAGCAGGATAGAGGCAATAGGAGTTGGGAGGGTGGGACCTTGGAGCTTGGAGTGTGGGTCTGCCAGAAGCTAGGAGGGTAGTTCTATTGAATCTCCTGTGAGAATAAAGAGCAAGTGGAGGGAATGGTTCCTGCCTCAAACTGTATAACTGAGACACTAGTAACTCTCTGAATCTGTCCAGATTTCTACTCCCTATGCATGGTAGCTGACAGTTCAGCAGGGCCTAATCTTGCAACGTGGGAAAATTTCTCTCTCCAAGGCTGGTGCCACATGGAGGGGAGTACTCTACCCAAGAATGCTGGTGACTGGGAGATGGGAGAACGGCACAGCACAGGGATTTTGGTAGCTGTCCCCTTGTGTCTCTCCTCAAAACCCACTAAGTTTAAGGGTTGCCTTATATGCAGTGATATATAACCAAATCTATCACTAAGAAGAGTTAACATAGCCCCATACCAACACCAGCCATAGAATTTATAATGTATTAAGAAGTTAGACAGGTCAGTTATTGAAGTTGTTTGCTGAATATTATTTATGTAAACTAATTTTTAATTTCAGTGGAAAAGTAAAATATGTTTTGTTCCTCACTAATAAAATAATCAATAATAATAAAAATGTGGATGAAGGGAGATACTTTTTAGCAAATTTAATATATATATTAGTGACCAGAACTAAAAGTGAACTTGTCATATCACTCTTACAGAGTGGAGATTTTTTTCACCATCATTTAAAATTTTTTCTCAGCTATTTTAATTATATCCATGGCAATGATTCAGCTATATCCTATATATAAAATGTATATAAATGGGATTTTGAGTAATAGTGATGAAAGTACTATAAAAATGCCAGATATTATATATTATTTTAATTTTGAGCAAATAAAGCTGTCTTCTATCTTAGTACATTTGGGAAATCATCAATTAATAATAAAAAAGTCTAACAAACATTCCCATATCTCTTTATATTTTTATTTACTGACCGCAAATTTTAACAGCTCCATTAAGAATCTCCAGCAGTTAATTTTTCATCCTTAAAACTGCATGAGTAGATCACAAAAGTGTTCTTCATTGTCTAGGGGAGTAATTGAATAGTATAACCTAGAAAAGACATATTTATCAGATTTATTATTTTATGGTCTCTTAATCTCATTTTTTCAATCACTTAATGAATCTGCTTTTTGTCTCATGTAATGTGGAACAACTGTAGAAGCCAGCTATTACAGTACATTTTACATCGAATGGCTATGTAGGAGATGACTCTGCACCAATATAAATGGCAGTTAACTGCCGAGCAAGGGTTAATTAGAAACTAGAGATCTTGGAATATGTTAGCCATGGGAAGACACTGGCCTGGGTTACTTGAATGCAAGTACGCAGGATTCTTGGAGGCATGCCTCCAAGAACCAGATGTCCTTTATGATTGATAAGCTCTGAGGCTCTGACTTTTCTCGTGTCCTTGATCATGAAAGAAACAATAGACGTGCAGGGTTGGGGATAAAACGAATGGGAAAAAGGCTTGTGTAACTCTCTAGTTTTATCTGCTGAGCTATGGCTTTTGGAACTCAATAAATATGCAGAGGCGCAGTTTCTCGGGGCTGAATCCGCCTAAGAGTTTCAGCCCTCTGCCCATTTACTTGCATCTGGTGTGTCTTCTTCCTTGTGAGCCCAAACCATAAAGAAATTCATAACATGGCTACTCAATCTTCAGCCTAATTTTTACTATATTATTCTTTTTTAAATTTATTTTTATTATTTTTATTTTACTTTAGGTGAGAGAAGTGGAGATAGTGAAGCAGACTCCCACATACAGCCCAACTGCGATCCACATGCAACCCCACTCTGGGGCCAATGTTCGAGCACTAGACCATTCCCAGTGCCTGAGACTGACATTTTCAGACTTAGAGAGCTATCCTCAGTGTCCAGGGCCATGCTCAAATCAATTAAGCTGGCTGCAGGAGAGGCAGAGGGAAAGAAGAGTAAGAGGAGGGGGAGACAAGATGGAGGAGGAGAGAGAGAAAAGGGAAAGGGTAGAAAGGCAGATAGTTGCTTCTCCTGTGTGCCATGACCAGGAATCGAACCCTGGTGTCTGTACACTGACCTGACACTTTACCCACTGAACAACTGGTGGTGAGGGCCTTACTATGTTGTTCTATTGAAAGCTGTTGTTGGGAACACCAGGCTTGACGGATATTGTCTTCGACATTACATAAACCCAGTTTCAGATCAAAGTAGGCAATTTTATTTTATCATATTTTAAGTTGATGTTCTCAGTCAGAGAATCAAAGGAAAGAAGTATCTAATTTGTGTTACAACTGTATTTATTATTTATACATTTTTCTCCCAAGATATTAGTTACAGTACCCATACTGCAGTTACTTTGAAATGCAGTGGATAATTGAAGAATGTTTTTTTATAATTCTTTTAGTGTGTGCGTGTGTGTATGGGGGGTATATTTATATACAAACACAGTTTCTTAAGTAGTGTGGTATCTCTTTTACAGATACTAAATACCAAAAAAATAAATTATAGAAGTGCTTCAGAGTTAAAAATGACTTCTTTCTGCATTCTATTATGAATCCTTTAGTTACTGTTTTGAAAAAGAGTATATTTAAAAAGAGATACTTGAAGTTAATGGGTTAAACTGGATTTGTTCTGTATTCAACTGTGGCAATGGCTATACACAAACCTACACATGTAATAAAATACTATTGAAGTAAATATTCATAGCCACACACAAATCAGTATAAGTAAGACTGGGGAAATCTGAGTAAGATCACTATATTTAATGAAGCTCAAATCCTGTACCATATTGTAATATGGTGTTGCAAGAAGTTACCAATGGAAGAAAAATAAGGGGCATATATTATCACTCTGTATTATATTTTTACAATTATATGTAAATCGACAATTATCAGTATAAAATTTTCAACTAAAGTTATTACACTGTGTTCATTAATTTTCTTTAATTTACGTTGAAGTAAAAGATGACTTGAAAAGGGAAACAATTCTTAACTTGCTATTACTCAGGTGCCTTCAACAGAATCTACCATATTTATACCATTGTTTAATATTATGAAATTATAATAAATCCTAATTAGGCAATAGTTCTCATAAAATCATTTATTTCTCTTGCCATTTCACAAACATTTATAAATTAATTACTACATGTCAGGCAGTGTGGTAGGGTAACCCAGTACTGTGAACCTGGAAAACTAACACATAGCCCAAGTCATGAGGGGCTTTAACAATCTGTATTTAGTCCTGTTTAGATAGGTCAATCGGTTAGTGTCGTCGTGTAGAGCAGAAGTTGCTGGTTTGATCCCCGATCAGGGAACACATACAGAAACAGATCAAAGTTCCTGTCTCTCTCTCTACCTTCCTCTCTTGCTAAAATTAATTTTGAAAAAAAAAAAGAACATTTACAAGAACTGTGCTTAGAATGCTTAAAATATGTTTATATATTAAATGTAAGTAAAAGGAGAGGGGATAATTTTGCTTCAGATGATAGAGGAAGTCTTCTTCTTTTTTTTTTTTTTTGTATTTTTCTGAAGCTGGAAACGGGGAGAGACAGACAGACTCCCGCATGCGCCCGACCGGGATCTACCCGGCACGCCCACCAGGGGGCGACGCTCTGCCCACCAAGGGGCGATGCTTTACTCCTTCGGGGCGTCGCTCTGCCGCGACCAGAGCCACTCTAGCGCCTGGGGCAGAGGCCAAGGAGCCATCCCCAGCGCCCAGGCCATCTTTGCTCCAATGGAGCCTCGGCTGCGGGAGGGGAAGAGAGAGACAGAGAGGAAGGAGAGGGGGAGGGGTGGAGAAGCAGATGGGCGCTTCAGTGTGCCCTGGCCGGGAATCGAACCCGGGACCCCTTGCACGCCAGGCCGACGCTCTACCACTGAGCCAACCGGCCAGGGCCGATAGAGGAAGTCTTTACAATGATAAAAAACATAAATTGCAATATATTAAAATTATTTTGAAATTTTTTGGAATGAATTGTTTAAAAGTATGCTTATAATCTTATTTTCTTATGTTACCAGGGATACCTAAAAAATGAAGGATATTATCAGGCCAAATATTCTTGTAAACATTGGTGATTTAACAGACTTTCAGGCAAAACACTCCTGGTATTTGTTAGAAGAACAGCCCTGTGCACAGAATGCTTTTACAAGGGTGCACATAGTCTGAATAGGGGATTTATTAAATAAATGTATAATTTATATTTTTATGGGACAGGATCATTGAGAAGCAAATAAGCTATATTATTAATTGGACATAAGAAGATATTCCATAACAAAAATGTCCCCATGCAGGTGCAGGATTCATGCATCTCTTCACATTAACTTGAACCCTAGAGCTCTCTGATAAGGTATTGTGAATGTAGAAATCAAATACAAATATAAATAGAAGATAGCGCTTAGCTTCTTCTTTGAAATCTCTGGATTGTGCCTCCAAATAAACCTGAGAATACAATAGCAGAAATTATTAGGGCAAAGATAATGGGCTCAAGGTTTGAATATGCTAAGTTTGGGGTTTTGTGAGATGAAATAATGTTCATTTATTTAATCAGCACCTGGGACATACGCTATTCTCTGGATTAGCTACTCATTTTTTAAGTGTTCAAACCATACGTACTCTACTGGTCCAGTGTAAAACTCATAAAATATATTCTGTGTCTGTTCAGTTGAAAATACTTTCTCAATTGTTCTGCCAGACCACATTCTGATTATCATTTAGTCCAGCTCCTTTCTTCTGCTTAACAAACACATTGTTGCCAGAGTGATATTTCCAGATACTCAAGTCAGTCTCTATAAAATACACAATAAAATCTAAAGGTCTGTGTGTGGGAATCTGCATATTCCTCATCACCTACAGAATAAAATCTGTCCCTGCAGTTTTCTGAAACATTCATTATTTAGACTCTTGTTAGTACTTTAACAATAAGGAACTGCTGCCAGTCTTCAAAACAATGTACTTTTTTTTGCCCTCTTGCCTTTGTGTTATTCAGTCTACCAGCAAAAGTCTCCAGTTGATTGCCTACTGAGCAAATTCATATTTGTTGCTTAAGTCTCAGCAAACCGTTGACTCTTCTAGGCAAACTCAGTTATTCTTTTCCTTAGGTTTCCATTGCAGTTTTTAGAAACATCCATTAAACAATTCTTTTATTGCATTTGGATTTTATTATTTCTTTTTCTTAAGAATGCAAACTTCATGAAAAAAATGCGTAATAAATTTTTATCTTTAAACCTCCAACTCCTAAGATAGTGGCTTGTGTGGGGGATAAAAAATTATTAATACTTTTCCTCTCACCTTCTAAGTTCTTCTGGTTGGGCTAATAATCACCATTATAGAGACAGATTAACAGGAGAAAATCAGAGTTAATACATGGGTATGGGGAATTCTCCTAGGCCTGGCAATTTCAAAGATAGGAAGGCAATATCGGGTATGTAAGACATTTTAAAACAAAGGGAAAAGGCAGGGTGTGTGTGGGGGGAAACAGGGTATTAGATTTCAAAAGTGAGAACAGATGATTTAAAGATAGTGAAGAAGAGGAAAACATAATTGGCAGGCAAATTATTACTAGGCAACTCAAAAACAGTGGGATATAAGAGGCATGTGTCTAGCTAACAGGCACCTGCCTGAAACCCTCTTGTATATCATACTTATTTCAAATTACGCTTAAGCAAACTTCCTAAGAGCCTCGTTCTTGAAACAGCTTTCTCTGTCTGAATATCTTGGGCAGGAAAAGGTGAGAAGGTCAAAGGCTTCCTCTGAATCTTGTTTTTTTTAATAAACAATTTAAAATAAATATATGGAAGGGCAGCTTCAGGGTGGCAGAATTTCAGTTCCCTTCACTGGTCATAGGAGGTATTCCACATATACATTTAAAAAATGAATAGCCTATGGATAAATAAAATTATGTTTTCTAAGTAATGGTTGTCAGTGAAAAGAACTAGAATTCCATGATTTTTAATTAGGAGTCATATTTCACACTCCAATTCACTGATTCTGGAAGTCAAGTAATTCTGCTTAGTTACAATATAAACAATGGTAACTGTCATTTTCTCTAAGATCTAAGTAGAGCGGGAGGCTTACAAACCATTTGATACATTTTCAGCCAAGTTTTCTCATCATGGAGCTTTTAAAATATACAGACGTTCTGATATAAAAAATTGTATATATATAAAAATATATATAAAATTATATATTTATATATAAATGTACACAAATATTTATAGCAGCATTATTCATAATATCCAAATGTTACAAACAACATAGATGTTTTATAAACAGATGAGTGAGAAAACAAACTGGTATTTATCTACAATGGAATATTATTCAGCCATAGAAGGAAATTCAAAATTGCTACATAACACAAGTTGGGTGAATCACAGAAGTAGCATGCTAAGTGAGAGACATCAGACACAAATATGCATATTGTATGATTTCTTTAAAAATGTTTGTTGTATTTATTGTGGTTACATTGTTTAATAAAATTATATAGATTACAAGTGTACTATTCTATAATATATCATTTGTGTATTGTATTGTGTATTGTATTTGTGTATTGTATTGTATTGTATTGTATTGTGCTGTGTGTTCACCACCCAGAGTCCCTTTTACCCTATTGGACAACTGCCAGTCCCCTGTCACTCTGATAATCAACATACTGTTATCTGGGTCTATGAGGTTTTTTCTTTTGCTTATTATCTTCATCTTTTTCATCTATCCCCCTAACACCTCTCTCCTCTGGCAGCTTTTAGTCTGTATCCTGTATCTCTGAGTGTGTTTCTATTTTGGGTTTGTTTATTTTGTTCATTAGATTCCACATATAAGTGAAATCTTGGTAATTTGCCTTTCTCTGACTGGCTTATTTCACTTAGCGTAATATCCTTCAGTTTCATCCATGCTGTCCCAAAAGATAAGATTTTCTTTTTTTTTAAATCTAGTAGTATTCTATTATGTAAATGTACCACAGATTGTCTATTCACTCTTCTACTGATGGGCACTATGACTGCATTCAAATCTAAGCTGTTGTAAATAACACTGTAATGAACATAGGGGTGCAGGTACTCTTTTAAATCAGCATTTTGAGTTTCTTCAGATCTATTTCCAGAAGTGGAATTGCTGGGTCATAGGCAGTTCCTTTTTTAATTTTTTAAGGAAACCCATACTGTTTGCCACAGTGGCAGAACCAATTTGCAGTCCCACAATGGTTCCCTTTTTCCCACATCCTTGTCAAATCGTCTGTGTTTATTTATTGAGGATAGCCATTCTGACAGGTGTGAGTTGATATTTCATTGTGGTTTTAATTTGCATTTCTCTGGTGATTAGTAATGTTGAGCATCTTTTCATATGTCTATTAGCATCTACATGTCCTCTTTTGAGAAGTGTCTACTCAGGATCTTTGCCCATATTTTAAATGGATTGTTTGTTCTTTTGGTGTTGAGTTGTATATGTTTTTTATACATTTTGGATAGTAACCTTTTAATCACATGTATCATTGGCAAATATTTTCTCCAATTCAGTGGATTGTTTCTTCATTTTGCTGACGGGTTCCTTTGCTGTGCAGAAACATTTTTTCTTGATGTTTAAGCCCATTTATGTGCAAAGACAAATTTCTAGTATATGACCCAATATAACTTACCAGAATTTTGTATTTATTTTAGAAGTTGTATTTCTCCCTTATAATGAAGATGTATGTCATTATTCCTTGTCTGATTTCTGAAAATATATATTTCTGAAATATTATTTGTGGTAATGATGAGTAGGGGCCTTAGATAAATCTC
Organism: Saccopteryx bilineata; assembly: GCF_036850765.1. Lineage (NCBI taxonomy): Eukaryota > Metazoa > Chordata > Mammalia > Chiroptera > Emballonuridae > Saccopteryx > Saccopteryx bilineata. The sequence continues at coordinate 24,198,748 of NC_089492.1, read as the reverse complement.
AGTTTCTGGTCAGCAAGTAAAAATACTACATTGATATCAAATCTTAATGGAATAAACAACATACTACCCTTATACCTATGTTTTATTATGTAATTTAAAAACAGTTTTGATTCTACACTACTGCACAAGTTAGGAAATGATTATTATTTTGTGTTTCAATAAGAAAATATGAGACGCTAGATGGATAAAAGTTTATATTTTGAAAATTGCTAGTCTAAGACTATCCAAAGAAATATTAAATCAAGTGGTATAGAAAAAATGATACCTTGCATCATTTTTTTAGTTCTTGATACAACCAGGAAAAGCAAATTATCAGCAAACATGTTATGCTCTGTCATCTAATGGTGGTAACTAATAAAGTATCAGAAGAGTCTATCATGATGTTTTTCTCACCATGTCTGAACTGGTATGTGATCAGAAGACTCAAACAATCACCCAAAGAAAACATCAATCCCATGAGGAAATCTATGCATATAATGTCAGACTCATGCAAATCCTTGGATTTTATATAGCAGACAATTACATGGCATTTTTAGAGGTCATTTAATAGCAAATAATATCAGCAGAGTTGACCTACAACATTTAATCATTCTGAAGCAATAGTAAATATAATGGTGTGTGTGAGAAAGGAATACAAATGGGTGAGTAAATTTGTTGAAATATTAGATTGTTAATTTATTTTCTAGAAAATTTATATACTTATAGGTTATTTTCCCCTGTCTCCAGATTTTTTCTCCTTTTGGAGGTTTCACATTTCTCAGGACAATATAACATTTTATTATTATGGCATTTGTTTTTAATATATAGTCCACCTTCAAGTGTGTGGAATGTACTGAGGTTATGGAAATAGGTTTGTTCTTGGGGATGTGTACTAAGTATATACCATACTGGGATACAAAAATCAATTAAGTTTTTGCCACTTTTATAACTACTGTACAACTGTTCTTCAAACTTTTAGTTATCAGATGGCCTTTTTAAAACACAATACTTGAGGGTTCAAGATGGTGGCAGAGTAGGAGGATGTTACACATAGTAAATAACAGAATTAGGATTTAACCTCATTTGGACAATAGTATGGTGATTGATGGGGGGCATGAGTGGGACTGGTGAGAGATGAAACAAGGTACATATAAGGGGGATAAATGGTAACCGATGAAGATTTGACTTGGATGCGGGTAAACACACAATATGGTATACAGAGATGTATTGTAGAATTTGGCAGCTGAAACCCATATAATTATGTTAACCAGTGTCACCACAGTAAAATTCAATTAAAAAATGAAAAAAAAATAATACTCATGTATGATTTTTATATGCCTAGCTTATATCCTGCTATTCAACAGCTATCTTTTCAAACAACCTATTTGTACCTTAAAATATGTAATTACTGTACCCATTAGCAATTGTACCACTTTGATTGACTGAGTAGTCTTTCAGTAGTAGACCCTGGAGGTTGTCTACACATCCTTCATCCACCCCTTTTCCAGAACAGAAACCAATTTTCTTCAGCTATCTAACTTTCCCCTCTCAGCCTTGTGCCCCTGGGCAAGTTCAAAACCAGTTTCACCAATATATTTTATTTGTCTAAGATTATTTTCACTTATTGGGACAGTAATTGGTTTAGATTGGTTTAGAAATGGGCAGATAATTGAGTTTTGATCAATGAGATGCAAAAGAGTCTCAGAAAAAGAGGCATTTTCAATTCTTCCTCTGGATAATGTCAAACATATTATGATTTCTGGAACTGCGGTAGCCTCTTGATATGAAGCCAGAACTTAAGGCAGCAAATAGAGAGAAAGAGGGAAACTGTATCCTGTTAAACTGACCAGCTATTGACCTATTAAGTCAGGCAATACTTGAATCATCACTAACTCTACAATTATAGATGTAAATTGATGATAAAAATCTATTTGGAATTGGATTTTATTTTATTTTTAGCTGCAACTACCAAATATATAACTGTCTTTCATTTATGCTTTTGTAAAAATCACAGAATTGATTGGAGCTGCTTTTGCCTTCAAAATAGTAAATTATCCTGAATTTCATACTCATTTAATTTTAAGTAGGTAAATTATACATAATATGGGAACTCTCAGAGATGTTGAGTAATATATAGAAAGCAAGCTTAAATTTAGTGGTTACCTTATTTAAAAGGTTTAAATGAAAAAATCTCTTTGATGAGGTATGGATTGTCAATCATGTTAATCATGTCAATAATAAAATTTACAGTTATACTTTTCTGAAAGGAGATAAAATTTTATTTATCTGTGAGCTGAAAGATGATCAGTTTTATATATATAATATCTAACATGTTACCAAAAAATATAAATTATACACACAGACATATATATGTAATGATATGTATATATAGTATTTCTAAATATGAGTGTATACATATGTTATATATACCTTACACCCCTTCACACACATATAGCTTGAAGTAAAATAATAAAATTACAACTGTTATTCCAGCAGTTCCCCTACTACAAAACATCATCAATAAAAAAGTAAATATATATATTTGTATTTTTCCAAAGCTGGAAACGGGGAGAAACAGTCAGACAGACTCCTGCATGCCCCCGACTGGGATCCACTCGGCACGCCCACCAGGGGGCGATGCTCTGCCCCTCCGGGGCATCGCTCTGCCGCGACCAGAGCCATTCTAGCGCCTGGGGCAGAGGCCAAGGAGCCATCCCCAGTGCCCGGACCATCTTTGCTCCAATGGAGCCTCGCTGCGGGAGGGGAAGAGAGAGACAGAGAGGAAGGAGAGGGGGAGGGGTGGAGAAGCAGATGGGCGCTTCTCCTGTGTGCCCTGGCCGGGAATCGAACCTGGGACCCCTTGCACGCCAGGCCGACGCTCTATCACTGAGCCAACCGGCCAGGGCCGTAAATATATATTTTTAAACAAACCAAAAAGAGTACATTATTAGCTCCATGGATTTCATAAATTATGGAATTTTTTCTAGACTCACAAATTTATGGCAGACATTTCAAAATACACTTAGGATAGCATAATGGAATAAAATTACATCCATCAACTCTTTGGTAACACTGTTTGAATTAAGCATCTAACTTACCTAATATGCAAACACTTTTAGTCTTCTAAAGAATTTTATAATATTCACATTCAGATATTTTAATAACTAGTACCCCTTTCATAGTCAGAATAAAACTGAACTAATGATATCACTAAAATCCCTTGCTTTTTTCAGAAATATTTGCATATTAGGTCAGTTTGTCATTCTTGAAAAACCCAGTTCCATAACCTTTCTTCTTTGCAGTTGTTTTATTAGTTCAGGAAAAACATTGTTTTCTATCATGCATATTTCTCCCTATTAATAGCTTCCATAATTTAAAAAGAGTATATTCAGGAAAAAGTGTATTATAGTATAGTTTTTTAACATGGACATTTTATGAGAAAAGTCAAGAAGAAAAAAATCATAAGTAAATATTCATTGGTCCTTGCCATTCTTAAAACAAACAGACCTGTCTTTAACATAATAAAGAAAGAAAATAAATATAGTTTAAGTGGTATAGGTATTAATTAGAATTACTGTAAGATCTGAATTATAGTTTACACAAACCATTATTTAAATATATTTAATTAATATAAACTAGTTATAATAATTAAACTAACAAATAAGAAATTATCTTTTTACAGCTGAGATTAAAATATTAATTCATGTTTTTCTGTTATAATTTTCTAATAGTCTTATTTAAACTATTAATTAGTTCAGTAGATATTTCACATACAGTATGAAGTTTACACTTTAGCCTAGTTCCTATTTGATAATCAAACATTAAGAAAAGAGATGATGTATATTCATTGATTTCAGATTGTTTATTTAACATAAATTTAAAATATACATTTGTTATTCAGATATGTAGAAAATAGAATTGTTACTACTTAGCCCAACTTATCAATAAGTTTTTATCTATTGTTCTAGTGTCTGACTTATGTTCACTTTCTTTAACACATCATCTATGCTTTCTGGAAAATGACTACATGATGAAGAGGATATTTTTTCTACATAAAGAAGACTCATTCTTAGATAAAAATCATGCCTAAGCCAAGTTTCATGGTCAGTGACATTTGGTGAGAGATATTAGTTTATAGATATTTCATTTTTATGTTCCAAGAGCTGAAATTATACTTAGACTACTTAAAAACCCAAATCCTCTATTCAAAAGATGGACAGTATTTGTCCTAAATAGATCATTTTGATTTAAAAAAAATTGAATCTGAAAGAAAACTGTCCTAATGATACAAGCAAATCTGGATCTAAAACACTGGTTCTTTCTTTTTGGTGTTTAATCAAAAGATTTTTAACAAAATCACTTGAGCCTTGATAGTTTAGCAATTATATCACTCTGTCTTTTATAAGTATTTTGAAAACACAGGGAGTACAATTCTATATTGAACCTTATTTATAAATTAGTAAGTAGGAAGATAGGTGAAGACAAAAATGAAAAGACTATTGCTTTTGGAATGTTAGCCACAAATACATCGTTTCCTTCACCATGTCCTTTGAAATCTTTGGAGGAAACAGTAGTTTATTCAACCTGAGTTATCTTACACATCATTAACAATCATTAGCCATAGTTATCACTTTCTAATTTACATTTTTAGTTATTTATGTGTATAGGTAACTAAGTAATATATATTTAGTTGTGTGAAATATGAAAAGTTCTACCCTTTGTTTTTAAAGTTCCCCACATCTCACAAAGATAAAGAAAACATTGTGCTTGATATGTAATGGGTCTCACTGTGTTACAGTCTAATGTATCCCATATGTTAAGTAAGGTTTATAAATCTAATCTGTTTTAAAGAAATGTTCAATTAAGAGATTAACTGTCATTATTGAAAATGTTTATCATTAAAGATTGATCACAAAGATATCTTGAAAGTAATATAGCTGAATTCACCTGTATCTGTTTCATTAATTTTTTACTGCTTGAAACTGGGAGAAAAAAAGCATACTTGTATTATAGCAGTATGTTCCTATCGATGAGTTAATTTTACTCTCTTTTATTTAAATAGAAAATTCTATGATAATTAACTGAATTTGTCTTATACTTAATTTTCATTGACATTAAAAAGTCTACTTTTAGCCCTGGCTGTTTGGCTCAGTTATAGAATGTTGGCCTGGCTTGTGAATGTTGTGGGTTCGCTTTCTGATCAGGGCATACAAGGGAAGCGGCCATCTGCTTTTCTATTTCTTTCCTGGCCTCTTCTCTCTCTCTTCTCCCTTCTTGCAGCCATGGCTTGATTGGTTCAAGTGCATAGACCCCAAGCACTGAGAATGGCTACATGGAGCCTCCACCTCAGGTGCTAAAAATAGCTCAGTTGTGAGCATGGCCACAGATAGGCAGAGCATTGGCCCAAATGGGGAATGCTGGGTGGATCCTGATTGGAGCACATTTGGGGATCTGTCTCTCTATTTCCCCTCTTACTTGGAAAAGAAAGAAAAGTCTGTTTTCATTATAAATCTGCATGGTTTCAATGATAAACATTAAAGTATATCTTTTAGATTAAGAAGTAGTTGTAGCCTGACCTGTGGTGGTGCAGTGGATGGAGCATTGGCCTGGAACACTGAGGTCACTTGAACTTGGCCTTGTCAAAGCACATATGGGAGTTGATGCTTTCTCCTCCTCCCCCTTCTCTCTCTCTTTCTCTCTCTATTCTCTCTCAAATGAATAAATAAAATCTTAAAAAAAAGAAGTAGTTGTAAAAGGAGAAGAAATGTTGGGTAATATTGCTAGGCAATAAAACAAAAGACTCTAAGTTTGAAATATCCTACTGAAGTTTTAGGTAAATGCTTTTAAGAGCTAAAAATTAGTTTTTACATTATATTTTATGGAGATATCAGGTATACTTTTATAACAAATGTTATGTTAACTATTTAAGTAAAAAGGGGGGAAGAGTGTATGTATATATAACAGTGATGAAATCACCTCAAGACTGAAAAAAAACAAGTAAACTTGAAATAAAAATTTCCAATATTCTAAAAGGCTTGTTTTCCCCTCGAAAGATGAAAGCAGAAGTTACGGTGTTAGCTGAAGGCAGACGCAATTCTGAAGCAGTATTTCCCGAGCTACAGGTGTCCCTCAGAACGGTACTCTTATAACTACTCGGCTGTAGAAGGAGAGATACTGGTCAAAAATTTTAAAAATTCCCCATAAAATACCACTTTGTGAAGATTTAATTAAATATTAGCATATAAAGTACCATAGTGGTCCAGTTTTAAGAAAACCGGTTTATCTTTGTTCAAAACGTTTTAAAACATATTTAACTATAGGTATTTTAAAACTTTATTTTAACTCAATTTTTGTCCCACAGATTAAGTGTCCCCGGACACATCAATTTGGGAAATACCCTTAAAGATAATTTAATTAAAAATAAATAATTAGCTATTACAACTGTTATTACTTCATAGAAAATTTGACAATGCTGCCTGAAAATATTAATAAAAACAACTAACAGTTTTAGAGGACTAGTCATGCATCTGATGCTGTGAAAAAATATTTATATATATAAGCAACATTTATTTATTTCTCTGAGCATATACATGCTCTTTTTATTGGATGTTCCACACTGCTAAAATAATTATTTACAAAATAATTTGATATTTTAATATTATTTAAGATATTTTGATCATTTGCATTGGACCAAAAAGAGTACTCCAGAGTCCTTAATATATAATACACCTCATAATCTGCTACTTATTCATACTGCATTTATTTTATCCATTTATCTTTTCATAGAATATACTGTGCTTGAATAACTTTAGGTGAGATATATGGAACTTTTTTTAGATAAGGGCTTTTCTCTTATATTTTGCAAATTTTACAAATGAGGGGAGACCATAAACTTATGAGTATGCTAATGTAAAATAGGGGTAAGTGTTCTAAAAGTAATACATTAAAACAAAATAAGGGGCACAAAAATTCCTTTAGATAGGGTGGTCAGGGAAGACCCACTCGGTAACTAAAAAATTGAATTGAGATTTGAAGGATAAGAGGAAATCTGCCCCATAGTAGTAGAGAAATTAATAGTGGTCAAAAAGTAAAAAAGCCTTGAGATGAAAAAAAGTTTTCTGTTGAAAGAATATAAAGCAGGTCAGGCTGAAACATAGAGACCAAAGTCCTTAAATGGGTAAATTGATAAATTGTGTTGTGTCTATACCATGACATATTACTCAGCAAAACAAAGGAACAAAGTATTGGTAGATACAGAAACTGGATGAATTTCCAGACAATTTCGCTGAGTAAAAAACAAAAACAAAAACAAAAATTGGGCCCTGACCAGTTGTCTCAGCAATAAATCTTTGGCCAGGTGTGTGAAAGTCTCAAGTTTGATTCCCAGTCAGGGCACACAGGAGAAGCACCCATCTGTTTCTCCTCCCTTCCCCCTATCCTTTCTCTCTGTGTCTCTCTTCCCTTCCTGCAGCCAAAGCCCCATTGGAGCAGAGTTGGCCTGGGAGCTGAGGATGGCTCCATGGCCTCTGCCTCAGGTGCTAGAATTGCTCCCGTTGCAAGGTAGCAATTCCCCAGATGGGCAGAGCATCACCCCCTAGTGGGCATGCTGGGTGGATCCCGGTCAGGTGTATGCGGGAATCTGTCTGCCGCCCTGCTTCACAATTCAGAAAAATACAAAACAATAACAAAAAAAATTGAAGTTATATACTGTGTGATTCTATTCATGTGACATTCTTGAAATTATAAAACTATGAAAATGGAGAACAGATTAGTTGTTGCCAGAATAGGTTCCATTATCCAGAGAAACATATATGTATATGAAATTATATGTGTAATAGAAATACATATAAATAATATATAAATATATTATGATGTATAATATATGTATACACTATAGTATTTGTATATATATTATATATAATTATATATATAATCATATATAAAGTTGGAGAGAGAAGATGAGTGAGAGAATTAAAAGGAAGATTTTTGTTAAGGAATTGGCTTATGTAATTGTAAGACATTGGAGGTCCAAAAATCATGCAGTTGTAAGGTTGGCAAGGTTAAAGACAAGAATGAATGGATGTTGTGGTCTTGACTTTAAAACTGTAGAGTCAGCCTGTAGTCTGGAAACTCAGGTGGGATTTCTTCTCAGAGATATCTCAGGTTTTGCTCCGCAGATTTTCTTTTCTTTCTTTTTCTTCTTTTTTTTTTTTTTCCTGACAGAGAGACAGAGAGAAGGACAGTTAGGAACAGACAGACAGGAAGGGAGAGAGATGAGAAGCATCAGTTCTTCATTGCGGGTCTTTGTTGTGGCTTCTTAGTTGTTCACTGATTGCTTTCTCATATGTGTCTTGACTGGGCGCTACAGCAGAGCAAGTGAACCCCCACAACCCGTGCTCAAGCTGGTGAACCTGCACTCAAGCCCATGACCTCAGGGTTTTGAACCAGGGTCCTCTGCGTCCCAGTCTGACGCACTACCCACTGTGCCACTGCCTGGTCAAGCTGCTCTGCAGATTTTTAATCGATTGAATGAGTCCCATTCAAATTACTGAGAATAATCTTTGCTTAAAGTGGCTGTAGATATTAACCACATTTACAAAATGCCTTAAATAATAGTATTGTTGATTACCCAAGCTGACACATACTACTAACCATTATACAAGGTTATAGTGCATATGCTCAAACAGAAAACAATCTCCTATGATTACTGTGCAATATTTTGACTTCTGTTAAAATCAATTATTTACATTTTATAATAAGATTATTAGTAGCAAGAATCATTAGTATTTGTAATTCAAACTCTGAATATAGATTGTACATGATTTTATTATTTATTTATTTATTTATAGACTTATTTATTTATTATGAAGTGAGAAGCCGGGAGGCCGAGTGACAGACCCACATGCACCCCAACCGAGATCCTCCCAGCAAACCCCCTATGGCAGGGGGACAGGAAATGCTCTGCCCATCCCCGGCATTGCTCCGTTGCTCAGCAACTGAGCTATCTTAGCACTGAGGCAAGGCCATGGAGCTATCCTCAGAGCTCTGGGCTAACTTCTCAAACCAATTGAGCCATAGCTGCAGGAGAGGAAGAGAGAGAGAAAGAGAGGGAAGGGGAGGGATAGAGAAGCAGATGGTTGCTTCTCTTTTGTGCCCTCACCAGGAATTGAACCTGGAACATCCACATGCCAGGCCAATGCTCTACCACTGAGCCTACTGGCCAGGGCCAGATCGTGTACGATTTTAAAGATTCTCTGATGTATAGATTTGAAAAGGCAAACGCAGTAATTATATATTTATCACCTGCAATTTGCATAGAACCATGTACATTGCTATAGAAAAATACGTGTCTTCCAAAAAGATACTACAAAGAGTTGCTTAAATAAACAACTTTCAGAGTGTACTTAATATGTAGTTTAATTTGTAAAATTGAATCAAAATAAAAATATTAAAACAAAGTTTTATAAAAGAGTCCTATGATCCTAAAGGATAATCAAAGTGAGTTTTAGACCTTCATAAAATTGAACTTCATAAAGCTTCCTGCTGTTAAGCAATAATAGACTAATTGTGGCTTTCAAGTAGAAAACCACAGGGAAGATAGCACATCTAAGAGAAACTTAAATCTGAAGTTAGAAACCAAGTTCTTATTATAATTATTATCTTTCATTCAGTTAACATTTTTGTCACTTAATATAAAGATCATCTGGAATCTGTAGTGACCTCAGATATAGCTTTTCCTTGTCTTCATTTGTATCCAGGGATACTTTACAATTAAAATTTATGGTTTAAAATTACTTTTACTATGCTATACATGATTTAATAATGACTACATCAAGCATACACATTGTGGTTATTTTTACTTTTGACTTTTAAGGAGATAACTGATGAATTCTATATCGTATCTCTTATACAGATGCTGCTTTTCACATTTAAAAATGTGATTACTTCCATGTACTTTCATATATTTTAACTAGTTTACATATTTAATTTAATTTTGTTCTATCTTTCCTTTATTTATAACACTATATATTCTATGATAAGCGGGGTCTGTTATTCAACATTTTAAATATATAGCAAAGAACAAATACAATTCACCCAAATGGCAATTGTTCTTATCTTCATTATTAGTTATTGTGTTCCAAGTATTATACTCAAATTAAATCCTATAAACAATAATGTTATAGTTTGCATGAAGACCAAAAAGAAAATAAAAATAAAAATTAACAGTGAATAACACAGGGGTGGGTAAAGTAGGTTTATAATTGTTAGTACATGAAACAGTTTATTTTCTTATGATTTATTAATTTTTGTACTGTTTATTTGTATTATAGCAGTAAGCCTACTTTTGCACATCCCTGTATTTAAAATTGGGTCACATGGTACATGGTTAAAATGGACACCAATGCTCCTATTTTATTTTATTTTGCATATAAATATTCATAGCAGGTTTATTCAAAATAGCTCCACATTGTAAATAATCTAAAAGCCCATTGACAAGTAAATGAATACATTTTCATAAAGTAGACTAATACTTAGCAATATATAAAAACAATTGTTATTCCCAAGAGTGCAGATGAATCTTAAAACCATTTTACTGTGCAACGGAAGCCAGACACAAATACTTTCAGAAGAGAAGGTGTGTGGATAATACTGAGAGTGGTCTAAAAGATAACTAAATATTAGCCATACAGATCATACAGATATGTTTTGAATGGACAGCAAAATAAGTTTTAATATTCATTGTAAACTTTATGGATATGGACGATACTTAAATAAAAATTTTGTTGCCATTCATAATTTTAAAGGGTTATTCCTGTTATTTTTATTGATGCCTTTTATAACGGTCTCCAATATTATAACATCTCAAAACAATTTTTAAAAAGTATTTGGCTATTGACTATGAAGTTTTAGAAAACTTCAAGTGAGAGATTGAAGCAAACTATTTAGAATCTTACAAACATATTTAGATTATTAACAAAGAGTTAATACTAGAACATTTTTACTCTATACCTTCTTGTTCTGATTTAGGACTATATCCACCATCTGAAAAGCATATAAAATTCTTCAAATATTTGAAAAAAAGTTTTATTACAATATTTTATTTTTAAATAAAATATGTAAGTTTGCACATTAAAATTTTTCTGGAAGTTTGTTAACAGATACCCACAGAAATTGTAAGATAAAACCTCATTCAACTATTTTCTGGCCTGCTGACGATGAATATAGGCAAAATAACTGTATGTAAAATTTAAAGAAAGTTTTGATTCCATAAGAAATGGCAGCTATGTCCTGGCCAGACAGCTCAGTTAGTAAGAGCCTCGTCCCAAAGCACAAAGGTTGCCAGTTTGATCCCTGGTCAGGGCTCATACAGGAACAGATAGAGGAACAGACCCATGTTCCCATCCCTCTCTTTCTCTCACTAAAATCAAGAAATAAAAATGTTAAAAAAAATAAATGGCAGCTACTGTATTAATTAACATTTTGCATTATTAAAACAAATGTGTAAGCATGTAGTCTTACATAAAAAACAGATTCTTGATTTTATTTATTATTGCCTTCCACAGATAATCTGATTGTTATTAAGATAATACTACCTTTAGTAAAAAACACTACCAAGTAAAAGAACACTTCTAAGCTTTAAAATATAGACAGAATGTTATTTTACAATGCTTTAAGTAAAATTAAATAAATAATTGCAAGTGCATATTTGAAATACTCTGAAACTTATTTCCCAATATGCAAAAAATTAGTTATACACTGTTCACCCAAAACTAATTAATTAATTAATATTTTAAATAATATTAAGAGTGTTGGTATATACCAAACAAGTTTGATAATCTCAACACAGAAAAGCGAACAAATATGACCACAAGTTAAAAATTAGCAGATAGAACGTCAGTGTGGCTAAAGTTTAGTGCTTTAAACTATTTAAGTGCTTCAAAATGAGGTGGTTTCAGGCAGGGAGAAAATAATTGAGAATCTTGTTAACTGTAAAACCATTGTAGGGCTTACAATACTGTTTTTAAAATATCACTGTCTTTTTTGCATGAACAAATAAACAAATAATATGGTCAATAACAAATAATAGAGCATTATTGTTTCAGAGGTTCAAATTAAAGCTTAAAATATAAATAACGTTGATGGGTCTAAGTTTCTGAGGATTGGATATCATATGTTTTGCTGACAGGAATGACAAGAGCATTGAGATAGTCACAAAAGGATATTTTATATCTTATATACAGTTTATTAAAGCTAAAATAAATTAAAGATAGCTATTATGTACTTAATAGTGTTTGTGCGTATTGATTGGCTTCTGATCCTAAATCAATGAGGACCTTTTGTCACTGATAGCTATTTTGTTTTCATTGGTCTGCCATTTCTCTGTAGCAAACGATCTTATGTTTCCATAACACAGTAAGGAGCAAATATAGTCACTGAAGATTTAATCTTAACAAGACATTCAAGAAACTCATGGGGATTCTTCTTTTAATTGGAAATTAAATTCTAAGTGTCTCACTTACCAAAATGCACTGAGTTACCCTAGTCTACTGATGAGAGGTAAGCTTACACTGTTAAGAAAGCATGTTTGCCATGGTCTGTTGCCTCAGTAGCTAGAACTTTGGCCCGGAATGCAGACGTTTTGGGTTTGATGCTTAAGAGAAGCAACCATCTGCTTCTCTTCCTTTTCCTCTCTCCTTACTTTCTCTCTTCTCTTCTTGCAGCCAGTGGCTTGGTTGTTCTGAGCAACAGCCTCAGACACTGAGGATAGCTTCATTGTTCCAAGCATTGGCCCTAGACAGGGGTTGCTAAGTGGATTCTGGTCAGGACGCATGTGGGAGTCTGTCTCTATTTGCCTTCCTCTCACTTAAAAAGAAAAGCATGTTTTGGTTTAAATATTTCAACATATCCTTTTTTTAAAAAGTTGAATTTATTAGGGTGATAGTAATGAACATAATTATACTGGTTTAAAAGGCCATATTCTTTTTTTTAATGTCTGAGAAAAACTTGACCATTTAATACAAAGCTAAACAATCTTTTCTTTCTAAATTCAAACAAATTAACAATCCAAAAAAGTGTCAGTCAGACTAGTAGAAATGAAACTCTGTTAAGTAATGCAAAGTCCTTTCTTTGTAATTAAATTTTTAAAAATATCAGAACATTGCTTTTCTGTACTTACAATTGTCTACTGTATTTTCCCACCTCAAGTCAGTTCATGGGGGATTTCCAAGCTCTAGTCTCCTCAAAAAAGTCTACTTGGTGTCAGGCTACAGCCATATGAATTAGCTCCTAATGCTGATGTAAGAAATTATGGCACATTTAATGGCTTAAAGCAATGCAAATTTATTCTGTTACTGTTCTGGAGTTCAGAAATCTAAAACCAGTATGTTAAGAGGGCTGTGTCCTTTCTGGGGGCTCAGAGGAGCACCCATTAAAACACCTTTCTCAGCTTCTGTAGCTCATCTTCATTCCCTGGATCATGGACTTTCGTCAAATCACTCCAACCTCTTAGTTCCATTATCACAACTTCTACTGACTGATTCTCCTGCCTCTCCCTCGTGAGGACCCTGTGATTACATTTGGCCAGTCCAGATAATCTAGGATAATATCCCTCCTTAAGGTCCATAATCACACCTGTGAAGCCACTTACATAATGAAAGATAACATATTTATAGGCTCCAGGGATTAAGACATGGACATCTTTGGAAGGAAAATTAATCAGCCTACCACACCAAACTACTCAGGATGGTCATTTATTCTTCTGCAATTGAGCACAATCATTATAGGGTGGCTGGCGATAGGGAGAATCTTTCTCAGGGATATAGTCTCTTCCTTTACCTCTGAATTCCAACTCCTTCCGCTGATTATGTAAAATCTTCCCCTGTCTGGGGTTAGTAGAACTTGTTTTTTCTATTCCTTCAAACATACTGCCTTAAATTCAGCATTTTACATGTCTAGGGAATGAATTAATTTCTGTATAGTCTTTGGTCTCTTTTGTCAAAGCCAGTACATATAGGACATATTATTAATGTTCTCAATAATGGACATTATTATGAAGTAATAATATACATAAAAATTTTCATGTTGCTATATAAAAATATCCACCTTGCATATCAGATTTGTATGTAGCTAGGAGAAGAAAAAAAAATCCCTGCTTAAGGAATATGCTCTATTTTAGAGACATTAGCTACTGTGACCTTGAGAAAAATTATGTTTTTTATAAGGCAAACATGAGCATCGGGCTTATAATGAAGGCTTAATTATAATAGGTCTATAAGTGTGTAAGCAAATTTTTCACACATATCAAAATATCTTTTTAAAAATTATCTCCATTCTAGTGTGTGTATGTGTGTGTGTATTGTGTAAAAATATTTATTTGTGCTTTTAATATGCAATTTCAGTTCCTTAATAATTAATGATCTTGAATTTTTTGTGCTTTTTATCTTTTCTTGTATCATTTGTTTCAATGTTTATTTGTTCACTTTGCTCATATTTGATTTTTTGTTTTTAACCTTATAAGAGCTCTTTATATACTCTGAAGACACATTTTTAATAATATGAAATTTGAAAATATTTTTTACTCTATACATGGCTTTTCTTTTTTTAAGGCAAAGAGGAATTTTATTTATCTATCTATTTAGCTATCTATTTATTTAGTGAGAGAGGGACAGAGACAGACAGGAAAGGAAAGAGATGAGAAGCATCAACTCAAAGTTGCAACACTTTAGTTGTTCTTTGATTGCTTTCTTATACATACATTAACTGGGGAGCTACCACTGAGCCAGTGACCCCTTGTCAAATCAGTGACCTTGGGCTCAAGTCAGTAACCTTTAGCTTGAAGCCAGTGACCATGCAGTCATGTTGATGATCCCACACTCAAGCCAATGACCCCTCACTCAAGCCGATGAGCCTGCGCTTAAGCCATTGACCTCGGGTTTCAAACCTGGCACCTCAGCATCCCAGGTTGACAATCAATTCACTGCACCCTTTCTAATCAGGCAAGAGGAATAATTTTAATGATAAAAGCTTATTTTATTTATAAGTTAAGTCAATTATAAACTTATATACCTAATAACATCTGCAGTGAAATATAGAAGTCAAAAATTTAAAAAGAAAAATAATTTTATATAAACTATTTTAGGAAGGTTTATGTTTCTTTTCAGCAGATCAAAAAATAATAATATAAACAATTTGAAACATAATTATATATATATACACTATATCTTCTCTTGTTTATAAGACAAAATCGACTATAAATGTCTGCCTTTATTTTAAAAAATTGAGAAAGATAATTTGATAAAACTGAGGAGAAAATTTTTATTCTTATGAATACATGTATTTTTTTCTATAGGAGCAAAAGAGTCTTATATCACCAATAATATTCTGCCTTAATGAAATTAAGATGCTATAATAAAAAACCATAGACTAGGTGGCTTAAACACACAGATATTTATTTCTCACAGTTCTGGGGGCTGGGAATTCCAAGAACAAGATACCTGAATATCCTCTCCTAGGATGTGCAACATCAATGACTCAATGTATGTTGCACATGCTCAGATCTATTGTTTAACTCAGAACAACACTAAAGGACATCCTAGAGCTCTTTATGGGGTAGTTAAAGCCACCCTTTGCCTAATTTTGCTTTTTTCCTTTTTCCTTTGTCAGTCATGATCCCAGGAGCACTGTCTTGTAAACTTCAGGCATGGTGATCCATCTCAGAAGAAGAAGAAAATCTGAAAAAGCTATATACTGTATGATTTCACTTGTGACATTCTGGATAAGGCAGAACTATGGGGACAGTAAAAGGATTACCAGGGTTTGGGGGTGGTAGGAGAATGAATAGACAGTGCCCAGGGAAGTTTTAGGGCAATGAAGCTACTTTGAATGGTACCATAATGATAAAGACACACATTTTTCCAAATCCATAGAATACATAGTACCAAAAATGAACAGTAGTGTAAACTGTGGACTTTGGGTTATTTGATGTGTCAATGTGGGGTTATCACCTGTAACAAACATACCACTGTTGTGGGTGGTTTTGATAACTGGGGAGACCTAAGCATGCATTTGGGCAGTGAATATATGGGGAGTTCTTGTACCTTACTCTTAATTTTTCTGTAAACCTAAAGATGCTCTAAAAATAGTCTTAAAAATTATGTACATAAAAATTATCTATTTTAAGTCTATAGCTTAATAGATTTTACAAATCTGTATAGTCATGTAACCACTGCAGTTTTAATACGTTTCCATCACAATAAAAAGTTCCTCTGAGCTTCTTTGCACTCTATCCTCAGCTCCCATTTCTGGATACTACTTTCTGTCTTCATACTCTTGTTTCTCTGTTTTCCAAATGTCATATAAATGAATCATATTATTAAGAGAGTCATTATAATGTAGTTTTGTATACACAGTTTTGTTGTTGTTGTTTGTCTATTTGTTTTTAGGCTGAGAGTTTTTAAATTGATATATTCACCACAATTTTTCTTTAGTCCTTTCTTACAGAATTTGGCAGACATTTCTGGAAGCCTCCAGTTTTGGACTCTTGTATAAAGCTATATTGAACATTCACATATAATACTTTGTGTGGATATGTGTTTTCATTTTTATTGGCTAACCACGGATAGGTAGAATGGCTGGGTGTTACAATGATTTTGTGTTTAACATTATCAGAAACTGTTAAATTATTTTCCAAAATGAATGCACTAATTTGCATTCCCACAAGCAAAATATGAGAGTTCAGTTCTCCAAATCCTCTCACACACTTGGCATTCTCAAGATTTTTAATTGGAGGCTTTCTAAGAGTGTTTATTAGTGTATCATTGTAGTTTTAAGGTGCATTTTTTTCTTGTTGGAAATTATGAATACCGTTTCTTGTGCTTACTTGCCACTCATTTTTCTTCTTTTGTACATTTCTTCTTTTGCTTATTTTTCTACTCCATGTTAATGTTTGCTCATTTTTGAGTTCTGTTAACTTTAAATGTTTTCTGGATTGTATTAGCCAGGGTTCTTCAGAGACACAAAACCAGTAAAGGACCCTGAACAATGTGTATTTGAACTGCAAAGATTCTCTTACCCACTGACATTTTTCAATAAATACAGTTGGCCCTTTATATCTACAGGTCTTGCATCTGCAGTTTCAGTCAACCAAGAGTCAAAACAATATTTTCACATTCCCAACTGCAGTCTTCCAAACCCAGTCTCCCAACCTAGAACTCCAGGGAGTTTGATTTGTGGTTGTTTGAACTCATGGATGCAAAGGGCCAACAGTAGCATCAAAAGTAACATGCATTTTTTTTCAACTGCACAGAGGTCTGTACCTTTAACCCCCTCATTGTCCAAGGGTCAACTTTATATAGATATAGAAAATATTTATTAAAGGGATTGGCTCACATGGTTAAGGAGGTAGAAAATTTCCCCAGTCTGTCCTCTGCAAGCTGGAGAACCAGGAAAGCAGATAGTAAAAATTCATTAAAGCCAGAAGCCTAAAAACCAAGGGAGATAATGGTGTAGTTCCCAGAACAACACTGAAGGTCTGAGAACTGGGAAGGTCTGACAAGTGGAGTAATTCCTAAGTCAAGTGCCTATGAACCAGAGACTATTGTGTCTGAGGGCAAGAGAAGATTTACTTCCCAGGTCAAGAAGAGAGAGAAAATCCACCCTTTCTCTACTGTTTTGCTCTATTTCAAGACCTCAAGGGTTTGGACAATGTTACTCATACTATTCAATCCACATATTTAAATGCTAACCTTTTCTGAAAACACCCTCCCACACATGTGAGATAGTATTTTGACATCTATCTGGGCATTTCTTAGTCCAGTGAAATTGACAAATAAACTAATTATCACATGGTGCAAATCCATTATCATATATGTAGTTTGCAAATATTTCTTCCAATGGCTGGAATTTTTATTTTCTAAGAGTACCTTTTGAATAGCAGAAGATTTGAGTATTGAAGAAATACAGATTAATAATTATTCTTATATGGTTTGTGATTTTGTGAGTTATCTAAGAAATTTAACAAAAATTCACATAAATTTAAAAGTCTTTTATATTTTCTTTTGTAATTAAATTTATTGGGGTGACACTGGTTAACATAATTATACAGGTTTCAGGTGCCCAATTCTATAGCACAACTGCCTCATGATTCAGAAATAATGCTTCTAGGAATTTACCTTAAGAAACCCAAAACACTAATTCAAAAGAATATATGCATTATGCCTCTTATGCTCATTTCAGTATTATTTACAATAGCCAAGATTTGGAAGCAACCCAAGTGCCCATCAGTAGAAGAGTGGATAACAAAGTCATAGTACAGTTACACAATGGGATACTATGCAATCGTAAATAAGAAGAAAATCGTATCTTTTGCAACAGCATAGATGGACCTGGAAATCATTATACTAAGTGAAATAAGCCAGTCAGAGAAAGAGAAATACCATATGATTTCTGTCATTTGTGGACTCTAATAAGCAAAATGAGATAACAAAAAAAAATTTATTTTCTTCTAAATATATTTTATTGCTTATGGTTAGGTTTCAAATCCATTATGAGTTCATTTTTATATGGTACCCATCTTTTTTTGCATATGGATATTCTATTTTTCAGCCCCATTGGTTAAAAAACTATACTTGCTACACTGAATCTTCTTGGTACCTTTGTCAAAAGTTATTTGGCTATATATAATTTGCAGACTTGCTATTCTACTCCACTGATCTAATTTTTAAACAATATATAAGCCAACACCATATAGTTCTTATTTCTATGGTAAGTCTTGAAATCAGGAAATGGAGTTCATATTTATTTTTCTTTTCCAAAATTGTTTTGGGTAGGCTCAGCCACTTAAATTGCCATACAAATTTTTTTAATTAAATTTAATGCAGTGACATTGATAAATCAGGGTACAGATGTTGAGAGAAAACATCTCCAGATTATTTTGACATTTGATTATGCTGCACACCCCTCACCCAAAGTCAAAGGAAATACAATGGAGTAAAGACAGCCTCTTTAAGAAATGATGTTGGGAAAATTGGACAGCTACCTGCAAAAAAATGAAACTAGGCTACCAACTTATACCATTCACAAAAATAAACTCAAAATGGATAAAATACTTAAATGTAAGCCGTGAAACCATAAGCATCTTAGAAGAAAACATAGGTATCAAGCTCTCTGACATCTGTCGGAGCAACATATTTGCCCATTTACCTCTACAGGGAAGTGAAATAAAAGACAGGATAAAGAAATGGGACTATATCAAACTAAAAAGCTTTTGCACAGCTAAAGACAATAAGAACAGAATAAAAAGACAAACTACACAATGGGAGAACATATTTGACAATACGTCTGATAAGGGGTTAATAACCAAAATTTATAAAGAACTTGTAAATCTCAACACCAGGAAGACAAACAATCCAATCCAAAAATGGGAAAAAGAAATGAATAGACACTTCTCCAAAGAGGACATACAGATGGCCAATAGGCATATGAAAAAATGCTCAACATCACTAATTATTAGAGAAATGCAAATTAAAACCACAATGAGAAATCACCTCACACTAGTCAGAATGGCTCTCATCAACAAAACAACACAGAATAAGTGCTGGCGAGGATGTGGAGAAAAGGGAACCCTCCTGTACTGCTGGTGGGAATGCAGACTGGTGCAGCCTCTGTGGAAACAGTATGGAGATTCCTCAAAAAATTGAAAATTGAACTGCCTTTTGACCCAGCTATTCCACTTTTAGGAATATACCCCAAGAACATCATAGAACTGTTCCAAAAGGAGAAATGCACCCCCATGTTTGTGGCAGCATTGTTCACAATAGCGAAGATCTGGAAACAGCTCAAGTGTGCGTCAGAGGACGAGTGGATTAAAAAGCTTGGTACATATATACTATGGAACACTACTCAGCCATAAGAAATGATGGCGTTGGATCATTTACAATAACATGGATGGACCTTGATAACATTATACGGAGTGAAATAAGTAAATCAGAAAAAAACTAAGAACTATATGAATCCATACATAGATGGGACATAAAAATGAGACTCAGAGACATAGACAAGAATGTGATGGTAACAGTGGGTAGGTGTGTATGGGGGGGGTTGGGGTGAGGAAGGAGAGAGAGGGGCTGGGGGGAGGGGAGGGGCACAAAGAAAACCAGATAGAAGGTGACAGAGATTGCCATACAAATTTTAAAATAAATTTTCATTTACTACCAAAATAATTAAAATTATGTGAGCTATTTTATTCAATTTTTAATTGAATCAATAGGTATAAATAGAAAGATTTGATTACAACAATTTTGAATCTTACAAAATGTATAGGAATACATCATGTATTCCTTTACATGATGTATAAGAATCATTTTTAATCATCAATTTTTTTTAAAACAATGCTATTTTAGTTTTCAGTTTTAGGCTTTATATTTATCTTGCTAAAATTTTCCTGAAGTATTTTTTGTGTTTATATGCTAAAATATATGTTATTAAAATTATTATAAGTAGTATTAAATAAATTTAATTTTCAATTAATTAAGGCTAACATTAATATTTTGTGATCTTCCTAACTTATTTGTTAGTTTTAGCCACTTTTTGGTAAAATTTTAAACCATTTTCTACATAAATAATTGTGGAAAATGTGAATAAAGATAGTTTTACTTCTTTTATTATGTGTGTGCATAGTAGTTTTTTCTTAGAGTGGTGGTTCGGATTCTTAGTGTAATGTAGGATCAGAGTGGTGAGAATGGAAGTTCTTGCATTGTTCATTACAATGTCTTCAGGTTCACTGATTTTTATCCTGAAGTGTTTAATCTGATTTAAATGATAACCCACGTACTTTCAAATAATTTTAGTTATTGTATTTTTATTTTTAGAACATATACATTTTAAAGTATACTATTCTTTTCCTCACTGTGTTTATTTTTCCTTTACCTCATCTAATATATGTATGTACAATGTTTTAACATCTTTACTTGCTAATTCTGTCTTCTATAGCTTCTATCCTTCTTGGCTCAAATTTTATTGATTTATTTAAATCCTCATTGGTGATATTTTCTGCCTCTTTGCATGCTCACTAATTGTGTTGAATATATTGCCAATATTATGGATTTAGCATTCTTGGGTGCTACAAAATGTTGTATTCTTTTAAACAGTGCTAAAGTTTGTTCTAGAATGCAATTAAGTTATTTGCAGATTGGATTTATCTTTTTGAGACTTATTTAAGCTTTGTTTTGTTCTATCCAACAACTCATGTATTATGAAATCTCTTCACTCTGTGTAGAGTGATCATGACACATTTTCCATCTTTGTGAGATCTTGAAGCCCAATTCTATTTTTACCAGCTTCAGGATGTTTCTTCCCAACCACACCAGATCAATACATAGCTAGATATTTTCTGTCCCTTTTTTTCCTTCTCCTCCTTCTCCTCCTACTCATTCTTGTGATTGTGGTCTTCTTTTTTCCTTCCTTCTCCTTCCTCCTTCTTTTTTCTTCTCCTGCATTTTATATTTTTTCTTCTCTTCTGCTTCCTTCTCTCTCTCTCTCTCTCTCTTTCTCTCTCTCTCTTTTCTTTCCTGTCTTCCCATTCTCTCCCCTTTCTTCTATCTTTGTACAACTCTTTTTATCCAGTATTATGACCTTTAAGTTTTACCTTGGCTTTCCCAAAATCTTTTATCTCCTCAGTCCAATGTTCTTTGGTCTCAAAACTGACTTCAATGATTAAGCAATGACATTGCTAAGATATATATTATATTCTTTTACTTTTCAATCAAATAAAAATGCCCTCTGTCATCTGTAGTTCAACATTTGAAAGCTATTATTTCATAAATGTCCTGTTTCTTATTGTGTACAGCTGGAGAGCAATTTTCATACCAGTTATCCTTCATTGAAGGAATTTGGAAATTATAAAATTGAATAGACTTATAATTAACCTGTTACACTTAATTTTAAAATAATTTTATAATTTTAAAGCCAGTAAAAATGTTTCTGAATTTTATCAAGTATACTCATATACCAGCTAAGTAATAATTATGTATCAAAAGTATGGCATCAATAATTATTTATCAACAGTACGGCCTGGTGGCTCAGTTGGTTAGGGCATCATCTATGTAAGCCAAAACTGCTTGTTCTATCCCCAGTCAGGGTTTATGCAAGAATCAACTAATGAATGCATAAATAAGTGGAACGAAAATATGATGTTGCTCTCTCTCTATTTCTCTTTCTCTCAAATCAATCAATAGATAAAACAGTTTTTTAAAGTACAGCATCAGAATAGCCTGTCATTTCTTGCTCATATGCTTCAGCTTATTGAAACTGATAATTGCACATGCAAAGTCTAATGACCAATCTGAGGAAATACACTTTAAACACTTTACTCACTGCCCTGGCTAGTTGGCTCAGTGGTAGAGCGTCAGCCTGGCGTGCAGAAGTCCCGGTTCAATTCCCAGCCAGGGCACACAGGAGAAGCGCCCATCTGCTTCTCCACCCTCCCCCTCTCCTTCCTCTCTGTCTCTTTCTTCCCCTCCCGCAGTGAGGCTCCACTGGAGCAAGGACAGCCCGGGCGCTGGGGATGGCTCCTTGACCTCTGCCCCAGGTGCTGGAGTGGCTCTGGTCGGGACAGAGCGATGCCCCGGAGGGGCAGAGCATCGCCCCCTGGTGGGCAGAGCGTTGCCCCCTGGTGGGTGAGCCGGGTGGATCCCGGTCGGGCGCATGCGAGAGTCTGTCTGACTGTCTCTCCCCGTTTCCAGCTTCAGAAAAATACAAAAACAAAAACAAAAACAAAAAAAACACACACACACACACACCCAAAAAACACTTTACTCACTGATATCATGTAAGTATAAATTTACAAGTTTAGAGTAAAGAAACAGGTATTTGCCCATGTCAGATAAAAATAAAAAATCAGTTGCAACATTTTATATTGGATATAAGACTCCATTCAGTTCAGTTTACATTATTTACCTTTTCTATTGTCTATATACTGCTAATGGGCCACAAGTATTCAAGGTAATTTCTAATTTCTAACTTTGAATCCCAATTTCAGATACTATGTTTATGTCTCCATAATCATAAAGACTTGTGACTCTGGCGGGTTCCCTCAGCAGTAGAGCTTCTGCCTGCCATGTGGAAGTCTGGGTTTGATTCCTGGTCAGGGCACATAGGAGAAGCAGCTATCTGCTTCTCCTCTCTCTCTCTCTCTCTCTCTCTCTCTCTCTCTCTTTTCCCTTTCCTCATCCATGGCTCCAATGGTTAGAGCAAAGTTGGCCCTGGACGCTGAGGATGGCTCCATGGCCTTGGCCTCACGTGCTAAAACAGTTCAGTTGCAGAACAATGGAGCTGTGGCCCAGGTGAGCAGAGCATCACCCGGCAGGGGCTTGCGGGGTGGATCCTGGTCGGGTCGCATATAGGAGTCTGTCCCTGCCTCCCTGACTCTCACTTAATTTAAAAAAAGTCATAAACGTTTGTAGAAAGTTCTCATCCACATCTTTAATGTAGACTGATCTACATCTGGCTTTTGTTATATATGACTGAATTTCTGGCTGATCCTCAGTAATATGATATGAAAAGTAAGAATCTCAAGCTGTGTCTTTCAACTGCCTGTTTTTTATCTACTGTATTTCTACCTTGAGATACGAATTTAATTCATTCTGTAACCGAGCTCATAAGTCAGTCAACTCATATATCAAACTGCTGCTGATACTGGACCCATGCGCCAATGCGCCAACTAGTGGCAGCTTCCTGAATCACAACTCATATCTTGGAATTTCGCTTAGATCTCAAACAAAATACGGACTGAGTTGCAGCTTGTATCTTAAAAAAAAAAATTCGTATGTTGGTCTGTTCGTATCTCAAGGTACCACTATAGATGTGTTTGACACTTGCCTGTTATTTTCTTATCTTGCCCTTTAGTCAAATTATTAATGGAAACCATGCTATAAGCATTTCTGTTAATATAAGTAAGAGAAATACTGAAAAGTTGTATTGTTTAATTCAAAGATTCCTAAACTTACTCAAGCATGAAAAAGTTTTGGTGACAGCACACCTAGTCATAATTGTACAAAAACATGCTATAAAGCATCAGTCCGGGAATGCTGAGTAAATAAAAATTCCATAAAATTTACTGGATTGGGATTAGACACAAAAGGAGGGAAAATCTACAAAATTTAAACAGACTAGGAACAGAGCTGTCCTATAACAAATATCTATAATTTTAAAAATATGTATTTTAAAGTTTAAATTAAAACCATATTGCCTGAGTAGGCGGTGGCAGAGTGGATAGAGCGTCAGACTGGGATGTGGAGGACCCAGGTTCGAGACCCCGAGGTCACCAGCTTGAGTGTGGGCTCATCTAGTTTGAGCAAAAAGTTCACCAGCTTGGACCCAAAGACGGCTGGCTTGAGCAAGGGGTTCCTCGGTCTGCTGGAGCCTCACAGTAAGGCACATATGAGACAGCAACCAATGAACAACTAAGGTGTCGCAACGAAAAAGTAATGATTGATGCTTCTCATCTCTCTCTGTTCCTGTCTGTCTATCCCTCTCTCTTTAATCTCTCTCTGTCTCTGTAAAAAAAAAAAAAAAGACCATATTAGTATTTTTCAGAGGTTGTGGGGTAAGCAGTTGACTAGAATAGACAACATGATGGAATTTTTTGGGTAAGAGAGTTGATCTTATTTGTGGTGGTGGTTACATAACTCTGTACATATCTGTCAGAATTTATAGAACTTTAAACTAACATGAGTAGATTTTATGGTTCATAAGTTATGAATAAATAAATATATAAATGAATATAATTCTATTTTAGGGAAAATTGTCTTTGAATTGTAGGAGTGAAGGCATAGCTATTTTAATGTCAGGCTCACATAACCCCTAGCTTTATTCTCAGTGAACATGAAAAACTGCATTATAATTTAGAGATTTCTTGCATATAAAGTAACCTCAAGATATCAAGGAAGAATAGCAATTATTTTCAATATGTATAATATTACTTAGCTAAAGGAAACATGTAAATTTCTGTCTTTTTTTCACCTTAAATATATAATCTCATATTTAGAAAACAAGTGGGGGGCAGACAAAACCTAAATTATTAGTGTTTTATTTGTGAAATAGCATTAGAAGGGATGCTATTAGTTTAAATTAAAACACAGCAAGGCACTTCTGCATAATTCAAGAAAACAATCTAACAAATTAGCTCCAGCCTTCTTATTACCACTTCCTAAATTTCCAGGCTGCTTGAAGACAACAAGAAAACAATTTTATAATGAAGGGAGATTATGAGAGGGCAGGGGTGAAAATCTAGAAAAACTTACTTTACAGAAAATAGATGGGTAGATTCAGCCAAACGTCTAATTCTCAGGATAAATCTTAATCGCTGTAATTATAGAATAAAATGTAAAACACATTTCGTAAGATAAATTTAATGGTTTGAAGACAGGTTTTTCTGAACTGTCATTTCCATTTATGTTCTTTGTTAGTGCTTCAAGTAAGCAAAATAATTAACTACAGAAAGGTGATGTTTAGGTAATACAGACTATACATAGGCCAATTATAGAAATCTGCTGTTAGATCTACAGTTATGGTAATCATGCAGAAACTAATTATTTATGCAGCAGAAGAGCCAGGAAAGACATATTGTTTATTAAAATGTCCTTATTCCTGCAGGAGATGAGTTTTATTTCCTATGAGCTTTTAGAGTATATTGAACTGGTAAAAAACTGAATAGAAACCTCTCCTCTTTCCTAAATTCCAACATGTACTATAAAAAGCATTTAAATAATATTGAGGACTACCATTTATGTGATGTGTTTACATCCATTTCTTTAGTTCACTCTACATTCAATTTATATATGAGAAAATTGAGAATATTAAAATCTGTATTAATTATCTAAGATTCAAATTTATTGAAAAATATAATAGGTTTTTAAACCCAAATTTATGTAACACCAGAGCCCATGGTCTATCATTTATTAACTCTTTAAATAAATATTTATTGAGTGCCATCCATGTTCCAGGCATTTTAAAATAGAAATAAAAAAAGACACAGTCTCTGTTCTCATTTAGAACCCATTATAGAGGAGAGAAAAACGCTAAACAAATGTTTATAAAATCATGTTGTTATTGCATTTGTGATTGCTGATATAAAGGAGAAGTGAATAGCTCTTTGGGAATGTATTATCCAGTAATATAACCTTGTGGGGCAGTATAAGGGATGGCCATTATCCAGAAAACCTGACATAAAAATAAATAAGATCATGGTGTTCCAGAGTGTAACAATGGAAATTGCAAACTAATTTGGGGAACTACTACGTTATTTGAAATGACTGTTTAACAAATTGACGTTTTTATTTTTCAAAAAACACACAATAAACTTTATTATATCATTCATCACAGTGATAATTATTTTGGAAGTGCTTTCCCTAAAGTTTATTTCTAAACTTACTACCAATGTAATTTCAAGTCCCAATCAATAAATTTTCATATTCCATTACACTGATTTAATAAATATAAAATAAGGAGCTAGACAGTTTAGTCCAAAGTCAACTCATCATTCAAGGTATAGGTGAAATTCTATCCTCTCTGCTATATCTTGCTTAACAGTTTCCACTAATGGCAGAATTCATCTTTTTTATTATATTGTTCCAGTATGTCTTAGTCAGCTATTCCTGAAATAATGCTATTAAACAAATCACCCCACACTGTGACTTCTAACAATAGGTAATTCTTGTTCATGAATCTAATAGGCTTGCTTGGGATCCAGACTGTAGATCTGGTTTAGTTCTGCTTCAGCACTCATGTTCTCTTTGGATCAGCAGAAACCTGAGACACCTTTCTCAGGGCAGATGATGGTACCACAAAGCGTTGCTCAAAAGGACAGAATACTTATTACGACTTTGACTCAGACTAATATTCTTTCACTTCTTTTCATTTCCCTTTGGCCAAAACAAGCCATTGCCAAGAGCAATATCAATAGCACAAGGATAGACTGCCCATCCTATGTCACAGGCAGAACATACTGGTAGTTTATTAAGCATTTTGAATTAAAAAGTTTCTCTAATTTGTGACTTTTTGGGGGGAATGTAATAATATCATTTAATAAACAAAACAACTTTTATTAATGCCATCAAAAAAATTTTTATTGTTAGTGTATGTGTGTCTTTTAAAATACTATAACATAAATGCGTAAACATATTTTCCATTGCCTTCTGAAAATTTTCCTTTATATATTTCATCTGGAATTGATTATAGATTATATTAATTTCTTATTCTTCCCTGTAAAACTTGTCTCTATTTTTTTTTCTTCACAGTTTTAACTTAGGCTGTTTCCTGAAACCTGCATCACCTTTCTTTTTAATACTCTCCTCATTCTTTGATTTCCCTAACCCAGTCTGGGAGGTAGGATTAAGATAAGGAAAGAAGTTGAGTAAAGACCTCACAGAAAGAAAAAGAGGTATATAAACAAAAGCAATCAGAGATTAAGTTCTTAGACTAAATCAGGAGTGGAAGTTTGGCTGCTAAGTGCCTAACTAAGTCATTTGCAATTTATCTGCAGAACAGTGAGGAGATTGATAGAAAAAACTAAGGACACAAAAAGGGAAAAATGTTAGGGGTAGGGGTGTGTGTGTGTGTGTATGTGTGCATGTGTGTGTGTGTGTATATGAGAGTGTTGATCTTTAAAAGGATTTCTTTATTGTGATTAAAAAGTGGCATTAAATTTATCCTCTTTATTTTAAAATACAGTTAAGTAGATTTACATTGTTGTACAAAAGAGCTTTAGAAATTTTCATCTGGAAAAACTGAATCTCTATACCCATTAAACAGCAATTTTCCCTTTCTCCATATTTTGGTAACAAACGTTCTACTTTCCATTTCTGTAATTTTGACTACTTTAGGCACTTTATACAGATGGTATCATACAGTATTGGTCCTTTTGTGACTAGTTTATTTCACTAAGCATAATCCCTCATGGTTCATCCATGTTATGATTTTGTTAATGTATATTTCTGAAGTGGGGCACAAGGTGCTGGATAGTTAGCCACGTTGCAACAATATTTGAACTAGAGGGTTTATTACTCACAAGTCCTGGAGGATGTGCATAGCATTTCTCAAGGGGATACATAGCGAAGTCAAGGCAGAATGGAAATAAAGAGAGAGAGGAAGGATGAGGGGCAATACCCTTATAAGTGGTCAATGGGTGGAATGCTTTGGAGTTCCTGGAATAGGGCCAGATTGGTGAATTTAAACCGTAAGAGCAGAAACAACATGGTACTGAAATAAAAATAGACACATAGAAGAATAGAATAGAATAGAGAATCCAGAAATAAACCCACACCTATGTGATTAATTAATCCATGACAAAGGACAATAGACTATGCAATGGGGTAAAGACGGTTTCTTGAATAATCAGTGTTGGGAAAACTAGACAACCACATGCAAAACAATGAATCTGCATCACTTCTTAACACTGTATACAAGAATAAACTCAAAATGAATTAAAAACTAAAATCTAAGACCCTAAACCATAAAAGTCCTAGAAGAAAACATAAGCAATACATTCTCTGACATTTCTCTTAGCAATATTTTTTTTTTCTGAGTTATCTTCTCTGGCAAGCAAAACAAACAAACAAAGAAGATAAAAAAAATGGGACCACATCAAACTAAGAAGTTTTTATATCAACAAAACAAAAAGACAACCTACTGAATGGGAGAAGATATTCACCAATGATATGATAAGGGGTTAATATCCAAAATATATAAAGAAATTGTACAACTCAACACCAAACAAACAATCTAATTAAAAAATAGGCAAGGGACCTTGATAGACATATCTCCAACAAGAACATATAGATGGCCAATAGACATATAAAAGTCTCTCAACATCACTAATAAGTACTGGTGAGAGTATGGAGAAGAGAATGCTTGCTCTCTTGTATTGTTAGTGGAGTTGTAAATTGATGTGGCCACTATAGGAAGCAGATGGAGACTTCTCAAAAAATTAAAAATGGACCTACCATATGAACCAACAATTTCACTTCTGAGTATCCAAAGAAACACAAAATGCTCATTTGAAAAGACATATGTTCTCCTATGCTCACTGCAAAAAATAAAAATAAAAAATAAATAAAAAATAATAATAATAATATACAACTAGAACATTAAAGCATAGACACATCTAAAAGTTTCCTTTATATATTGCATCTTTATGTTAGCTGAAATTTACTATGCATTACACAAAGTAGGGCACTGTTTTTTCTACGGGTACCTAGTTGTTGAAGCACTATTGAGAAATTTATCCTTTACCCACTAATCTAAGTAAATAATGTGTTCATATATTAACTGGGTCTAATTTGTAGTTCTTTATTCAGTACCAATGTTATTTTTATTATTTGTATGTATTAATAGATTTTGTAATAAATTTAGGTATTTGCTGGAGTTAGTACTATTATTCTTATTTAAGAAAAATTTTAGAATTTCTTTGTCACTGTCCATCCACAAAATCACTGGAGAAAATGATGATTGAATTATATTAATGCACACATCATTCTGGTAGAAATTAGTGTCTATTTTTCTTTCTTTCTTTTTTTTTTTTTTCCTGAAGTTGGAAACGGAGTGGCTGTCCAACAGACTCTCGCATGCACCCAACCACGATCCACCGGGCATGCCCACCAGGGGGTGATGCTCTGCCCATCTGGGGCGTTTCTCTGCTGCAACCAGAGCCATTATAGCGCCTGAGGCAGAGGCCACAAAGCCATCCTCAGTGCCCCAGGCCAACTTTGTTCCAATGGAGCCTCGGCTTCGGGAGGGGAAGAGAGAGACAGAGAGGAAGGAGAGGGGGAGGAGTGGAGAAGCAGATGGGCACTTCTCCTGTGTGCCCTGGCCGGGAATCGAACCTGGGATTCCTGCATGCCAGGCCGACGCTCTACCACTGAGCCAACCGGCCAGGGCTATTTTTCTTTCTATTTTAAACATGGTACATATATTTATTAGTTATTTTCTTAATTCCTTATGTGGTCATAATTTATAATTATTTATTTTTATAATTATGTAATTATTGGATTTGTTATTCAGCATATCACATTTGTGTGCTATGATAAATATATTGTGTATTTTAATGTTTAGAAAGAATGTTAATTTTATTATTTTCATTATGGAGCAGAGAACTGGATCGATTATAATCCTTGTATCATATTCTACTCTTATAGTTTAGTTTCTGCCTGATTCTTCTATTTTTCTCCTTTATCTTTCTTTAATATTACTTTTAAAATAACATATTCATGTTCTTAGAAGTCAATTGTTAGTTATGTTATATATACTTAATATGCATTTAGATACATCAAAATACCTATCTTATATAAATATTTAGATCTTTTTCACTTGTATCTTAGACCTTTCTGCTCTAGTCACTTTCTATCTGTATAAAATACATCCTGTAGAATTTCCTTAGTAAGGTCTACTGATTGTAGTCTCTAATATATTTAACCTCAATTAGTGTTTATTTCACACTTGTTTTTGAAATATATTTTCACTAAGTGTAGGATTCCAGGTTGGCATTTAACCTCTTTAGTATTTGGAAGATATTTCCTTTGGGATAGGGATACAGGATGCATTTACTCATGGTTGGACCACTGAGGTTAGACTTTTGAAGTTCCGACTTTATGGAGATGGCTTCCTAAAGACCCCTCAGCTAAAATAATGTCTGGGCATTGTGTCTGCAAAGCAAAGCTCAAACTCTCAATATTAACAAGTTTTGCAACCAACATCGGTGTAATAGCAACTCTAGTATTCTGTCAACCTCTATTTTCAGTATTGTTCTCTCCTCTTTGTGTTCCAATTTTCATTTACTCTTAAACCAGCTCCGTTATGTATTTCACAAAATTACATAAAGCATTTTGGCCAGTATTTTGTGTTATTTTTCCAGAGGGAGAATGTCTTACGATACCAGGCCAAGCATATTACTGAAAATGAAATTGTCTTAACACTGGTTGCAAGCACTTGAAATTCTTTTACAATTTAGTAAATATATATTTTATTTATTTTTGTTGCTAATTTAAATATTTATGTATTTATAATGTGTTCTTAGACATTATTTCTGAGTTTCATTTGCTTTTTGAAATATAACATGAAAGAATCAACTTGGAATCTTTTCATTTACACAGTGGAACACTAGTTGGCTATAAAAAAAGAAGGAACTCTTACCATTTGCACAAATATAAATGGACCCGGAGAGTATTATCCTAAATGAAATAATCCAGTCAGGGAAAGACAGGTGCCCTATGATCTCACCTATATGTGAAATCTACTGAACAAAATAAACTAACGAACAAAATAAAAACGAACTCAGAGATACTGAGAACAGACTGATAGCTGTCAAGGGGTGGGAGGGTATTTGAGGAACTGGGTGAGAAGGTGAAGGGAATAAGCAAAAGAAAAAAATGCTCCCAGACACAGACAACAGTACTGTGATTTTTAGAAGGAAATGGGGTGGGGGATTTAGAAGACGGTAAAGAGTAAAAAGAGATGGAAGGAGATATGACTTGTGGTAGTGTACAATTTAATTTAATTAGCAAATGTCACCTCAATAAATTCAATTAAGAATTTAAGCCAAAAAAAAAAAACAAACCACAAAAAATCCCATAATTGGGACATTTTAATTATCACCTGCAATTTGTAAGCTTGTCAGGGCCAAGTGTGCACCAAAGGGCTAATTAAGCACATCTCATCCAACTCTAGCACATAATTACCCTTTGTCTCTATTGGGCTTTCATTCTTTTTCTAATTTTTATAACTGGACTTCATTTCATATCCCAAGATGCTTTGTCCATGCTTTAGTTGAGAGAACTGGATCACTGTGTTTATCCCTGTTTCTGGTTCTTGGATTTGCTAGTTTGACCAGTACCCAAATCCCCATGGACTATAACTGGCATCCTGCCACCTGGATCCTAGCCATTATTTTTAGAATTCTAAGGCACTTCAACTGGATGTCTGCTGTCTGCCTCTCACCTACCTGGCTCTCAGCCTGGAAGTAAGCATTTCTTGTAGTCTCTTTGTCCTGTGACTAATGAGTTCTGCATCAAAAAAATTATTCAGAACACATTTCCAGCATTGCATAGCCAAATTACTTAGGAGAACCTGTGACATCCTCATATTAATTTAGAATAATAGAGTATATAAGAGAACTAAAGTGAAAAGTATAATTTAGAATCAAAGGAGAATAGAAAAACTAGAGAGGAAATGAATTAATGAGAAACTCATAAGGAATAATGATTTATTATTAGCATGATTTTTAACCTATTAATTTAGTTGCTTGCCATTATAGAACAGTTTAAAGTAGATCAAGTTTATTTAATAGGTTCTAAATTTATCAAGACTTTAAGTTCTCTAACTTGTTCAAAATCTTAAATCAGAAAGATAATGTTTAATTATTCAAACACTGTTTAAATCATTCTTTACAACATGGCATCATAACAATTTATCTCTTATTTTTTTTCTCAAACAAGGATACATCTCATAACAGAGGCCACAATCATCAATGAAATCTGACCTTGGAGGACTGTTTAAAACTGCATTTGATAATTAATTGTATATAATTGATGCATAATTTAGGTTTTATGCTTTTCATTTCAAGTTATAAATTTGAATGACTCATTTTTGGTTATATTGAATAGCAGTTAACCATATTCAAATGGAAATGCTTGCATATTTTTTATATTAAAGTAGTTTAGTGAGAATCATTTTGAAGTCAACAGTAAATAAATACAGCATTAGCTTATCTCTCCAGTTTAGTGGCATAAAGATTTTTTTTCCCATGCAAATTTTCTCAATGCTTAGACATCTTATTAAATTGCTGTGTTTTTGAGTGTGGTTTTATGGTATTAAAATATAATTTTATGAACAAAAGCTAGGAATCACTCTTGATTTCTCTTTTTACCCCTATTCCCTATGCTCAATTCCACATCAGAAGTGGGTTCTAATTCCAAAGTACATCATGAATTATCTGTATTGTTCCATCTCTAATCTCTTTAATCAAATTTAAGCCAGCGTCAAACCACCCAGGAACTATTATTATGTTTTCCTAATGTTTCTCCTTTCATTTCTTATTTAGTGAGAGACACAGAGAGAGAGGGAGAGAGGGAGAAAGAGAGTCAGGGAGTGAGGGATGGGGAGAAAGGGAGAGAGATAAGAAGCACCAACTAGTTGCAGCACTTCTCATATAGGCTTTGACCAGGGGCTTCAGTGCAGCCCTTGGGTTCAAGTCAGCAACCTTGGGATTCAATCCAGTTACATTTGGGCTCCCACACTCAATCAATGATCTCACACTCAGTCTGGCAACTCCATCAGGCTGTTGAGCCTGCACTCAAGCCAATGACCTTGGGTTTTGAACCTGGGACCTCAGCATCTCAGGTCTACACTCTATCCATTGTGCCACCACAGGTCAGGCAGTTTACTCTAGTCTTTTTCATACTACCAATACTTAATTTCCTTCTCCACAAAGCAGCAGTATGATTTTATTTATTTTTACATAAACACATTATGACATTGACTTGTCTACAATCCCACTATGAATTTTATTGTACTTTGTATAAAATTGAAGAACTCTAACATAGTCTGCAATAACATTAAATCTCATCTCTTTTTATTATTATTTTGCCACTTTTTTTCTAATTTATTATGTTGTCCCACACTGATAATTTTATTTTCTTTCTCAGAAAAGGTTTTCTGGAAACCTGTTATTGCTAGTCTCTCTCTTAGAATATATTGCCTTGAAAATATCCTGAACTTGCATTTTTTTTTCTTAGTTTAAATTACCAAGGTTAAGTGATGCTATCTATTGGTACTCTCTTCTCCAAATGAACTTACTACTTTCTACCAAATTATTTTATTTAAAATGTAAAATGATTATATATATATATATATTAATTTGACCTATTTACTTTCTGTCTCCTTTACGAAATTCTCAGCTTTATGAAACCAGGGGCTTTATCTCTTTATCTTCTCTATCCTCCACAGTGAGAAGCCTGACACATAATAGGTAACATTACTGAATAACTCACTGCATAGATTAATATTAATATAATTAATATAACTAAAACAATTAATTTATTAATTAATATAATTAATTAATTAATTAATTAATTACTTATTAATATAATTTAATAAGTAAATATTAGTGTATTTACTGCATTATATAAATTATTATATTTTCACAAAGATGATGCCCAAGAAGACATTCTACTTCATTATGTTAAACTAAATGTTGAAAATTACAATAAGTTGAAAACCTAAAATCTTGAATTGCAAAAAAATTGTAGCTTACAGAGAAAAACTGATGTCAGATTTGAGATCAGCACTCGAATTAGGTAAGAACAAGTGTTTTTGTGGATGCAACAAAAATTTTGTTCCAGTGTTAGAAAACTGAGGATTAATAACTTGCCTCAGATCAAAAGAGAATTAAAAAGAAAATGAGGATGAATCTTTTGATACCTAGTCATGACTCTTCTGAGGGTAGTACCCTAACGTCATAAGGACTAGACAAAAAATGGGATAATTAAAAGAGGAATGAGATACATTTTTCAGTTTTAATTTAGTTTTCACCAACAGAACGCCATTCTCCTCCAAAGTTCATATATTTCTTCATAAATGCTATTATATCTGTATTATTATTTTTTTCTGTTTTGAATCATTTTTTCTAGTAATTGAAATATAAATAATTAAAATAGTTTACAGATGAGAATTCCAAGATCAGCCATGGCTAGTAGCTTATATTGGGCTCTCATCTTATAGAAAGGACTAAATACACATAGCAAATATTTAAGGTCAGTAGAGAGAACTGCCACTGGTAGGGTTGGACAGGGAAAATTAGCTTACATCCATTCTGGGTTTTCTTTTCTCCCCCTAAGGGAGGTTGTTGATATTGCAGAGAAACAGATTTACAGCAGAAAACTGTATTCTGATCAAGTTATGGAGTTCAAGGCTGCCAAGCAGTCTGACATTTGAGAGGTAGCATCACAGGTAACAGAGAATTCAGCAACATGAGTCTTAAATTCTGTGTGAAATTCCTTTCAAGGTTTTTACTGATCCTTAAAGTGCAAACATGCAGGTTTGACCTGGTAGGAACCTTGCAGAAAGTGGCATTTGAGGGGTTAACATGCTGAGCACAAATTTAACAGTTACCTGATGCTAAAGTGGAGGAGGTTGAGTTCAGAGCCTGCAGGGTGGAGGCCTTGATCAATACCCCATTTATCAGGAAAGGACACATCTTAGAAGTAATGGATTAAGATAAAAGGTAATAAAGGATTAAGAAGAAAGGATTAAGATGAAATATGACAACCATAAGAAGCAGAAAACCATCCTTTGCAGAAAAAAAAATGACCTACCTATGTTCTCTCTGCATGGCATAAGAAAAATCCACCCTTGGGTGAGGAAGATAATATCTTCCAGAAGCTCAACCAGATTCAGACTCAGTATCCGATATGCAATCTAAAATTATGTAGCATGCTAACAAATGGTCCAAATGATTAGCAAGGAAAATACTGACAATAGAAATACATTCAAAGAGGATTCAGCTATGGAAGTTTTACACACAGATATTAAAACAAGTACGGTTTCTATGTAAAAAACAACAAAGGGATGCATAGGTAATTACAGGAAAAATCAGAATCCATAAAATGAGTCAATAGTTTATTCTCGAACTTAACAATATGTTAGACCAATTTGATATCACATTAGGCATACATAGTCATAAAAAAAAGGAAGGAGGCCCTGGCCGGTTGGCTCAGCGGTAGAGCGTCGGCCTGGCGTGCGGGGGACCCGGGTTCGATTCCCGGCCAGGGCACATAGGAGAAGCGCCCATTTGCTTCTCCACCCCCCCCTTCCTCTCTGTCTCTCTCTTCCCCTCCCGCAGCCAAGGATCCATTGGAGCAAAGATGGCCCGGGCGCTGGGGATGGCTCCTTGGCCTCTGCCCGAGGCGCTAGAGTGGCTCTGGTCGGGGCAGAGCGACGCCCCGGAGGGGCAGAACATCGTGGTGGGCAGAGCGTAGCCCCTGGTGGGAGTGCCGGGTGGATCCCGGTCGGGCGCATGCGGGAGTCTGACTGTCTCTCCCCGTTTCCAGCTTCAGAAAAAAAAAGAAAAAGGAAGGAAATTAGTGAAGTGGGTGACCAATCAGTTGGAAGTATTTAGACTTGTGTAAATTATCAAAATATTAAGATGATACAGGGATATATTGAGTTGTAATGATTTTTCATTTACTCCAGGGGTTTTGAAAGTATCCACAAGATGGGAAAATGGCAGAAGAGATGTAAAAGTTGTAGACAGTCCGTGTCCCTAGGACACACAGGAAATCTCTGGGTAGGAATCAGAAAAGCTACTCCCTTTAA
The DNA here is from genome assembly GCF_036850765.1 of Saccopteryx bilineata. Classification (NCBI taxonomy): domain Eukaryota; kingdom Metazoa; phylum Chordata; class Mammalia; order Chiroptera; family Emballonuridae; genus Saccopteryx; species Saccopteryx bilineata. Next base: position 24,162,409 of record NC_089492.1, on the reverse strand, counting down.
GTGACAACAAACTTCCAGATGAATACTGACACCAGGCGCTTCGACATTCAAATTCTATTATGTACATGTCTGCGCAGCTTAATACCTATTGAAGTTATTTTTTTCTCATGTAAAATGGATAAGATAATTCCATTTCCCAAAGAAATAAAACTGAAGGAAATGTTTTACAATATTGAACTATATTACAACCCACAATCAAGTCTTGGCAAACAGTAAGAAGTAAAAAGCCTGACCTGTGGTGGCACAGTGGATAAAATGTTGACTTGGAATACTGAGGTCAGCAGCTCCTTCCTCCTTTTCTCTCTCTCCACTCTAAAATTTAAAAAAAAAAAAAAATTAACACATTTGTGTTTGTTTAGTTTCCATTCTCTCCTCCAAGGTAAGAATTTTAGTCTGGGGATAATTGGTTTCCCAATAGTGAAATAAATGAATTAAAAAAAATTATTTCATTTTCCAGTAAAAAGCTTTCCCCTGCTTTACGTGAAGTACTTTGCAGTGGCCACCCATTTTTCCATCTTTTGTACTTCCTCCGTAAACTAAATTAAGTTAATGAATAGCCATTTAGTTGAGGCCAACTAACTGATTATCCTTAGAAATTATATCATAAAAAATTCTCCAGTGTTAGCTGAATACCATTCACAATTCGCATTCAAAACTGATTAGTGTATTAGTTCTGCCTGTCTGAGCAAACAAATACAAAACCAACTCTAAAATTGCTCAGATATAAAAGAAAATTAAACATTATTGGAAAAAAGTGTTAATATTCCTAGCAAGTGTTTGAGACAGAGCCAGCCCAATACACATGCATAAAATTACTTGCATAAAACTCACAAACATTTATATCTAATGCAAGAAGAACACTCAAGATTTATACATTAAAAAATAAAACAAAATATAAAACAAATTAATTTTCTGTTTTTTGAGGGCTTGAGTACAATAATTGGATCCTTCCAGTAAACTATTTTTAGTATTACTAAATATCTCATTGTAAATATATCAGGGCTTCTTGTTGCTGTTTGTTGTTTTCAATCACCATTGTTCTTCAAACTAATCTCCCACCTTCCTATTTTATCCCGGCCTCTACCTTGCACCTTATTCAAATTGGATATTATCTCTGTGATGTCTTTTCTAATCACACTCTGTTTATATTCTCTTCTTTTAGATTCCTAATGTATTTATGGCTTTATTTTCTTTTGTTACTGCATTGTGCTAGATTTTTATATTAAAACAAACTATTGCCTTTCAAGAGAGCCATACTCTAAAATCTACCAAGTGTACAAATATAACATGTTTAAATAGGATCTAGTCTTTTCTCTAAGTCAGATTTTTCTGTCTAATCATTTTATGAATGTTTGCCATTTCATCATCCATTACAAATTTACCTTTTACCCTATGGACCTTTTCAAATGTTAACAGCATTGGTGTTTCTCAATGAGAATTTATTAATATATGACGGCAAGAAGAGAATAACAGTGCAAGGTGAAGTGCTACTATTTGTAGTTAAGCTTATTCTTTATTTCAGTGAGTTGGTCCACTAAATAAACTTCAGGATTTTGCAATTCAAATACAGCCTTCATTATTCATATAAATTGCTCCAGGCCATCAACCAATAGGTTTCCTCATGGTTACTGGACATAGGAAATATTAAATTTGTCAGTTCCACAGTTCTATTCTGCATTTTTTACTCTAGAAAATTTACCTTACTTTTTCTATATCTTTTTAGCTACTAGGTAATAAAGATTTACTGTATGATTTGCTACAAAGAGAGGGAATGGGATGGACTGCTTAATGATTAAAGTGTTTCTAATAAATATTTTTGAGACTAGATAGTAATGATGGTTGCACAATATATTTCTATTGTGAATATAATTAATGCCACTGTATAATCTAAAATGGTTAACAGGATAAGTTGAATGTTATGTATATATTACAAAAAACATACAAAAATATGCTTTCTATGATATTTTGCCTGATCACGTTTAATAATCAAAATCAGCTTATATTTTCTAGAGCCATTATAATTAGGGTAATTTCTTACCATCACTATGTCTTTACTGCGACCTAAATTTTGTGAATAGAATAGTTACATCTTTATTTCCCCTCTACAGACCCTGATAATTCTCAAGTATTAATCAAGCCCCAAATCTTTAGTGAAGCCTTCTTCAGCTATTTCACTTCTTTATTTTCTTTAAAATTTATGATTCCTAATTTTAAAATAGCCCCAAACTGTGCATTCCATTATATTTTTGCTCTCTTTGCTTATCCCTGTTCCTTCGTTTCCTCAACAAAATCTATGATCTCTGATTTATTTAATGTTATTAGGGATGTAAGCAATAGTAGTACAGTAGCAGTAGTAGTGATTGTAAACTAATCCATGGAATTACTACAGCATCGATACTCAGACACTTTTCTTACAGTATTTCTGATTTTATACTCCCCATTTTTACAAGTAAGGCAAGTGAGGCTCATATATATCCATGTTACTGACTGGGTTAATCAATGATGGACCTAAAATTTGAAACCAAATCTATTTGCTGTAAAACTGGTGCTTATTTCAGGTTGTTTAATGGACCCTAGGAAACCTTCTGAATATATTAATCTCTGAGTAAGCACTAATTTATGCTTCTTAATTGATTGACCTCATATAAATCCTTTTGTGTTTTTATCTTGTATTATTAAAAGTTGTGAACAATGATGAAAACCTATTAACAATTGTTTTATATCACCTTTTCTTAAATTTTAGTAAATAAAATAAACCTGCCCAAATCTTCTACATTATTTCACAGACCATTTGGAATTTCTTCTTCTTTTCACTGCTGACCAAATACAAGCCTCAGCTTCTTTATAAACTATAGTTTTGGCCCTGGCTGGTTGGCTCAGTGGTAGAGCATCGGCCCTGCGTGTGGATGGCCTGCTTGATTCCTGGTCAGGGCACACAGTGGAAGCCACCATCTGCTTCTCTCCCCATCCACCACCCCTTTCTCTCTCTCTTATCTCTTCCCACAGCCATGGCTCAATTGGTTTGAGCACATTGGCCCCCAGGGCTCTGAGAATGGATCTGGGGAGCCTACACCTCAGGCACTAAAAATAGCTCTGTTGTGGACATGGCCCAAGATGGGCAGTGCATCAGGCAATGCAGGGGTCACTGGTGGATCCCAGGTTGGTGCACATGCAGAAATCTGTTTCTCTATCTCCCCTCCTCAAACTTTGAAAAGACCAAAAAAAAAAAAAAAAGAAGATATAAACTATACTTTTATTTAATTATAGAGTACAATGTTGTCTTTCCAAGGTGTTTGCATGATGGACTGGGTGTTGTTTTTTCCCAGTCCCTCTTCTGATTTAGCATCCTCTGTATTAAGCTCCTATGCCTCTTCTCTCATTGAGTTAGCTTTGGGATAAAATCAGATATTGGTTATTTATACTATATTTAAAATTTTATATTAATGACTTCACACTCCCAATGTGAATGACTAGTGCCTTCCGTGGTTTGCTGAAGGGTAAGGTGGGTCCATGATTGAAGAATTCCTTGTCTTAATGGCAACATGGGAAAACTATATATCCTTCTTTCTTCTGATATCATATATTTGCTTATTTACTCTGATGATACTCCTACTTCTATGGACAACTCTAGGAAAAAGAATTGAAATGTATGTGTAAGATTGGAGGTATCAATCAAATCCTCTCTTATAAAAGGGAGGCTTAATCAAATAATTTTAAGTTAAATGTTCTTTAATTATTTGGTGTTATTGCATAACAAAGATAAATAATTCTTAGATTCAGTTTTATAATTTGTTTATATTCATCATCTTATGAAGAAGAAAGGTAAGACTGTCACTTTTCAATTTTATTAAGCTGTTTAATCAAAGGAAGTCAGTGAGATTTATTCAATTCTTGTACAACATTGTGTGATATTTTCAGGATATTTTTGTAGTATTAATATTACTATAAATACCGGAGTTTATATCAAACATTTTTTTTTGAAATCAAGCAGTATGTTCAAAGTTTCTTTGAACCTTATAAATGAATTTAGTTAAACTCTCATAGTCTTTAGTAAGTGATTCATTATAAGATCTAATGCACAGTCTTTTCAATGGTACAATAATTTTCTAGTTCATTGTTGCCATTTGAAAGTGACATAAAAGCTTTGTTCACTTAAAATAATTGTTGCTAATTATTTATTATATATAAATTTTTTATATTATATATAATTTTTTATATTATATATAATTTTTTTCACTACAGCTTTTTAAAAAGATTTTATGAAATCCAGGTTATGGCATCAAGAAGTTCTATAAAAAGAAATCATGTTTTAATTGATAATGTTTTATAATACCAAGATAACAAAGACCTAGATACAGAAACAAATAAGATAATAGATATATTGATATTTAAATTAATCACCTATTATGTATTTGAATCTATTCTAGGTACTTCAAATATATAAATGAACAAAACAAAGATCTATAAGCACTTATGGAACTTAATTCTAGCAGGTTAAAAATCCAAGAAACTTAATAATTTTCTTATTCTTAAAAGTGTTCAGGGTCAGTGACAGTAAATTACTTAATATATGAAGCTAGAGGTTTATTTTCCTTTACAACTTCAAATTTTCAGTATTATTAATACTTCTCATTTTAATTTCCAATAGAAACTTGATTCCTTATATAAGATAATTTTATATTTTATTGACTTCATATAATGTTACCACATATTAAATCCAATCTCTAGAAGCCTCACAGAAGTCTTTCCATGATCAAATTTTTTGATATCTGTTTAAAGTTGTATGTGTTACGTATAGCATACAAGTAGCAAGCCTTTCTAAATATTTTCACATTCTTACTTTGAGTATTTATGGCAATGTAGATTTTTTAAAGCAATGTCAGAAAATAGTCACACTTCTTGCCATTGTGAAACATTTCAACTAGAAAGTGATTATGATGCAGCATTTGACAGATGATTGTCTAAGTTATTTCATATTTGAGATAATTGACCTATTGGATATGCTAAGTATACATTTTTCTTTGTTCTCTTAAGTACCTTTTCTAATTTTATTTTCAATTAGAGTGTTTGAAAATAATACACATAATTCAATGTCCTACAGAAATTGCTTTACTAAAATCTAATTAATTCTTAGGCATTCAGTTTTAATAGAAAGCCAATATGAGAATTTTGGATTGAAAAAAATTGTTTCTGAGTTTGTTACATATCTGTAGTGGAAGACATTAGCATTTAGATAAGAATCTGCATAATAAATTCCACTTTCAATTGTGACTGGAAGAAGTTTGTGCATTGGGATAAACATATTTATTTTCTTTCATCAGACAGAGAAAACTTACAATGAAATACGTTTCCATTTAAGTGTTAGTTGCCAGGAGATGCAGCATTAACTGTTTAGTGATAGGAGCCACTAGAATTCAGGTGACAGTTTCATCTATGTCTTATTTTTTTAGTGTTTTATTTTATTTAATTTTATTTATTTATTTTTTTTACAGAGACAGAGAGTGAGCCAGAGAGAGGGATAGACAGGGACAGACAGACAGGAACGGAGAGAGACGAGAAGCATCAATCACTAGTTTTTCATTGCACGTTGCAACACCTTAGTTGTTCATTGATTGCCCTCTTATATGTGCCTTGACCGTGGGCTTTCAGCAGACTGAGTAACCCCTTGTTGAAGCCAGAGACCTTGGGTTCAAGCTGGTGACCTCGGGGTCTCGAACCTGGGTCCTCCGCATCCCAGTCCAACGCTCTATCCACTGCGCCACCGCCTGGTCAGGCTTATTTAATTTTATTTTAAAAAGAATTCTAGTGAGTTATAATTCACTACAATAAATTGCTCTTGTTTTAAAATTTCAAATTTATAAATTTTGATATGTGTATATACTAGTTGAAACATCACCACAATTAATATAAAATCATCACCCCAAAACAATTCCTTATGCCTACTTGTCATCCTGCTCCTGCCACTACCAACACACTGCACTTGCCAGACAACCACTGATCTACTTTTTCTCTATATAAATTAGTTTGAATTTTCTATAATTTAAGAGTATCTTATACTATAAATCTTTTTTGTCTGGACTCTTTTATTTAATATAATGACTTAAAGATTCATTTATGTTGTAGCATGTATCAATAATTAATTATGATTAATGAGTAAGGCTATAGTGCAGAAATATACCATAGTTTGTTTTTCATTGGCCTGTTGATGAATATTTGTATTGTTTCTGTTTTTGTCCTATTACAATAAAGCTACTACAAACATCCATATAAATGACTTTGCATGACATATGCTTTTATTTCTCTTGGTTTTATATCTAGCAGTGACATAAGTACATCACATGGTAGGTTTTTGTTTAAATTTTAAAAAACTACCATTTTGTATATAAATATGCTTGTACCGTCTTTATTCTCACCAAAAGAAAGTTCCAGTTACATCATTTCTCATCAATACTTGGTGTGATTAGTCTCTAATTTTAACCATTTAATTTAAAATATGGTATAATACTGTTTTTATTTTCATTTCATTAATGGCTAATGATATTTAATATCATTTCTTGTACATGTTTTTCAATTGTGTATCTTTATTGGTGAAAGGTCTGTTCAGATATTTTGCATATTTATTAAATGTCTTGTTTGTTTTGGTATTGAATTTTGAGTCATTCATATGACGTGGATATAATAACTTTATTAGATATATTATTTGCAAATATATTGATTCACTCTGTGGCTTTCTTTTTATTCTTTCAATGTCTTTCAAAGAACAGGACTTTTAAATTATAATGGAGTCTAATTTATCCATTTATGTTTTTATTAATTGCATATTTAGTGTTTATTTCTCAAACAGATGGGCAAGACTCCTTCCTGGTCTCTTGGCATATGGTGTTGGATCTCACAGGTCCCTCAAAGTCACTTCAATTATTTTTCTGTAGATGATTGCCAAATTGTGATTCTTTGGGGGGAATAATGGTGAGAGATGTTTTATTTGGTCATCTTGCTGACATCACTAAGATAAATGATTTTGTAGGCGCTACAGTTGGTGTGGTAAACAAACAGACATTCCCTTCAAGGAGCTTATATTCTAGAGGAAGAAGACAGTGAATAAACAAATAAATATATATAGTATCAGGAGGTGATACAGCTGACGAATAATAGAAAGCAGAATAAGAATAAAGGGAGATAGAACTACTCTGTTATGAAGGAGAACAGTGAAGGCTTATCTTTTAAAATATTATTTCAACTAGACTTGAAAGAAGAGAATGAGGGACTCCAGTGGTTATTAGGAGAAAACACAGAGCACTAAGTACAAATACCATAGGGCAAGTGTTTTCTTATTATATTGTCATATAAAGTAGCCAAAAATTGACTGTCTTTGCCTACCTCTTTCATCTGATTTAACCTTTCATGTTAAGGAAGTGTGAGGAGGCCGGTCAATGTTAAAAAAAATAAGGCCGTGAAATAGATCATTTAGTTCCTTGTAAATCCTGAGACATGTGTGAGAATTTACCTTGATTGAGTTGGGAAGCTATTAGAGGGTTTGGAGGAGAGGAATAAAATTATATAATTTGAATTTTAAAAGGGTCACTGAGACCACTCTGTTGAATCTAGTTTTGGCAGAGAGGAAAAGTGAGAGTGAAATGTGAAAACACCATATCCCTGACCATAGAACGAGTTTTGCAAGATTTGCAGATGAGTAAATGAAAAGAGTTGTGAACAGCCATAATGTTAGTTCTGTAAAGGCCATAAATGTTCCCTGATGTCTTAATTCCAGAAAAGGCCTCTGGATGCTGCCTTAACAACCTCTGTAAAAGGCCAAGATAACTGAGCACATTCTTTTGCATTTTGTAAAATGCTTTGCAGAGCATTCTCTCCCTAGATTGCTCCAGTGAAAACCAAAAGCCTGCTTCGCTTCTGTAAAGCTGCTTTGGCTAGGTGCTCACCCTCACCCCCACTTCTTTTTTGGCCTTAAAAGCAAACCCCTGAATTCGTTCAAGGTCCATATTATGGTAACTATTATGGTAACTACAGTCCCCTTGCAATCGCTGGCTTTAATATAAAGACTCCTTAATTTAGCTATTTAATTGTGTGGCAAAACATTTGTTTTCTCACTGTACAGATATAACATTTGGAGGCCCCAGTGATATCATGTCCTCTGGACACGTTTGGTTTTTGCCACACACGGGCAATTGGCTTCCTTGGCCTGACTGCTGGAAACGGGAACCCAACAGGGGAGGCGCCACCTGAGAGGTTCTAGGGCCCCCCTTGTTTTTTCTGTCTGGCCGATAATCAGCCGTGGACAATCAGCATGTCCGTCCACCCATTTGGAGTAATCTGGAAAGCCTAGGAAGGTGAATAGAGCAAATTTGTAATTTGCTTGTGGCTAGCCATCTTGCACCTATTGTGACTGAGGGTCAGATGCGATAGCACTCACACAATAGGCTCTCCAGGGCCAAGATGTTGGAGGAGAGTTAATGGACTCTCAGAGAAGACATTAGTAGGAACTGAGTTAAGTCCTGTCTCGGGGTTCCCGGGACACCTTTGTGCTGTCTGTCCATGCTGAGATCTTATTTGTTGCTCTTACTGTTTTTGCACTGAAAACCCCTGAGTGAATGGTGTATGAATGAGGAGCTCTGGGCCTGCACCTGAGTTTCCAGTTTGTGGCTCCACAGTGAATAACCACAGAGTCTGAGTGGGCCCCAACCTATGGTTCCGTGGCAATCCCCATATGACTTAGGATGGTATCAGACACTCTGTGATCCGAGTGGGGGCTTTATACCGACCCACCAATGCTAAGAGGCGTCTTAGTTCCCAGAAAGGATGCGGCCAGGTGGGCACCTGAGTGGCTCCTCATCGGGCACGCCCTTCTCTTGTACGTCAAACTTTGAAAGCTCTCTGTGTTTGGTTCTCCAGGGATTGACCTAATGGAGGACATTTTAGAGAGTTGGCCCAAACCTTGGTTCTTGATCCCATTTGTGATCTTGGTGAGCTCATTTGTACTAATATTGTTTGTAACAATATGGGAAGGGCAAAGTAAGAGCCAAACTCCCTTTGAGTGTGTGCTTAAAAATTTCAAAATTGGATTTTCTAATAATTATAGTGTAAAATTAAGCAGGGGGGAGACTTCAAACTCTTTGTGAATTAGAGTGACCCTCCCTTAGGGTAGGGTAGCCAACACAAGGCTCAGTAAGTCCTAGAGATGTCAGAGCTGTATAGAATATAGTAGCTAAGCCCCAGGGTCACCCAGACCAGTTCCCCTACACAGATCAGTGGAGTGCTTTGGTAGAAAATCCTCCTCCTTAGGAAAAGGCCATGCAAGCAGGGACCGATCATCATGTTTTACTAGCGATCACCCCAAAATCAAGAAAGAAGGTCCCTGTCTTAGAGACTGTTGAGGAGGAATCTGAATGACCTTCTCCATGCCCTCCTTCTCCATTGGCGCCACCCACCTCAGGGAGCCCAGAGCCACTGTCAAGGCAGACAAGGAGGCAAGAAAAGAAAAAGGAAGCAGAATCCCTTTTACCATTGAGAGAAGCCCTACCAGCAGAGGGAAGGGAAAGGGAAGAGCCTTTTCTTGTGTATGTCCTTTTATCCTCTAGTGACTTATATAACTGGAAGGCTCAGAATCTTCCTTTCTTGGAGAAGCCTCAGGCTCTAACCCAGTGGTAGTCAACCTGGTCCCTACCGCCCACTAGTGGCTGTTCCAGTTTTAATGGTGGGCGGTAGTGGAGCAACCAAAATATAAATAAAAAGATAGATTTAACTATAGTAAGTTGTTTTATAAAGATTTATTCTGCCAAATTTAGCAAAAAATACAACATAAAGTACTTGGTAAGTAATTATTATTATATGCTTTAACTTGCTGTAACTCTGCTTTATACATTTTATGAAGTAAAGTTACTTCCCTACTTTATAAATCACCATTATTGTGGAACCAGTGGGCAGTTCGAAAATTTTACTACTAACAGAGATACAAAAGTGGACAGTGGATATAAAAAGGTTGACTACCCCTGCCCTAACAGGACTGTTAGAATCTGTATTGTACACACATTGCCCCATTTGGGTAATTGTCAGCAGCTTCTACTTACCTTGTTCACTGCTGAAGAAAGGGAAAGAATCAAAACTGAGGTGAGAAAAGCTGCTATGTTAAGAGGACAACTGAGATCACCTTGAGAAGGTGTTTCTGGTTACCTGGCCTAAGTGGGACCCTAACACCACAGCAGGACGGGAAACTCTGAACACTTTTCACCAGTTTCTGTTCCAGGGACAGGGGAGCTGCTAAGAAACCCATGAATTTGTCTAAGGTGTCAGAAGTTATTCAGGCTCCTCAGGAGACCCCCCATAGCTTTCTTAGAGAAACTGCAGGAAGCTTACAGAGTCTATACACCTCTAGACCCAGAGGTGCCAGAAAATGCTATGGCAGTCAACTAACTCTTTGTATCACAGTCAGCTCCAGACATGAGAAGGAAGCTACAAAAATTCGAAGGCTTTCCAGGTATAGTAATTTTCCAACTGTTAGAAATAGCTTAGAAAGTTTACAATAATAGAGACACCGTAGAGAAACAAACTAAGAAAATGACTAAGGTAGTTGTAGCTGTTTTAGAACACCAGAATAGAAAGGAGCAAAGCCTAAGTTAAGAAAAAAAAATCAGTGTGCCTATTACAAAGAAGAGTGACTGTCCAAAACTGAAAGGAAGTTTTATACAGTCTTAGATTTAAAGGAATCTTTCTTCAGTATTCCCTAGGCCCCTATAAGTCAGCCTATTTTTGCCTTTGAGTAGAGTGACCCAAAAGCAGGCATTTCAAGACAACTAACCTGGAACAGATTACCACAGGGTTTCAAGAATTTACCGGCACTCTTTGATGAGGCATCGCATCAGAACCTGCTCATCTCCCGCCAGGAACATCCAGAATGCTCGCTGCTACAGTACATAGATGATTTCCTTCTAGCTGCAGAAACGGAGACAAGCTGAGCCGCTGAGGGTCTTTTACAAATACTAAAGACTTTGAGGCACTAGACTCTGTTCAAACTGCAAGGCCAGACCTCACTGATAAACCTCTAGCTGGGATAGAAGAATAGCTATTCATAGATGGCAGCAGTTTTGTCTTAGATGGGGTTTGACATGCAGGAGCAGCTGTAGTGACTCTTGATAAGTTATCTGGGCCCAAGCCTTGCCCCACGGGACCTCAGCTTATCTCTCTCACCCAGGTGTTAAGGTGGGCCAAGGGAAAGAAGGTCAACATTTATTCTGACAGTAGGTATGCTTTTGCTACTGCACATGTTCATGCAGTAATCTACAAAGAAAGAGGATCTCGGACATCTGCTAGTAAGGACATTAAAAGAAAGAAGAAATTTTAGCCTTACGAGAAGCCATTCGGTTACCGGAGACTGCAGTCCTTATTCATTGCCCAGTGCAAAAGAGAAGAAACTCACTAGAAGCGAGAAGAAATTGAGCAGCTGACCAAGCAGCCAAAGAAGGAACCCTAAAACCCGTAGGGCCTTTAGAAACTTCAGTGACTTTACCAGAACCCTGTTGCCAGAGGCTCCGTTTTTATAACCAAATAGAAGAAGATTTTGCTGACAAGAAAGGAATGTCTATAATTAAGAGAGGATAGTTAGGACTGCCAGATAAGTTGTAAAAAGGAATAGGAAAAGAGGAGCTTTCCCAGGAGAACGTTAGAAGATAGATTTTACTGAACTGAAGCCACCAGCACAGGGATATAAGTATCTATTAGTTTTTATTGACACCTTTTCAGGATAGGTAGAAGCTTTTCCTACTAGAAATGAGACTGCAGTAACAGTTGTTAAGAAATTGCTATATGAAATTATTCCCAGAGTTAGCTTGTCCATTAATATTGGGTCTAATAATAGGCCTGCATTTGTATCCAAGATCTTACAGCTAGTAGGAAAGGCACTCAATATTATTGGAAATTACATTGTGCTTACAGGCCTTAGAGTTTGGGACAGGTTGAAAAAAATGAACCATACTCTGAAAGAAGTCCTAACTAAATTCATTTTAGAAATGGATGAAAACTGGACCAACTTACTCCCCCTACTTCTGCTGAATACTAAATGCACCCCCTATTATGCAGGATTCACCCTGTATAAAATTGTATTAGGCAGTGCAACACCCCTTCTCCCTAAGCTCCCTTGGAGACCCCTCGTTGATAGTGCAGATGGAACCCTCCAACCCCTGTAAGTTTACCCTAAGAAGGACGACATGCCCTGCTCCAGCCACAAACCAGAAGCTGGCTGGTCTACTCATGAAAGAAGCCTGAGGAACCTCACCATGAGACTCCTTATAATTGAACTTTGGAAAGGGAGGGGAGGCTAGAGCCAGGGAAAAACCAGAAGAAGTCATCTTAAGGTTTAATCCATGTGCCACTGTGGGTCATGCAGCAGGTGGGTGTAGGTCCCTTTAGTAAAAGGGAAGCTACAAGGTAAATGAACAATATATGTCTACTCATAGCTACCCCTGTAGAGTAACCTGTAAATATTAGTCATGTGTCCGATAGGCTACTTAGGGAAAGACACCTCCAAAAGAAAGTATATTTTGAATGAGAATTGCTTTATTGCTAGCTTGATTGTCATTAAAGGTTAAGATTTTTAAAAATTAAGAGTTCTGATTAATTAGAAAGGAATTGTATAGTTTTAATAATAAAAGGTATAAGGTATAGATATACTTTTGAAAAAATGGAAAAAGTAAGTTGTTATGAAAGCTAGTTATTTCTGAATAGATAAGAAAATTCATGAAAGTTGAGGGTTTATGTAAGTTGTAGAAGGTTTGTGCAAGTTGTAGGAGGTCTATACAAAGAAAAAAAAAACAGGTTTAGAGAACAGAATAAGCCTCTATCATATATTCTAAGTATATGTTGTGCCTCAAGTTTATTTGTATGGAGGAAATAGTTTTATAAAATAGAAAAGGCTTAGACTTACTTTTCCTTTAACAAAATGACTTATGTCCAGCATTAGGAGAACTTGTTGAATCTATGCTAATAATTCTAGAATAAGGAAAGTCCATCTGTAGTCAGGAGAAATACAGAAAAAAGAAAAAAAGAATTTGAACAGTTGGAAAACTGGTTTGAGAGAATGTTTAATTAGTCACCATGGCTAGCAACACTATTTTCTGTAGCAATTGGTCCTCTTACTTTAATATTGTTTTGTCTAATATTAGGACCATGTTTGATCAATTTTATAACAAGGTTTGTTCAAGAAAGGGTAAACTCCATTAAATAAATGACAATCAGAGGGCAATAAAAAAATTATACAAGACAATAGCAATGAAATGGAATCAAAGATTTGATTAAAAATTAAGTAAACCCAGTAGGGAATGAAATGTAGAAACACCATACCCTGACCATAGAACGAGTTTTGCAATGAGTAAATTAAAAGAGTTGTGTAAAGCCATAATGTTAGTTCTGTAAAAGCCATAAATGTTCCCTGATGTCGAGATTCCGGAAAAGCCCTCATGATTCTGCCTTAACAACCTCTGTAAAAGGCCAAGATAACCGAGCACATTCTTTTGCTTTTTATAAAATGCTTCACTGAGCACTCTCTTCCTAGATTGTTCCAACAATAACCAAAAGCCTGTTTTGCTTCTGCAAAACTGCTTTGACTGGGTGCTCAACCCCCACTTCTTTTTTGCGTTTAAAACCAAACTTGTGAATTTGTTCAGAGCCACCTGATTTGGTAACTATGGTTCCCATACGGTCACCAGCTTTAAAATAAAGACTTCTTAATTTGGCTACTTAGTTGCATGGTAAAACATTTGTTTCCTCCCTGTTCAGATATAACAAAAGTAGGAAGACAAATTTGTAAACTATTACAATAAAAATCCTAGGACCTTGGACCAGTATAGGTGCTATAGATGTGTTGAGAAGTATTTGGATTCTAGATATATTAAAAGGAATTGTCAACATTTTGGGGGGCAGTTTAACATGAATGTGACTAAGTAGGCTCCAAAGGCTTCTGCCTAAGCACATTAAAGAACAGGGAAAATACATATTAAGATGGGGAAAATGCAAGAGGACAAAAGGAGTTGAAATGTAAAAGTTCAGTTTTATGGGATTTTTAGAAATCTCTTATGTATCTGCATAGTTATGTCAAGAAAGCATCTGGATACATGAGAAGATTTCAGGGTATACCTACATTTGGTGTGGGCATGCAATAGATAGCATATACATAGCATTTAAACTGATATAATCAATGAAGTTATCTAGGAAGTAAATATAAATAAAGTATAACTACACCAACAACAGCAAACAATTTAGTCCTCTCGTTACCAGAAATAAAAAGAAAAAACAATGTCAGAACTGTAAGCATAACTTAGTGCTAAAATAGTCAGATCCTGACATAGGCTGTAAAAGTTAGGGGCAGATTATGTAACATCCACATGTAAATGTTAAGTGGATTCTTTAGAGTAGAGGTTGTTGGAACGAGATTCCTAAAGCTTGTGTATTCTAAGAAGGTTCCATCTGTGGAAGGGAAACTAGGAAAACCATGCTCATGTTTCCTGAAATATAGCAAGATTATATGCCATCTGCCTCATCATTTGATTGGGAAAAAATCACCTGGAAAATAAAAATTTTAAACTTTTACCATATGGGACATTGAAGCTGATATAATACTCTCTGCTAGCTGCCCTGTTTTGAAGCCAAGAAATTATTAAGTGTCCACTGCTATTAAAAACCAGAGGGTCCAGACAAAAATGAATGGAACCATCTGTGTGAAGACATTTGAACCATCAGTGCATGTGAATATTCGGCAGTGGAAAACTTTTGGGCCCTGGCCGGTTTGCTCAGTGGTAGAGCGTTGGCCTGGGGTTCGATTCTGGTCAGTGCACACAGGAGAAGTGAACATCTGCTTCTCCATCCTCCCCTGCTCACTTCTCTTTGAAGGTCCTGTGCAAAAGTTTTGATTTTCTGGCTACTGATAGTGCTGTGAGTGTGTAGTTCTTTGTCCCAGAACCTGGAGTGTCATGTTTGTTTAAGGGCAACATCCATGAAACTATGGGAGGCTAACTTGTTATCTTCGAGGAGGGTAAAATCTCACACTCCTTCCAATTCTTGACAATATTGTCTCATCTTTAAATATATTCATTAGCTGTTCTTTCTGCTTGAAATGTCTTCTGTCATTTCACATCCTCTGAACCTAGAGATTTCTAGCTAGTTAGTTCTCTTTATTCTTTCAAATCTACATTTTAGGTATGGTGGCCTTTCTTCAGACATGTTCCCTGTCAGCAATGTAACTGGCTTTTTAATTTGTTTCCGTATATCCCATATCTTTTTTTTTTCTTTTTCAGTAAGAGGAGGGGAGACAGTGAGACAGAATCCCACATGTATCTTGACTGGGACCCACCTGGCAACCCACATCTCAAGCTGATGCTTGAATCAACTGACCTATTTTTAGTGCCTGAGGCTGATGTGCCGGAATCAACTGAGCTATCCTCAACACCCAGGCTGATATTCAAACAATTGAGCCACTGGCTGTGGGAAAAGAAGAGGGAGAGAAGGGGGGAGAGGAAGAGGAAGAGAAGCAGATGGTCACTTCTCATGTGTGCCCTGACCAGGAATCGTACCCAGGATATCCATAAACCAGGGCCGATGCTTTATCCACTAAGCCAAATGGCCAGGGCCACCCCGTATCTTAATATCAGTTTACTTTTCCTTTTATTCCTATAAAGAAAACGTCTTATTGCTTTTTTCTATGGATAATTTTTGTTAAATTTGTTTATTCTTAATGTCTCTAGATCCACATATATGTAGTTTAGCACATTGATGAATAAATAGGTTTTCAATTAATTAGTTATTAATACTTCCTGACACACACCAATGATCTCTTCAATTTTTTATTCTCATTCACTTGGGCTTTTTATCAACTATTACAAAAAGCCAAGTAACAGGTTAAGAGTATTTGTTAAGTAAAGACTTAAGAGTATTTGAGTAAATACTTTAGAGCTAATGGTGAATTTGACTTTTTGCTATAAGAAAAATTAGGTTTATTGTCATATTTATCTTGGCAAAGTAGAGTAACAAGGATAAAGTTACCACTTCTTTATATATATTTATTATGATGGGAATTTAGTGCTCTGTTCACTTTATATCTGAAATCTGAAAGATTCTCATTTTGTCTCCTGAAAGTTGTCACCTGATTAATTATTGCTTTTCACTGAGCAAGCACCAGAGTGTCATAGCTATATTTTACCCCATTAACTACAGGTTGTATATGATATACTTATATATCTACATTACATAAATTTCCTTTATGGCCCTATATGCTGTGGATTATAAAGCAACTTTCACAGATAATCCTCCTCTAGTCAGGAAATGTTGTATTCTTCTATAAGACAACATAGCACAGGGTCTCCTTGCATTTGCTCCTTTATCAGTGTAGGATAGCAGCTTAAAATTCCCTGACATTTAGCTCTGTGCCACAAACATGTGCATCCTCGGAGTTTACTGCCCAATGCACGGTACTCGATTTTGGGGAGGGAGAATGCGTTTACTTTAATTTCCAAAGTCAAATTGGACACAAAACAATACTAAAATACTTCCACAGCAGAAATAAAACTTTTTTCTAGATATGAACAAGAATTCAATTTAAAAAAACATAATAAAATAAAGACATAAAACAGAATAAATACTGGGTACAGAATATGGCTTTTCACTAAGCACGTGGTCTGATCTTTCCCCGTGGGATCCCTTATGTGTTGTCCTGCTTTTAAAACGACTGTTTCCATAGCTAGCTTCTAGCCTGAATTCTTATAAAAGTGGCCAATGTTTTCCACCATCCAAGTCTCAAATGTTCAGTTTTCAACAACTCTAACTACAACGCAAGACACACATCACAGATTTGCCAGCCCAATTTGGTTCCATTCAGTGATTCTTTTTCAGCATCAACTGAAGATGATGCCCTGTCCTTCATTGCAAAGACTGCAGTACACACACACACACACACACACAAACACATACACACATTCAACACTTCACCAAGAATAAGCATATGTGAAAACCATGCATACGTATATGTACATGTAAAACACACACATGTACATATTATTTCTATATATACATTTATTTGTAGGATATAGAAGAAAAGATTTCTCTGAAAAATATGTTAGCAGAGTTCCATTTTGCTGTATGTAGGTGGCTTTTGAGAAAGATCACAGAGCAATTTTTCTTCTTAAAAGCACCACTCTATATGATTTCTTATACCTTGGTTCACTTATTTACCTCACATCATGGTCCCTTGGGCATTAAGGTGTAATCTCTACTTTCTAGATTTGTAACACCTTTTTTCCCCTCTAATTTCTGCAGTTCCCGACAGGGTTTTAAAGATTGTAAGGCAAAATTGCTCAGTTGTAAGTACCATATCATTCTTTCACACCTGCTGTCTCTACAAAAAAAAAAAAAGTTGCAGCAGTCATATGGTACAGGTGTATTAGATGAACTTTGCAGTTCATCCCTTTCTCTCATATCTCTTCATTCAGGATTAATGACCCTTTCCTTGTGAAGTGATCATTGAGCTCTCTTCCAAGTACCACACTATCTTGCCTCGACCTTGATAATAAAAACTAATGTATAATATTTACCTTATTTTTTAACACTCAGTTTTCTTTCTATTTTAATTAACACAGTGAATTGTCAATCTCTTGGGTCTGTGGAGTCAGAACAGCTGCCTGGAACCCTCTGTGGCCGTGGAATAACTCTGAAGTTTGGGACAGCTTATCTTACCTTTTCCTTCCTCAGTTTCAACAATAGTAAAATGATGACAATAAGGATATCCATATCAAAATATTTTTATAAAGAAAAAATAAGATATTGCATATGAAAGACTGTAATTATCTGGGATAGAGTTAACACTGAGTAAAATGTTCGATTGTTTTATCATATATATGGTATCGTAGGAATATTTCATCTTCACAGATAAACACTCCATAGATATCCCTGATGACTCTAATGATGATTAAATGTACGTAATCTCTAACTGAGTTTACCAATCAAAGAGAGGCGTATGTTGTACATATGAAGGCTTTAAAATAATAACAAGAACAGATTTGGTTACTTAGAGATTTTTTGAAATGAGTCATTGGTAGGATGCAGCTGTGGTTTGATGATTTTTGTACAATATACAGTAATTAGGACTTTATCCCACTTTCATTTACTTCAAATAAGACACACTAATTGGTGGATTTCCCTTTGTGTACCAAAAGAAACTCTCTCATATACTCATTAAACACATCTAATGTAGTTTGAAAATTAAAGTAGAAAAAATAAATATTTTAACTTCAAGACAGATATCCCAAATATTTATCCTAGGGAACTAAGCCTTGCAAAATTAGCTGTCTTATCTCGGCAGTAGGCATTGACAAATACTTTACATTCCATTAGAATAAACCCTCAATATATTAAAATTGTGTTAGACTTTTTAAATTTATTTATTTGTTTATTTTTAGTGAGAGAGAGAGAAGAGAAGGGAGAGAGGAAGAGAAAAATCAGTTTGTATTTCCACTTACTTATGCGTTCATTGATTGAGTTTTGTATGTGCCTTGACTGGGGATCAAACCCACAGCCTTATTGTTTTGAGATGACACTAACCAACTAAACTACCTGGCCAAGCCATGTAGAGAAATTGAAACCCAGGTTCAAATTCTTTTTTTCTAAAAGTTATAATTAGAGCAATAAGCCTATTGCAAATTTAAATGAATTTCTGCTAAAATATTAAAATAACAGAAATAGAAAATACCTTTAGATCTTTTATATGAGTATATTCTTCTGACATTATGAAAGTCAAAAGAAAAATATATAATTTTCTGATAAAAGGAATACAGATGAATCCTATTTTTAATTTAACTGATTTACGTATATTATGAACTGAACATATCCTTATTATTGGATCACATTAAAGATGTCACTTGTTTATTATAATAAATGATGGATAGTACAAATCCATACAGTTAGCAATCTCCCTATTTCATTAATATAACAACTATTTGGTATAGTGCATATCCTTCTTCCATTTATACATGAGAAAACTAAGACTCCCTCAATTTGAAAAAGCCAGTAGGTAGTGGAAGAAACATTGAAACCCAGCTTTGTAGAAATGCAGAGTTCAGGTGTCTTCATAGGCTGCCTGGTCCCTTTGTCCCTCACGATGCAGAAGAGCACAACTAAAACTGATGGAATTTAGTTATATTAGTTTACAAAGACAGTTTCAAACACGATATCCTACAATAACTTATTTGCTCTATTGGATATTGTTACAGAATATCCAAAGTGTTTTGAAAATCCCCAAAACAAATTCAAGTAAACTAATCAACACAAGTTCACCTGGTACTTAGACATGAATAATACTAGGACAATACATGTTTCTGATTTATTGATAATGTTCAGTCTGATATACTTGGAATGAAGGACGGAGATAAATATCTAAATGAAAAATATAACTTACTTATCCCCTTTTATGAATACCCAAAAATTTCAAGGGAAAAATTAATTGTAGACAAATGCATACAAATAATCAAATAAACACGGAAACAAAATATCAGGGACACCCAAAACTGAGATACCTAAAACTGCCTTGTTCACAGTCATAAAACTATTTTAGACTGTTCTGCTTATTAATAAATCATCATTTCTGAGCACCTCTGCAAAAAAATAAATCCTGACAAACTAATTCAATTTTCTTTTAATAGATTTTTTATTCTGCAGAATGTCATAGTGATGACAAGTACTAACACAGGTTAAGATACATAAAGCAAAACTTGTCAGACATAATAGGAAGAATAGACAAATCCTAAAGAATAATGTGATATTTTAACATTTCTTTCAATGTCTGATAGAATAAACAAATAAAAACCAGTTAATTTATAGAATATTTAAACAAAATAATGAGACCAATAATCAGTTGACATATATAGACCACTTAACATTCACAATATTCATTCTTTTAAAAATTTAGTACAAAGAAATTTTATTAAAAATGCCAAATTTTGGACCACAAGGCAAGTTCTAGAAATTTTGAATGACTGAAGTAGTATCTATTATTTTCTCTGAGCCCAGGATTTGGGTTATAAACAAGATAATTTAGAAATTACCATATAAATAAAATACTACTCAGGCATAAAACAAAAACAAAAAAATCTTACGTTTTGTGACAGCATGGATACACCTGGAGAGTAGTATGCCAAGTGCAATAAGGGGTCAGAGAAAGAAAAGTATCATATTATTTCACTTATATGTAGAAACAAA
Organism: Saccopteryx bilineata; assembly: GCF_036850765.1. Classification (NCBI taxonomy): domain Eukaryota; kingdom Metazoa; phylum Chordata; class Mammalia; order Chiroptera; family Emballonuridae; genus Saccopteryx; species Saccopteryx bilineata. Next base: position 24,142,165 of record NC_089492.1, on the reverse strand, counting down.
TTAACAAAAATAAACTACCAGACAAAACAGAAACAGACTTAGATATGGAGAACAGATTGACCTCTGTCAGAAGGCATGAGGCTTGGAGGGCTGGATGAAAAAGGTAAAAAGGGATTAAGCAAAGCATAAAATAAAACTCACAGACACAGACATGCTGAGATTACAAGAGGGAAAGTGGAATGGGAGGAAGTACAACAGGCTAAAGGGGGGTAAACGGGAATGGAAGGAGACTTGACTTGGGGTGCTAAACACACAATACAGTATTAGATGATGTGTTATATAAATGTACACCTGAAGCCTGTATAATTTTATTAACTGATATTAAGCCAATAAATTCAATTTAACAAATAAATAAATATAAACACATTAAGAAAAAGAAATTCATGTCATGCATTTTAATTCTATCCAAATCCTTGATTGATATTCTTATAGTCATGGCTAATTGTATATATGGTGGATGTAAGATAGGTCTATAATTGAATCACCCTAAAGAAATTCACAAACACCCACATAGAAAAATATAATTAATAAATTTAGTTACATTGCAAGCCTCTCTGTCATAATTTTTACCATTTAACACTTTCCAGTTAATAATTGTAAGCAACAATATAAATGAACATCACTTTACCAAGGTGAGGAGAACATAGAGACTATGCTTGTTCTCTTGTGGGTTTGTCAAAATGAATATTTAATATCTTATATGTATTTTAATAGTAAATAAAAATAGTATAAGGATGAGAAATAGAAACACAAAAATAATTCTAGAGAAAATATATAAATGTTAAACACTTGAAATATACAATAATTTCACCTGACCTGTGGTGGCACAGTAAAGTGTCGACCTGGAATGCTGAGGCTGCAGGTTCAAACCCCTGGGCTTGCCTGGTCAAGGCACATAGACACATATGGGAGTTGATGCTTCCTGCTCCTCTCTCCTCCCATCTCTTTCTCTCTCTCTCTCTCTTTCTCTCTCTCTCTCTCTCCCCTCTCTAAATGAATGAATAAAATCTTTAAAAAAATATGTAATAATTTCTGGTTTAAGATTTAAGGTTAAACAAGAATCTTTATGTCCCTTTCTCTAACTCCCAATGATGTGAACACAATACTTGTTTTATAAATTATTTACTGTGGTGTGCACGTTTCTCACCACCCCAAATTCATATGTTGAAATTTTAACTCCCAAATTTAATGGTGTCAGGAGGTGGGGCCTTTGAGAGGTGATTAAGTCATGACTGTAGAGTCCTCATGAGTAAAATTAGTGCCTTATAAAAGTGACCCCACTGAACTCGCTCTCACTTTCCATCATTTGTGAACACAGCATGAAGCCACAGTCTATGAGCCAGGACAAGGGCCTTCACCAGAAGGCATCTGTGCTCGTGCTTTTATACTGGATGTTCAGCCTCCAGAACTGTGAGAATTAAGTGTTTGTTGTTTACAACCTATGCAATCTCTGTTACCTTGTCAGTAAGAGTTCAAGGTCCTTGTGCCACTAATATACCTAAGAAGCCAAAATGTCAAAAATTTAAATCTATAAGGCCATTTTTTTATGCATGAATCATTTTTCAACTTAAACTCATGTAGTTCTAGATTGAAAACAGCAATTTTACTAAAATTATTATCATCACATTTTTATGAAACATTTGTATTATTTGTCAATGTAATTAGCACTTCACAGAACATATGGTGTCAGTGGCTAGGAGCCAACTAACTAAATAATAATTAAGATTGGAAACTAAAAAAAGAGAAATAAAAATTAAAGGATTTAAAAAATGTAGAATAAGAACCCTGATAAATAAAAATAAACAGAAGATAAAAACAAGGTGTCTTCTTAATGCCGAAAGTGGAATTTTAATTTGAACTTAATAATTTTGTAAAAGTAAAATCATCTCTTCTTTTTAAAAAAAAAACTAAAGTAACTTTAACATAATTACCTTGACATTTGAAGCAAAAAATTAAAGCCTTTATTAATTTGATACTATTCTTAGTTTTCTTTTTTATATTACCAACATCAGAACGTATTTTTGATTCCAACTCAAATTTTCCATTTCAGATGATAAAAGTTTTCACAGTCATCCCTGGGAGCTTCTCAGGGTCATCAGAAGAATATACATTAATCCTTAAAAGATTTTGGAGGCTGCTTAAGCACAACTTATCCAACTGTATCAATAAAGGACCATTTACTATAGAATATCTCATCATATGGTAAGTTAATACTCTTCAAGAGCAGCACAAGTACAGATCCTTTATATCAAGGCCAAATAAAGGGGCACAATATATTGATGAGCTTATCATTTTTCCCACTTCAGGGTGAGACCAAATTAGATTTACAGTTGTGAGTACATGAAACAGAATTTATTCTTATATTAACATTTATTTATTATCATATTAACATCAATATAAACAATTCTAAATCTACTTTGACCCCAACCTGTATGTTAAAACATAATTGAAAAATAAAATTATATACACTTAAAGGTATAATGTGATGCTCTGATATATACCTTCCAAATTGTTTACCATAATTTAATTAATACACTCATCACCTCACATATCATTGTGTGTGTGTGTGTGTGTGTGTGTGTGTGTGGCTTAAGATCTACTCTCTAAGCAGATTTCAAGTATACGATACAACATTATTAACAACAATTGCCATGATGTATATTGGGTCCCCAGAACTTATCTTAACTAAAATGTATTATCCCTGAATAACATAGCCCATGGCTATTTGTAACTTCTTTGAAAAAAAGGATGTCTATTTAGGTCCTTTGCCCATTTTTAAAAATTGGATTTTTTTTATTGATTTGTATGAGACCATGCATATGAATGTTTTACCTATTTTAAATATTAATCCCTTTTTAGATATAAGTTTTGCAAGTATTTTCTTCCATTCCATAGGTTGTCTTTTCATTTTATGAATTTTCTTTGATGTACAGCAAATTTTAGTTTTATATCATCTCACTTGTTTATTTTTGCTCTTGTTGACTATACTTTTGCTTTTATACCTAAGAAATAATTTTCAAGATCAGTAATAAGCTGATATAGCTTAATTTCCCCCTGGATGTTCATGTTATTATTTATACTACTCTGCTCAAATGTTATCTGTGACTTTTTTTCTCGGAACGTGCACCTTGAATACTTTTATTTTCTCCTGTTTTTTTCTGACTCATTTATTTGCATAACATATCACAAATAACATTCTTTTGTCAACGATTCTATATTTTTTCCTCTCCCACTAGAATGTAAGCTCCATATAAGCAGAGATATTTATGTTTTGTTCTTCACAGTATTCTTCCTGTGTAACAAGTGCCTAGAAAGTAATAACTGCTCAAAAAATTATTGAAACAAGTGATTGAAAAAGGAAAGAAAGAAGGAAAAGAAGGAAGGAGGAAGGAAGAAGGAAGAAGGAAGAAGAAATTTCTCTAATGTGATCTAAAAAACGCTTTCTAAGCAAAAAATAGATATCATTGTGGAGAGAGCAAAAACATATTCTAACTTACCCTTATAATTCTTAGGTTCACATTTTCTGTGTCTTTCATGCTGGGCATCTTGTGGTTATTTGTACTTTTGAAGCAACTAACATTTCTGTAGTCTCTCTTTTTTGATGGGAAAGTTAATTTGTTACCTAAAAAAAAAATCCCTCACTCATTTTTCAGTCAACTCTCTCTATATTAGGTAAGTATAAGTACTCTAAGACAATTCCATATGACCCAAGAAACTGCTCTGAAATAGTCAATTATATTTTTTGCTAATTTTTTTGTTTACTGTCATGAAGACTAGTAATATTAAATATAAAACCATTGACAATGATTATTACTAAAAAAACATATTTCAGTGGCTATAAATACTGAAATTTATCTACCTAAAGGGGAAAGTGTATTTCCATGATAAATATTGAGGCTCCACTGCACCACAGTTCTTATTCTCTGGCAACATCTGTGTTTCAATTTATCATCTAGTGTCAGAAGGATGCCCATATCTGTGACAAATTTCAAATTAAAATAATTACCCTGGTAGATTTTTATTCATTTACATTTGATTGAGAAATAGAAGGATGTGGACATTGATTAATTTATCTCTAAGGAGAGCTAAATGTTACATCCTTCTAGCACTACCTCATAAATATATATTGAGTGCCTAAAATAGGTGTTTTATTAAACACTGGAGAAGTACAATGGTGAATTATGCACAAAATAAGGAAAGTTTTCCTTAGTATATTGCTGCTTTTAAAATTTCAGTTCTCTATCTCAAAATTCAATAATATTCACTATGAACACAAACACATTTACTTGTGTGTGACACAGATGTTGTCAACATTATATATCATTGTTCTATGGGACTTTCTTTCTTAATACTTCAAGGTTATTAAAATCTGATTGAATTACCAAGTAGCCTTAAACTTCTATTATTACTCCCTTTACAAACCAAGCTGTGTAAGAAAATCAAGCCCATATAGAAAGGTTAGAATAATAACAACATCTAGACAGCACTTACTATGCTCCATCCACAGTTCTATATTCTTAATATCTATTAACTCAGTCTTCTTTGAATAAAGTCATTTGAGTCTCAAAGAACCTATGTGAAGCAATTATTATCACTATTATTCTTATTTTAGAGATGATGAAACTGGGACCGAATAACAGTAAATTAACTTGCTCAAGGTCAGACAACAAGCAAATGGCAGAGCAGATTATTGAAGCCAGATAGTGTGGCTACAAGATGAATTGCTTAAGAGACTTGAAAATGTGCACAGATAATGAGCAGCTAGAATGTTAAGTCAGAAAGATAAGAGACTTTGGTGTTAGGTACACCTTGATTTGAATCTCACTCAGGTACTTTCAAGCTGTGAACTTCCCAGCAAGTCAATTAAGCATGACAAGAGTTTCAATGTTCTCATATGTAAAAGAGTGATAATTGAGAGTTGTGGTGAGAATTAGAAATCACATTTAATGATCCAGTGTCTGACATAAATCAGGGAAGTGTCCAGGGATATTTTTACTAGCAACTTTGCTTTTGGATACCTGAAGGCCATTCATATTTCTATATTGTAATGACATTATTTCATTATTTCTCTTGGTCTTAGCCTGTGTTAAAGACAACAGGCCCAAGATGGAGTGGCTTGTGGTAAGCTCATGTCACCTCATAGAGTTTTAGTTTAATTACAGTCTTGGCTCTTCCAGCATTGGAATTGTAAAGCAGTCAGTAAGGAATGGCCTGATTACCTTCAGTTAGGAAATCTGCCCCATAGACCCCTCCCATCCCCATTAAGGATAGCAACTTTGCAGTTCCAATCCACTTCTTGCTTAGTATAACTTCCTTATTCCTGTTCCTTTCTGCCTACAAATTCTCTTGCCTTATAAGGCCCTTTGGAATTCCTTTCTATCTGATAGTTTGGATGCTGCCTGATGCATAAATGAGTGACTAAAGCCAATACGATATTTAAAATCCACTCAGTTGAAAAAATTTTAACACCTATAATTAAGAGCTTTTGTGTTGAGAACAGAAAATTAAACTTTAATTTCCCACAGATATTCAAAGGGTATATAAATAATTGTGGAATTGTTTTCATATTTATCCCTAGCCTTTTTTCTGGATAGGAATTTCTGGAGAATATTCTGGATAGTTATGTTTTTAATGTTAGTGGTGACTGTGACAAAAATATTTATAAGGCTAACCACTCCACTATTTACATCTTAAGTAGTATTTTATTAATTGACATTACTTTTCTTATTTGTCTTTAATTAGGGGAGATTTTTATTTTTTAATAATAGATTTATTTTTTATTTATCTTTAGCTATTTCCAAGATGAAAAGTAAGTACAGCTTTTAAAATGATCAATGATGAATGTGAACACAGAGCTAGTATATTATCTACGAAAATTAATAAAGTTGAAAAGTATGAAGAATTTATTGAGCATACTTTTAATTTTAAAGTTATGTATTTAAACCTTGAGAAAGCTATACTTTTCTCTTTTTAGATTTTGTTTCCCGCTGTGGGTAGCTCACTGGACAAAGCACCACTCTGGCACACAGGTTGATCCCCCTGTCAGGACACGTAGGAGAAGCACTTCAAGGAGTACACAACTAAATGCAATAACTAAATGAAACAATGAGTTGATGTTTCCTCCCCCTTCTCTCTCTCTTTCCCTCAAATCAATGGTAAAAATAAAATAAAATAAAAAAAATATTTAAATTGATGAAAAAGCACAGCAATTTTTTCAACTTTTGTACAAATTTTTATTCCTGCCAAAATACAGGTCCTTGTCAGAGAACGTTAGGAAATTATTGTAGTGTAAGCAGATGAAAGAAAGAGAAAGAGAGAAATATTTGCTAAATTCACTTATAATGTTTGAAGGAGTATACAGCTATGTAGGAACAGAGAAAAAGGTGGGGATGTGATGTTGCAGTGATAGAAGTTTAGAACATGTTTTATCTCACATTGTCATTCCACAAAATTTCCTTCATATTTGAAGATAGTACTGATGGTATATGCTAGGAGAATTTCTCAACTTGGGCACTTAGCATGATATAATATGAAGATTTCAGCTTATTGCATTCAGACTATTTGCCTCTACTTTACATATATGGCAGGATGAAACCAGCCAAAGTATAATAAGTTTCTCCTGAACCTATCACACTATAATGTAGTTCTACATTGTTAAAGGAAAATACCTACTCATGATACTTGTTGAAGAACAGTAAGGTAGACTTTATTCAGGACTGTGGCAATAGATACAGGTATTACCGCAATGGAGTTTTGCAGTAAGACAGAGTTTGGGTTCAATTCTAAAAAATAACAAAGAAAGTGGCTATTTTTAGCCAAGAAGCAGGGTGAGGAAGGTCTGTGGATGGAAAAGTACTAAAATTAGGGGTAGGGGAGGATTCTGGCTAAAGAGACCTAACAGCTTTCTTGCTCAAGGCAGGCCAGGGTGATCAAATATTACCTCAGGGATAATGCAATGAGAAGTTTGGTCAGATATTGAAGGTGATTAGACATTAACGGTGGGCAACTAGAGCTAAATGAAGTTGGCAGGATTCTGTCTAAAATCAGGCTCTTGAGAATGTGCCTAATGATGGGGATTAGGTGCTCAAAGGATCTTGACTAGAATTGATCAAGCAGAAAATCTTTGCCAATCAAGTATTTCAAAAATAGCAGATTTCTTTTTCTCGGGAAACAAACAAACAAACAACCCCTCCCCAAAACTCTTATATTAACATGGGTAATAAAGTACTTTAAAAATATTATATAATTTAAATTTCTTTTCAATGAATGGTATTAAGCATTACAATCTTGTTTATTCATGGTTATATATTTTTAGTTTTTACCAGTTAATTGTACTTACTAAAAATTTTTCAAAAAGTTAGGATCAGCAGTATAATAACCTTATCAATGTTAAATTTTATCACTATTTAACTGAGATATTTCCCCCAAAATTTGAATAATTTAGCCCCAAATAGGTAAAATTAGTAAAAAAAATTATTCAAACTGTTAGAATAAATCAAGAGCTTTAATCTTACACACTACCCCATAATCAAAAGAAAATTGAAATGATATTAATATCTAACAAAATATGTTCTGAGCAATAAATATTATTAGAGATAAAGAAGGATGTTATATAATGATAAAGAGGTCAATTATAGAAGAAAATAGATAACCTAAATTACACCATCAACCACCTTGACCTGATGCACATTTATAGGACTTATATTATTATTAGGCTATACAGTTTTTCAAGTGCTTGAAATATTCTCTATTATACATTACATTGTGAGCTACAAAACAAACCCGAAGAAAGATCTTATTTTTTAAGGTTTTTATTTATTGATTTTTTTTTTTAGATAGAAGAGAGAGAAAGAGAGAGAAGTGAGGAGAGGAAGAATAGCAGGAAGCATCAACTCGTAGTAGTTGCTTCTTGTATGGGCTTTGACTGGGCAAGCCTGGGGTTTTGAACTGGTGACCTCAGCATTCCAAGTATATGCTTTATTCACACTACCACCACAGGTTAGACCCAAAGACATTATAGAATAGAAAAAACAAAAAGTATGTTCTCAGATTATAATGTAATTAGATTTTTTTTTGTATTTTTCCAAAGTTGGAAACGGGGAGGCAGTCAGACAGACTCCCGCATGCACCCGACCGACCGGGATCCACCCGGCATGCCCCCCAGGGGGCGATTCTCTGCCCATCTGGGGCGTCGCTCTGCTGCAATCAGAGCCATTCTAGCGCCTGAGGCAGAGGTCACAGAGCCATCCTCAGCACCCGGGCCAACTTTGCTCCAATGGAGTCTCGGCTGCGGGAGGGTAAGAGAGAGACAGAGAGGAAGGAGAGGGGGAGAGGTGGAGAAGAAGATGGGCACTTCTCCTGTGTGCCCTGGCCAGGAATCGAACCTGGGACTTCTGCACGCCAGGCCGATGCTCTACCACTGAGTCAACCAGCCAGAGCCTATAATGTAATTAAACTAGAAATCAATAATGAAAAGATAGTGGGAAAATTAAAAATTTCTGGAAATTAACCACCACTGTTCTAAGTTATTTATGGATCCAAGTGGAAAACACAAAAGAAATTTTTTAAAAAATATTTTGAGCCAAAAAATAAAAAAATGCAACATGTCAAAGTTTGTAGAATTGCTAAAGCAGTTCTTGAGTGGGAATTATAGCATGAAATGCATATATTAGGGGAAAATATCTATATCAATAACTTAAATTTCTACATTATAAAGCTAAAAAAAGGTGTTAACAAAACTATAACTTCTCATTACCAATAATCAAAATATGGAATAACTTTATTTGCTACTTTTTGTAAGTCCCAATTCTAAACCTATGTCAGACCACCCCTTCCCCCCCAAAATACCTGTTACTTATATCTGCTTGAAGACTACAAGTACTGATATACTGCATTTGAAGATAATCTATACATCTACTAACATAAATTGTTTGGTATTGTTCAGTAATTTTCTTATTAATTTTTTGCTACATTCGTATATTTGCAATGGTCATTCCAACTCCTGTCTAAAAAACAAAATAATGTAATATATCATTTTTATTTTAAATATTTCTTAACATTTATCTTTCTTCCCCAATAGCTTCCTTATCTCCCAGAATAAAACCTTTTGGGAAAAGAGTAGTAGTAACATCTTATTTAAATTGAGTTATCATAGTGTTACCTCTAATTGCCAGCTTCCTGAAAGCAGATTGAAACACAGGAATATTTTTCTCAAGATGGACAGAAAAAGAACTCCCATTATAAAAAGTTCTGTGTACTTTGCTCGCTCATGCACATATTTAATGACAATGAAAGCATCACTTGATTTCAAAATTTCAGTTATTATAGAAGGGAAATGGGATGTTTCAGTAAAAGTTTAGCATTATAGCATATGATTTACTAGAAATGCCTAAGATACAAGGTAGTTTTTCTACTGCTAATGTAAGAAAAGCAAAGTTTGTGACTAAAAATAGGAAGCTTTCCTTTTCATCTCTCCTCAGATTCACTCTGTTACTTCTGGCCCTCTCATTTCCAAGCAGCCTCCTCTAGTCCCTGTATTTAGAGATGCAGCTGGCTGATATTTTGTTTCAATAGCCGCATGAAGTAGCCCTGGTGTTTCTGGAAAACAGTGGATGGATTTTTAAAAACTAGTTCGTAAGGTTTATCAGGGGGTGACTGAACTATTTAAGATATCAAAAATATTTTGAGATAGCCAAAACTGAATTAGACTTGGGGACTGGACAGTTTTCCAAGAATGAATGGTAACAATCACATTAACTCTTAAACATATTTACAGATTTATTATGTTGTTTATAGCTGTCATTCTATAAAAGTTCACATGCCAGGAAATCGTGAATCTCATGCTAAAACATGCAGATTTTCTAAGACCAAGGCAAAGCTCTGGATTGTGTCTAATTTATCATTCTACCATCTGTTTAACACGGATTTATCCCAGAAGTTACTGGCTCGGAGTAAGTAATCTTTAAAACCTCTATTCAGTCTGAACGGTGATCTCTAAAGTTTTTATCCATAGAGCCTCTGTAGGACTTCTGTGCCTTAGCAAGCAACATCCTTAATACAAATTCAAAGCAAAGAGCAAAACAACAAAAAGGATTTATATCCAGCTGTGGCTGAATTGTAGCTTATCATTTTAGCTTTTCCTTCTACAGATCCAAGTATTACAAAATGAACAGCTTGCATGGGCAATGCTTCCCTTTCCTTATTACCCATGCTCAGTTGCAAACTGCCAGGAAGGAGGTTTTTATCTTAAAGGGATGCCTGACTACAGAACCGAGGTTAATTTACTTAAATTGCAAATCATGCTTATAGCACTGGATCCCTAGTAGTCTGATAATAAGATCTAAATTATTGTTGATACTCCCAGAGGGTACCATACTTAATGCTTTGAACAGCTATGAAGTGCTAGGATGGTATAATTAAATTATTTTTATATTCTCCTCTTGTATATTTTGCTTTGTAGTAGGAAAACATAAAACACCAGGTTTTCACTTGTCATAAACATTATGTTTCAGTCTATCTGTATTTGTAATGCACTCTATCCTTCATGTACATATTACATTTAAGTTTCCATATTAACTCTGAGGATATAAACGTATAGCTGTTTCTAGGCTAAACACGATTGAAAAACGAAGCAAAGCTGATGCAAGGGATCTCGGAGTGTATTTGATGGTAGACTTTTCATGAGACATATGGAGCTGTGAGAGTTTATTTTTGAGAAGAGACATCATTAGAAAAACTTGCATGTAGAACAGCAAGACTAAAGAAGGACAATTGAAGTTTGAGAAATAATAAAAGAAACAGGTACATTGCTTAAGCAAATTATAGTAAAATCTAAAGAGGGTATCATTTGGAACTTCAGAAATAGAGGTGAAGAGAAACATACTTATTGGTTCCTGTTGTACAGAATATAAAATACAGTTCAAGTATAGAAAAGCTTCGGTAGGCTCATGTATAATAGATATGTCTTGCACAGTTTTGGAAAGATAGAACTTTGCATATTAAGACAACCTCTTATGTTTGTTACCTCAGAAGAGGCAGTGTCCCTCCTTACAAGTTCCCTATGTCATTGTTTGATCTACCAGTTTGTCAGCCAAGGCACCCAGGCAAAGTCAGTTTACAGTGTAAAAGTTAGAAGGATATTACTATTTCTGTGTTAGTTAAAATTATTATTGTTGAGTGCAGAGATAGCTTATGCAAATTAGCAAATTTCTTAGATTTCTGGTTCTTCTGGAAAAAGGTTCTACTAAGGAAAGAGCTGCCATTCTGCTGACCTTCAATAAGACCTGGACAAAGACATTTGAAAGTTCTCAGGGATCTTCTCTCTGTCTGATCTCCTTTATGATTCAGATATGTCTACATAGGTGAAATGCCAAAACTTAAACAATGATGATAGAATATATTTGAATAACACCCAAGGTCTTGCTTTCTTCCAGAAACTATACCACTTCTGAAATCATTTCAAGCACTGATTCTCTGATGTCCCATTGATTTCTATAGTGCCACCATGGCAAATATTTAACCTCATTGGAATTTCAGTTACATTGGCTCCAACTACTTTTAGGGTCTACAGCTTCCATTTTGTATTTTCTTCCTTATAAAGTTCATATTTCAAGTCACATAACTATAAACACACCCTGACAGATATCTTGAACTCTTTTCTCTCTATCATTCCCTCTCTCTTTCTCTCATCTCTCATCTTTCTCATTTTATTCACAAGAAGAAACTCCAATTCTGGTTCAATTTTTTTCTGCATTCTCCATGTTTTCATCTTAAGAGTTAATTGTTGCTGAAGAAAATGTCACAGCTAAATACAGTGATTTAATTTTAAATTCATTATCTCAACGTCATCGAATCTATGTTGGTTGCCTAAGCTGACTTCCCTATGATTTGATATATCTACATTATAACTTCTCCTTTTTCCTCAAACTTCCAATTACAGGTACTGATAGACTTACAACCTATGTAACTTACGACCATTCGACTTTATGACAACAATTGCTAGCCACTACTGCTCCACGTCTGGCAGCTGGGCGTATGACAGTGTGGACCAGCTTCTGGCAGCACTACCATTTCCACATGCACCATTTCAACTGTTATCCCAAACTCAGTACAGAAATTTGTGTTTTGTGTCTTGGATATTTTTTATCAAACCCCTCCCAAGATGTCTACCAAGAGGAAATTGTCTTTGTCTACACCTCAGCCTTTCAAGAAGGAAAGAAAGGTCATCGATCTCAACATGAAAATGAAGGTAATTAAGCAGTACAAAGGAGGAAAGAAAGTTATGATAAAATGTGACTTAAAGATTTTTTTTTTTTTTACAGAGACAGAGAGAGAGTCAGAGAGAGGGATAGACAGACAGGAATAGAGAGAGATGAGAAGCATCAATTATCAGTTTTTCATTGCGACATCTTAGTTGTTCATTGATTGCTTTCTCATATGTGCCTTGACCATGGGCCTTCAGCAGACTGAGTAACCCCTTGCTCAAGCCAGCAACCTTGGGTCCAAGCTGGTGAGCTTTGCTCAAACCAGATGAGCCTGCGCTCAAGCTGGCAACCTCAGGGTCTCAAACCTGGGTCCTCCGCATTTCAGTCCAATGCTTCATCCACTGCACCACTGCCTGGTCAGGCGACTTAAAGATTTTTATAACATCATTTCACAGTACTGTACATATGGCCTACTCAACTTACGAGCAAATCGTGTTACGACCAGTCTGTCGGAACTAATCATGGTCGTAAGTCGAGCACTAGCTGTATGTATATTTGACTAATGACCTATCCTCATATTTCATTAAGAAAATGAAAGGTATCAGATGCATCCATGTGTATATGTCTAACTTCTTGATTCTTTACTTGGTTTCTCTGGCTTCCCTCTTGTTAAAATGAACCACTTTTATTTTCTTACAAGTTACAAATTCTTCTTCTTGAGCCTGATCTCATCCACTTTTTTTTTCTCACAGACATTGTCCCTCAGATATCCTCTCTATCCCCATCCATAGTGCATCTCCTACATACACCAATATTCTAATAAACATGCCATCATGCTGTAGTATATCTCATCATGGAAAACAAAACAGAAATGCTTTAGCCCACATATCTCCTATTACTCATTTATTTGGCTCCCATTACAGACAAATTTTCAAATAAATGTTCTGATTTAAAAACTGTCCCTCACACACACCTATATTTATATTCTCTGTTTCAAAAGAACAACAAACTGGTCTTTTGTTTTACTTATCACTAAAATATTCTGTCCCATGTAATTAACAACATCTAACAGTATTATCCTCAGATTCTTAGAATTTTTCACAGCTTTTAATATCAGTGGCCACTCAATTCTATTGAAAATCCTTCTTTGTTTGGAACCCTGCCCTCTTGTGTTTATTCCCTTACAATGGACTTTGTTCTCTGCCTCTATTATTACCTCTTTCTTTTCTTCTTAATTCTGTATATTGAAGCTTTCCAAATATTTACCTTGGGAACTATTCTTTTTGATTTGTCCAAAATTTTTCTCCATGAGATTACTACAAATTCCAGAGATTGAAATAGTGTTAAGAACTAGTACTTCTCAAATACATCTTTAGCCAATATCTCTCATTATAGTTATACTTGCTATCCAGTTATCCATTTGCTATTTTCTACTTGAAACTGTGGAGAAAATCTCAAAGGTAAATTATCCAAAACAAGGCACTCAATTCCCACAGTAGAAAATGACACCACCAACATCCCTGACTGAGCTCAGAAATAGATTTTTTCTAATCCTTTTTATTCCACCTCTACTTTTTATAAAGTTCTGTTTCTTCTATCTCTCAAGATCTATTTTGTTTCTATCTCTATTGATTTTCACTACCATTGACTTCAGCCTAAGTCACCATTATCTAGCATTCCTCCAAATTTATCTTCTTTCTTCCAAGTTATTTTACATATCTCCAATAGATTCTGACAGAACAAAAGGAGTAATCTATTAAAACAATAACAACAGAACAAAATAAAAACTATATAAATGTTCACCATTAAATCTATGTCAATGGCTTCTTATTGATAAAATCCAAACTTTTTATCAGGGATTTTAAGACCTTGCTTGCATGGTCTGAAGCTCACATAATACTAGTCTCTCTTTACCTGTTATACTCCTGATGGTTCTCTTTTCTTTAAATATACCAAGACCTTTTTGAATTTAGAACATTTGCATACTGTTTTTACTAATGCTGTTATTTTTTCTCCAAGTCTTTACAAAGTTCTCTCAAGTTTTTCACCTTGCAATCTGTATCATTTTATCTATATTTACCTACAAATAATATAAACTTTAGTCACACTGGTCTATAAAAGAAAAAAAATTGACCTATGTGCTGTAAATCCAGATGGAATGCTAACTTCCAGTTAAATTCAATAGCATCAGCATTATTTCTCGATTATTCTCTAAGACTTACTTCTATGGGTGGCTTTAATTTTAAAGTGTTTACAAATCGCTACAGCATTTACAGGTTTTATAGCTATATACCATATGATCATATATGAGACACAGATTCTTCTGTGCTGCTTCTATGTAAAGAACTGGGTATTTTTTAATATCCTCAGAAAAGCAACTTTATTCTGAAAAACCAGAGTTCACAATATTTCCTGTACCAATGCCTACAAAACAGAACATATCAGGAAATGTCTTAATTAATCAGCTGCCTCTCTCCTAGGTGCTGTTAGCATCCCTCAATATGTATGAGTTGTAGTTCTACAAAGTTAGTGTTATTCCAGGTAAATAACCTCTAGAGCTCTTTATACAGCACAGTGCCTACAGCTATTAATACTGTTTTGTATATTTGAAATTTGCTAAAGAGTAGATATTACATTACTTCTTTATAAATCATAATAATACTAGCAAGAGATAATTTTGGGAGGTGATGGATATATCTGTGGCTTTGATTATGGTGATGGTTTCTAGGGTGAATGATTAATCCCAAACTCATCAAGTTTTATACACATTAACTGTATCAAACTTTTTACATGGCAATAATACTTCAAAAAAATGCTTTAAAAAGAAAAGAAATGGCCTGATCAGATGGTGGTACAGTGGATAGAGTGTGGGCCTGGAACACAGAGGACCCAGGTACAAAACCCCAGGGTTGCTAGCTTGAGTGTGGGATCACCAGGTTGAGCACAGGGTACCTGGCTTGAGCATGGGATCATAGACATGACTCCATGGTTGCTGGCTTGAGTCCAAAGATCTCTGGCTTAAGCCCAAGGTCACTGGCTTGAGCAAGAGATCACTCTCTCTGCTGTAGCCTCCCAGTCAAGGCACATATGAGAAAGCAATCAATGAGCAAATAACGTTCCATAATGAAGAATTTATGCTACTCATCTCTCTCCCTTCCTTTCTCTCTCTCTCTCTCTCTCTCTCTCTGGCTTTCTCACTAAAAAAAAAGAAAAGGAAATGAACTCCAGTTACTTGCAGCAATATAACATCAGTGAAATAATAATGGTCTAAAGACCTACCTACATGCAACATCATATAGTTCTAAAACTGAAAAGAGCTAATAAGTACAAACACACACAAAATTTCATACTTTTTAGGAAATGAAGTAAAAGTATAATGAGCATGGAATTTAAATTATCATTTACTTCAGGTTAGGAAATCAAGTGGTTGTGATTGAGAGCTGCATAGTTAGATTAATATTATTGTTCAGCTTTTGGCTTTTGTGTTGATTGCTAAAACTAAAACCATGGGAGTTTGGGACAGTATTAAAAATATTAAATGACTTCTGAATACAAAGCAAACTATGAATGATCTGAGTATCAGGAACACGGATGTCATGATTATATAATTAAACCATATGGTCCAAAGCAGAAATTTTTTTTAAAAAAATTAGAGAACAATTTCTAATTCCTTTTAATTATAGCTTTTAAGATTTGCATTTTTAAAAATATGTTTATTCTTAAATACAGAAAAGCGAATCAATGCCACTTACTAAAGATAATAATTAGTGATTAATATCATGAGTTATTGCCTATTTTATATAACAAAGTTTTATAAGAAAAAACAAACTATCCTTTCTTATCTGTAAAAAATAAAGGCTATATTCTGTAAAGAAATGGATATAAAATAAATATATATTCATGAAATAATACCATATGGCTTTTTAAAAATTGAATCACGTAATACTTACCTCTATTAAAAAAATAACCCAAAGCCTGAACTTGCTTCTCTGATAAACACAATAAACTCTGAGAAAAATATCTGGACATTCTTGTATCTATTAAATAAATAAATGAACATCTGTACAATTATTTTAAAAGTTAAAACAGTTTTTAAAAAATATATATTTATTATATTACAAAATCAACCTCTGAAAGAATTAATTGAAAAGTTGAATTTCTAAAATAAAGTAGAAAATCTTCAAAATCTGTAATTACATTTTGGCATAAGGTGATTTACTAAGTTAGAGTCTAAAGAGATTTACAGGTATAATTATTTTTTTTTTCATTTTTTTTTTCCCAAAGCTGGAAACTGGGAGGCAGTCAGACAGACTCCCGCATGCGCCTGACCGGGAATCCACCCGGCATGCCCACCAGGGGGCGATGCTTTGTCCCTCTGGGGTGTCGCCCTGTTGCGTCCAGAGCCATTCCAGTGCCTGAGGCAGAGACCACAGAGCCATCCCCAGCACCCGGGCCATCTTTGCTCCAATAGAGCCTCGCTGCTGGAGGGGAAGAGAGAGACAGAGAGGAAGGAGAGGGGGTGGGGTGGAGAAGCAAATGGGTGCCTCTCCTGTGTGCCCTGCCCGGGAATCAAACCCGGGACTCCTGCATGCCAGGCCGACGCTCTACCGCTGAGCCAACCGGCCAGGGCCTACAGGTATAATTATTATTCCTAAAGGAATAATAAAGATGGAACAGATTATCAACAAATATCATAACTGTGCCTACATTGTCACTCATCTAGGTATGACCAGAGCTTGTATCCCTCTGTTTTGCATAGCTCAAGTTCTCTCTCACACTTATGAACTATTACATGAATAGACAGTCATAATCATAATCATAATGAATAATGACAACTGTGACATTAGTGAAACAGGAGGTTGAAAACTGCATTATTCTAACAGATGAGAAAGAGAATTATGCTTTAGGAGAGGGATTGTCACTGTTTATGACAATAAGTTGGAAAGCTACATGGAAATGGAAGATGAAGTTCTGAGAATATTGACTGAAAAAAGGCATGAACCAAATGAGTTAGCTTAATTGCTCTGTGTGAAGAATTTACACTTAGATGAGGAATGATAGAGCACAAAATAATTTGCTTGTGTGTGTGTGTAGTGAGTGGGTAGATATAAGATTGAGAAGTAGGTAATATATAAGGAGGCAAGATACAGTAGTAGAAGGCATTGACCAAATTCACTTCCCAGACCTGGTATGGCCACAGGTATTATGAGAGTAAAGAAGTCTAATATGCAATATTAATTTGTTGTATTTCCTGTAATGCAATAACTGATTCTCTGAACTCTAATTCTGACACTTATAACTGTAGTGACTTGGGGTTTAAAGTGTAAGGCTGCAAGAAGACAGTTTTGATGTCCATGCTGATGTAGAATCATTTTATCTGAAGGTTCAGTTTATGACCATCACCAAGGTGAACAGTATCTGCAACTGAGCTTTAGAGTTGCAATAAAGCTGCAGTTTAGGGGTAATTCGGGACATTACATGGACCAGCCTTCTTTTCTCAAATACACTAGAGGGAAGTGAGTTTAGAAAAGGGCAACACTGACATCTGGGTTACAGTGTTGTAACCACCATTGAACAGACGGAGAATGACTTCATTATTTCAGGAATTCCTATTTGTATTGATACATAGTTAAACCAAAAAGTTCTATTATGTCATTTAGAATGCTTCCAAACACAACTTCATTCCAAGGAGGATCATCACAGTATGTTATAATCCACAGGATGTGAGCATTAAATTGCGCAGCCTTGTAGAGGAAACTTTCAGTCTGCAAATAGTAGTTCATATTGAGGGTGAGGGGTAGGAACAGGCTAAGTGGGATTGGGTAGGAAAGCCATATTAAGAGGTGAGCTTGCTTTAAAAATTGAGATTCAGAAAACAACCAAAGATGAGAAAGCTTTTGAGTCATGTTCTTCTACATGCAATAATCCATCTGTCAGATGATTTTTTTTATTCATTTAAAGGCTGGCACGTTCATTAACTCCACCACCTACTCAAATGCCCCATCTGCAGTAAAATTAGGCAACTTTGCCAAGGGCATTCCAGGCAGAGGACATCTGAAGAACACATTTGTATTCCAAAAGAGCGCACATAAAATCATGTCATCTCAAATTCTGACTAATATACAGACATAAGCAACAACCCTTAAGATGAGAAAAATAAGTACTGTTGCTGGGTTCTAAAAAGTAAATCAGAAACTTTCTGCATCTGAAGACTGACAGGAAATAATAATAATAATAAAAAACAATCCAGCATAGTTAGGTTATCAAGTGCAATAGCAGAAATAACAGATTAGAATGAAATGTAGGTGTGTAGGACGGTGTCTAAGATAATAAACATATGAGGCTTTAATCAAAACTAGATAAACTAATCTTACTATTTCTATATGGAAGTATCACCTTATATTCTTTTTAAATTGGTTTATTTTTTATTGATTTGTTGGGGTGATATTAGTTAATGAAATAGTATAGATTTCAGGTGTACAATCCTATAATACGTTATTTGTATATTATATTGTGTGTTCACCACAATAAGTCTCTTTCTATCATCATTTATTCCCCCATTTCCCTCTTCTATCTCTCTCTCTTTTTTAATTAAGTGAGAGTTGAGGTGGCAGAGTAACAGACTCCTGCATGTGCTGGAACAGGATCCACCCAGCAAGCTCCCAACCAGGTAAGGCTTGGGCCACTGCCTGTTGCTTGGCAACCAAGCTATTTTAGTGCCTGAGGGAGGTTGTGGAGCCATATTCAGTGCCTGGGGCCAACTTGATCAAACCATTCAAGCCATGGCTATGGAAGAAGAAGAGAGAGAGATGGGAGAGGGGTGGAGAAGTAGATGGTCTTTTCTTCTATGTGCCCTGACCAGGAATCAAACCCAGAACTTCCACATGCCAAGCCTCTATTGTTGAGCAAACTGGCCAGGGCTCTCCTACCTCTTCTACTGCATTTTCCCTCTAATAATCACCAAACTGTTGTCTGTTTCTATGAGTTTTTTGGGGGGTTTTATGCTTAATTTCTTCACCTTTCTCATTCAGGCCTGAAGTTTCTCTTCCCTCTAACAGCTGTCAGTGTGTTCTTTGAGTCTGATTCTATTTTGTTTGCTGGTTTATTTTTTTCATTAGATTATACATATGACTGATTTAGTTCACTTATCATAATATTCTCCAGGTCCATCCATGCTTTTGCAAAGGACAAAATTTTCTCCTTTTTTTTTTACAGCTTATTATTCCATTGTGTAAAGGCACCACAAATTTTTTAATCACTCATCTAATGATGGACACTTGGATGGCTTTCAGATATTGGCCATTATAAATAACACTGCAATGAACATGGGATGCATATAGGCCTTAAAAATTAGTGTGCTGTACTTTTTCAGATATATTTCCAGAAGTGGAATCACTGGGTCATAAGAAAGTTCCATTTTTTGTTTTTTGAGATAACTTCATACTGTTTCCACAGTGGATGCACCAATCTGCATTTCCACCAAAAATGCATGAGGGTTTCCTTTTCTCCATATCTTCACAAACACTTGTTTGGTGATTTCTTGATGATAGCCATTCTGATAGGAGTGAAGTAATATGGTTGGTCCCCTCATAACCCAATAATTATTAACTGCCTCATGGCACAATTTTGAGGAAAAAGGTATAAATCCATATCAAATAACTTAGTATGACACATATTAAATGTTAGCTATTATAATTTTTAATATTATCCAAAATATTCCAAACATTATATATAACTAATTTAAGTACAAAGAAGTTTAAAAGAGTTTTATGTCTCCTGTATATCATTTTATGACAACTAACATATTGTATAAGTGTGAATGGTTTTTCAAATCAGGGTACATGCTAGATAGAACAAACATATTTTGTTCTTGAAAAATATTATAAATGTGTAACATTATATCCTCTCAAACTCATCTCAATTAGTTACACTATACTAGAAAATATTTAGTAAAACAAAAACCTCAATAGGAGTGGAGATGTTTAATTTTAATAATAAAAAGGTATGATTACCTTATTGTATGATTTTTAGTGTTTGAATAAACAAGTAGATTTTAACAAATAAAATGTTTTACTGTATTTTGAAGAATATAAATATTCTAATGATCATTTGATCCCTATATTTTCTATTAAGAATTGTAAGTTTCACCTGACCAGGAGGTGGCGCAGTGGATAGAGTGTCGGACTGGGATGTGGAAGACCCAGGTTCAAGACCCTGAGGTTGCCAGCTTGAGCTCAAACTCATCTGGTTTGAGCAAAGCTCACCAGCTTGGACCCAAGGTCGCTGGCTCGAGCAAGGAGTTACTTCGTCTGCCCCAGGCCCGCGATCAAGGCACATATGAGAAAGCAATCAATGAAAAACTAAGGTGTCACAATGAAAAACTGATGATTGATGCTTCTCATCTCTCTCTGTTCCTGGTTCCTGTCTGTCTGTCTCTATCTATCCCTCTTTCTGACTCTCTCTCTATGTCTCTGTAAAAAAAAAAAAAAAGAATTGTAAGTTTCAGTATATAGGTCCTTCACGTCCTCTGTTAAGTTTTTTCCTAAGTATTTTATTATTCTTGTTTCAATTTCAAAAGGCATTGTTGTTTTTTTTCTGAAATTTTATTATTAGTATGTAGAAACACAATGATTTTTGCACATTGATTTAAGTATTGTGGAGTGTTTTGTAAATTATTAAAGGAAATTGAAGAAGGCGCACAGAAATATTTTGTGTTCATGGACTGGGAGAAAGCAATGTAGTTAAAATGGCTATATTACCCAAAGCAATATTCAGGTTTAATGCAATCCCCATCAAAATCCCAATGGTACTTTTAAAACAAATGAAACAAAACTCTTCAGATTTGTATGGAACCACACAAGACCACAAATAGCCAAAGCTGAGGTATTGTACTCCTGATTTCAAGTTAAACTATAA
Organism: Saccopteryx bilineata; assembly: GCF_036850765.1. Taxonomy (NCBI): domain Eukaryota; kingdom Metazoa; phylum Chordata; class Mammalia; order Chiroptera; family Emballonuridae; genus Saccopteryx; species Saccopteryx bilineata. The sequence goes on along the minus strand of NC_089492.1, from coordinate 24,121,046 downwards.
AGAGACAATAATCAAAACAGTGTAGTATTAGCAGGAAAAGTCATACAGAACAAGAAAACAGAACTGAGAGTCCAGAAATAAATAAATATATATATATGAAATTAATTTCTAACAAAAAATCCAAAAACATACAATTGAGAAAAGAAAGCTTCTTCAATACATAGTCCTGGGAAAATTAGAAAGCCACATGCAAAAGATGCACAAAAGTGAACCCAAAATGAAACAAAGACCTAAATAAAAGCCCTAAAACAATGAATTACATAGAAGAAAACATAGGTACCAGACTTATGGCCTAGTTTATAGAGAGGATTTTATGAATTTGACAACAAAGGTAAGGAGAGTAAGCAAAAATGAAGGAATAAATTATGTCAAACTAAACATTTCTCTACAGCAAAAGAAACCATCAACAAACAAAAATGCATCCAATCAAATGGAAGATGGTATTTTTGAACAATACCTCCCTCTAGAGGTTAATATCCAAAATGTAAAGAACTCATTCACTTAACAATAACAAATCAATTATATAATGGGCAGAGGACCTAAACAAACACTTTCCCAATAACATACAAATAGCCAACATATATATGAAACGATTCTCAATTTCACTAACTGAGAAATACAAATCAAAACCGAAATGAAATGCCACATCACACCTGTCACAATAGCTATTATCAACAAGACAAGAAATAACAAGTATTGGAGAGGCTGAAGAGAAAAAGGAACCCTCAAACACTGCTTGCGGAAATGTAAATTGCTAAAGCCACTATAGAAAGCAGTATGGAAGTTCCTCAAAGAATTAAGAATAAAGCAACCAACCACATGACCCAGCAAACCCTATTCTGGGTATCTACATGAAAAATTTAAAAACATTTATTCGTAAAGATAAATGTACCTCTATGTTCATTCCAGCATTATTCACAATGGCCAAGACATGAAAGCAACTGAAATGTCTGGATGACTGGATAAATAAGGTGTATACATATACATATATACACACACACACACACACACACACACACACACACACACACACAATGGCATACTACTCAGCCATAAGAAATGATGAAATACTGCCATTTGCTACAACATGGACTGATCTTCAGATCAACATGCTCAGCAAAATGTCAGACAGAAAAATCATATTATTTCTCTCATGTGGGATATAAAATAGAAAGAAACAAACAAACAAAAACATAGGCATAGGCAGATGTATGGTCATTACTGGAGGGGGATGGTGGGGAGGTAAAATAAGGTAAAGAAGGTCTAATATATGGTGACCAAAGGAGACTTAACTTTGGGTAGTGGACACACAATGCAATCAATATACAGATCATGTATTATAGATTGTACTTGAAACCTATATAATCTTATTAACCAATGTCAACCCAATAAATTAACTAAAACTTTTAAAAGAATTGTAACATCTTAGGTTGGTTATTACAGAGTATTAGGAGATGAGCATAAACATTAGGATATTAAATAGACAGAAACAAGCAGGCTGTATTTGCAACAATTTTACAATTTTTTTGCCAGAAAGTTAGACCTCATTTATAACTTTTGATGCCTCTAAAGTCTAGACCATAACTTAAGAATGAGTATTATATAAATTATGCTAGGTTTTAATTGTGTCCTAAATAAATAGAATATATTAGAATATATTAGTAAAATCATTCAGATCTGATCTGGCATTCTCACTAATTATCTAATACTAAGTAGAATATTATACCTATTAAAGCATATTTACATTAATAACCTAACATTTTATTACACAAATTCTTCAGGTAATGTGAAATATTATTATTAGTCTATAACAGAGAAATAGACAAATGGGGAAATACAAAAATTGCCCTAAATTAATGAGATATCAATTATTATATAGATCTTGGTTCTGTTTTGTTGCTATTAAATCTAGGTATCTCAACAATTCTCTCTTTACAACACATATAGAAAATGATATTTTTTGTATACAACATTGAGATAAAAAGACCAAGATGTTCCCAAGCCACAAGCTATTAGCACTAGATCACCTGTTATCCCAGATCAGTGCTACCAAATGGTGAGGATTTCAATACTCAGCCTTAATAATAAAATAGTGCAGTATTTCTACAACCACTAGAAAGACTTCCAAGTATTTTGTATATTTGGGTTTTCAGATGATGTCAATAATATTAATAATTATTTATTATTATTTATGAATTTAATTCATTATTATATAGCATTTATAAATCATCTAAAGATACTTTAAGAACTGTTTAAATTGTTCTGCAGTATTCCTTAATTAGTAAACAAACTAGCAATATTTAAAAGCAAACACTATTGTCACCAACCATTCAGTTTCATGAGCACAAATGTAAGAATACATTTTGAATTACTGTCATCATTCATTTTTACTTGAATTAAAATGATTGATTGGACTTTTAAGACACATCAAATAGCATTTGTGATCCTTTAGATCAGTTTAATAATATTGCTTATTGAATTATTCCTTATTTGGGGGGAGGACACATTATACTAGAACCACTGAACAGAAAGAGAATAATTGATTATGTAGTTGTATATGGCATAGTGGATATTTAAAATAGAAAACATTATACTTCCTCACATCAAATGCATTATTACCCTAATACAGACTCTTGGAAATCAATCCACATTAAAACACATAAATTTACATTTGACTCTCTGAACTTCAATAGAAGAAAAGTACAAAAATGTGTTCAGACCAATGTTTTATAAGATGGTGGATAATAATGCTGTCAATTGGCTATGACACTATGGAATGTTAATTGATGATATAGATCTTAACCCTAAAGAAAAGATTTTCATAAAAAATGAATGTTCTCTGTTAATATTTAGTCAGGTAATATATTTATTTGAATAAACAGACTAAAAATATTACATGAAATTTTGTCAATGACCTTTTATAAATCCATTCAAATCTCTGATGCTTAAAAATAATTTCATTTAAGGGATATAAAGCAGTCATTATTACAACTTATTCAAAGAGAGACTAGGTATTTACTTTTAAGGAAGCCATATATTACAACTGGAACATAGAAAATAGTCGGTGTGTCCCTTTAAGTATATTTGATATACGTAGTTATTTATTAATGAAATTATTAAATTTAAAAATACACTAGTAGAAATATATGTATACAAGTCCATGATTCTACTTAGAAGAACGTTTGCTTAAAGCCATTTCTAATTTAAAAAAATTAAAAGACTTGATTAATTTGCTGTTATTGTTAATCACAAAGAGTCGTGCATCGAGACATTGTAGGATACAATGGCCTATTATAGATACACCTTTACAAATAAAGCAAAATGATGTAAGGTTAAAAAAAATAATATGGAATTCTAAAATCTATTTAAAGGCAGCTTAATTTTCTCTCTCTCTCTCTCTCTCTCTCTCTCTTTTCTATTATAAAGTTCCTCTTAGGGCCCTGGCTGGAAGGCTTAGTGGATAGAGTGTGGGCCTGGAGTATGGACATCCCAGGTGCTATTTTTGGTCAGGACACAGAAGAGAAACAACCAACTGCTTCTCTCCCCCTCTCTCTCTCCATTCTCTTTCTTCCCCTCTCCCAGCCAGTAGCTGAACTGGTTTGTGTCTGCCCCTTGCACTGAGGATAGCTTGGGTGATTTGAGCATCAGCCCCAGATGGGGGTGACCAAGTGGATCCCGATTGGGGCACATATGGGTGTCTGCCTCCCTATCTCCCCCCTCTTGCTTAAAAATAAATAACAAAAACAGAAAAGAAAAAAGAAAATTCCTCTTAGAAAAGATTAAAGTAAACCTACAGTATACATAAGAAAGTGTTAAAGTTTTATTTGCCTAGAAAACAAAATTTAGTCTGTCATCTTTGGTTAACAGCTTCATTATATTTTCCATTATGTTTTACATGCCACATGTCTATTTTTCTAAATATACCTGAGAAAAGCTATTCAATCATAACAGTTAGCAAATATTCTTATTCACATTTCTGTAACAAAATTGTATCATTCATTCTTGTGCTGTGATGGTATTATACCTTATTGTGAATCATATTATGAAAGAGTATAGGAAAGATTTTGTGAATCTCTGAAGAGAAATTAAGGCACCTATTATCTACATTTTTATATGTTATTATACAAGATATGCAATCTTAAAAGAGTTCTTAATCTTTTAATCAAAATATATTTTTTTAAAAAGCCAAGAATTTGAGTACTGGAGAAATCATAAATATAAGCTCAATCTGGATACTTAGAGAATGAAAAGATTTCCCAAAGCTACCATATTTTGTCGAGATATTACTTTTACCAAATAAAACAGAGGAACAGTTGTCTACTGACAGTTATGTTCGCATGGCTCTAGTCAGAAGGAATGTTATGAGTCCCTGATGTCCATGAACATCATCAAAACATGTTTTCATTGAGAAGAGAGTGATTAGGGAACTATTTTGATAAAATAAGTCATTTTCTTATGGGAAGGCATCATGAGTTAGACATTTTTGCAATCTAGCTTATGTTTATTTTCCTTTTATCTTCACTTTAAGTCAAAGGAGACGAATATGGTTTGTTCTGTCACTCAGTGAATATAAATTCTATAAAGTTGCATACCAAACATACTATAATAATTCAGATGGAAAATTATTGTAGGAAGTTGAGGTACCTATGCACAGAACTGCAATCAAAGGCCTGGGATGATTTTTGTTTTGTTCCTCTCCTTATCCATCCTCTGTGTTGGCTTCATACCCAAGTTAGCAGTAAAGAGGCTTTAGCAAATCAAGGCCTTATCCTATCCAGATGAAGAAGTAAGACAATGACTTCATGGGGAATATGATAGAATCAGGAGAGCTTCCCATCAAATTTCCCCTTGTATATCATTGGCCAGGACGGAATGTGCCCATCTCTGCAATGATTCCTCACAAGATAAATGGGACTAACTTTAGACTTGATAAATGAGTGATTGAGTGTTCAGTTTCACCCCAATGCAAACTATAATGGTGGGGGGTTTGTAGACATGAAGAGTTTAGGTTCTGCAAGGAAGAGAGAGGACAGTATGCTAAGTAAGCAGGTAACAGTTTCTATCACACAAGCTATACAAAAAAGATTAAAAATATTTATATACATTAACTGCTATAAAGCATAATGACACGTCCTCAAATAAATTTTACAATATTATTTATAAAACCAATGTCAATTACTTACCACTAATAATTTAAAGTCTAAATATCTGTGATAAAATTATCATATGGGCCAAGGAGATAAGCTGTGTAGACAGGGTGTTTTGTTTACAGAGCTTTTTTTGGTACTCTTACTTTCTTTTAATTTATTACTTGAATAAAATTAATATTTATTTTCTTAAAATATTAGCCAAGTAATTATTTATGCAATTATTTGGCAAGCACTGATTGAGCATTCTTTAAAGTATGTACCGTGGTATAAGGTGGAAAAAAAAAACAAAGTAAGCATTTAGTTTATTTATTTATTCATTTATTTTAGAGAGGAGAGAGAGAGAGAGAAAGAGAGAGAGAGAGAGAGGAGGAGCAGTAAGCATCAACTCCCATATGTGCCTCGACCGGACAAGTGAAGGGTCTTGAACCAGCAACCTCAGTGTTCCAGGTCAACGCTTTATCCACTGTGCCACCACAGGTTAGGCAGCGTTTAGTTTATAGAGTAATTATTGACAATAGGTGTCACAAAGCTGACAAGAATATTTTGATAATTAGCCAGCATATTTATATTTGATGTAAAATGCAATGTAAATAGTAGAATAACATTTGGCAGAATATTAAAAACTAATAATGATGTCTAGAAGCAACAATTAACTAGTTTAAACAAACAATGCAAGGACTTGGGTAAGTTCTATAAGTATTACATAGTGCAGTGTACTAAAAAAAATACAGCAACTTTAATGAATCAACATTCATTTTCTCTAGGTACTAATATATTCACTTTTCTTCTTTCAACAAGTAATAATTATATTTTTACTGACCATCTGTTTTCTCTGCTTTATTATTATTTCTCTTATTCTCAAGCAAGCCTTCTCCACGTGTCAATGGAGGTGGCTCTGGTGATTTAGGGTTTTGTAGCCCTTGCCATCAGTGCTTTTTTCTAGAATAAAAAGGATGAAGTCTCTCTCCTCCAGCATCCATACCAATCTCCAAAAATATTAGCTAACCTGTATTCTCACACCTGTTACAAGGAAGGTGAGACAAGTTGACATGATAGGAAAAACTGGGTTTTCTGTTTGCTTGTTGTTTGTTTGTTTCATTAATTTTAGAGAGGAGAGACAGAGAGAGAGAGACATAAAGTGGGGAAGCAGGAAGCATCAACACCCATATGTGCCTTGACCAGGCAAGCCCAGGGTTTCAGACTGGCACCCTCAGTGTTTCACATCAATGCTTTATCCACTGCACCAGCACAGGTCAAGCGAGGGAAGACTGGTTGTTGTTTGTTTTTTTTAAAAAAGGAATGCCAGCCTAAAAAAGTAGATATCCAATATATAATTAAAAAGAAAAAATAATGAAAAGAACACCTTTTTTATAGTTTAACTACAAAGGATAAAAGATGTTGCTATGAGTGTTATTGTTTATATTATTGTGGGGATGGGAACAATAGAGATTTCATCACCAAATCTTGAAGATATATTATTCTTTTTTTGATAACCTTAACTCACTTAATTTAGGTGCTGGCAAATGGTAAAAAATAAGACTTGAGAGAATAAGTGAGCATATTTATGAGTAAAAAAGATAAACGAACAAATTATTGGAATGCTTGCTGTGTTAAACCTTATACTGGCAAAATTTTTAAATGCAAAAAGTATAATGGGCCCTGGCCGGTTGGCTCAGCGGTAGAGCGTCGGCCTGGCGTGCAGGGGACCCGGGTTCGATTCCCGGCCAGGGCACATAGGAGAAGCGCCCATTTGCTTCTCCACCCCCCCCTCCTTCCTCTCTGTCTCTCTCTTCCCCTCCTGCAGCCAAGGCTCCATTGGAGCAAAGATGGCCCGGGCGCTGGGGATGGCTCCTTGGCCTCTGCCCCAGGCGCTAGAGTGGCTCTGGTCGCGGCAGAGCGACGCCCCGGAGGGGCAGAGCATCGCCCCCTGGTGGGCAGAGTGTCGCCTTTGGTGGGCGTGCTGGGTGGATCCCAGTCGGGCGCATGCGGGAGTCTGTCTGACTGTCTCTCCCAGTTTCAGCTTCAGGAAAAAAAAAAAAGTATAATGGCCTACTCTTTATCTTCAAGAATTTGAACCCCATTGGGAGAGATATTATATATATGTATAAATTTTTAATAAATATATCATAGATGATGGTTACCACATGAAATATGCCAGCTGAATTCTCTAGAAGTAAAGGCAAGATAATTAATTTCAGGTGGTCTGGGAGAGTTGAAAGAGAATCAGGGATAGCTTTTTAAATGATATTATATTTAATTAAATTGAGCTTTGATGAGGGATATGATATTCATTAAATGTTGGTGAAGAGACTGTATTAAAGAGGAGAATATATTCCACTTTTGGCTTAATATGATTTAAAACAATCAACAAATAATGACATTCTTTCATGTAACAAACATTATTGAGCCTGCATAATGTTACCCACACATTTCTCAGAACCAGGATTATAGGGATAAAGCAAACATTTCTCATTCAACCTACATTTCAGTGGAGAGGGTCAAATAAAAGAACTATAAAAAAAAAGAAAAATACATATCAAGAAATGTACACACATTATAATTTGTTATCTGTGATCCTCCACAGGTATAAAATTAAGATTTAAATTAATATTTTTCTTGCAGTATGGGCAATTAGTGCTATAAGCAACAATATATAAGCAAGATGAGCAACCCAGAAACAGTTTATAATCAGAAACTAAATATATTTGGTTATATAAGTCCTGGATCAAATCAAATTGGCTAAAGAAATTTAACTTCACAATTCATCTTTCCTCCATAAATTAGCATATTAAATATTATGCCAGGAGAATGAATAGAAATAGTTCTTAATATATGGATGTTAGCATCATACAGCATACCTTTTTATTATATATATTATTGTCAATAAATATCACTTGTGATTTCAAATAAATGATGTCATTAAATTAAATACACTACGTGAGGCTCTATAGTGACATGATAGGGTGAACCGTTATTTACAAAAGCTTACCACATTAGGAATACATATGTAATTGTTGATAGCTATATGTATAGTTAGATGTATTGCATTAATATAACACATATGTCATATTGAATTTGCTAACACATTTAACCAGATAATGTGAAATATTTTCACGACAAACTCATCCATTAATTATATTTCTGAAAAATATAGCAAAGTGAAATATTTTGTTCTTCGAAACAGAAATTACAGTATTGCAATGTCAAATCTAATTGGAATTTTGGAGATTATAGTAAATTGACTTTTTGTAGTGTTTTCCTATTGGCTTAAATATATATATATATTATTCATAATCAAGGTGTTATGTATGCATTCAGTATAAACTATTACAATAATATAGATCATTTCAATGTAATAAATCAGTTTATGTAGCTATTTTTAATTTTCAAATAAATTCTTTAAAAAGTAACACAAATTTTATACTTGCTTTTTCTTCAACATTATTATTTTCTGAGTGTGTTCAAATAAATGTTGGTAAGAATTATCAGAAACCAGCTGGGCTCCCTGGGCTTAGGGGAAACTCTCTTGGTGTTAATTTGTTTTTCATGGGACCACTGTGGCTAATTGATGTCCCTGGAGCTGTAAGGAGGAGAGAAATGAGGAAAAAATGATGCACTTCCCTTGTCTGATTCCTTAATTTGAGAAAATTGATAAAACAAACAAACAAATAAAAAATGAATTTAATCTCCAAACTTCATTGCCCTTTATTCCCACTCGATTTTACATTCACTTCGATGACATGGATTCCACTCACAGAGCTTTATACTCAACAAAATTGATTCTGAACAAATATTTTTCTCTTGTAGAAAGATGACATTGACATCCTGCTGTAATAGCTGAGATAATTCTTATTCTGAAAGAGAGACATTGCTATATTAGAGAAAACAATATGTACTTACTCATTGTCAAGGTTACAACTATCATTTGAATAGGAACACAGCTTTAGTCTAAATTTTCTTATATATTTAAATAATTCACTACATATCTATCTTTTGACTCAGAAGGTTAACTTGATCTTACAAGACACTCCCTCACATGATTTCAATCTTGATCTTAAAATTTACTCTACAAACATGTATTGATTCATGTTGTAGTTAATAATTTAGCGTTTCTTCTGGAAATACTGTCTTGGTTGTAATGGAGTAGTTTATCTCTGATTTAAGGAAAAAATTCAGGCCAATATAATATGATTCATTGGAGATATGGGATATGTGGAACATTTCTCTTGCCATTTCTGGTTCGTTCCCTATTCTTCCCCCTCGTGGAGAACTGGAAATATCTAGTAACTGGCTTCTTGTTGCATTTGACTAATGATAAGCACTAGCAGGATATAAAAATAGGGGAGATAGAAATCAGGCTATTTATTCCCTTGGCTTCTTCTCTATACAGTATTGTTTTCAAAGGTGGCCTTTTATACTCCCTTAGGCCAGAGTTTCTACCACTGTTTCTTTCTTTCTTTCTTTCTTTCTTTCTTTCTTTCTTTCTTTCTTTCTTTCTTTCTTTCTTTCTTTCTTTCTTTCTTTCTTTCTTTCTTTCTTTCTTTCTTTCTTTCTTTCCTTCCTTCCTTCCTTCCTTCCTTCCTTCCTTCCTTCCTTCCTTCCTTCCTTTCTTTCTTTCTTTCTTTCTTTCTTTCTTTCTATTTTTTAACAGAGTCAGAAAGAGGGATAGATAGGGACAGACAGAAATGGAGAGAGATGAGAAGCATCAATCATCAGTTTTTCGTGGCAACACCTTAGTTGTACATTGATTGCTTTCTCATATGTGCCTTGACCGCGGGCCTTCAGCAGACCGAGGAACCCCTTGCTAGAGCCAGTGACCTTGGGTCCAAGCTGGTGAGCTTTTTGCTCAAACCAGATGAACCCACACTCAAGCTGGCGACCTCAGGGTCTCGAACCTGGGTCCTTCCGCATCCCAGTCCGATGTTCTATCCACTGCGCCTCCACTTGGTCAGGCAGCCACTGTTCTTTATTTTTTTTTTTTCTGGTTTGGGAAATAGTTCTTTCTCTCACCTCTTTAGTCATAAGAGGGACAATGATGTACCATTCATACTATCCTCAAGACCTGCATTGTTTCTCTGAGTTTCTTCACACCAATGGAGCCATTGTTATTTCCGAATTAATTTGTGCACACCATCTCTTTTTTCCCAAGAGCCTGAATGATACAGGAAACACTTTTTATTTTATTTTATTTTATTGACCACTCTTGTTCTTATTCTTCTGAATAACTGTAGTAACTCTAATAAATGTAGCCTTTATTAGAGGGCTAACATGTATTTAAAATAACTACAGTTATTCAGAAGGATAAGATTTTAGCACACTGCTTGGCAAATATTAAAATCTCAATAAAGTATAGTTATTATAAGAACCTTTTTTAGACCAAATATTTTCATACTCTTTTTATTCATGCTAGATATATTTACTGTTTTGAATAAATATAGTATTCTCCCTATACTACATCTAATTCATTTCCTTCAACTTAGACTGCAGCCTATAATGGTGACCAACACTGCATCAATTCTTCACAACTATATTTTGTTTTTGTCATTTTATTCCGTTATTTTATTTTATTTTACCACATTGAAGTATGAGTGCCATGTAAAAAGCTGTAAATATTTAATGTATACAACTCAGTAAGTTGGAAACTAACCGGTGTTTGAACTTCAAGAAATCTATAAAATGCAATAAAGTTTGATTAAAGCACTTTCTTCATTCATTATTTTATATATACTTTTTATTTACTTGTTAATCAGTTTAGCCTGTATGTAATATTGTAGAGAGTGACACCGTGCATCGTCTATAGATGTGTAGCTATTCTGAAGATTTTTTCCCTGTTATTTTTTTCACACTGTTTTATACTTCATATAATCTACTTCCAATTTACTGCTTTGCATGTTGATAACAGCCAATCGACAAGGTAGCCTCATCAATCTCCTGAGCTCCAAACATCCCCACTATTTGTGGCATAATAAAAAGAGTTGTCTACGATATTAAGCTTTCCCATTCTCAAAACACATTATTTCCACTTCTTGAGTTTTCTACCTCAACGCTGTTTCCAGTTTTAAATATTGGCATCACCATCCATCAGTCTCTCACGTTACTCAACCTAAACATTTTTTTTTTATTTATCACAAAATCCTGTTGTTTCTAAATCTGAAATGCCTCCAAATAAATTGCTCTCCACTTTTCTATGTTGACTATCATTCATTTTTCTGTATAATTGCAATGATATCATTAATGTTTCTAGCATCCCCCAATACTAATATACCTCATTATGAATTCCACAATTCTATCATATTAGCCTGAAAAAAAACCCATAAATCTGGTCCTATTTTAATTCATATAAAAAATTTTGATTACATAATTGTTATTAAATGAAGTTCTAATTCTGTTACTTGATATTTAGATCCTTCAGATCCTGGTATTTTCAACCTCATCCCCTCTGCTATGCCATCTCTTAAATCTTATGTTGTGAACTCACTAGCATTTCTATTTTTTTTTTTAGCAAGAGAGACTGAGAAAGGAACAGCTAGGGACAGACAGGAAGGGAGATGAGAAACATCAATTATTTGCTGTGCACCTTAGTTGTTCATTGATTGCTTTCTCACATGTGTCTTGACTGGGGGGCTACAGCAGACCAAGTGACTCCTTGCTCAAGCCAGTGACCTTGGGCTTCCAGCCAGGACTTTTGAGCTCAACCCAGAGCACATGGGTCAAGTCTCTGATCCCATGCTCAAGGCAGCAAACCCACACTAAAGCTGGTGAGCCTGTGCTCAGGCCAGATGAGCCCGCACTCAAGCCAACAACCTTGGGGTTTTGAACCTGGGTTCTCTGTGTCCCAGGTCGAGCTCTATCCACTGTGCCACTGCCTAGTCAGGCTCACTAGCATTCTTAATGGTCTTATAATACCTTATAAGATATCAAAGTCTTCCTCATATTCAGAGTGCCTGTTTATGATTACTTATATCAAAATTCTACCCATCTTTTAAACATTTTTTTTTTTTACAGAGACAGAGAGAGAGTCAGAGAGAGGGATAGATAGCGACAGACAGACAGGAATGGAAATGAGAAGCATCAATCATTAGTTTTTCGTTGCGACACCTTAGTTGTTCATTGATTGCTTTCTCATATGTGCGCTGGTGAGCTTTGCTCAAACCAGATGAGCCCACGCTCAAGCTGGTGACCTTGGGGTCTTGAACCTGGGTCTTCCGCATCCCAGTCCAACGCTCTATCCACTGTGCCACCGCCTGGTCAGGCTCCACCCATCTTTTAAAGCCCAAATTAAATCTTAGTAGATAGATGGAGCTTTTCCATTGTCTTTGTAGTAAAAGTTTTCAAAATCATTGTTTTTACAATGCATATAGTACTTTAGGATAAACTAATTAATTAATGTAACACTAGAGTAGTGGTCTGCATTTTTTCTCCATTGTAAAATATACGACACTTTCATATTATATTTAGTTGCTAACTGTGACAATGATTCTTGTGTGTGTGTGTGTGTGTGTGGTTTTCTTTTTCCATGATTGATTTCCTAAATTAGGTTTCCTGGTTTTCTTTCGTAATCCTAATTGCTATTTGCCAATTGTTGTGAGTGCAGAGTAAAAGAGTGATTTAGTTAATTAAATCAGTAGTTTTTGGCAGGGTTTGATTTCTCTCCAGGGGACGTTTGGCAATATCTGGAGACATTTTTGGTGTCAGACAGGGTAGAGAGAGCTATTGTAATCCTGTGGGTAAAAGCCATGAATACTGCTAAACATTTTACAATGCAAAACACAGCCCCACAGAGATCAAATGACCCAAAAATCAATACTGCCAAATTTGAGAAATTCAGCCTTAAAGCTCATGCCTAATGTAGTATAAGTCCAATGTGTATTTATGAAATTGGATTAAAAATTACCATTATATTCTATCTTTATAGCAGAAACTAGCATCATCAAGAAATAATACATTCTTTCAAAGATGAGATTTTTTTTTTTGCTGGTGAACATTATGAAAAACACCATTCCATAGTTAAATTTTGTTTCTGTCTGTAACCTCCCCCTCATTTAGTTTGAGTTTACTTTTTGAGATTTTATGTTCACATCTATCCACAGAAACACGCATACCTGTTGGACCATTTGTTCTTTTAGGTTGTGGTTTTAGAGCAACCATCAGAATGTTGGAATCCTTCAAGTAAAGATTTGTTGATCACAAATTGTAGCAATTTTGAAAATGATGGTGGTATCTTCTTAAGTGTTATCAATCAGTTAATCAACTGTGTTAATTTGCAATTTATTTAATATATCCAATTAATAATACAATTGAATAATACATCACGTAACAATTTTTCATCTTTCTCACTCAAGTACGACATCAGAGAATCACTGAAATTAATATTAAAATGGTATGTGTAGCACAATGTTTATTACATCTCCAAGGTTTATATATAAAAGTTTTTTGTTTATAATCAAAAATAACTTTTCTTACTTTATCATATAAAATTTAATTAAATTTGCAAATAAACTCTTGTCATATTCCCTTTTACTCTCACAAGCAATTCACAAAAGAATCTTTTTTGAATTACTAAAATGAGTTCAACATTTTAATATCTTGTTCAGTTTTGCATACCATCTACAACAATGATATTGGAAAATGACTTCTTAAAATTTACTACTTATTGGTATATTTAAGACTAAAAAAATTAAATATATATTACTAAATTACAACAACTATAATTTTTTTAAAGGTGGCTAGAAATCAGACAAAAAGGAAAACGTGTACTATTTTCATGGGATGGACATAAAGGGGAGGGACCTCAGCTTGTCCACAGATCTTGAACGAGGAGGGACTGTCAGAAACTTTAATTGCCTGAGATACAAGGGTTCAAGGGAAAAAAAAATGTGCTTACTTTAAACAAAATGAGAAAGCAGGGGAAAGAAGAGCTTTTGTGCATATAATGGTAGCTGTCACTCAAGCTGACCTATGGTCCAGGCTTGAAGAAGACTAGACAGAAGGGGTTAGAGAAGTGTAGTTCTTCACTTAAATCTCTGTAAATTAGACCCTGGCCGGTTGGCTCAGTGGTAGAGCGTCGGCCTGGCGTGCAGAAGTCCCGGGTTTGATTCCCGGCCAGGGCACACAGGAGAAGCACCCATCTGCTTCTCCACCTCTCCCCCTCTCCTTCCTCTCTGTCTCTCTCTTCCCCTCCCGCAGCCCAGGCTCCACTGGAGCAAAGATGGCCCGGGCACTGGGGATGGCTCCTCGGCCTCTGCCCCAGGCACTAGAGTGGCTCTGGTCGCAATAGAGCGACGCCCCTGATGGGCAAAGCATAGCCCCCTGTTGGGCATGCCTGGTGGATCCCGGTGGGGCGCATGCAGGAGTCTGTCTGACTCTCTCTCCCTGTTTCCGGCTTCAGAAAAATACAGAAAAAACAAAAATAAAAACAAAAAAAAAAAAAACCAACTCTGTAAATTGCTGAGAACCCAAGGCAACACAGTTTTGTAGGTTACAGGGAGGGAGGGTGAATGGTGATCTCCCAATGGATACCTTAAAGCATATTAGGGAATAAAAAGGACAGAGTGACCTATGTATAAAAGTGAACTAAATACTAATTATGGTTGAGGAAGAAGCTGTTCAGTTCACCAATACAGGAACCAAGACCTAGACAGGAAGAGGGGAAGTTGTTACATCACCACTGATATCCAGCTTTGAATTTTATTGTAGAATTGAATAGAGTATAAATGCATGAGTTTAGAGAAGATCTAATAAACATTTGATTAATGTCAAATATTAATATTTCAAATTATATTTTAACATTTTTAGTAACACAGTCTTTGAGTTGGAATGGGAATCTATTACCTAATTGTGAAATTATACATTTGACAGTCCCTAAATTAAAAATTAAATTAGTTTGTAGTTCAACTTGGTAGAATTTTTGCACATCATTTATTATGTTTTTAATTCTATTTAAATGACATTATTTTTTTCTGTTGCTTGCATGTAGAAATACAATTGATTTTCTAAATTGACCTCATAATTCCAGTCATTGCTTCTCATAGTCTAACTGCAGTCACACATGGTACAATTGTATTTGGATAGCTACCCTGTGTGAATATAGCCTGATCTTTCACAAATATACTACATACACTTTTTTTTTTTATCACTGTAGAATTATCTTATAAGTTCATTCATACATTAATTCCTTCAGTAGATGTTGACTGAGTGGCTATTCTGTGTCAGGCACTATTCTGGCCAAAGGACCAGATAAAAAAACAAAAATCAATCTTGCTCTTATGAATCTTAATTTTAGTGAAAAAAGAAAAATAACATTCATTTTCAAAGTCTCACTGAATCATCGTAGAGACTCAACGTATTTCATGCATTTTCAGACTTCCAGCCAATTCCACACTGCTCATATCAATGAGTCCTGACTTTTCTCTGTGTTGATCTATCCCAAGGCTCGGGAACCTATGGCTTCCGAACCTATGGCTTCTGAGCCAGATGGCTGCATCTGGCACGCAGACAAATCTTTAATAAAAAAAATAATGACATTAAAAATGTAAAACATTCTGATGTATTACAATCCATTCATTTCCTACTGCTCATGTTCATTGTAGCATCCACCGCGTATGAGAACAAACGTCGGAAACTTTCAGGAGTTAAGATGTTACTTTATTGGCCAGTTTAACCTGCGCAGGGGCGAACTCCTGAGATGTCCGGAGCCGCGCCTGGAGCTTACAGCCAGGCCCTTATATATCCTAAGTGAGCAAGCATAGGACAGAAGCAGATGTGGCAGTTTAGCTATTGGCTAGGGAGGTCACAGGCAGCCTAGCAACAGGGGCTGGTTTTAGCTTAGTGGAGAATTTCAAACCTAAACTTCTGATAAGGGTCTCTGACCTTCTTTGTTCCCAGCCTCACAGGAGCCATATCAGCACTTACTGTTCCTTCAATAGTTACACTCTTTGGCAGCCCCAGTACTCCCTGAATCTAACTTTCATGGTTGCAGGTGGCTGGAGCCAATAACAGCTGTCCTCAGGGACAACACCAAATTTTTACTGGATAATGCGTAATATACACAGGTCGTTTGTTATATGGCTCTCATGGAATTACATTTTAAAATATGTGGCATTCATGGCTCTCTCAGCCAAAATGTTTCCCGACCCCTGATCCTATGGCTACTTGAACCCCTTTTTGGGTAGTTAGCTATTGAGTATGCTATTATCCACCTCTGTAAGTAAGACTTAAGCTATTAAACTCCTCAAATAACAGGTTTCTATATTTGTTTTCTTTAATAAACTGTGAAATGAGCTGGTTCACTGTTCATTTTTCACATTCAGACATAAAATAAGGATGTATTCTTCTGACAGCACTTGTTCATTTTTCTATAAGGGAGACTGAACTGTTTCATTACTTTTCATTAGCAGCCTATTTATATAATGAGTGGTGAAAGAAATAATGTTAAAAACAATTGGATTTGTAGGAGAATTTGGGGTTTATAGAGTACAATTAATCAAATTTTTGATGACACTGTACTAGAAAAGTACTGAAGAGTCTTTAAAATGTTTCATATTTTCTTCTGAAGATTGCCTATGCAGCAGAAATAAATTTCAATTTTTAATTAGTTAGTTTGAATAAAAATTAATTCCTAAAATCAAAGTATTCTTAAACAACTTGTAATCTTACCCACAGAGCATGCTAGAGTTCCTTAAAATATTTGTGATTACTACTCAGTAATCAAATATATCTTTTTCATGGAATTTGAGGTAATTCCTGATGTTTAACAAAATATCTTCATTTTAGAAAAGAATTTCATTATTTCTTCCTGTATTTTTATTAAGTCTAAATATTTACCTGTAGTTTTACAGTTTTTATTTACAAATTATTAGGAAACTGAGTCTTTGGCTTTTCCAATCAATCTTGTTAAATAGTAGGTCGGAAGGTAGAATAGGAACCTAAATTATACATAATGCCTAAATATTGCAGGTTGATATTTTCTCTCTGATGGAGACATCAAAGCAAATTAGATTCTTTGATTATCCAGCACTACTTACAGTATTTTCTTTTTAAAATGCTGCACTATCAGCAGCAAGATGTTATCAAAGCCTGCTCCTTTTGTTCACCTAAAAAACCCTACTGGACCTATAAGAATAAATTCCAATACTGGAGCAAACATAACTAATCTTCTTTCTAGCATAAATTTTCCTTTGCATTAGGAAAAAACTGTTTCATTGTGCAATGAAACACGTTTAGTCCTATCCACGAACATGCAGTGTCTCTCCATTTATTTAGTTCATCAGAGTTTTGAAGTTTTTCTCATATAGATATTATACATGTTTTGTTAAATTTATACCCAATATTTCATTTATGGAGTGCTAATGCAAATAGCACTGTGCTTTGATATCAAATTCCAAGTTTAATTTCTGGTATATAGGATAGCAGTTGACTTTTGTATATTAACTTTGTATCTTGCAACCTGCCTAAAATCATTTGTGAATTTCAGGATCTTTGAAGTTGATTCTTTCAGATTTTCTACATAGACAATCATTATGTGCAAGCAGAAACAGTTTCATTTTCTCATCCCAATCTGTATAGATTGTATTTGTGTGAGGTTTTTTTTGTCTTAATTTATTATGTAGAACTTCAAGTACAATTTTGAAAAGAAGTAGTGAGAACAGGACATCATTGCTTTGTTCCTGATCTGAGTGGGATAGCTTTCATTCTCTCATCATTAAGTACAGTGGTGGGATTCAAATAATTTTAAACCAGGTCTCTGTCTCTGACCTCTGCGGCTAGTAATTGTTCAGGTCCGGAGTGAGAAAGAACAGTAGAGAATGAAGAAACAAACTCAGAGAGAAAAAGGATGGAATCAGGAGGTCTCTTTGCAATCCCAAGATAGCTTGCAAAAAGCGAATCTCCACCCCAAAACTGCTTTATTTATAGGGCAGAGCAAAGTCATTAGCAGATCAAAGATATCTCTGATACAAAGTTACATTTCCAAGACAACCCAAGAAGTCTCCCAAGTGCAGAAAAGCCTCCACCCTGCATAGCTGAAATCAACCAACCCCACCCCCACCCCTGCCCCTTAGCTGAAATCAACTAAAGGCAGAACAAACAAAGGGTAAGAAGGGCATGGAAATTGTTTCTAGCAACTTAAGAAGCAAAGTGAAGTGGAGGGGATGGGATAACTACAAATACTCAGCTTCATAGCAAATATGGAGGTGTGGGGGAAGAACTTAGCTTTGGCTAAGCCTTAAATGCTAGGGTTTTGCTAGTTTGCAGTCTCCCCCTGTTCTCTGTCCTAATGATCATTTTAAATATTAAAAAAAAGATATACTGAAATGCTGTTTATTATTTCATGAGTTTAATACTTAAATAAGAACAATAAAAGATATACACAAAACTAGATTATAAAAAGGAGTTTTAAAATATGAACGAGCCTGACCAAGCAGTGGCACAGTGAATAGAGCATCTGACTGGGAAGTGGAGGACCCAGGTTCGAAACCCCAAGATTGCCAGTTTGAGCACGGGCTCATCAGATTTGAGCAAGGCTCATCAGCTTGAGCCCAAGGTCGCTGCCTTGAGCAAGGGGATGCTGTAGTCCCCGCCCCCCCGGGGTCAAGGCACATATGAGAAAGTAATCAATGAACAACTAGGGTACCACAACGAAGAATTAATGCTTCTCATCTCTCTCACTTCCTATCTGTCTGTCCCTATCTGTCCCTCTCTCTGACTCTCTCTGTCTCTGTCACAAAAATAAATAAATAAATAAAAGAATTTTAATGAAAAATATTAAATAATACCTGACATAAAACAATAAAACTGTTATTTAAGAGATTTCCATTGACAGCTTGTCACCCCTGGTTGACACTTTTTCTCTTTATGTTATATGTTTGTTTACTGAAGTAACAGATGTGAGGGAATTAAAATGTAGTATTTTATCAAAGGTATAATGACTTTTATGAGATGAATAAATAAATATTAGAAAATCATAGTTCAGTTAAACTTTTTTCACCAATGGATGGAATGAACATTACTATGGGTGCTTAGAATATGCTGTTGCGCAGATTAACATTAAAAAAGAGTAAGGAATGTAAGTTTGTGATTGACACATTGGGCAGCTTCCCAGGCACCCACCTTGGAAACAACCCTGATTACAAGTGACATTTTTTAAAAATATTTTTAGTGAGAGGAGAAGAGGCAGAAAGACTGACTCCTACATGCACCCTGACCAGGATCCACCTGGCAAGACCATTAAGGGGCGATGTTCTTCCCACCTCGGACTGTTCCTCTGTTGCTCTGTTGCTCAGCAATAGTAGCCTTGTGTAGCGCCTGACTGGGAGGCCAGGGAGCCATCCTCAGTGCCTGAGGCCAACTTGCTCAAGCCAATCAAACCATGGCTGTGGTAGGAGAAGAGAGAGAAAGGGGAAGGGTGGAGAAGTGGATAGTCGCTTCTCCTGTGTGCTATGACTGGGAATCGAACCTGGGACTTCCACACACCGGGCTGATGCTCTACCACTGGGCCAACTGGCCAGGGCCACAAGTGACATTTTAACAATTGATTCACCAAACTCAACAAAAAATTGGGTATCGGTTCTACCAAACTGGTGTGAACAGACTGAATCCCACCACTGATTGAATATAATGTTAATTTTGGCCCAGGCCAGTTGGCTCGGTGGTAGAGCGTCGGCCTGGCATGCAGAAGTCCCGGGTTCAATTCCCGGCCAGGGCACACAAGAGAGGTGCCCATCTGCTTCTCCACCCCTCCCCTTCTCCTTCCTCTCTGTCTCTCTCTTCCCTTCCCGCAGCCGAGGCTCCATTGGAGCAAAAGATGGCCCGGGCACTGGGGATGGCTCCTTGGCCTCTGCCCCAGGCACTAGAGTGGCTCTGGTCGCAATGGAGCGACACCCCGGATGGGCAGAGCATCGCCCCCTGGTGGGCGTGCCGGGTGGATCCCGGTCGGACGCATGTGGGAGTCTGTCTGACTGCCTCCCCGTTTCCAGCTTCAGAAAAATACAAAAAATATATATATAATAATGTTAATTTTATGTTTTTTTGTTGGTTATCCTTATCAAGTTCAGGAAGCTCCTTTCTATTTAGGTTACTGAGACTTTTCATCATAAAGAATGCTGGATTTGCTGAAATACATTTTCTATATCTATTAATATAATCATGCTACTCTTTTTCTTTTTCAGCCAATTGACCTCAATAGATTACATTAATTGATTTTTGAATTTTGAACTAGTGTTGCATACCTGTGATAAATCCCACTAGAAAGTGTTACATAATTCTTTTTATACATTACTAGATTGATTTCCTATTATTTTGTTGCAGACTTTCACATCTATAATAAATTAATGGGAAATATTGGTCTTTTCGTGTTGACTTTGGTATTAAATTAGGGTAATGCTGGCTTCATGGAATAAGTTAGGAAGTATTCCCTCTGCTTCTGTTCTCAGGCAAAAAAAGTTGTAGAAAATTGGTTTAGGCCCTGGCTGGCTGGCTCAGTGATAGAGCGTCAGCCCAGTGTGTGGATGTCCTGGGTTCAATTCCTGGTCAGGGCACACAGGAGAAGCCATCTGCTTCTTCACCCTTTCCCCTCTCCTTCCTCTCTGTCTCTCTCTTCTTCTCCTGCAGCCAAGGCTCCATGGGAGCAAAGTTGGCTCAGGTGCTGAGGACAGCTTGATGGTTTCTGCATCAGGTGCTAGAACGCCTCCAGTTGCAATGGATCAACAGCCCAGATGGGCAGAGCATCGCCCCCTAGTGGGCTAGTGGGGTGGATCCTGGTTGGGTGCATGCAGGAGTTTGTCTCTCTGTCTCCCCACTTCTCACATCAGAAAAATACAAAAATACAAACAAACCCAAAACTGGTTTAAATTCTTTCTTAAATGTTAGGTAGAATTCACCAGAAAGCACATTTGGGACCGGTCTTTTCTCTTTTGGAAGGTGATTAAGTATTGGTTCTATTTCTTTAACAGATGCAGGCCTATTCAGAGTGTCTATTTCTTTTTTACTTTTACTGAATGTATTGGGATGATACTGATTAACAAAATTATACAGATTTCAGGTACACAATTCTACAACACATTATCTATATGACTATATTGTGTGTTCACCACCCCAAGTCCAGTTTCTGTCCACTTATCTCCCCCATACCCTTCTCCACCCCCCACCATTGGCCATGTTCCTTTTTTCCCCCTTTTTTGCTTAATCTCTTCACCCCCACTCAGCCCCTCAACCTGCCCCCCCACAGCTATCAGCCTGCTCTCCATCTCTCTCTGTGAGTCTATCTCCACTTTGTTAGTTTATTTTGTTCATTAGATTCTACATATAAGTGAGATCATATGGTACTTGGCCTTTCTCTGTCTTATTACATTTAGCATAACATTCTCCAGGTTCATCCATGCTATTGCAAAGAGTAAGAGTTCCTTCTTCTTCTTTTTTAATCTTTCCATTGATTTGAGAGAGGAAGGGAAAGAGAGAAAGAGAGAGTAAGAGAGAGTGAAAGGAAGAGAGAAGCATCAACTCATTCCACTTAGTTGTTCCATTAAGTTGTGTATTCACTGATTGAGTCTCCTGCCCTGATTGGATATTGAACCCATAATTTAGGTATGTGGGGATGATGCTTTATTCATTGAGCCACAAGTGGATATTTCCTTCCACCCAGATAAAATTTTATTATTTTTTATATCTAAGTATTATTACATTGTGTAAACATACCTTTTTTATTCACCTATCTACTGATGAACACTTGGGCTACTTTTTTTTCTTTATTAATTTCATTGGGATGACAATAGTAATAAATTATATAGGTTTCAAGAGCACACTTCAATGACACATCATTTATATATTGTGTTGTGTGCACACCACCCAAAGTCAAATCTTCTTCTGACTTCCTTTACCCTTTACTACTATCTACCCCCTTGGCTCTGGAAACCACCACACTATATTGTCTGTGTCTATGAGTTTTTGTTTGTTTGTTTGTTCATTTATTGTTTTCAGTTTTATATCTCCCATATGAGTAGAATCATTTGTTTCTTGACTTTTTCTGTCTGACTTATTTCATTTAACATGATATTCTCAAGATCTATCCATGTTGTCACAAATGGCAGTATTTCATCTTTTCTTTTGCCTGAGAAGAAGATGTACATTTTTTATTTGAGTTTTGGTAAATTGTGTCCTTCAAGGAATTGTACCATTAATCTAGTTATCAAATTTGTGGATGTAGAGTTATTCAAAGTGTTTCTTTATTATGTGCATAGGATCTGCAGTAATGTCCCTTCTTTTCTTTCTAATATGAATAATTTTTGTCCTCTCTTTTTTTTCTAGATATTCTGGCTGGAGGCTTACAGATTTTATTGATCTCTTCAAGGAACCAGCTTTTTTTATTTTATTTTCTCTATTGACTTTATGTTTTCAATTGTATTGCTTTCTGCTATAATTATTACTCTTCTTCTACTTATTTTTTATTTAATTTTTTCTAATTTGCTAAAGGGAAACTTAGATTATTGAGTTCAGATTTCTCTTCTTTTCTAATATGTACATTCAATGTTATAGATTTCCCTTTAAGACTCATTTTTGTTACACCCACAAATTTTGATAAGTTGCATTTTCATTCTTATTTATTTTCAAATTTATCTTATAATTTTGTCTTTGATTCATGTGTTCTTAGATATATGTTGCTTAATATCCAAGTATTATGTAATTTTACAGTTATATTTTTGTTTTGGATTTCTAGTTTAATTTCACTGTGGTCTAAAAGCAGACAAAGTTGTCAGTTATATCCAGTTGATTGATGGTATTGCTGAGTTCAACTATTTCCTTTCTGATTTTCTGCCTGCAGAATTTGTCAATTTTTTATAGAGAACTCCAGATATAACAGCGAATTCATCTCTTTCTCCTTGTTTTTCTACCAGCTTTTGCCTCATAGAGTTTGCTACTGTTGTTACAGATTTTTGTCTTCTTGAAGAATTGACCCCTTTATCATAATGTATAGATCTTCTTTACACCCATTAACATTTCTTATTTTAAAATTTAATATGTCTAAAATTACTATAGCTACTCCTGATTTCTTTTTTTAGTGTTAGCATGGTATATTTTTCTCCATCATTTACTTTCAATTTATATATATCTACATATTTAAGGTGGGTTTCTTATAGACAACATACAGTTGGGTAGTATTTTTTTAATGTAGTCTGGTAATCTTTTTTTTTATTGTGTTTACATAGATTCTACTGTCCCCCCAAATGCATCCCCCATCCTTCATATTCCCCTCAACATCGCCTTTGTTCCCCTCC
Source organism: Saccopteryx bilineata (assembly GCF_036850765.1). Taxonomy (NCBI): domain Eukaryota; kingdom Metazoa; phylum Chordata; class Mammalia; order Chiroptera; family Emballonuridae; genus Saccopteryx; species Saccopteryx bilineata. Next base: position 24,097,630 of record NC_089492.1, on the reverse strand, counting down.
CAACAGCTCCCTCCCCCCTTCCCTTCAGGTTTAATTCCATTCCTCAGTTCACATTGTTCCTTGGATTCCTCAAATGAGTGAGGTCATATGATATTTTTCTTTCTCTGCCTGGCTTATTTCACTCAACATAATAGTTTCCAGGTCCATTCACATTGTTGCAAAAGATAATATTTCCTTCTTTTTCATGGCCTCATAGTATTCCATTGTATATATGTAACACTGCTTTTTAATCCACTTGTCCACTGTAGGACACTAGGGTTGTTTTCAGATCTTCGCTATTGTGAACAATGTTGCCATAAACATGGGGGTGTATTTATTTTTTTTTCAGTCAGTGATATGGTGTTCTTGGGATATAGTCCTAAAAGTGGGATGGCTGGGTCAAAAGGCAGTTCCATTTTTAGTTTTTTGAGGAATCTCCATACTGTTTCCCACAGTGGCTGCACCAGTCTGCATTCCTACCAGCAGTGCAGGAGGGTTCCCTTTTCTCCACATCCTCACCAGCACCTATCATGTGTTGTTTTGTTAATGAGCGCCATTCTGACAGGTGTGAGGTGGTATCTCATTGTGGTTTTAATTTGCATTTCTCTAATAATTAGTAATGTTGAACATTTTTTCATCTGTCTATTGGCCATTTGTATGTCCTCTTTGGTAATCTCTTTTAATTGATGCATTTAGGCCATTGACATTCAACGTGATTATTGAAATTGTTGAATTAATATCTATTATAGCTGTTACTATTTTCTATATGTTTCCCTTGTTCTTTGTTCCAAATTAGTCTTCCACTCTTTTTTTCTTTTTTGTGGTTTTAATTAAGCATTTTATATGATTCCACTGTCATATATATAATGTCTTATTAAAAAATTTTAGTGATTCCCCTTGAGTCTGTAATATGCCTAATCCAAGTCTATTTAAAATAACACTAACTGCTACATTGTTTGTATTATTTTGAACAAATGGTTTTCTATGAAATCAAGTAAGAATTAAAAAATAAAAGCTTTTATTTTACTTATTCCTTCTTTAGTGCTTTTCCTTTCCTTATGCAGATTGGAGTATCAGGCCATTTTTCTTCTCTAAACAATTTCTTTTAACATTTCTTGCCAGGCTGGTCTACTGTCAACAAATCTCAATTTTGTTTGTCTGAGAAAGTCTTTATATGTCCCTCACTTTTGAAGGATAATTTTGCAGGGTACAGAATCCTAGATTGGCCTTTTTTTTTTTCTCTCAACATCAAATATTTCACTCCACTTTATTCTGGTTTGCCTAATTTCTGAGGATACTTTGGACCTCACACTAGTTTTCATTTCTCTATAGGTAAGGTGAGCCCCACAATGTTTCTTTCAGAATTTTTTCTTTACTCTTTATTTTCAGTAATTAAATATGATATGCCTCAGTAGAGTTTATTTATTTATTTTTTTGGCAATCTTTTTTGTTTAAGGCATCCCCTGTGCTTTCTAGATCTGTGGTTTGGTGTGTAACATTAATTTAGGAAAATTCTGTCATTATTATTTCAGATATTTAGTTGTTATTTTATTTCTTGTTTTGCTCATTTTTCTCCTTTTAATATTTCTTCTAGGCATATGTTACAGGCTTTGCTGTTGTCTCACAGCCCTGGACTTTGCTGTTCTATTTTTTCAGTCTTGTTTTCTTTGCTTTTTAGTTATAACAGTTCCTTGAACCCAGAGATTCTTTCTTCAGCTGGGCCCAGCTTACTATGACCATCAAAGTCAACCTTCACCTCTGTTCCATTGTATTTTTTTTTATCTCTAGAATATCTTTTTGGTTCTTCACATTTTCATTTCTGTGCTTTTATTGATCTTTACCCATAGTTGGTCTGATAATTTTAACATTATTGTCATATCTAGTTCTGATGCTCACACTGTCTCTTCAAATCATGCATTTTGCTTTTTGGTATGCCTTAATAATTCTTTCAATAGGCGTAAACAATATACAGGGTAAAGGAACTGCTATAAACAGGCCTGTTGTATTGTAGTGGTGATGTGTGAGGAGAAGTGTCCTGTAGCTTGCCATAATTTTTTTAATGAGCCCCTGCCTCTGTTCTGTGAACTCCACAAGTGTGTCTCAGTTTTTTTCCCCCTCTCCTTAGATGGAAGTGGATAACTAGAATGGGCTGCAGCTGGATATTTTATTTCCCTCAGTCAGTTAGGCTCTGATAATATCCTAGCAGGCTAGTTTCTAGTTAACGGATTTCTCCTGAGGAGAGGACTCTTTAAGAACAGATTTTTCACTCCCAGTTCCCACCAGGAGCATGAGGGGATTTTTCTCCTTTCTATTGTGAGAACCTGGATGCACTTATGGAGGTAAACTTCACAGTTGAGGCAGCCTCTCTGTGCCTGGGTCCTCCTGAAGTTTTTCTCTCTCGGAGCTGATTACACAGATTTGCAGAAATTTTTTAATTACAGTTCAAGATTTCCTACCCTTGCCCTTGTCCCATGGAGGTTTCCTGATCTCTATAGAGGTTTTTACTCGTGTCTCTGCTCCAGTAAGGTAAGCTGTGACTCCCTGTATTCACCTGTCTTCTCTCTGTTCTTGGGGCAGCAGTTTTCCCTGTCTCCTCACCTCTCTTTTGGGTGAGTCCTAGAAGAGTTGTTGATTTCTCAGACTGGTCAGCTGTAATGCTGAGTGATTGAGGCCAGGCGGGTTCACACTGGATTTTGGCAGATGATATAGGAACTACAGAGCCAGAAGGCATTGGGCCATAACCATTCATTGGAGGCTCACAAAGATAAGCAAGTGAATAAACAAGAAGGACAAGAGCTAATAAAGGAAAGCCTGCTTTTCACAGTGAAGGGCAAGGGAGCAGGAAAACCGCACCTCACACTGGTGGGAGAGTGATCTGGGAGAATCGCCACTGAGGGAAAGCACCCACAGCCTTACGCAGACCACACACATGTGGTGCTGCCATGGGCTCACACATTAATTAGGCAAAGTGCTTGCAGCCAGTAAACCAGCGAGCAAGCCTAACACAGATGTTTTCCCCACATCAGCTTTTTACTGGTTTGAACAGAACAGTAATTTCCAAGCTTCTTACATGTGGAATGAAAACTGGAAGTCCTGTGACATGCTTTCCTCACTTCTGAAAACTGTGTGTGTTATGTACTTTAAACCCTTCCTGTACTGAAGGCCTCACTGCATAGCTTACCTGTCATGCTTGTTAACCCTCTAGCAATGCAGTATTGGGTTTCATGTTTTGGATTTTTCTCAAATCTCTTTATGGATATTTGGCTCTTTGATACTCCGTGGAGTTTTTTATACTGACCAAGTACCAACAGAAGAAACATCTCTATTGCTAACTAAAATGTTGCACACTGGGTGGCCAAGTCTATTATCCTATTTATTCATTTGAATATTACAAAGGGAAATCATGGACTTTATTTTTATTACCATGGTCATACTATAGAAATTTTATCAGGTAGGGACACATAAGTATGAAAATAAACCTGGTTTAAAAAAGTAAATTAAGCTAAATTAACCATTAAATAAAAGTCATACAGAAATTAAAAACCTTTTCAAACAATTACTTAGTTTAAGGCTCATTGAATATTGTTTTCTTCTGTGTGCAGATTAATTTTATTGGCCATATCAACAGCATGTTTCATTTCTAGTATGCTTAGATTTATAGTGTTCTAGACATTTGGTATGATTAATTTACTTACCTGGATAGTTTTAATTTGTTAACTATACTATATAGTCAATACCAAAATGATATAAGTAGGGCAGGATTGCAAACAAAATTTTAAAGCAATTAAATTTTATTATTCCTGGATAAAAAATTACACAATATTTTATTTCAGTTGGTTTGTGACTTGCACAGGCAGACTTAATTGAAGAATGGAGTGCTTTTCTAGCATACTCATTAAGTGATGACAGCAATCAGTTGAACTGAGGGCGCTCATTTTTCTTCGGTAATAGCTGTGTAGTCTGCTTCGTCTGGTTAACTACATTAGTACTGCTGTGAACTTGGCCATGTTTTTAGGTATGTAAAAAATTAAAGGATAAATACAAATTGAAAGAATAAGCTTAATTCTTCTTATTGCAAATAAGAATATTTGCAACCATGACCATCTACGTACTTTAGAGAACTTGCAATTGGTAACATTCTTACCTTTGTCAAATATGTGAATTATTTTAAAAGCTAATTAAACCTTCTTCCAGGAATGCCTTTCTTGAGACCTGGGAACTATCTCTTGGAAATAGATAGAAACCCTATCATTCAGTTTGTGGGAGGGCAGGAACATAACTCGGTGGATGCCTCCCTCCAAGACAGAGAACTACCTCTTGTCATAAATATATAGAAAATATTTTTCCCTTGGTATAAAATCAATAATGGACACAAATGGTCACTGTAATTACCAAATATCTTTAGAATAAGTTTTGACAAAAGGTGTTGCCATCTTACTTGAGAACTAGTTATTGCTTATCTTGAGAATGTAACATGCCCTGGTGGTCCAGCTCGGTTGGTTAGAACATCACTCTGAAGCACAGAGGTTGCTGGTTCGATCCTGGTCAGGGTACCTACAGGAACAGACAGATCTATGTTCCAGTCTCTCTCATGCGCTCTCCCTTCTCTCTAAAATCAGTAACATAAACATTAAAAAACAAACGTGAATGTGTAATGTATTAGATTATATCTACTTGGCTGTATAGAAGGGTAAAATTCCTGACTTTAAAATCTCTTAGCAGAAGATTCCTGTCTTTAAAATCTCTTAGCTGATTACTTGTGACACACTTCACAATCTGGTTGAATGTTTATTTAAAAATAAAATTGTTTCATTCTCTTTTATGTTAGTGAAGTGCTGTTACATATTTTTAGCATTTGCAATAAAAAGAAGTGGAGCATATTAGCAAAAAGCCCTTAAGTCAATCAAAAAAATAAAAAATGGCATTTTAAAAACAATGGTACTATTAAGATACCAAGATATATATAACTACTTATTTCATGTTTTAAAGTATTAAAATTTCAAACAATCAAACTTGCAGAAATACAAATTTTGAAAATAACTTCAAACACAGCCTGTGACAGATTTCAGATTTTCTGTTCTCAATATATGAAGTTGCATTGGTTTTTTGGAAAAAAATTCTTGATACTTGATATTGAGATCACAATTTGAGTACTTTTCTTTCTTTCTTTTTATTTTTTTTATTCATTTTAGAGAGGAGAGGGAGAGACAGAGAGGAGAGACAGAGAGAGAGAGAGAGAGAAGGGGGGGAGGAGCTGGAAGCATCAACTCCCATATGTGCCTTGACCAGGCAAGCCCAGGGTTTTGAACCAGCGACCTCAGCATTTCCAGGTCAACGCTTTATCCACTGTGCCACCACAGGTCAGGCGAGTACTTTTCAATATGAATTATTTTCTTTATAATATACAGCTTACATTTTCAAATGTACTACTTTATTAAGGATGGAAAGACATAGACATTCTGCCATAGTTTTAGATTAGTATTTGAATTTTTCATACAATTATACATTAGTATCTGGGAATTCTATTTATAGCAAAGATTATGTATACAAAGGTATAAATTACTGAAAGAGTTTATATAAAATATATATTTCTGAACACTTAAATGTTAAACAGCCATTAAAATGCTTGGAAATACCTTATTTTTGTAGCAGTTAGATATATAGGATATAGTTATTTAGACTTAAACTATCGTTTAGCAAACACTGAATTCCTAATATATACTGAGCAAAAAAAGTATATTATCTTTGATTACTTTAATGTTGTTTTTTGGGTTTTTTTTTACTTATAGATATTATCTTGGGTTAAAATTATCCTTAAAATAGATATTAATGATTGTCATATATCTCCTTTTGTTATAATGAATTCTTCTGGTGTGGGACATATTTCTAATTCTTTCACAAACACTACAATAGTCAGACTTGAATATATATTGGCAAAATAGATACTGCAGAACTAAAAAAAAGGGGGGGGGAATTTCTTTATTGTGTATTTCTAGGTAGACTTCTATGATTCAGTTCCCTTGTCTAATAAATGAAGATACTAAAACTACCTACCTCGATGATTTTAGAACATTAAATGAGGCAATATTCATAATGCATGGGCATAATCCCTGGAAATCTAAGTGTTCATTAAATGTCCTGAGTTTTGGTTGTTACAAATAGGGAATCTGAATGAAATAATACTGGTCTAACTATAAACATGGAATATCACATGCTGCGTATGTAGATGCATGAAGAAATTATTATAACATAGCAATACATGAAATAATAGTAAGATATACAGATTAGTGTTTAAAAATATAGGAAAGAGATTCCACCAAATTAAAAAAGTATGGGAAAGCTTTTAGATGGAGGTAACATCTTTTGGGTCTTAGAAGATGAACAGAAGCCCAGTAAAAAAGTCTGAGATGATAAGCAAAAAACTGTCGACATGAAGAAAAATAATCAGTAAAAAATTACATTGTTAAGGAGAACAATGTAATAAGTAATACTGCAGAATAAAGTGAGTCAGAGGTCGGAAAAAATATTTAATCATCCCATACACAGAGAAACAAACTTATCCCGACTACACACCTAATAATATCCAGCCTGAGCCTAGTTGCAAATTAATTAACACCATGTCCATCCTTCCCTATTTTATCATCTGCTGCTGATTGGACATGTTATAGAAACAGTGGGAGAGAGGAAGGTAAGGAGTCACATTCTATTTCAGTGTCATGTCTACTTATTTAGAGGGCATACCTCTAGAAAGATAAATATGATGATTATTGTCCACCAAATTATTTCATTTGTCTCTGTGAAGTTGTCCTAGACAAATATCTTGTTGTGGTTAGAGAGATGGATGGCTTGGGGTGTCACTGAGTTTGTGTATGAAAACTCTTACACACATAGCCTCTGACTCTATATACTCATCTGACCCTACTGAATCGGTTTCATTACCAGCCTGTACAACAGCCTTAATTGATATATATCATTGAAATAACCTACCTCCCATCACCAGCTCCACTTAATTACAAAAAAAAAAAATTAGAAGATATCTGGGAGAGTTGGTGATGACAATGAAATACCTGGTCTTAGACAGTGAGGCTGGAGCGGGAACGTCACTGTGGCATATGACAGTGCAGACACTACGTTTACTTAATGTGACAGAAAACAAAATATTGAGAAAGAAGCAGACTTGTTTTCTGTGTTTGTGTTAAGAGAAATATATTTTTGCAGTAGGAGCTAAATGGCATGCTTCTATAGTAGAGGAAGAAATGTTAGTATTAGATTTGAGTTACAAGTTCAAAATGAATTAAAAAAAAAAGAACTCTAGCTTTCAAGGTGTTGTGTGCTGAAGCAGTCTTTTAGCTACTATCTGGCCCCTGGGAATAAGGAGTCCAATTTGGAAGGAGATAGGTAAGAGGTATTTACAGGGGAGGGCAAAAGTAGGTTTACAGTTATGAGTATGTGAAACAGTTTATTCTTGTGTTATTGATGTATTATTTTCCATACAAAGTGTAAATATAACTTTGCCCTGTATCATAGCAACTGAAAGAAAATTAATATTAAATATCAAAAAATAAAATCAACTTTAGGTAAAACCCTAGCTGTAAATTTTATACATTTTATATAACAGAGGATAATGTTTAATAGAAGGTGTATAATATTCTAATATAGCTAAATACTGCCCTGGGAAAGAGCACTTTATGCTAAGCAGATGTTCAGGTTGAGGACTTAGTAAAGAGATTCTCAATAGTCTGACAAAGGGAGGGCAGGAATGCCAAGAGAAAAAAGGAAAGGCTTTGTGGATGGTACTGGGAAGACAAAGGAGAAGGGGTGTAAGAGAGGCTTTTGTCACTCATTCATTCATTTGTTCATTTATGTATACACTTAATGAATAAGTTTGGTAGTCTCAATAATATTATTCTTATAAATAGCTTCTGTGCTGGTAGTGTTTGCAAGAAAAAGTAGTAGAATATTACTAAATGTTGAATTATAATGTAGAAAGCACAACACTAACTAAACAAAACTGCATATTTATGACATTCTTTAAATTCTTAAGAGAAAATGGGAAAGATGAAGTATAAATATGTAAATATCATTGGGGCAATCATTTTATTTATCAAATTGTATTCTTGTCTCTTAATATTGTCTCAATGTTGAAACACATAAGGAATAATCTTTGGAGAATTATTCTACTCAAACTTATTCTACAAAGAAATCTCAAATTTTAGATATCCCTTAATTGTTTTCTTCTTAATAAACACATTTTAGCCTGACCTGTGGTGGTACAGTGGATAAAGCGTCAACCTGTAACACTGAGGTGGCTGGTTCAAAACTCTGGGCTTGCCTGGTCAAGGCACATATGGGAATTGATGCCTCCTGCTTCTCTCCCCACTTTCTTTCTCTCTCTCTCTCTCCCTCTCCTCTCTCTCTCCCTCTCCTCTCTCTCTCCCTCTCCTTTTTCTCTGAAAATGAAAAAAATCTAAAAAATAAACACATTTGAGTGTCATTGGGATTTCAAAAGAGAAAACTGAGTGTACAAATAGAAATATCACTTTTGTTTGTGACAGAGATAGAGAGAGTCAGAGACAGGGACAGACTGGAAGGCAGAGAGATGAGAAGCATTAATTCTTTGTTGCAGCACCTTAGTTGTTCATTGATTGCTTTCTCATATGTGCCTTGACCCGGGGGGAGGGAAGAGCTACAGCATACTGACTGACCCCTTGCTCGAGCCAGCAACCTTGGGCTCTAGCTAGTGAGCCTTGCTCAAACCAGATGAGCCCACGCTCAAGCTGGCAACCTCAGGGTTTTGAACCTGGGTCCTCCGCTTCCCAGTCCGACGCTCTACCCACTGCGCCACCGCCTAGTCATGCAAAATAATAAATATCACTCCTGATAATTTTCCCCCCAGCATATTATTATGAAATTTTTGAACCTACTACAAAGTTAAAAGAAATTCAGGCCCATGTAACACCACCCAAATTTTATAATTAATATTTTGCTATGCGTTATAATTATTTACTTGCCCTTCCATTCATTCATAAATTCATCTTAGTTCTTATGCATTTCATTAGTATATGTTCCCCAAAATATTTCATCATTAATATTATCAATCTATAATTAATGAAAAATTTTGAGAAGCAGAGACAACCAGTTATTCTCATACATAATTAGCCCTTTGTAATAAGTAATTATTTTTGTTAATGGTTTGTAGTTTGAGGCATTTATTCAAGTTTTTTTTTTGTTTTTGAGCATCATCATGCACTAGGGACTCATCTACTCTGAGGATATAGCCACTAACAAAACTGACAGACTTCCTGGTTTACCTGACTTCTTTTTTATTTTTCAGACATTATTACAATATTCATTGAACCAGAATGGTGTTGTAAAATACAAATGGTAAACTAGTGGAGATTTCAAGCATAAGAGTGAAGAGGCTACTCTTTTTATTGTGAAGAGGACACTATGAAAAAAGCAGCCTAATAAATTTCCATGATTTTAAATATATAATCTTAAACTTTGAATAAATTTGTTTATGTTTGGGTGTGTGAATAGTGTTTGTATACTTGGTGTGGTGAGATAAAAAACCTATGCACAAACATTCCTTTTTTTTTTTTTTTTGCCTTTTAGAGGTTCATTTTATACTGCTTCACTGATGGTGTGATTTATTTTGTGAGAAAATGAACTGCACACAAGAGAAAATACAAAGACTGTATAAAGACATTATAGATATCTTTAGGTGCTTTCAACATAGTGATTTCACTGAATTATTTTTTAATTCAGTTTGCACTCAATATCATTTTGTTTTGGTTTCAGGTGTACAGCAAAGCAAAGTAGTTGGACACAATTTAATATTTAACACAATGGCATGACCAATCTTTTAAAGGAAATAGATAAACTATGTGGGAGAAATTTTTTTTTTTTACAGAGACAGATTCAGTCAGAGAGAAGGATAGATAGGGACAGACAGACAGGAACAAAGAGAGATGAGAAGCATCAATCATCAGTTTTTCATTGCGACACCTTAGTTGTTCATTGATTGCTTTCTCATATGTGCCTTGACTGTGGGCCTTCAGCAGACCAAGTAACCACTTGCTCGAGCCAGAGACCTTGGGTCCAAGCTGGTGAGCTTTGCTCAAACCAGATGAACCTGCGCTCAAGCTGGCAACCTTAGGGTCTCGAACCTGGGTCCCTCTGCATCCCAGTCCGGTGCTCTATCCACTGCACCACCACCTGGTCAGACATGGGAGAAAATTTTAATAAATACAATACACTAAAGATAAATATCCCATGGTATATTAGTTTGGAAATTGTTTCCCTCATGGAGTAATTTATGCTATAATTTAACAACTACTTTTAAGATTACTTAAGAGACATATTTTTATACCATGATAATATATCAACAGACATCCTACAAGTTTTCTAAAAATTAATATAGTTGCAGTATGAAGAGTAAATTATAAAAAGCAAAAACTTGAAAGCAAGGACATAATTTTAGAAGCAATAATTCAAGCATATAAACATAACTATCTGTACTAGGACATAATAGTAAGAATAAAAAGAAGGAATAAATGTGAAATTGAAAGGAAAAAAAATTGAGTCAGGACTTCAATAAAAGTAACTATAGAGAACAAAAAAGCAGTAAGCTGGTAATTTTTCTTGTTCAAGCCAATATATCTAGGCAAATATTGTTTGCAGAAATAAAACTGATTAGACGGGAATATTATGAAAATATACTAACCACAATTTATGTTTCCACAAAAATTTTATTTAGGAATAAAGCATTTTTCCTTATTTGTTTTTATTTTCTTGAATTTGAAAATTGATTGATATCAGGATATACATATCCAAATCCATAATAGAAAGAAGAGATGTCAAGGAAACCTCATGGAAATAAATTAAACTGAAAAGTAAAATAGAAGAAAACTCTTCACCATATGAGTCTTCATTAAAAGATTAATTTTGCATCCCACCCCCAAAAGTCAAAGGGTTTTGCATCTTATTGTTTCCCCAAAGGAAATGCTGATTTGAGAACTTAAATATCTGACACTTATTTGGAAAGATCCCAATTAAGATAATAAAAAAAGCAATCAGCATGAAGGACGGAAAGCCATTAAAATTGTGTGTTTATAATAGAACTCACCAACATAGGCAATGGAGACTGTTCAAAATTTTAGGACCTCTGAGAAGCTTACAAGAGATTTCCTGGAAGGGTCTCATGAAGTGTAGAAAGTGGAAGCATATTATTATGTCCACAAGGTTGGCATGTCTGTGCCAAGAAGATTCTTAGGATGTCAGACTAAATGTGATAGCAAAATGGAAAACAGGAAGGGCATGAATTTTGAGATAGGGTGCTGTGTGGACAAGTGAGTTTAAGCCCACATAGAGCTATCACCCATGGCTACAACTAAAATAAAAAATAAAATTGATAATAGCTAATCTAACAGGTGCAAGGTGGTATCTCATTGTAGTTTCAATTTGCATTTCTCGAATAGTTAGTGATGATGAGAATTTTTTTCATATATCTGTTGGCCATTTGTATTCTTGAGAGAAGTGACAAGGCTGTGGAGGAAAAGGAACCCTCATTCACTGTTGGTGGGCATATAAATTAGTGCAACCATTATGGAAGAAAGTATGGTGGTTCCTCAAAAAATTAAGAATAGAACTACCATATGACCCAGCAATCCCTCTACTGGGTATATACCCACAAAACTTGAAAACATGGGTACATAAAGATACATGCACTCCCATGTCCATCACAGCATTGTTCATGGTGGCCAAGACATGGAAACAGCCAAAATGCCCTTCAATAGAGGATTGGTAAAGAAGATGGGGTACATATATATTATGGAATACTACTCAGCCATAAGAAACGATGGCATAGTATCATTTACAACAACATGGATGGACCTTGATAACATTATATTGAGTGAAATAAGTAAATCAGAGAAAGCTAAGAACTGTATGATTCCATACATAGGTGGTACACAAAGTTAAGATTCATGGACATAGACGGGGTGCAGTGGTTACCAGGGGGAAGGGAGGGGTGGAGAGGGGGGGGATGGGGGGAAAGGGAGGGCCTTAAAGAGAAACAAAATACAGGGTGACAGAAGATGATATGACTTTGGGTTATGGGTATACAACATAATTGACTGTCCAAACGATGTGGAGATGTTTTCTCTAAATCTATGTACTCTGATTGACCAATGTCACCCTGTTAAATTTAATTGTCTAAATAAAAAATAATAAAATAAAAATTAAAAAAATAGTACGTGGAGTTTCTCTTAAACATCATTCACAGGCTAGGCAAGTCAGATGCCTGTAATCTAGACTTTGAATGTGAACATAAACATGGAAAGGATTAAATACAGTGTGAAATACAAAGGAGTAGTGAAGGCAATGATAGCAACAATGTGTTGTTTCCAAAAACAGCAGGAGTCAGATAAGTATAGGGTCCGGTTCTGGTGGTTTTCCTGGTGGCAGCTAAGCAGCCGTGCTCATATGAGGTTAGTCTAACTGCTAATTCTAAACTGCTTTGTTCCTTTTGTTCATTTTCAGTTTATTTCTGGATATCTTCTAAGCTAACCAATATTCTTTAATACATTTATTTTTTGCTTAAATTAACCAGAATCAATAACTGTTGACTGACCAATCAAAAGGCAATCTTTTCTAAGAGAAAGGGTGTAAAGAGTACATATACAGTGAAGAGCAAAAAAAATTCAATTGTGAGTTTGAAAAAAAGTTTATTCCTTTGTTATTATTTATTGTATTCTTTTCCATATGAATAACCTATATTCCCCCTATATATATATATGATATATAAATATAAAATACAATATTAAAGTTAAAGAAATTGCTTGACTGTGGTGGCTCAGTAGATAGAGCATTGACCTGGAATGCTGAGGTCGCTGGTTCAAAACCCCAGGCTTGCCTGGTCAAGACACATAGGAGAAGCAACTACTACAAGTTGATGCCTCCTGCTCTTATCCCCCACACCCTTCTCTCTTTCTCTCTCTTTCTCTCTCTTTCTATCTACTCTCTTAAATAAATAAATAAATAAATAATAAATAAATAAAATATTGAAAAGCAAAAGTTAAAGAAATGGACTTTGCCATGGACTTCTCATTGTATCCCACTATTCCCTTTCTCTACTAGTCTTATAACCTTAATTATTATCTGGATAATAGAGCTCCAAAATAAAATATATTTAAAGATTCTGATGATTTATCTTTAAGGCATATTTCTCTTTATTTTACAGTAATATAAGTTTAGCTCATCTAAAGACTGTTTCATAGCTCTCTTAGCCACTAAATAGAAATGGCCATGTAACTAAATTCTGGTTAATAATATGTAAAGATAAAAGCTATATGTACATTCTAGGTCATTTTCGGGAAGGGAAGGTTTATTTTTTCTTTTTCCTTTCTAGCCAGCAGAAATAAAGAAGTAGCATTAAATAATCTTTGACCATACAAGTGAGGAGAACATCCTAGCAATATGTGAAGAGCTACAGAGAAGGAGCTTCTCTTCTATAATTAAAAACTATCCTATCTTGTGTGTGTGTGTGTGTGTAAAAATACAAGATCTATTTACTTATATTTATACTCTATAATATGGTATCACTAATCATAGGTTCAATGCTATACAGCAGATTTCTAGAACATAACCATCTTGCACAGCTGAAGGTTTTATACCTCCTGAATAACAATGCCCCAGCCTCGGGCAAGCACTATTCTATTTCCTGCTTCTATGTGTTTTACTATTTTTTATACCTCATATAAGAGGTATCATGCAGTATTTGTCCTTCTGTGACTGGATTATTTTACTTAGTCCTAAGGTTTCATTTATGTGGTTGCATATGGCAGAAATTCATTTTTACAAATGAAAAATATTCCATTATAAAGATTACTACATTTTCCTTAGTTATTCATCTGTCCATGAAAATTTAGGTTGTTTTTATAACCATATTTTGGCTATTTATGAATAGTGCTATAATGAACACAGGGGAGCAAATATCTCTTTAAAATCCTGATTTCACTTCTTTTGGATAAATACCTGAGTGGGATTGCTAGATCATACAGTATTTATATATTTAAGTTTATGAGGAACTTCCATATTGTTTTCCATCACTGGCTGTGCCAACTAACTTTTCCACCATTATGTAGTGTTCCAATTTTTCTCCTTTTCACCAGAACTTAATCCTTTCTTTAAAAAAATAGCCATTTTAACAGGAGTGAAGTGATATTTCATTCTGGTTTCATTGTTATTTCCCTTATGATTTGTGGTATTGATCGCGTTTTCACAAACCTGCTGGCCATGTGTATGCCTTTTTAAAAAAAATTATTCAAGATGTATCTTTTATTTTAATCATTTTAAAGAATAATTGACAAAGGCAATTATATATATGTTTATACAGTATGATTGTTTGATATACATATGCATTATAGAATGATTATCAATATAACACAATCATCACCTCACATAATTACCATAGTTAATTTTTTTGTTTTTGTCCTAAGAATATTTAAGATCTACTCTCAACAACTTTCAAGTATATTATACTATATAATTAACTAGAATTACCATGCTAAACATTAAGTCCTCAAAACTTACTTTTCTTTTAACAGTCTTTGAACTCTTACCTGCATTGTCTTATTTTCTTTTACCCCCGGTGACTGGAAACAACCATTCTATTCTCTATTTCTAGGAAATTGGCCCTCCTTAGTTTTAGATTCCACATATAAGTAGTATCATAGTATATTTGTGTTTCTCTGTTTTCTGTCTGCTTTATTTCACTTACCATAATGCCCTCCAGACTTATTGATGTCACCAATTCAAGGATTTTTTAATTTTTTTATGGTTGAATAGATTAGATAAATATGAATAATTATCTATCTATATATCACATTTCCTTTATTCATTCATACATCAAGAGACATTTAAGTTGTTTTCATTTCCTGGCTATTATAAAAAATTCTACAATGAACATGAGAGTGCAGATATCTCTTTAAAATACTAATTTTTTTCAAATACATACCTGAGAGGAGGATTACTGGCTCATATTATATTCAATTTTTTTTCCTGATATTATTTATGCTTTAATTTCAACATCAAATAGCTGTTGTTAGTCCTTATGCTTGGTTCAGGTAAGCCCCCATAGAGTGACTGCCCATATTTTTTAATTTTTATTAATTTTAATGGGGTGACATCAATAAATCAGGGTACATATGTTCAAAGAAAACATATCCAAGTTATCTTGTCATTCAATTATGTTGCATACCCATTACCCAAAGTTAGATTGTCCTCCGTCACCTTCTATCTAGTTTTCTTTATGCACATTCCCCTCCACCTCCACCTCTCCCTACCTCTTTCTTCCCCCTCAGTAACCACCACACTCTTGTCCATGTCTCTTAGTCTCCTTTTTATATCCCTCCTGTGTATGGAATCATGCAGTTCTTAGTTTTTTCTGATTTACTTATTTCATCATATAATGTTATTAAGATCCAACCATTTTGTTGTAAATAATCCAATGTCATCATTTCTTATGGCTGAGTCTATTCCATAGTCTATATGTGCCACATCTTCTTTATCCAGTCATCTATTGAAGGGCTTTTTAGTTGTTTTCATGTCTTGGCCACTGTGAACAATGTTGCAATGAACATGGGGCTGCATGTGTCTTTACATATCAATGTTTCTGAGTTTTGGGGGTATATTCCCAGTAGAGGGATTGCTGGCTCATAAAGTAGTTCTATTTTCAGATTTTTGAGGAACCACCATACTTTCTTCCATAATGGTTGTACTACTTTATATTCCCACCAACAGTGAATGAGGGTTCCTTTTTCTCCACAGCCTCTCCAACATTTGCTATTACCTGTCTTGTTGATTATAGCTAATCTAACAGGTGTGAGGTGGTATCTCATTGTAGTTTTTTTTTGTTGTTGTTGATGGATTCCTTTATTATGCAAAAGCTTTTTAGTTTGATATAGTTTCATTTTTTTTTAAATAATTTTATTTTTTTAATGGGGTGACATCAATAAATCAGGATACATATATTCAAAGATAACAAGACCAGGGTATCTTGTCGTTCAATTATGATGCATACCCGTCACCCAAAATCAGATTGTCCTCTGTCACCTTCTATCTTGTTTTCTTTGTGCCCCTCCCCCTCCCCCTTTCCCTCTCCCATTCCCCCCTACCCCCCGTAACCACCACACTCTTATCAATGTCTCTTAGTTTCACTTTTATGTCCCACCTACGTATGGAATAATGCAGTTCCTGGTTTTTTTCTGATTTACTTATTTCGCTTCGTATCATGTTATCTAGATCCCACCATTTTGCTGTAAATGTTCCGATGTCATCATTTCTTATGGCTGAGTAGTATTCCATAGTGTATATGTGCCACATCTTCTTTATCCAGTCATCTATTGACAGGCTTTTTGGTTGTTTCCATGTCCTGGCCACTGTGAACAATGCTGCAATAAACATGGGGCTGCATGTGTCTTTACGTGTCAATGTTTCTGAGTTTTTGGGGTATATACCCAGTAGAGGGATTGCTGGGTCATAAGGTAGTTCTATTTTCAGTTTTTTGAGGAACCAACATACTTTCTTCCATAATGGTTGTACTACTTTACAGTCCCACCAACAGTGTATGAGGGTTCCTTTTTCTCCACAGCCTCTCCAACATTTGCTATTACCAGTCTTGCTAATAATAGCTAATCGAACAGGTGTGAGGTGGTATCTCATTGCCGTTTTGATTTGCATTTCTCTAATAGCTAAAGAAGATGAGCATCTTTTCATATATCTGTTGGCCATTTGTATTTCTTCCTGGGAGAAGTGTCTGTTCATATCCTCTTCCCATTTTTTTATGGGATTGTTTGTTTGTTTGTTGTTGAGTTTTATGAGTTCTTTGTATATTTTGGATATTAGGCCCTTATCTGAGCTGTTGTTTGAAAATATCATTTCCCATTTAGTTGGCTTTCTGTTTATTTTGTTATCAGTTTCTCTTGCTGAGCAAAAACTTCGTAGTCTGATGTAGTCCCATTCATTAATTTTTGCCTTCACTTCTCTTGCCTGTGGAGTCAAAGTCATAAAATGCTCTTTAAAACCCAGGTCCATGAGTTGAGTACCTATGTCTTCTTCTATGTACTTAATTGTTTCAGGTCTTATGTTTAGATCTTTGATCCATTTTGAGTTAATTTTAGTACAGGGGGACAAACTGTAGTCCAGTTTCATTCTTTTGCATGTGGCTTTCCAGTTTTCCCAGCACCATTTATTGAAGAGGCTTTCTTTTCTCCATTGTGTGTTGTTGGCCCCTTTATCAAAAATTATTTGACTATATATATGTGGTTTTATTTCTGGACTTTCTATTCTGTTCCATTGGTCTGAGTGTCTATTTTTCTGCCAATACCATGCTGTTTTGATTGTCGTGGCCCTATAATAGAGTTTGAAGTCAGATATTGTAATGCCCCCAGCTTCATTCTTTTTCTTTAGGATTGCTTTGGCTATTCGGGGTTTTTTATAGTTCCATATAAATCTGATGATTTTTTGCTCTATTTCTTTAAAAAACGTCATTGGAAGTTTGATGGGAATTGCATTGAATTTGTATATTGCTTTGGGTAATATAGCCATCTTGATTATATTTATTCTTCCTAGCCAAGAACAAGGTATATTCTTCCATCTCATTATATCTTTTTCAATTTCCCTTAACAATGGTTTATAGTTTTCATTATATAAGTCCTTTACATTCTTTGTTATGTTTATTCCTAAGTATTTTATTTTTTTTGTTGCAATCGTGAAGGGGATTATTCTTTTGAGTTCCTTCTCAGTTGTTTCATTGTTGGCATATAGAAAGGCTATTGACTTCTGAATGTTAATTTTGTATCCTGCGACCTTACTGTATTGGCTTATTGTTTCTAGTAGTCTTTTTGTGGATTCTTTGGGGTTTTCGATGTATAGGATCATATCATCTGCAAAAAGTGATACCTTTACTTCTTCTTTTCTGATATGGATGCCTTTTATTTCTTTGTCTTGTCTGATTGCTCTGGCTAGAACCTCTAGTACCACATTAAATAAGAGTGGAGAGAGTGGACAACCCTGTCTTGTTCCTGATTTAAGGGGGAAAGCCTTCAGTTTAGTGCCATTTAATATGATGTTAGCTGATGGTTTATCATATATGGCCTTTATCATGTTGAGATATTTTCCTTCTATACCCATTTTGTTGAGAGTCTTAAACATAAAATTGTGTTGTATTTTATCGAAAGCCTTTTCTGCGTCTATTGATAAGATCATGTGGTTTTTGTTCTTTGTTTTGTTGATATGGTGTATTACGTTAACCGTTTTACGTATGTTGAACCATCCTTGAGATTCTGGGATGAATCCCACTTGATCATGATGTATTATTTTTTTAATATGTTGTTGTATTCGATTTGCTAGTATTTTGTTTAGTATTTTAGCATCTGTATTCATTAGAGATATTGGTCTGTAGTTTTCTTTTTTTGTGCCATCCTTGCCTGGTTTTGGTATGAGGGTTATGTTGGCCTCATAAAATGTGTTTGGAAGTATTGCTTCTTCTTCAATTTTTTGGAAGACTTTGAGTAGAATAGGAACCAAGTCTTCTTTAAATGTTTGATAAAATTCGCTGGTATACCCGTCAGGGCCTGGACTTTTATTTTTGGGGAGGTTTTTAATGGTTTTTTCTATTTCTTCTCTACTGATAGGTCTGTTTAGGCTTTCTGCTTCTTCTTGACTCAGTCTAGAAAGTTTGTATTGTTCTAGGAATTTATCCATTTCTTCTAGGTTGTTGAATTTAGTGGCATAAAGTTTTTCATAGTATTCTACAATAATTCTTTGTATATCTTCGGTGTCCGTGGTGATTTCTCCTCTTTCATTTTGGATTTTGTTTATATGAGTTCTTTCTCTTTTTTCCTTGGTAAGTCTTGCCAAGGGTTTGTCAATTTTATTGATCTTTTCAAAGAACCAGCTCCTTGTTCTATTAATTTTTTCTATAGTTTTTCTGTTCTCTAATTCATTTATTTCTGCTCTGATTTTTATTATCTCCTTTCTTCGGCTGCTTTTGGTTTGTCTTTGTTCTTCTTTTTCTAGTTCCTTAAGGTGGGAAGTTAAGTGGTTCACTTGGGCTCTCTCTTGTTTGTTCGTATATGCCTGAAGTGATATGAACTTCCCTCTTATCACTGCTTTTGCTGCATCCCATAGATTCTGATATGTCGTATTGTCATTTTCATTAGTCTGTGTAAATCTTTTGATCTCTGCACTTATTTCTTCTTTGACCCATTCATTTTTTAAAAGTATGTTTTTTAGTTTCCACATTTTTGTGGGATTTTTTCCTCCTTTCTGCAGTTGAATACTAGTTTCAAGGCTTTATGATCAGAAAATATGCTTGGTACAACTTCAATTTTTCTGAATTTGCTGATGTTGTTTTTGTGGCCCAACATATGGTCAATTCTTCAGAATGATCCATGTACACTGGAGAAAAATGTATACTCAGTCACTTTGGGATGAAATGTCCTGTAGATGTCTATCATATCCAGGTGCTCTAGTGTTTTGTTTAAGGCCACTATGTCTTTGTTGATTCTCTGTTTGGATGACCGATCTAGAGCCGTCAGCGCTGTATTGAGGTCTCCAAGTATGATTGTATTTTTGTCAGTTTTTGTTTTAAGGTCAATAAGTAGCTGTCTTATATATTTTGGTGCTCCTTGGTTTGGTGCATATATATTAAGAATTGTTATGTCTTCTTGATTCAGTGTCCCCTTAGCCATTATGAAATGGCCATTTTTGTCTCTGAGTACTTTTCCTGTCTTGTAGTCACCATTATCCGATATGAGTATTGCTACACCTGCTTTTTTTTGGATGTTATTTGCTTGGAATATTGTTTTCCAGCCTTTCACTTTGAATTTGTTTTTATCCTTGTTACTTAGATGAGTTTCCTGTAGGCAGCATACAGTTGGATTTTCTTTTTTAATCCATTCTGCTACTCTGTGCCTTTTTATTGGTGAGTTTAATCCGTTTACATTTAGTGTAATTATTGATACTTGTGAGTTCCCTATTGCCATTTTATATCTTGCTTTCTGTTAGTTTTGTGTCTTGTTTGATCCTTCTCTTTCGTTTTTCTATCTTTTGTTTTTATTTGGTTGTATTCCATACATCTTTCCTCTGTTGCTATCTTTTTTATCTCATGTGCTTCTGTGGTGGTTTTTTCAATGGTGGTTACTCTGAGTAATGAAAAGGGTCCCTACCCTGTTCATTGTAGCAAACTATTTTGTGAGTACTTTTGCACTCCATCGTCCTTTGCTACTGTTAATCTCCATCTTCTCCCCCCCTTTCTTTTGGTTGTTGTCACAGTTTAAATTTAGTTTTATTGTGTTCTTCTTGGAGCTTTTACTTGTGGCTCTGTTTTTTTTTTTTTGTTCTTTGTATCTGATTGGAGAACCCCCTTTAGTAATTCCTGGAGTGGGGGTTTTCTGATGATAAATTCCCTCATCTTTTCTGTATCTGTGAATGTTTTTATTTCTCCTTCGTATTTGAAGGATAGCTTTGATGGGTATAGTATTCGTGGCTGAAAGTTCCTCTCTTTCAGGACTTTAAATATTGGGGTCCACTCTCTTCTAGCTTGTAGAGTTTCTGCTGAGAAATCTGATGATAATCTAATGGGCCTTCCTTTATATGTTGTATTCTTCTTTTCCCTGGCTGCCTTGAGAATTTTTTCTTTGCTGTTGGTTTGTGTCAATTTCATTATGATATGCCTTGGAGTAGGTTTGTTGGGGTTAAGAAAACTCGGTGTTCTGTTTGCTTCTTGAATTTGAGGCTTTAGTTCTTTCCACAGGCTTGGGAAGTTCTCATCTATTATTTGTTTGAGTATGTTCTCCATTCCATTTTCTCTCTCTTCTCCCTCTGATATACCTATTATTCTTATGTTATTCTTTTTGATGGAGTCAGATAATTCTTGTAGGGCTATCTCATTTTTTTAAATTTTTGAGTCTCTTTCTTCTTCTCTCTGTTGTGCCTCAAGTTGCTTGTCTTCTATTTCACTAATCCTCTCTTCTATCTGACCTGTTCTATTAGCTAAGCTTGTTACTTCGTTTTTCAGCTCGTGAATTGAGTTTTTCATCTCTGTTTGATTTGTTTTTATAGTTTCAATTTCTTTGGACATATATTCTTTGTGTTCATTGAGTTGTTTTCTGAGCTCCCTAAATTGCCTTTCTGTGTTTTCTTGTATATCTCGGAGGATTTTTAGGATTTCTATCTTGAATTCTCTGTTATTTAGCTCCAAGGTTTCCAACATATTAAATTTTTTCTCCATAGATTTTTCCTCATCTAGCTGTGTTACCTCTCTTTCTTTTGTATCCATGATATTCGATTTTCTCTTCCTTAATGGCATCTGAGGGTGGTTTTGTTGATAGTATTAATGAGATTTAATAAAGAATAAAAAGTTAAAAAAATAAAAAATCAAAAAGAGTTGTTTTTTAAAAAAATTAATAATGAAATAAAGAAAAATAAAATAATAATTTTTTAAAAAAGGAAATTATTACCCCCCTCCTTTTTTCCTCTCCTCTCTCCTCTTTCTTGAGAAAATCTTGTGGTGAACTGTGAATTATAACAAACAATGCCTGTGATGGAGGTCCTGAATTGGGGAAAAGTAATAAAGGGGGAAAAAAAAAAGAAAAAAAAAGGAAAAAAAATGGGGGGGGGCGGTATGGACCCACAAAAAGCAAATAAGGAAAAATTTTGGGTCAAGAATAAAATGATTTGCTTTTAGGTGTTGGTGTTGTGTAAGAGTTATGATGAGAGGAATAAGAGAACAGAAAAATGGGGGGACAAATTAAAAAAATACTATTGTATTTAGTGGAACAAGAACTAGATAAAATGGAGAGCCAGGGATGGGAGCACTGCTAGTGAGTTAAAAAGGTGAAGTAAAAAACCCCCAAAATGCCACAAACATAAGTTTGAGTCCCAGATAAGATAATTTGTTTGTTATTGAGGTTTGAATGAGAGGAGATGTAAAGGAGAAAGGAAGAAACTAATATAGAGGGAGAAAAGAAAGAGAGAGAGAGAGGAAAAAGAGGGAACCAGTAAAAGAAGAAAAAAGAAAGGAGAGAGAGAGAGTTAAGGGTTTTGGAGTGCAACCCTCATAGAGAGAAAGGAAGAGGAGAAAAAAGATAATGTGAGATGTAACACTTATGGGTAGTGTAGTTCAAGGAAAGGAGAGAGTAAGACCGGCAGAGAGTTAATTGGCCAAATTGGAGGAGGAAAAAAAGTATCAAGAATGAAGATAAGAGAAACAAATGAACAAATATAATAAAATGGGATAGGTTATAAAGTCTGCAGATTATTCTTGATTTTGAGAGGTTATCTTCTTGTTTTCTTTTTTCTCTCCCTCTTCCTGGTCGGTGACTCTGTACCCCAGGTTCTGCCCCTTTGGCACGCTCAGGTAGAGGTTTGCAGTTGATAAGTCTCTATGGCAATGTCATGTATTGTGCTTTAGTCTCGTTGGGAGTCAAGGCTCATTAGCTTTCATAGGCTCCGACAGTGAGAGAGTCCGTGTTCCTGGAGCCTTTCTCCTAGTCTTTTCTTCCTCAGTTAGTGGCCTGATAATCCAGCTATGGGGTTGTTGCTGCCTCTGCCTGGATAGTAAGAGGCTCAAAGAGCTGGCAACTCCCCACTCTATTTCCACTCAGCACAGGGCTCTGGGTAAGGCTCAGTCAGTCAGAGCTGCTAGCATAATCAGGCGGGCTTTCCGCCCACTCAAAGACCTCTGGCTCTGCCACTCTGTCCGGTAACACAGGCGGGCACCCACTTTCGGGGTGCTTGGAGGAAACTCTCATTCACTATCTGCGCGCGCAGACCAGGATATCCGGCCAGTAGTCTCACGCTCTGAGTGAAACCCCCAACCGCATGGAAATTTGCAGCGCTGGAATTCGCTCTCGCTCCGTCCTTGTGCGCGGCTTTTGCAAGGCGCTGGGGTGGCCCGAGATTCCACTTTTGCCCACACAAAGGCCCCTGACTCTGCCCCTCGGTGCGATAACACAGGCGCGCACTGCCGTGGCACTCGGAGGAATCGCTCACTACCTATCTGCGCGCGCACACCAGGATATGAGGCCGGCCGCATTTCCCTGAGTGAAACCCTCACCAGCACGGAAAATTTCCACTGTTGGAATTAGTTCTCGCTCCCTCCCGTGCGCGGCTTTCCCAGGGCGCTGGGGCTGCCCAGAGATTCTGCTTTCGGCCCACAGAAAGGCCTCTGACCCTGCCTCTCTGTGGGGCAACACGGACACCCACTTCTGGGGCTTAGGAAGAGATCTCTCACCCACTAACTGCGCACCAACCAGGAGAACGGGTAAAATGGCTGCCCCGCTTGTCTTTCTTTGTTTGGGTTTGGCGCGAGTGTTAGCTTGTATTGCCCGGCTTGCCACAGGAACAGTTTTTCCTCCGCTAGGATCACCGTGCCACAGCCTGGTTTGGCCTTTTGTGCACGGCCTGGATGTATTCACCCCCTTTGCCCGCCTCAGTTTCTATATTCACAGTTACCAGAGAAAGCCGCCCTGTTTAGGTTAGTGAGGAAGGCGGAGCATTTCTTACTCCCTATTTCCTTCAGGATTTGGTTATATATTTAGCCAATTTTTCACTCGACCATACCTTCGGGTGTATTGTGAAGCATCTGGAGGCTCCAAGTATAGGTTTTTCTGTTTCTGGTTGAAGATCTTGTTGAGTTTTGGGGGAGATTTATCGGTATCGCTTCCTACTCCGCCATTACTCTGACGTCATCTCTTCAATTTTTAAAGTTTTGAGCAACCACCATACTATTTTCTATAGTGCTATCTCATTTTATATTCCCATCAATAGCATATAAAGGTGCCTTTTCTCCACCTCTTTGCCAACATTTATATTTATCTGTCTATCTATCATCTATCTATCTATCATCTATCTATCTATATTTATCATCATCATCTATCTATATTTATCAGTAGTTATCTTAACTATGTGAGGTGATATCTCATTGTGGTTTTGATTTGCTTTTCCTGATTATCAGTGATGTTGAGCACCTTTTCATATACTTATCAGCCATTTGTACATATTCTTTGGAAACTGTCTATTCAGGACCTTTGCTTATTATTTAAATGAATATTTTGCTTTTCTGCTGATGATTTGAGTTCTATGAGTTATTTATGCACTTGTGATATTAATCTCTAATTAAATATATGATTTGAAAATATTTACTTCCATTGTCTAGGTTGCAATTTGAATCTATTGTTTCCTTTGCTGTCCAGAAACATTTTAATTTGATGCAGTCCTACTTGTTTATTTTAGCTCTTGCTGGTGCTTTGGTTTCATCTAAGAAATCATTGCCAGGACCACTGTCAAAAATCTTTTTTTCTTGTGTTTTCTTGTAAGATATTTTAAAATTCAGCCTTATATTTAAGTCTTTGATACATTACAAATTAATTATTGTGAATGGTATAAGATAGGGGTTCATTTTTATTCTTTTTTTGTAGACATATCTAGTTTGCCAAGCCACATTTATTGAAGAAACTGCTCTTTTTCTATATTGTGTGTTCTAGAAATGATTATCAAAAAATAGTCCATATAGGAGTGTATTTTTCTAAGCTCTCTACTTTCTTCTAGTGGTCTATGTGCATTTTTGTATGGTAGTTACCATACTGTTTTGACTTTATAACTTTGTAATATAGCTTGAAACCAGGAAGTGTGATACTTCCAGATTTGTTATTCTTTCTCAGGTTATTTTTTGGTTCTTTGGGGTCTTTTGAGATTTCATACAAGTTTCAGGATAATTTATCTCTTTTGGTGAAAAAATGCCATTGAAATTTTTCTTTGGATCGCATTGAATTATAGCTTGTTTTAGATAAGATGGACGTATTCCTAATATTAAATTTTTAAACCAAAAACGCAGGATATCTCATTAATGTCTTATAGTTCTCAGTGTATAAATCTTGGATAAATTTATTCCTAATTATTTTCTTGTTTTTGATGATATTTTATCAATATATGGGATTGTTCTCTTAATCTATTTTTCAGATAGTTTGTTGTTAGCATATAGAAATTCAACTCATTTCTGTATGTTGATTTGGAACCTTGCAACTTTACTGAATTTATATATTCTAACCAATTTTTGGTAGAGTCTTTAGAGTTTTGTGCATATAAGATCATGTCATTTGCAACAAGCATAATTTTACCTTTTCATTTCTGATTTGGCTACTTAATCTTTCCTTGCCTATTTGCTATGGCTAAGATTTTCAGTACTAAACTGAATAGAAATATCAGCAGTTGGCATTCTTGTCTTGTTTCTGATCTTAGAGAAAAAAGCTTTTAACTTTTTACCATTGAGTATGATGTTAGCTATGGGCTTGTCATATGTGGCCTTTATTATGCTGAAGCACATCCTCTCTATATCTATTCGTTGAGTGTTTTTATCATGAAATAATATTGAATTTTTTCAAGTGTTATTTCTGCATTTACTGAGATAATCATATAATTTTTATTTTTATTGTTAATGTGGTGTATTACAATTACTGAATTGCATATATTGGGACATCCTTGAATAATAAGGATGAATCCCACTTGCTCACAGTGTATAATCTTTTAATGTGTTCTTGAATTTGGTTTGCTTGCATTTTGTTAAGAATTTTTGCATTCATGTTCATCAGTGATATTGCCCTGTAGATTTCTTTTCAGTTAGGATCCTTGTCTGGTTTTGATTTAGGGTAATACTGGCTTTTTCAAATGAGTTGGAAAGTGTTTCTTTATCTTTATTTATTTTATTTTTTTGGAAAAGTTTCAGAAGGACAGATATTTATACTTTTTAAATGTTTGGCAGAATTTACATGTGAAGCCAGCTGGTCCTAAACTTTTATTTGTTGGAAGATTTTTGATAATTGATTCAATCTCCTTGCTCATTATTGTGTTCAGATTTTCTATTTCTTTATGATTCAGTGCTGATAAATTATGTTTCCACAAGTCTATTCATTTCTTTCATGTTATCTAATTTGTAAGTATATAGTAATTGTTCATAGTCTCTTATGATACTTTGTATTTCTGTGGTAAGAGTTGTAATATTGTCTTTTGTTAATTATTTTATTAATTTGGGTCATCTTTTCTTTTTTTAGTTAGGCTAGCTAAAGTTTTGTTAATTTTGTTTATCTTTCCCGATATCCACCTTGGTTTCATTTATCATCTTTGTTTTTCTGGTATGTTATCCTATGCTAAATCCTCTTTCAGGTCAAGTGTCCATGTGCCTAATTCCAGAGCAAGAGAATATACATGAAAAGTGAGTAACACTTCAAAGCAAGATTTTTTTTTTAATTTAGGAATTCCTTTTTCTTTTTCTCTTAATCTCTTCTCCTGGCATAGTTGAAATATGGACAGAATAACCAGAGCATCATCCATGTTCTTAAATGATGAGACTTGGGAAACGAAGGCCACAACTAGAGGAGCAAAATCATACAAGGACCCTGATGATTACAAAACCACTATTACACTGGATTGACTAACTCCTGGAGCCTTTATTTATGTGAAGGAGAAAGTAATTTTGGTCTTACCCTGTTTTGTGGGGGCTTGCTTACTCTTAACTAAGAGAAACCTGATCCTAATCAATGCATAGTCCCCAAAATAAGTCTTCATACATGTTAATAATTAAAAGCCTGGAATGGGGTTGTGGTATGAAAAGAAAGGGAGTAATCAGAGATATTATTAACCTATTAAATAGACTAAATGCAATTGTGCTATAATTAAAGGAGAAAAGGAATTTAAGGTGTGGAGTCATTGCAAATTTCATTGTAGGTGCCATAGAAAGTCTAAAATTAGAGAATGCTACTTACAAGTGTGCAGTTTAGTACAATCAGTGTATTGCCTAGAATATAAAAACTGAAGTAGTAGATACTTCACATTCATCACAAAGGTAGGATAACTTGACAATAACTAAAGGAGTCAGATTTATCACACAAACATTTAAAATAATATAGAATATATAGGCACAACATACTTTCAAGTAAGATAGATTTTAAAGTGACAGGTGAAAACGTTTGAAATGTCTGGATACAATCAAAATGATTAAACAGCTAGTTCCCAGAGAAAATTAGAGACTAACATAAAAACTTAAAATAAGTGGACCATGGTTGAATGAGTTTCATGTAAAGTTTAAGAGCTTGGGCTTGAGGGGTGCCCTGTCCCTGAAAGCTTATATAAGCTTGTAATGTCAGATTTCCCCCTTCTTACTATCTCCATTTGAACAGTCACTATGATCTTTTTTTTTATAAATAAATTTTTATTAATTTTAATGGGGTGACATCAATAAATCAGGGTACATATATTCAAAAAAAAACATGTCCAGGTTATCTTGTCATTCCATTCTGTTGCATACCTATCACCCAAAGTCAGATTGTTCTCCGTCACCTTCTATCTAGTTTTCATTTTGCCCCTCCCCTCCCCATCCCCCTCTACCTCCTTCCTTCCCCCCGCCCTCCATAACGACTACACTCTTGTCCATGTCTCTTAGTCTCATTTTTATGTCCCACCAATGTATGGAATCCTGCAGTTCTTGTTTTTTTCTGATTTACTTATTTCACTCCATATAATGTTATCAAGATCCCACCATTTTGTTGTAAGTGATCCGATGTCATCATTTCTTATGACTGAATAGTATACCATGGTGTATATGTGCCACATCTTCTTTATCCAGTCTTCTAATTTTTTTTTTACAGTGATTAAAGCCTTTAAGCAAACTCTTGGCCAATACAGCAAGAATCCATAAATGAGTAGTGTCCTTAACATGTTCACCAAGTCCAAGTTGGCCCCAATACCATGCCAAATCTCTGATAAATGCAACCCAACCCCAGTTCAGTCTGTTAGGAGCTGTCACAAGGAGCAGGAGTCCAGGAAAAGTCCACATCCAGGAAAAGTCCGCATGGCACTGGAATTGTTGTCACAATTCTATACTTTGCAGCTCACATCCAAGTCCCAATGACCGCTGCTTCTAGCTGGTAATGATTCAGGTAGACTGGAAGAGCCATCTGCAGCATGTGTAGAGATGGAGCTTCTGTTCTCCTCTGCCTGGAGAGATGAGACCAGGTTGCTTTTTCCTGGAGCTCTGTGACTGTGGCTTGGTAAAGAGAACCTTGGAATACACTAAGCTGGGTGGCAAAGGTAGATTCATAATAGAAGTTGGTAAAAGGGGGAAAGAGAGCTCTAAATTAGGAGTAGGTCCCAGCCTGAAATATGAGTGGGGTATTGAGGTAGGAGGAATAAAGGAAACACTATATATTAAACAAAGGAGCAGAAAATAGGACTATCAACACCCACAACAGAGATCTTTGAGGGAAGAATGGGGTATTTCTTCCAAGAAGCAGGTAAACTGATCTCATTTGCACAAGGGCCACTTAACTATGTCGTGCCTGAATAGTCAGGTTTTTCATTCTTCCCTCAAAGATCACTATGATCTTTTTTTAAAAAAATTTGTCTTTCATATTTTCTTAAATGATGAGAATCATTACTCAACCAGTTGTACAACACACCACTCTCATCCTTAGTATATGCACTGTAGTTTTACTGGCTTTCCTTTTGGTTTTCAGCAGCTGAAGTACAGTCTTACTTTTTAAGGTCATGTATAATATGATTAAGAATGCAATACTTTAAGCCAATTTGAACCTGGACTCTGTCACTTATTAGCTATTTGGTCGTAAATGTTACTTAACATCTCTAATCATCCAATTCTTCAAAGGTAAAAAGATTAAAATGAAATACCCCTCATCAATTTGTTTTGGAGGTTAGCTAAGGCGAGTTTCTGTAACTTCAGTGTGCAACAGTATTGCGGTGGGGGTGGAGAATCATTAAAATACAGATTGCTGCCTGACAATGTAGGTGGTGGTGCAGTGGATAGAGCATCAACCTGGGATGCTGAGGACCCAGATTTGAAACCCCGAGGTTGCCAGCTTGAGTGCAGGTTCACCAACTTGACCATGGGTCTCTGGCTTTAGTGTGGGGTCATAGACATGACCCTATGGTTGCTGGCTTAACCCCAAAGGTTGATGGCTTGAGTCCAAGGTTGCTGGCTTGAGTCCAGGATCACTGACTTGAGCAAGGAGTCACTTGCTCTGCTGAACTCCCTGGTCAAGGCACGTATGAGAAAGCAATCAATGAACAACTAAGATCCCGCAATGAAGAACTAATGTTTCTCATCTCCCTTCTTGTTCTGTCTGTGTCTCTCTCTCACTCTCTTGCTAAAAACAAACAAACAAACAAACAAACAAACAAAAAACCCCACAGATTGCTGTTCCCAACACATGAAGTTTCTAATTTTGGATTGGAGCAGAAGTATTTGCATTTCTAACACAATCTGAGGTGATATTAATACTAATATGTCTATTCACATATGTTTAAATATATTACTTTATATATTTAAATATAAATATATATACACTTACATAAAATTTATATTCTATACAAATATATCATTAAATATGTAATTTTCATATCTATATATTTGTGTACTATATATTTAAATTGACTATTTGACCAATGCATCTTTCCCTGTCAGTGTTTAAGTTCCATGATGAGTAAGATCATATTGGCATTGTTTACAACTGTAAGCAAAGAGTTAAATACTCTTGCTTGTGATTCTCCTGTGATACCCTTTTGTTAAACTGATGCAGAATTTATATTTAGATGTTTTGATTTGTAGTCAATAGGTGGTGGCCAGATATCTGAGGACAAGCAAAGAAAGTTGAAATTTCAAAGGATTCAGGAGGGGTTTCACATCATTATTTCAATGTGATCGTCTATAATAGAATATTTATCTTTTAACATTTTATCTCACAAATAATTATTTGCTAAACTGAACTCCAAGCAATATTTGACTTTCTCACAGTGTCAACATATGTTCCAAAGATAAAAGTGTTTAGAGAACTTTGTTCCTCTAAACACTAATTTTGGGATTCCTAATGCAACTAAAAGAATTTCTACAGCAAAAAAAGATTAGGCATGAGAATTTAATTTTTAAAAAGCACTATATTATATGATTTTCAAACCCTTCCTATGAGGTAAAAATTAGCTTTTTTAGAAAAGGTTTTGGCCAATATAATTAAGAATATATGATTTGACTGCTCTTTTATCACATCTTCCCTGCCTTTTTTACAGTATCATGAATGCAACTGATTTTGTATATTTGACTTATAAGCAAAAGAATTATTATGCTTTCACTATTTCTCAGAATTTTTATTTTTACTTTCTAAAACTTTCTAAGTCTACAATTATATTTTCTGTACTCTTAAAAGAGTTTCATTCATGTGAGTTCATACAATTACAGTATTTTCCAAAGGTATTAAGTACTCTTGCTATTGTTGATCAGTTTTTAAAAACAATGATGAATTATACTAGGTTTAATAGTAATAAATTTTATAAAAATTGACTTTTTGTAAGTTAATTTAATCTATGGAGTTTGATATTGGCCACTAAGTTGTTGACTTAAGGTAGAGATCCCATACTATTTCTTTTTATGGACTTAAACTTTTATTATTTCCATTTTATGTATTTATTTTTGTTTTCAGATCAATAGAGAACACAGACACACTTACATGTTGCATTTTAGTTGGGATTTTCTCTTACAATAAAGACACATTATTTTAGTAATGTAAATAATGTATTT
This sequence comes from Saccopteryx bilineata, assembly GCF_036850765.1. Lineage (NCBI taxonomy): Eukaryota > Metazoa > Chordata > Mammalia > Chiroptera > Emballonuridae > Saccopteryx > Saccopteryx bilineata. Next base: position 24,067,002 of record NC_089492.1, on the reverse strand, counting down.
TGAGCAATTAATACCTGGGCACTAATGAGTTAAATTTCAATGAGAATACTAGAAGCAGGTTCCAGTTCCCCATGGACCACACTATAAGGAGCCAGAGGAGACCTAGAATAATTGCTTAGAATTAACAACATCCCTACATAGTCATATTGGTATTTCTACAATGCAACCTGGATCCTGGAACCAAAATGAAGTCTTCCTATTAGAGAGGCAGTGGAAAGATTCTTGATCCCGAATTTGAGAAAAGTGTATTTTTCCACAAAGTTCTTTTTATTTGGTTGGATCTCCAGTGAATTGTTTCAACAAGATCAATATATATTAAAAATACAAACTTCTGATTACAATTCTAACATTAAAGATCATGGAAGTTATGAGACACATTCTGAGAAAGAAGAAGGAAAGAAAGAAGGAAAGAAAGAAAGAAAGAAAGAAAGAAAGAAAGAAAGAAAGAAAGAAGAAAGAAAGAGAGAAAAGAAAGAAAGAAAGAAGAAAAGGAAGGAAGGAAGGAAGGAAGGAAGGAAGGAAGGAAGGAAGGAAGGAAGGAAGGAAGGAGGGAAGGGAGGAAGGAAGGAAGGAAGGAAGGAAGGAAGGAAGGAAGGAAGGAAGGAAGGAAGGAAGGAAGGAAGGAAGGAAGGAAGGAAGGAAGGAAGAAAGGAAGGGAGGGAGGGAGGGAGGAAGAAAAAGAAAAAAAGAAAGAACTTAACATCATGGAATTTTCTTAGCCTCATCAGGGAACTGAGTTTATGGGGCAAACTGCCATTTTAAAATCTAGAGAGAGAGGTTAATCCACAGTCACTGCCATGGAGCCACCTTGACCTGAAACAGAAGCCCTTGCTGCCTAAAACAGCAAAAGAACTGAAATAGTTATTTTCTTACATGTTGTTGGAAGCTGAATGTAGACAAACCCCACTGTAATCACAACAAATATCAACAAAACATCAACATTTTTTAAGACCCATAAATGACCAAACATTCCCCCATATTAAGATAAGTGACTAACCAATTACTCCTCTAGCCTCAATATAGTCTTCCCTTCTACTATTTAAGATTTAAGATACCCAAATATTGAATTCCTGTTTTTAGACAGCGTCCAATCCAGAACAGAGCCATTTCCTTTAACCTTCCACAAAGTAACCTAGCACAAACCTAATATATATTGAGTGCTTTTAAAATACCCGTATTAAGACTCCATGCTTCCCAATAGTGTGTAAAGCCCAACTTGTTCAACTACAGGTGTCTTTCTGGTAGTTTTTACTTTAAGGCACTGGCAGTTATGCATCCACAAACATTTACTAAAACTTACAAAACAATACACTTAAAAAAGTTGAATTTTAACAAAGTTCAAATGGCTTTTAAAAATCAATTGGAGTCATGCCCTTTGAATAACTAGCTAAGGACTTTAGGAAAAAAAATTTTGAGTGCTTAGTTAACTTCTTAAAATACAGAGCGTGAGTTTTGATTCCCCTTAGGTTGGTGTGTTAGAGAGTTCCTCCAATTTGACCTTATGCTCCCTGCTGAACCAGTGATAATAATGTAAAATATGTATGTAATCTGTCTTCCATCATTCTTTGCCTATTCATTTGCTTCTTATTCATTCACATGATTTTGACTCGTTCAATGCCAGTTCCCAAAATATCACAAACACAACCTACTGATGAGAAATATTTGTTTATTTTTTACCTTGCTAACGCAACACAGTTCTGGAATGTCTCAGAAGGAAAATGTTGGGCAAATAAGTTTGTAAATGTGATTTTTATGTTTGGTCACTTTATTAAAAATGACACTGCCCAGGTGAAATTACTAATCACCTTCTTGTTTGGGAAGGCCCATTGTTATGCTAATATTGGCTGGAGGAGGGGTTTTTGTGGGCCCAGGTAGTTTTTTAAGAAGGAGGAAGAAGAAGAAGGAAAAGAAGAAGAAGTAGAAGAAAAAGAAGAAGAAGAAGAAGAAGAAGAAGAAGAAGAAGAAGAAGAAGAAGAAGAAGGAAGAGGAAGAGGAGGAGGAAGAGAAGGAGAAGAAGAGAAGAAGAAAAAGAAGAAGAGGAAGAGGAAGAAGAAGAAGAAGAAGAAGAAGAAGAAGAAGAAGAAGAGAAGAGAAGAAGAAGGAGGAGGAGGAGGAGAAGGAGAAGAAGAAGAAGAAGAAGAGAAGGAGAAAAGAAGAAGGGGAGGAAGAAGAAGGGGAAGGAGAAGGAGGAGGAGAAGGAAGAAGAAGGAAGAAGAAGGAGAAGGAGAAGGAGGAGAAGGAGGAGAAAAAGAAGAAGAAAGAAGAAGAAGAAGGAGAAGAAGAAGAAGAAGAAGAAGAAGAAGAAGAAGAAGGAGGAAGAAAGAAAGAAAGAAAGAAAGAAAGAAAGAAAGAAAGAAAGAAAGAAAGAAAGAGAGAAAGAAAAGAAGAAGAAGGAAGGAAGGAAGGAAGGAAGGAAGGAAGGAAGGAAGGAAGGAAGAAAGAAAGAAAGAAAGAAAGAAAGAAAGAAAGAAAGAAAGAAAGAAAGAAAGAAAGAAAGAAAGAAAGAAAGAAAAAGAAAAGCCACCAAGATGGTAAGGAAAGAAAGCAGCCAGTTTGTGCAGAGAGTAGGAAGCCATTTTTGCAGGTTGAGAGCAAAGAGGAGGAAGAAGGAAGCCAATATTGCAGGGTGCTAAGGAGAAGCCAGTTTGTACGGAGATGAGAAGGGAGAAGGTGTGCACATGGGGAATCAGAGGTAACTGAGCTGGGCCTTTAATTCTAGGAAAACCCGGATGTGTCAGTAGCTTTGTGAGCTCTGAATGAGTGGGCTTTGGAGCCCTGTGTGTTTTTACTCATCTGCCCAGTGCAAGACTAGAATAAAGAAATGGCCCACCAGTTTTTGGCTCTGCTGTTTTTTTACTGTCTGTCTGAATCTAATAAGAACCTGCATTAGAGGTTCTCTAATGAGTGCCTGGAGGCGATGGCCATGACTACTGACCATACAGAAAAGCACAAGGTCAGAATTTATTGGGAATTTTAAGTTGATTTTAGGACTGATTCTTTTATTAGATATATTCTTACCTAGACTTAGCAGTTCACTTCCTAGTGTCTATTAACCTTCAAAAAATATACATACTTGATTTTATACTGTATACAAATTGAAAGGCTGGTCTTTTAATTCAGAGGCTTCATTTGAATGAATGAGATTCAAGTTGTAACTGTTTGCCATTGTGTAAACAACAAGGTGAAGGTTTTGAAACATAAATACAAAAGGGCAGATAATATTTGCTGGTGCTGTTTACTAAAGGGTGATGCATCATTTAGCAAGTTTATATAATAAAAAATTAAGTTATTTTCCCGGACAATACTGTCCTAGAACATGGAAGTTATGTTAAAGAAGACAAAATAATGAAGTTGTTATTGATGTAGCTAGCAAGCTATTATGAAAGGGGCTGGGTAAATAGTTTCAGTTTACAAAGTCCAAACTGGGTTGGGGAAATGGAAGTATGTATGTGGTCTCTGCTCTCAGGTTAAAATTGGCATATTTTCCCCCTAACATTAGTCTCTCTCTTTTCTTATCTCTGAGCTTACTGAAAACTAGTTAACATCTCTTACAGTAATATTTTACTTAGGACAATGAACAGCCTAAAATGACTCCTTGCTGCTAATTTAAAAAACAAACAAACAAACCAAACACCAAAACAAAAAAATCTTCTGTGTTATTTGTGGTTCGTATCAGAAACTAATAATGACTAGATACTTTCAAGCCTTATTCCCCAGTGGCTAATTTCTGTTCTCTTTTCCATGCAGGTTGCTACTTTTCTTATATCCCTTCGAAATATTTTATAATTTGTTCCTCACTCCTTATTTCCATGGACTCTTTCTCTTTCTTGGCACATTCAAGGTGCACATTTTCATGAATGAATAAAATTTTGTATCTATCCTGGGAAAAACTTGGAGCATGTCTCCAAATATAGCCGAGCACACAGGTTTTCTCACATATCCTGGATGAGAAAAGCAGCCTTAACCAATAAGAATAAACAAAGACTTTCTTTTTAATTTACACACTCTCAAAAACAGATTATATAATGCTTTTCTTTCTTTTTTTTTTTTTTTTTGTCCCCAGGAAATGCTGTTTAGGAGTTTGCTACTCAAATTCAGTGTAGTGTAAAAGCTAACAGCATTACCCAATCTGAAAGCTCATTAGAAATGCAGAATCTTGGGCTCCAGCCAAACCTACAGAACAGGATTCGATATAATTTACTATCCCTCCAGGTGATTTATATGCACATTAAAGTTTAGGAAGCACTAGCTTAAGTTATCTGCACATCTCTGAGGGAACCTACCTAACAGTATTAGTAGTGAGTTGGAATTAAATCCTCTTAATGAATTAGTCATTGGTTCCAGGCACCATAGCTTCTGATGATGTTCCTGACAGCTTCTCAAAATACAGTGTCCACCAGGAAATTTGTTCCTTTAAAGTTAGCAAAAATCTTTCCCTTATGTCTTATGTTTTAAGGAGAGGATGGGATATAGGGAGCACTTCCACTAAGGTGGGCTTTATAAATTTCAAGGTTATATTCTTCTGCAGAAAAAATTCTTAATTTGATTGACGTAGACTCAAAAAAATACTAGAAATCCCTAAGCTATTTGAATTTTAATAATCATCAAAGTAAAGGATAGACTGCAATGAAACCTTCATAAGAGCTTCTGTCAGGAAAGGTCTATCATAAGAAGGAAAATGTTGACTGAAATCTAAAAGATGAGTAAGAATTACCCATATAAAATGGAGTGTGTGAAACAAGAGAGTATCAGACATAAAGAAATAGTGACTGCAGCTCACTATGGTCAGGAAACAAGATGCTTGGATCATAGATATTGGAAAGAACATTTGGTAAAATCTGATAAACCTGATACAATCTGATAAATCATGATTATCTCTTAAACAAATGTCAATTTCTTTTTTTTTTTTTTACCAAGAGAAAATAATTGAAGCAGTCTCTTCAATTAGGATGCTATTGTATTGATCGGAATCCTTACCATTTGGTGATGGGGGTCTGGAGTATTTGAATAACAGAGGAAATAAAAAGTAAAGCCCACTAATTACAGAATTATTTAGACAGTAAAATCATTGCAACTTAGTGTTTGGAAAATATAAAAGGAGATGGTTTTTGAAAAAACAACCCTTGGTTTTATTGATCTTTTCTATTCTTCTGATCTCTGTTTCATTTATATTCACTCTGATCTTTATTTCCTCTGTCTGTTATTTTTGAGCTTCATTTTTCTTTTCTTAGTTTCTTGAGGTATAAAGTTAAGTTGTTTATTTTTATATTCTTAGTATATATACATTTATTGTTTCTCTCTCGAAATTGTTTGGAAAGCATCTGATAGGTTTTGGTGTTTTTGTTTTCATCTTCATTTATTCAGTATGTATTTTAAAATTTGCTATACATATTTTTCCTGATCCATTGGTTGTTTAGGAGTATGTCATTTAATTTCTACATTGTAGTTTTACCAGCTTTCCTCTTATTTTTGCTAGTTTCATACCATTGTGGTTGGAAAATATATTTGATTTTATTTCAGTCTTTTTTATTTGCTAAGACTTGTTTTGTGCATTATCATATGATCTATCCTGGAAATGTTTTATATGCGCTTGAGAAGAATGTGTATTCTGCTGCTGTTGGGTGGAATGTTCTGTAAATGTCTGTTAGATCTATTTGCTCTAAACTGCGATTCAAGTTCAACGTTTCTTTGTTGATTTTCTGTCTGAATGATCCATCTGTTTCTGAAAGTGGGGTATTGAAGTTCATTGCTCTTATTGTATTGTTGCCTGTTTCTCCTTTCACATATGTTAGTAATGCTTAATAAATTTCGGGGTTCTGATGCTGGATGATATTATATCTTTCTTGATGAATGGATCCTTTCATTGTTATTTAACAACCTTCTTGTCCTTTGTTACTGATTTTGGCTTAACGTTTATATTGTCTGCTATAAGTATGGCTACCTTCTTCTGTTTCCTTTTTGCATGGAACATCATTTTCTATCTGTTCACTTTGAGCGTGTGTGTGTCCTTATATTTAAAATGAATCTGTTGTAGGCAGCATATAGTTGTCTTGTTTTTTTACCCATTCAAATCAGTTTATGCCTTTTGATTGTTAAATTCAATCTAATTTATATTTTCAGTAATTAATGAATGTAAAAACTTGCTAATTTTATTTTGTTAATTGCTTTCTGGTTGTTTTCTATTTCCATTGTAGCTTTTTTTCTCTCCATTTTTTCCTACCTTTCTTTTTTAATTGGCAATATTCCACAGTGGGAAAGAAATGTCTGTTTATCCATTTTTTATTTTTTGAATTTGCTCTAGATCTTTGCTTTGTGGCTACTATAATGATTATGTAAAATATCTTCTAGATATAATAGTCGATTTTAAGCCAATCATCATTAAACCTTAATTGCCTAAAGACCCTCCATCCTTTTAACCCCTTTATATTTTTGATGTCACAGTTCACCTTTTTTTGCATTGTATGTTCATTAACAAATTATAAATGCTATAGTTATTTTAATACTATTTTTATTGAACTTTATACTATATTAAGTCATTAACAAATCATCCTATTACAAAATTAGTTTTCTAAATCTGTACATTTACCTCTACCAGTGTGTTCTACACATTCATATGTTCATATGTCACTGATTTGTGTCTTTTCATTTCAACCTGAAGTATTCCTTTCAGCATTTCTTGCAAGGCTGGTCTAGTGGTGATGAACTCCCTTAGTATTTGTCTAGAACAGTGTTCCCCAGCCCCCGGGCCATAAACTGGTATCGATCCGTGGGCCATTTGGTACCAGTCCACAGAGAAAGAATAAAATAATTTACATTATTTCCGTTTTATTTATATGTATATTTAAGTCTGCATAATGTTTTATTTTTTAAAAAATGACCAGATTTTCTCTGTTACATCCGTCTAAGACTCACTCTTGATGCTTGTCTCAGTCACGTGATACATTTATCCATCCCACCCTAAAGGCTGGTCCATGGAAATATTTTCTGACATTAAACCGGTCCATGGCCCAAAAAAGGTTGGGGACCACTGGTCTAGAAGATTCCTTATAGTGTCTTTTTATCTAAAGGATAACTTTGCCTGATAGAGTAATCTTGGATGGCAATTTTTATTTCTTAATACTTTGAATATATCATTCTACCATCTTCTTACCTGTAGAGTTTCTGCAGAGAAATTTACTCTTTCCCCTACCTATGGCTGCCTTTAGAACTCACCTTTTCTGGGTTTTTTTTAATGTTTTTTTTTAATCTTTGTTATGTTATAAGGTATCTTGGAGAAGAATTTTTTGCATTAAGATTTTAAGGTAACCTAGTTTTTTGAAATTAGGTGTCCAGGTCTCTTTCTAGATTTGGGAAGTCTATAGCTATTATTATTATTATTATTATTATTATTATTTTAATAAACATTCAGTTCCCCTCTTCTATTTTCCTTATGAAACCATGATTATTCTAATACTTGTACATTTTATTAAATTTCATAATCATATAGGTTCTCTTTGCTCTTTTTCTTTCTTTTCCTTCTATTGTACTATTTCAAACTTTCTGTTCTCTACATCATTTATTTTGTCTTTCATTTGTTCCAATCTACTGTTGATGCTATTTCATTTTTTATTTCATTGATGGAATTCTTCTCCAGAATTTCTGTTTTGTTTTTTTTAAATTAATTTTTTTCTTTGTTGAATTTTGTATTTTATATGTATTTTTCCTGACTCATTGAATAGTCTTTGTGTTTTATGGTTTTAAATGGTTTCTGTCTTCTCCATAGTTTCTTGATTAGCTTACTCTTTTTACTCAATATTATATTTAAAACATTACTATTGAAAATCATGAAGATAAATATATTCTGATTATTACATTTTTATGCATGAATATATTCTATATATTAGTGAGAATAATCAAATTACTTTCATCCTTTCTATTATAAACCATAATGCATCTAACATACTTTATGGTTCAAGGCATATTTGAATGTAATAGATACTTCCAAGTTGCTATTTATGGTGTCTAAAATCTAGATATATCATGTGCTATACTAAGCAAAATAAATGGGAACACTGGAAATTATTAAATAAAATTAGAAACTACATTTTCTAATTTTCAAAACATTTCATATCACTTGAAGTTTCAAACCTAAAATTCCTCAGGTGGGAAAAATAATTAGAAAAAGATCAAATTTTAAAGGATGGAAAATGTAACTAATTTGAGTAGATAGGAGACATCAGTATAAAGTTGACCTAGGATTTACTTCAATATCTTGATAATTCTTTATCTATTATTTGTTTATTTGAATTAATGTGGTATTTTATTTCTATCTTTAAATGATTATAAAATTGAAATACTTGAGTGAATTTCTTATTCTATTACATATTCCTGACAGCTTTGGTTAGTGATGTTATTTATAGTGAGAGCCTTATTAATTTAATTTTATTTTATAACAATTGCCAATGTCATTTTTACTCTAAATTGTATAGCTAAATATTTTTTTCTGTACAACTATCAATTGCATAAAATTTAGGTCCTAAATGTATCTTTAAGAAATGTGTATAAAAACTTCATTTGGGCCCTGGCCAGTGGCTCAGTGGATGGAACATTGACCTGGCATAAACACATCTCGGTTTGATTCCTCATCAGGGCATGCAGGAGAAGCAACATTCTGCTTCTACCCTCCTCCTTTTCCTCCTTTTGTCCCTCTTTCCCTCCTGAAACCAATGACTCATGGTTTTGAGCATGACTTTGGGTGCTGAGGATAGCTTCATTGGAGAGCATTAACCTCAGGTGCTAAAAATAGCTTGGTATTCAAGCATTGGCCCAAGATGGGGTTGCCTGGTGGATCCTGGTTGGGGCACATGTGAGAGTCTGCCTCACTATCTTTCCTCCTATCACCTAAATAGAAAAGAAAAAAAACTATATTTGCTGATTTACTTTATATTAAAAGCTATACTATTATTTTAATATGTGAACAATTTGCATGGTAAGTTAATCTTTTATCCACAATTGTTTTTCTTGAGAATAATTTTTGGACTAGATATAGAAAATATTATGCAGTGCTAATGATTAACATGTATTATTACTATTATTTTACCATTACAACTATTGCAGTCCATTTCCATAATGCCCTAAACTGTCTTTCTCATTTTAGGAATCCTGTAATTTTATGAGGAAAATAAATTCTGTGGTTTACCATTTTTTTATTCCCATAGAATACATTGTGTCATTTCAACCTTTCAATTTGGATTTTTTAATAAGTTTCCTCTTTGAATGTTATTTAAGTTGAAATGTGTTTACATCTCTTCCTTTGTTGTTCCATAGCTATTCTTTTTTGTTCCTGCTTCTCAATGGACTTTTCTCAGTCTAGCCCACATATCACCCTTTTTCCCCTTTGAGCAGTATTTATGCAGTTTTATGTTATTTTCTCTTTGGTATTCATTTATTTGAAGAACTTACTTTGTATTCTCATTCTACTTCTGTCTATGCATATTTCATCTCTTTCTGTTATTTCATATATTTCCTAAGACAGTGTATATCTGCTTTGATTTCATTATTTCTTTAATTTTTATGCTTTTATGGCCATAGGGCTAGATTTTTTTTGTCAAAATTTGCCTTATTTGAATATTGATTTATGATGAATGTTTTTATGTGACATTTATTGTTGTATTTTATTCCTTTTTGTTTATAATAGTCTTGAATAGCTGCTATTCTCATACTTTTTGGATTGTCAGTTATTTCTGAAATAAATGTTCTTGTTGTAGAAGTTTTATGCGGAGGAGGAATCAAACAGTACTCTGTGCATCAGGGATGCTTTGCAGTTCTGTGTAAATTTCCTGTGTTTTGAACATAATTTCAGAATGGCTTACATTTCCTAGGTAGTTACAGGATATTTGGCAGAAGGCAAGGAGAAGAAGATAAATTATCATGATGAAACTAAATTTTCTAAATCTCACATGAATTCACTTAAAGGCAAAGACATTTATATTAATTAAGGTATCACCATTATCTCTAACAAATATACTCCAAAATGTATAATGACTAAAATTTTACTGTATTTTATTTTTCTCTTACAATAGGTTGAAATAGTTGATTTGTGGGGTGATCATTTCAAATATCAAAAACATGGCTCTTAAAGTCTCTTGTCTTCACCATCTTCAATGTATAACTTCGATTTCATCATGTTTTCTCTAACACACTGCAATTGGGAGGACATATCATATTGAATTCTAATCTAGAGAGTGTTACATGCTGAGCAGTGAAGTTATGAATATTCATTTCCATTTTTATTCAAAAGGTGATGTTAATTGGTAGGTGATTCTTCTAAGCAATTATTCAGAATCTGGATTCCTTATATGTATGACTCTTCCATCTTTAAGATGTGATTTTCTATGGCACTGCAATTAGGAACAGTCTGATTATTATGTCTTATGGCAGAGTAAATAAATAATAGCATTTGGTAGGTTTTGTACTGGTTAGGCCTAACAGTATTCTTTTTACATATATATATTCTATTAGAACTAAATACTTAATACATAGTTATAAGAAATCTATAAAAGTTATTCTACTCATAGTCCTAGGACAAATAAGTGTTTTGTTTTTATTTTTTGTATTTTTCTGAAGTGAGAAGCGGGGATGGCAGACAGACTCCCGCATGTGCCTGACCAGGATCCACCTGGCATGCCCACCAGGGAGCGATACTCTACTCATCTGGGGCATTGCTCTGTTGCAGCAGGAGCCATTTTAGTGCCTGAGGTGGAGGCCATGGAGCCAGCCTCAGTGCCTGGGCCAACTTTGCTCCAATGGAGCCTTGGTTGTGGGAGGGGAAGAGAGAAATAGAGAGGAAGGAGAGGGGGGAGGGGGGAGAAGCATATTGGCACTTCTCTGGTGTGCCCTGACCGGGAATTGAACCCAGGACTTCCACATGCCCAGCTGACACTCTACCTCTGACCAACTGGCCAGGGCAAATAAGTGTTTGTTTGTTTGTTTGTTTGTTGTTGTTTTCTGAATAGTTGGCCATTGTCTCCCACAAACATTAATCATCTAGGCAAGTTTCCTAGTGATAGTTCATGTCTTTCATTAAGTATAGACACTATTATCCACCACTTTAAATTGGTAGTAACACAGTGAGGCCATCTATGACCCACTTTACCTGGACATATTGTACCAACATTTAAAAAAATCTTTGTGGTCATGCTCCTCTTTTATGTGATTTCTCCCCAGAATGCAAGCTAAAAAAAATCTTCTCTTGTATCCCTTTCTAAAATTTTATCTATCATCCTACCCCAAGGCTGAGACTGGTTTCTCAGTGGGGAAGGCTACATGATCAATGTATTAGGAATCTACTTGTCATTCACATGAGTTTCTCCCATCCAACTCTTGTCTATCCACTGAGAAAACCCTGCCTATCCTGCAGGGGCAGATAATCACTATGTATAAACTCATGTTTGTCTGCAACAAATGTCTTCATATTTTCTCTAGGACCTACTATTTAAAAAAAAAGAGAAAAGACAGAATAAGTTTACCTTACTTGTCAGGTTTTTTTGTTTTGTTTTGATTTTTCTGAAATAAACTATCCCAGGTCAGGAGAAGAAACATTCTAGATTACTAAAGAGTGAAATGATGACCACAGAAAAAGAAGCATGAAATTGGTTGAGGGTAGAATTGGGAAATGGAGAAGAGAAAAACAATGTTAATTAATATTTCAAAAGTTACACTATTTTCTTTCTCTTCTCTGTACACTTTTGTATGTGGGCAGATAACATACTATCTCATTCAAAAGCCATTCAAAACTCCCCTTTCCTGCAATGCAGTTTTCTAGTTGTTTGATCATTTCTTCCCCATATTCAGTATCTTTGCATACATCTTAGGGCACCATATATGTGATTGATTAAGATACTTACTAGTTTAGTTAAAAAGCAGATTCTTTCCAGTATTGGTGTAGGAGTTAGTGTTACTAGACATTCCTTTCTTTCTCCAATAAGTTATTAATTATTAGATAAATTATGATTTTAAGATGACACCTAATAATCATATTTCACCGCCCTGCCTTTTTAGGTATACTTTTGGAATTTAAAATTTTTTATTTCACTGCTAAGAAATCTGTACTTATCTTTGTTTGCTTGCTTCTTAGTTTTTGCAAAGTGAAATTTACCCAAGAAGATTTAAATCAAGATTTAATATAATCAATATTAATCTCTATCATATTTGACTGATTATATTTTATTATATTTACTGATTATACTTTGATATGTATATATCAAAACCCTAATATTGTAGAGCTTGTTCTGATAAAACTTTCAGAATGAGACCTTAGATGAGAAATAACTTTATTTCTTATACTTTGGAAGAACAGGATATAGCCTTGCTTATAGTACCAGTAGACTTTAAGCTGTGTGAAATTTCCCAAAGGACTAGGAATGAACAGACAGAGCCAGTGACAGCCCTGAGAAAGAAGCCCCGATCACACAATTATTTGTTAGACCAAGGGCAGAGTTAAATGTGATAAAAGACAAGCTCATCGGCTATGAATGTAGACCAGACAAAGCTGAGAATAAGATTGAAATTCTCTCACAAATTGTTACTACTTGGTTGCTCTGGAAACATAAATATGAGCAGGAAAAGAGTTGTAGAAAATTTAATATGACTGAGACTATTTTTGTTACTTTTCTAAATGGAGGTACAAAATTCATTACTTGAGTTACAGAAAGTAATTAATGGTTATATTGTTTACACATCTAGAATTGTGAAGGACATATGTGTGCATTTTCATAAAAGGCTATCTTCTGGTTGTCTGTCATGTCAACCAACTTGTGGACTGAGCTCAGCCCATATACCATTCTTTCTGGGCCTTGGCACACTGTAATTAGTACAGTCACCTCCAGAGAAATAAAAACTAGGATTCTAGCTGAGCTTCATTATGTCAAGATCCTGGCTTTATTCCAATCCTTGAGTTTTCTATATGTCTCATGATCTCTCTAGTCTTCTTGCAAAAATGTGTTCTTCACTTAAATTAGCTTGAATTAAGGTATTTTACTTTCCAATAACTGAAATATTCCAACCTTGCACCCTGTCTGATGAAGTCTTTAAAGATCTCCTATGATTTTTGTTCCTACCTCGACTCTTTGTTTTGTCCCATTTTGTTCATTGTTCTCCATGCATCAACTCTCTTCTTTAAAACATTCACAATCAATGTCTGGAATGTAAAACTGGAAAGAGTATGCATCACTATTGACTTCTACTTCCAAGTACAATGGAATTGCTTGCATTATAAGATTCTCCCCATTGAAGATTTATAATGGCTAGATATAAAAATAGTTCTTTGATAGCAGCAAACAGGCAAATTGATTACCTATGTTTGAGTCAAGATACTAGAGAAAAGGATAATTTGATATTGTGCAAACAATTTTCATCTTTTTTTCTTGCAAAAGTATTGGTACTGAAAGAAAAAAATGAGTCAGCAGGAAAACAAAAGGATAGATATGGTATGAATAAAAATAACTATAAATGCTACTCATATAACATGATGTCAAATAATATCAGGGATACAGGAAAAAAATGAATGTTTATGCATTAACGGTAGTAGTATAAAAAAATATAGGGATATATACCGAAATAAAATTCTTAACTATGGGCCCTGGCCGGTTGGCTCAGTGGTAGAGCGTCGGCCTGGCATGCAGAAGTCCCGGGTTCGATTCCGGCCAGGGCACACAGGAGAAGCGCCCATCAGCTTCTCCACCCCTCCCCCTCTCCTTCCTCTCTGTCTCTCTCTTCCCCTCCCGCAGCCAAGGCTCCATTGGAGCAAAGATGGCCCGGGCGCTGGGGATGGCTTCTTGGCCTCTGCCCCAGGCGCTAGAGTGGCTCTGGTCGCAACAGAGCGTCGCCCCCTGGTGGGCGTGCCGGGTGGATCCCGGTAGGGCACATGCCGGAGTCTTTCTGTCTCTCCCCGTTTCCAGCTTCAGAAAAAATACAAAAAAAAAAAAAAATTCTTAACTATGTACAAAAAGCACCCAGCTGTGTGTAAAATTTTCAGATAAAGACAACTGTTTATTTCAGCATTATTTATAATCATTAATCTAATAAACAATCTAAGAGACAATGGACTAACCATCACCATCACCAAGATCTAGATAATCTGTATTAAAATAAAGACTATAAACTCTATATTGATTGATAAAATAATGAGATGCTTAGTAGAATACCACTTATATAATCACACAAACATATATACAAAAAATTATATACCTTTACAGAAATACAATTATCTTTGTGAAATAACTATATTACTGGTTACTAATGATCTTCAACATGTATCTCTTCATATATTTTAGTTGTCTAGTAACTTTTTGTTTATACCTTATCCTTTTTTCCATTAGGTTTTTTTTTTTTTCTTATGGCTTTTAGGGGATTTTACTAAAGTCAGATTATACATACCTTTTTCTCTTTTTTTTTGTATTTCTCCGAAGCTGGAAATGAGGAGAGACAGTCAGACAGACTCCCGCATGCGCCCGACCGGGATCCACCCGGCACGCCCACCAGGGGGCGACGCTCTGCCCACCAGGGGGCGATGCTCTGCCCCTCCAGGGCGTCGCTCTGTTGCGATCAGAGCCACTCTAGCTCCTGGGGCAGAGGCCAAGGAGCCATCCCCAGCGCCCAGGCCATCCCTGCTCCAATGGAGCCCTGGCTGCGGGAGGGGAAGAGAGAGACAGAGAGGAAGGAGGGGGGGTGGAGAAGCAAATGGGCACCTCCCCTGTGTGCCCTGGCTAGGAATCGAACCCGGTTCCCCACACGCCAGGCCGACGCTCTACCGCTGAGCCAACCGGCCAGGGCCTACATACCTTTTTTCATAGCATGTTGAAAATATGCTCTCATTCTACTTTGTCTGTACATTTTATAAATATGTTTTATAAAGGGCTCTCTGTTCATTTTACTTTCAAGATCACTATTATATATTTATATGTCTATATATAAATCTGAATGAAAAATTTAAAAGTAAATACTTCAAAAGAGAGATATCTATCCCTCCTTCTCTTTAAAAACTGAATCCTAATATTTAGCTTATTTCAATAATATAATAAATTATTACATTTCCAGCCTCTTTTGGAATAAGATATAGGCACATGACTAAGCTCTAACCTAAGAGTTAGCACCATGTCTTTGTCACTTAAAGACATTCAAGGGGAAGGGATTGACCTAGGAGATTTCTAGTTTGGCCTTTACCCTTTTCTTCTTGCAATGCTGCAGTGTAAAACTTTGACATCGTAGAGTTCTAGCAACTAACCTGGCTCATGAATTTACCTTGATGATGAATAAGGAGTAATGGTGGTGTTGCCTAATTGAAAGACTGATGAAATAATTTCTAAATACAGACATTAAAGTTGCCATTGCAGGTAGTACTAAAGCAGCAACTCCTGGCTTTTATTTTCATACCCCACTACAAAGTCAAAAAACAATATTGATCTATCTTTACTAATTAGCAAAACAAACCGTTAACCGAAATTATCAATGTAGCATAGCACAGCACAGATATGCAAAAGTTGCTTTTTTTTTTTTAATCTAAGAGAAAAAATTCCAAGTTATATAGTAAGTAAAGCTATAGAGTTTTACTTACTGGAAATACAGATACAAAAATACTGTATTTCCAGTGTCTAGAATACTGTCTTACAACTCAATGGACTAACACTAACCAAATTTCCTAATGGCATTCACAGCCCACTTCATGTTGTAAGGATGGCTTTATAAATAGTGATGCATTTTCTTTTCTCTCTTTGTCTAGACACCTCACTGACCAGTAAACTGTATAACACTATGCTGTATTACAACCCACAGTACTTTACAGCACAAAGAGCGAACATTAGTTAGAACAATGTTAGAGAGAGAGAGAATAAGTCAGGATAGTCTCAGATTGGAAAGCAGAATGTAATAAAATAACTATTATAAATGTTTAAAACAACTTTATTGCAGGGCATGGTGTTTGTGAGATGGGAGATGCCAACCTAAGTAACTTTGAAAATGAGTGGATTCTATAAGATGACATGTAAAGGAAGTTACACATAAGCATTTTACTCTAGTTGATAAAGTATTTTCCCATATAAATATGGATTAACAATTCTTATAGCAGTATTTACAAAATTGAATAATTAAGTCAATGAATAATGAATGTGTAGGAGTCATGTTTCTTAATGTTGGAATGAAAATTTACAGATAAGTAAGGGAAAGACAAGATAGTGACTTGTGACAGTAGATAAGACTTGGAGGTAGAAGTGTATCTCATATTTAACTTAACAAAGATAATGATGATTATGGAAATATCTATAGATATGTATATGTACAAAAGTTAATATACACACATTTATTTTCTTGCTCTATTTGGCTGATGGGACTTAGAAGCAACAGTACCCAATAGCAATTGCACACCTAGAACTCAGAGCTTAGTTTCTAAAACCATGTTGAATAAAAGAAACCAAGGCTCCTGAGAAGCATAGGTAATTCTTGGTGTAGGGCAAGAAATATATAATAAAAACTTGAAACATCTTGCAGTACCAAAATTTAAGAAAATGCTCAATCATGGGAGTATATTAAAGGACACACTAGCCAACTAAAAAAGCTCCCAATATCCAAAGATAGAACAATTTAGTCAATTAAAAGTAGCATTAAAATGTATTTCTAATTATGAAACTAATGAGCTAATTTGAATGAAATTAATGATTGTAGGTACCTGAGGTAGAAGAAAGAAAATTTCTATACATAGGTACATGAGGTAGAAGAAAGAAAATTTCCATACAGAAGAATTTCAAATTATTTCCATACAGAATTTCAAATTATTTATGTGACTGTTTTTTCCTCAAGGAATTAGAGTATAATTTCCCATTTCCCTACACAAGAAAATTAACAATATTTCAGTACTGATTCATTAATTCTAATATATGTACTATTTTACTGTTAGATTTTAATAGAAGGAACTGGTATAGGATATATGTCATATATAATATAAAATGTGTGTATGTTTATAGGTAACAATCATAAAAACTATAAAGAAAACTGTTATTTTTATAATATGTCCTTCATATCCACCAAGACATTTCTGTAGGAAGCTAATACTAGTCTTCCTGAAAAACAGCTATTGAAAATTTCTTAGGAAATTACAATTTCACAAGTGACCAGTTATTAATTATTAAATGTTAACAGCAAATACTAGAAGATGATTCAAATGCTAAGTCTCTTGGTAATATCTCTTTGTAATCTCTATATTGAATAGGTCATATCAGCAGGAGGAGTGGTGAGGGTAGGGAGAGTTATCTGTAATTAACTGCCTAAATAATTCTCAATCTAGTCAAAATTGCACAGAATTGTGCAGAAATCCAGGATATTTTAGGCTCTGTCAGGCATTATTTTCTCAAAAGTTGTTCTGATGAATATAATAGAAAAAAAACCATAGATCTCTTATTTTCATTGTCTGTTAACCACACTAATTTGATCAGATCAGTGGGAAATGCAATAGGCCAGTAAAGTCCAAAAGCTCTTAGAAACAAAAAGCCTCAAACATAAAGATCATTTTCTTCTTTTGTCTGTGACAAAGGCCATACCAATAGTATGTCTAAGTACAATAACCACCCCAGCTCCATCACTGTAATTTCATTTTCAAAAGAAGGGTCAGGGGATATAGGATGTGGTCTGTTGTTGATAGTGTAATCTAAAGTGGTATAGTCCTAGGAAAAATCTCACTCAGATCCTAATTCTACTCAGTAATGTTGCTCAGTATGTCTTGTTTCCTTCCAAATCTGTGCTTTAAGGAATAAGAATCATTTCACTATCTTGTCCCTTTACTATGTTTGTCTCTTTCTTTATAATAGTCTCCTGTCCTCTAGAGCCAGAGTCAGACCTAACTGTTCAATCTTTTCCTACTTCTCTCTGAATGTTCCTCATTGAGTAAAAGATATACACCTATAAGGGATTCAGATGACAGAGTTTCCAGAACTTGCATTTTAAAGTAATTATGTTTAATGTTTGAGGAAATAAAATAAGAATCCTGTTAGTGATATATAAAGAAATAAATTTTTAATACATATAACTGACTTACTTCTATAAATATTAACAAAACGACAACTAAAAAATTCAATAAAACTCAAATAGCAATTTTATATCAGATTATAGCCAAAAGTTATCAATTTCTGGAAAAGTACTCAGCTTTATTAGTCATCAAGGAAATGCACATTAAAACATAATTAGCTACCTCTAAATGCATGCAAAAATATAAAAAAACAGAGTGACAATAACAAATGATAATAGGAAGTGGAGCAGTGGGAACTCTCTTGCAATATTGATGGGTGTATAATTTATTTTTATAAAAACGTGCTTACAAAAGCTTTGGCAGTATTTTTTATTCCTAAACACTTAACACAAAATGGGACCCATCAATTTTTCTTCTAAATATATAGCCAAAAACTATGTATGTATATGCAATATTATGTACCAGAATGTTCATAGCATATTTCTAAAATCCAAAACTTGGAAACAATTCAAATAATCATGAAAAATAGAATAAACTAATTAATATTTGAAATCTCATACAGTGTAAAAATACTCAGCAATAAGATATAAGAACTATAGGTTCAAACAGCAACTTGGATTTATTTCAGAAACAATATTCTACAAAAGAAGCCAGAAAGGTGCATAATGAAGATTTCATCTGTATAACATAAATGAGATAACATATATGATGTTATGAATTACTGCTTCTGAAATGAGAGGAGGAGTAGTAATGGGTAGCTAGAAGGATGCAGGCTTTTACAAAAGTGACAATATTTTAGTTTGTGACCTGAATAGTGATATCAGCGAATCAGATATATTTACTTTGTGGTAATTGATGAAACACATGATTATATGTCTTGTGCATTTTTGTGTATTCCTATTAAATCTTAATAAAAATTTTATAGCATAAATTATATTTACTGAAAAATATGTGCAAATAAGACTACAAGATATATGAAAAGTAAAGGGTATCATTTCCCAAAACTTACTACTTATACTACTTATCCACTTGATTTTTGTGTAAAAAGAAGTATAATCAGGATTCTAGAATTAAATGTTTTTATCTATATCTATCTACCTCATATTTTTAAAGGAGAAGATAATATTCTGTATCCAAGTGGTTGTTTTTATATTCTTTTCTATTACACTTGTAAAAGAAGTGTTTGCATTTGCATTTTGAACAGAGGTAAAATTAAATAAATTCCAAATATATTAATCAACTAGTGTTAATTTAATATATATTGCTAAAAATGGCATAGAAATATTTTCCTTTATCCTGTACACACCCTCCTTCTTCCACTTTAAGTATCTCTGCAACCTGTCAAGAGTTAATAAATAAAAGGCAAGAATATATTGCTATGATACTGATGTATTTCATGGATTAGAGAAAAGAAAAAGAAATCAATGGTTGGAAAAGACTTCCCTGTAACACAGCATCAAGAGTATACCCCATTTTCAAAAATAGATAAATCAAGCAGACAGAAAATCAAGAAGCAAACGGACTTGAACCATACTTTTAACTAAATGAGCCCAACTGACATATACAGTACATCCCATCCAAAAGCAGCAGAATTCATACACAGTCTTCAGACCCACTGGGAACATTTTTCAGTCTAGTTCATATAATAGGTCATAAAACAAGTCCTACAAAATTTAAGAAGTTTGAAATTATACCAAGTATCTTTTCTAACTACAGTGGTATGAAAAAGAAATCAATGACAAGAAGAATAGTTGAAGATTCATAAATATGTGAAATGAACAGATTCTTGAACAACCAGTGAGTCAAAGAAGAACTCAAAAGAATCAACCACTGCTTCTCCAGGGTTCAGTTTGGTTTCTATCAGTTTAGAACAACTAAACATTTGTACACTTGTAACCCAAAGTCTGCTTTCCCTATGCCCTGGCCCAGGGTCAGAGTATGTGGTACACTAGTAAAAAAGTACACCTGGGTCCTGGTTTACTCCTTTCTCTACATCAGCTAATGGAATAGCCCTAAAAGCCCACAACCTTGTTGATTTCCACAGTCCCTCCCCTCACAAAGCTGTTCATCACTTTCCTGAAATCATCCCTTTCCTGAAGGCCTTGCCATATCCCAGTCAAGTGTGTTTTCTTCATTGCAACCCTGAATTCCAGGTCCTCCTTCTCAGCCTTTTCCAGTTTCCTGCTCTGCTAAAGCAAAGCAGCAATCCCAGAACTACCCTACCTCCCACAATGTATCTCTACCCCATCCTTCTCTTTTATCCATTGCCAACTACTTCTCTCTTTGAGGATCCCATCATTTTTGTTCTTTAAATGGCTTCAAATCCTCAATATTTAAAAATATCTTCTTATCTTGAAAGAGTCCTTTCACCTGGCCCCAGCCCCAGATCTTCTGTGATAGGGAAGTAGTCCTGCATGTCCAGGCACCAGCCAAGACACATACCCACTCATTCTTCTGGAGGCAGGACTTCTGATCTTGGTCCAATCTTGGATCCTGAGACAGCTCTGTAGTATGGCTATAGTCCCTCTGAGCCAAAGTCTGGGAGTGGTCCTCCCCATGCAGAGACCCACCAGGAGACACGCTTGTCCAGGCCCTTGAAGACGGGCCCACTGATTTCCATCTCATGAAGAATGTTAGTTATGACCTATACCAATTCTATCTCCTCTCATATGTAGTCCAGGCATGCTCATGTTTGCTTGTAGAATAAGACACACTTGTCCATGTTCTTGGAGGTAGGCCAACAGGTGTCACTCCCAACTGTGAAATCTGAAGCAGCCCTGTGACTGTTCCAGCCCTGCTCAACTGTGTTCTGCACCCAGTCTTACTAATCCTGGGACCAACCCAATGACAGGAGCTCTCCCTTGGACCTAGCAACAGCCATACACATTACACATCTGGAAACAAGCCATGCCAACTAAAATGGACACTTATCCCAGTGCAACCTTAGAGACAAAAGTTCTTGAAGCTGTTCTGTCTGTACAAGGATCAGACATAATTCATGTCTGCCCAAGCCACTAGAAACAGGCTCACCATCCATGGATCCTATCATGGACCCAGGCCACTTGACCTGGCCACAACCCTGCTCAACTGCCATCCTGGAGGCAAACCCATCACCCCAGAGACTTGACAGGGAAAGGATCTAACATGGAACAAAACAATTTTCAAATACTGGAAGAGAAGCTTGCTTCTTCAAATGCACTGACATGGTTGCAAGGCTAGATGCATCACAAAGATCAGACAAACATGACACCCCTAAGAGAAAATAATAAAGCTCTATTAATTGATCCCAAAGAAATGAGGATCTATAAATAGCCTGAAAGAGAATTTAAAATAATCAGTCATCTTTAAAAAGTTCAGTAAATTGAAGAGAACACATATACACAAAAATAAAACAAAAAACAAAATAAAAAAACAACAACAGTGCATGAACAAAATGAGGACTTTAAAAAAGAAAGAAAAATTATAAAAAAGGAAACACACAGACATCTGGAGCTGAAGAATACAGTGACAGAAATGGAAGCTTCAATAGAGAGCTTCAATAGTTGACTCAGTTATTTAGGGGAAAATATCAGTTAACTTGAAGATACTTCATTTAAAATTAGCCAATTAGGGAAATACAAAAAAAAATCAATAAAAAATAGGGGAGGAAGTATATAGCAGTATTGTCTTAAAAGACATTAAAACTATATATGACAATTCACCCCAACTATCCTCTGTAAGCCAGTTTCCTTCCTTTTCAACTAGCTGTCATAACTTCAATTTTTTAGTTTAAGCCTTTATTAATATATTACTCATAAATTATTTAAATTAATCTTTTGTAGTTTAAAGGTCATATACATGATATATACACAATTCTCTATTTTGCTTTATTCCTCCTCAATCTGAAGGTTTTTTTTTAATTATAATTTTATTTTTTTAATGGGGCGACATCAATAAATCAGGTTACATATATTCAAAGATCAACAAGTCCAGGTTATCTTGTCCTTCAATTATGCTGCATACCCATCACCCAAAGTCAGATTGTCCTCTGTCACCTTCTATCTAGTTTTCTTTGTGCCCCTCCCCCTCCCCTTTCCCTCTCCCTTTCCCCCCTCCCCCCGTAACTACCACACTCTTATCAATGTCTCTTAGTTTCACTCTTATGTCCCACCTACGTATGGAATAATGCAGTTCCTGGTTTTTTCTGATTTACTTATTTCACTTCGTATAATGTTATCAAGATCCCACCATTTTGCTGTAAATGATCTGATGTCATCATTTCTTATGGCTGAGTAGTATTCCATAGTGTATATGTGCCACATCTTCTTTATCCAGTCGTCTATTGACGGGCTTTTTGGTTGTTTCCATGTCCTGGCCACTGTGAACAATGCTGCAATGAACATGGGGCTGCATGTGTCTTTATGTATCAATGTTTCTGAGTTTTGGGGGTATATACCCAGTAGAGGGATTGCTGGGTCATAAGGTAGTTCTATTTTCAGTTTTTTGAGAAACCACCATACTTTCTTCCATAATGGTTGTACTACTTTACATTCTCACCAACAGTGTATGAGGGTTCCTTTTTCTCCACAGCCTCTCCAACATTTGCTATTACCTGTCTTGTTAATAATAGCTAATCTAACAGGTGTGAGGTGGTATCTCATTGCAGTTTTGTCAATCTGAAGGTTTTGAGGTTTGTTGATATTGGTATAGGTAGCTTAAGTTTATTCATTTTATCATGCAATTAGTATTTTATGATGTAAATGTACCACAGCTTATTTATGAATTCTCCACCGAATGAAACTTAATTTTTTTTCTTGCTACAATTGTTCAATCTCTGTGCTTGTCCCTGTCCTTTGTGCATGTTTCTGAGAAATCTCCAGAGTACCCCCTAGAAACGGGACTCCCAAGTCATAGTACATAGTAATTATGAAAAAAAATGTAGTTTTGTAAAATTTCTAAATGTATATAAAATATAAAAATTTGCATCTCACCACTATAGCATGTGTTTTAGGAATTGCATATAATTACCAAGATTGATTAGTGTTAGAATCTCTATTATTTTGTGGTCTAATGAGTATAAAATGAAATTTTCTCACTTTAATTTGCATTATCTATATCATTGTGGTAATTAAGAATCTTTTCTGTTTTATTGTCCTTATGGTTTTCTGCTGCTATTTTCCAGCTTCAAACTCTTTACAATTTTTCTAACTGTTCTAATTGTTCTTTTTCATTTTAGAATATATTTATGTGTGTTCATGTGTATGTATATATATGTGATATATATATAATATGAAGAGAATAGAAATTTTATATATATGAATATGAATAGGATAGAAATTATATGACTAGAATAGAATAAATAAATAACATATAAATAGGATGACTAGAATAGAATTTAATATGAATATGATAGAAGCTATATATTTATATATATCAGAAAATATATATGAAATATCTTCTTCCTTCCTGACATATTAATTTTGTATTTGGTTTCTTTTGCTATACAAAATTTTAATTTAAATGTTATTTTATTTTTTAAATTTCTTCTTTTTCCAGGTAGATGATTTTTTTTTTTGGTATAATTCAGGTAGACTTTTCAGAATGTACTGTGATCAAATTCTTTCCAGGTTTGGTTTTAAATATTCTATGGTGTCATATTTAGATGAAGCAATCTGTTTTAAAGTAAGATTGCAATACCTCAAAATGAAAGTGATGGGGTGGGGAGAAAGAAAGTGTCAAATATAGGTGGGATAAAGTATTTAACAAGGAGGAAAAAGTAGGGGATTCTAGAGTGTCATTTTTGTTGGTGATCTAGAATGTAATTTTCAGTAATTTGCTGTCCTCAAATTCTATAAGGGGGTAAGTGTACATATGGGTACTTAATCATGGTGTAATACACATTTTTGTTTCAGCTCACATATGAACTCATAATACAGATATAGCTGAGATCGTACTTTAAAAATATTGCCTCAGCAGATTAGTGTGTATATTATTAAAGATAAATTTTCTGAAATCACATTTGGAAATAATTGAACTTTTTGTTTATATTCAGTCAATTTCCAATTTTTATTTTTTCTTGAGATATCACAGTATTTAGTTTATATAAACAGAATCAAGAAATAAGCTTCCACCTTTCAACAATTTTGGCTAAAACAGGACTCTAATATAGTACACATGTTAATAAAATATCATAACTATTCTTTGTCATATGTACTTACAGAACTCAGATATCATTTTTATTTCTCAAAAATATAAAAGAAAATTAAAATATTTACATACTGGTAATCATAGCTTTATGATTAGCAAAAACATTGTTTAAAAATAGTATTTATATAAATTAACTATCCAAAAATGATGTTATTTTTTAGGATATGTATGGAATCATGTAAAAATAAATTCTAAAACTCAGAAATACAACAGAAAATAATGCACATAGACTTTAAATATTAAATTTCTATCAGGGAAAGGCTAACCAACAAAGATATAAAAGGATGTTGAAATTCACTAGTAAACAAAAGTTAAAGCAGTGGTGGGATTCAGCTAGTTTGCACCAGTTTGGCAGAACCCATGCCTATTTTCTTGTTGAATTTAGCAAACCAGTTGTTAAAATGGCACTTGTATAAAGGTTCTCTCTAAGGTGGGCACCTGGGCAGCCGCCCAATGTGGAAATGACAAATTTGCATTTCTTACTTTTTTTTAACATTCATCTGTGCAACAGCTTATTCTAAGTGTCCATAGTAATGTTCATTCTGTCCATAGGAGAAAAAAAATGCAAGTGAGGATGCCAATCAAGAAGCTGTATGGAAATACCTTAAATAACAGTTTTATTGTTTATTGTCAGGTATTATTTAATATTTTTACATTAATATTTTAACTTTTTTATAACAGAACTTAGTTTTGTGTACCTCTTTTATTGTTCTTATTTAAGTATTAAATGCATGAAATAATAAACTATGTTTCAGTATATCATTTTTTATACTTAAAATGGTCATTAGGGCCAAGAACAAGTTGTTAAATTATTTAAATCCCACCACTGAGTTAAAAGAACAATTAGGTTTTTCCTGAAACCATCACTTTGGCCAAAATGAAAAAGTGAAGTAATGTATTAAAGATATCAGGAAAAGGCCTGACCAGGTGGTGGAGCAGGGATTAGAGTGTTGGACTGGGATGTAGAGGACCCAGGTTTGAAATGCTGAGCTCACCTGCTTGAATGTAGGCACACTAGCTTGAGTGCAGTGTCACTGGCTTGAGTGTGAGATCATAGATATGGACCCATGGTCGTTGGTTGAGCCCACAGGTCTCTGGCTTGAACCCAAAGTTGCTGGTTTGAGGAAGGGGTCACTCACTCTGCTGTAGACCCCTGGTCAAGGCACATATGAGAAAGCAATCAATGAACAACTAAGGTGAGGCAACAAAGAATTGATGCTTCTGATATCTCTCCTTTCCTTCCTGTCTGTCACTATCTGTCCCTCTCTCTGACTGTCTCTGTAAATAAATAAATAAATAAATAAATAAATAAATAAATAAATAAATGAAAGGAATCCAGGAATTCTTATGTACTGCTCAAAGAAGTATAAACTAATAGTTATTCATGAGACCATCTAAATACTTTGTGAACTCCATGACAAAGGAAACAATCTTCTAAATATATAAAACCAGCCAAATACTTCCATATATTTTTTAATACTTGTATATTTTCATAAGAAAACAGGCATAGGTTTTTTTGTTTGTTTGTTTGTTTTGTATTCTTCTGAAGCTGGAAATGGGAAGGCAGTCAGACAGACTCCCACATGCGCCCGACCGGGATCCACCCCACACGCCCACCAGGGGGCGATGCTCTGCAGATCCGGGGAGTCGCTCTGTCACGACCAGAGCCACTCTAGCGCCTGGGGCAGAGGCCATGGAGCCATCTCCAGCGCCTGGGCCATCTGTGCTCCAATGGAGCCTTGGCTGCAGGAGGGGAAGAGAGAGACAGAGAGGAAAGAGAGGGGGAGGAGTGGAGAAGCAGATGGGTGCCTCTCCTGTGTGCCCTGGCTGGGAATCGAACCCGGGACTTCAGCATGCCAGGCCGACGCTCTACCACTGAGCCAACCAGCCAGGGCCAGGCATAGGTTTTATATGCTCCTAGCAGAGTCCTTATGAGCTTAAAACTGAAGACAAATTACTTGTCTATCTTTAAGAGGAAAAATAAGTAAAATGTTGTGAATAAACACAATAGAATACTATGGATTAGTCATAACCAATGACCTAGATATATATTTAGAGACAATAATAGATCTTACCAAAATTGTATTGATTAGAAAAGGAGTAGATAATCTATTCACATATGCAAATTAAAACAAATACACAAATTACATTATGTTTTCAAGAATAGAAGTGAGAGAATAAAGAAAATTATAAAACAACATATGTTAACAGAGGGATTTTAATGAAACTGTTCATTGTATTTTTCAACATCTGTTCTGAACTTCCTCAGTGTGAGACTCCCAAGTTGTACCTGAGCCCATTGTCATTCAGCCTCCAAAACACTGACAGCATTTCTTTGCAAATGTGTGTGCTTATGTAACTAAGTGTTGCTAGTAGTACTTATGTAACTAAATTAACAAACTTGTGTAGAAAGTCAAGTTTTACACAATAGAAACTGATTCACTTAGGAGAGATCCTTTCTATACTTATGCCATTACTTTTTTTTTAGCAACCTGCAAATGATCACATCAGGGAGAGGAACTACTTGGGCCATGGTGCTACCATGAGTTGGAAAATGATTATCTTGTCTCTTTGTATCCAAGGAACAAATTGGAGTTTTGAGGTTGAAGAGGGAAGGGAATGACTATGAACAGCATGATGATGATGACTTAGACAATCTCCAATGGAATTGCCAAAGTGGTTAATTTTGCCTAATACAGTACGCAGATATAGAGGAGATATTAATTTATCTGTGCTGGTTAGTAAATAAAATTTCAAAGTAAACTTTTCATTCCAGCATATCTTAGATATATAAGATTAAAAATATATCTAATATAAAATTGATTTTAGATAAAATTTTTGAAAAAAACCCACAAGAATAAGGGTCAGGGGCAATATCCAAAGGAATGTTGTATTATTATTATTATTAATCATGAGTTGAGCATCTAACACTTCTAAAGAAAAACTTTGGAGTTGTAAAGTGTATATACCCAAATGAATTTCTATCAAATCTCTAATCTTACTTGTTCAAATGAACAAATACACAGATAACTCTTTATTAGGACTTCAAATAGCTTGAATAAATGAGGCATTGTCTTTCCACTAGTTTTGCCATTAAAAACCATACAAATCCTTACATCATTTACCATAGCATTCCAGTCAGCTGTCTCAAGGAAAGTGAGTCCCATCTTTTCATATTGAGCCTGGGACATTTCTAACCAACATTAATCTTTTGAGAATGTTTCTGAAAGGGACATTTCTAATTAGATAAGCTCCTTTCAGGGAAAGATTGGAAGATCTTTATTAACATAGTTCTTGCTGTATATTTTTTTACTGTTCCCTCTGAGCTGAGCCCTGTGGCAAAAGTGGTTAAGAACTGCTTCTTGGCCCTGGCTGGTTGGCTCAGAGGTAGAGTGTCGGCCTGGCGTGCAGGAGTCCTGGGTTCGATTCCTGGCCAGGGCACACAGGAGGGGCACCCATCTGCCTCTCCACCCCTCCCCCTCTCCTTCCTCTCTGTCTCTCTCTTCTCCTCCTGCAGCTGAGGCTCCATTGGAGCAAAGATGGCCCGGGCGCTGGGGATGGCTCTGTGGCCTCTGCCTCAGGCACTAGAATGGCTCTGGACGCAACAGAGCAACGCCCCAGAGGGGTAGGGCATCGCCCCCTGGTGGGCGTGCTGGGTGAATCCCGGTCGGGCGCATGCAGGAGTCTGTCTGACTGCTTCCCTGTTTCCAGCTTCATAAAAATGAAAAAAAAAAAAAAAAAAAGAGAGACTGCTTCTTTGTTTGCCATATTCCTGTATAGGATACATGAATGGAATGCCGTTTGGCTATCAGAGCCAGGTACAGTAATTCAATGACCCATCCTTTGGGTGGCTGCCATAATAGCTGGGTACACTGTGTATAAAGGCTCTTAGAGAGGTACTGGTGACCTGGAGAGTGCTGGAGGGAGAATACGGGACAGGTGTCTCAGGCTTCCCCATTCTCTGGGAAGATAGCCACGGCGAGTACTCATGAACCCATCCATGCCTCTCTTGTTTGCTGTAGTCTTGTGGGTCTCACAGATGAAGGCCCCACTGGCTTTCAGAACTAGACATTTGTGGAAACTGTGCTACTGCTGTGCATCTCAAACTTTGAGGCACTACACAAACTCTTTTTTCCTCAGAAAGAAGCTGAGGATTGGGTGTTCCCTCATGTTATGCGGCACAATGCCAAGGGAACAGTTTATGGAGAGATTGTGTCTCAGCCTTTCCTTTTCATTTCAGTGGGTATTTTCTCATTCACTTAATGTGTAACGTAACTTCGAGATCTCTTTCAGAGGGAATTGGTCAGTGTGTAGCTGTGCATTTAGCAGGGCAGTTTGAGAAGGGGTGCTCATGAGCATCTTATGTTGCCATTTGGTCAACTCCCCAAAACTTTAGTTCATTAATTTAAAAATACTGCATGGTATAGTCTGTCTTACAGGTGGCATAATTTGTTTATAAGTTCTTTGGATAAACAATTATTTTGTCTCTTCTGTATTTGTTTTTACAAATAACTTTCTTATAGACATCATTGTATTTATTTCCATGTACTGTTAACTGAGGTTTTCTATAGGATATTTTTTTGGAAATAGAATTGCTGAGTAAAACTGCACCAGGAGTGTATTCAGGCAGCTCTGTGGACAGGACTTCCTTGCCTTCCAGGGTACCAGTATTTCTGAATTAAAGACACTCTTGTATACTCAGTCCAGTTCATCTCTTTTGATTGGCTGAATGCAACAAACTACCCCAAACTCAGTTTGGTTCAATAACAGTTTTATAAGTTGGCAATTTGAGCCAAGCTCAACTGGGCAGGTTATCTAGCAAGCCCCAGTGCACAACGCACTTTATAATTTCTGCTTATGTTCATTCATGTTTGCTACCATCCCATCAACCACACGTCACACAGTCAATTCCAGATTCAACAGGGGTAAAAATAGACTCCATATTTTAATGGGAAATGTTGAAATGGCACAGACTCTACATTTTGTTGGAAGAAGATGCAAATTTACATTGCAGGATGGGTATTAAGGATAGGAAGACTCTGTGGCCACTTTTTCCATATACCACATTAATTGTATGTTAATAAATAGATAACACTAAGGCATTATCTAAGGGCTTTGTATTTAATCTCCACAATATTCCTATGAGGGAGTGACAGGGCACTATTATCCATTTTATAGAGATAACTAAACTAAGTAACTTGCCCAAGGTTTTTTACCTCTTGTAAAGGGATTCTGATCTCCACACACTTAACGTCAATATTCTATTCTATGGTATCTTAGTTCATTTAATCTTTTGTGTGGTTTTAAGACACAAAAATATAGACCAGTATCTTCTTTATAAACATGTACATATTCATATTTTCAAAATCTTTTTTCCAAATATATCTCCAACACCATCCTCAAAAACTCCTATATCCACCTGATAAACTCTCATTTAGACTTCAAAATCACCTCAAATTTTAAATTTTCTGAAAATCCTACCCAGACTTTCCCTAGTCTATCCCTACCACGTTATTTCTGTACCTTAAAATTATATCCATTCTTTTATTTGTCATCTCATAGGTGCAAATTATATTTTTCCTTCATTTATTCTCTATTAAACTGATTTACTTGAAGGCATTCCCAGCTTTAAAAGTCAAATAAAGCACTAAGTGCTTTTTTTGTTGTTATTGAATGAAAGAAAAGACTTGCCCTTGAGCAGCTTATTGACAATTTGTGATAACAGATATGCAAACATTTATTCGTGTATACCTATTAAAATTCTGCCTGTTATCCTAGGCCCCAACATTTCCATTTACTCATCTTTCTAGAACTTTTCTTAATCTCCTCTTCCATGTATTCCCAGAGGATATCAAACACTTATTATAATATTTATTGCCATTAAACATCTCTCTAGACCCCTAATTCTCTGCACAGAACAGACTGCAAAACAGAAGAAACAAACCAAAATGTTTCAAAACTTTCCTTTATGATTTTTTATTACTATAAAAAATCTTGCATGTTTTAAATAATATGCAAAGTGTCAAAGTCATAAAACAATGTAACTTGCTCAGGTTCTCTGTACCAAATTGTTGGGCAGATAAAATATGTATTATGCTCACTTTGTTAAAGTGGCGCTGCCCACGTGGAGGCCATTGCCCAGGTGATATTAATGTGTGTTGGGGGCAGGCGGTGGGCAGGCAGGATCCTTGTAACCTGGGGCTAAGCCTTTCTCACCCTTTTTGATGTGGGGTGGTACAATCCAATCATGCCTCAGAGAAGTGACTTTGTATTAGAGACTTCCCTATTTTGTATATTGGATTAAGAGTTTGGATTTCTACACTATAAAATGGGGACGGAGCGGGAGCTTGCTCTCTTGGTTCCTGGGATGATTAGAGGAGAGAGCAGAGCAGAGAGCAGAAGGAGGCCACGTGGAGTAGGCCAGGAGAAGCAGCCAAGATGGCGGAGTGCTGAGTGAGATGCCAGTTTGTGCAGAGTTTGTATCTGGGATAAGGAAGGAGATGGGGAACTGAGGAGAATAAGTCTGGTGAGCTAGAAACCTTTGATTCTAGGAAACTCGGATAAGTCAGTAGCTTTGTGAGCACTGAATGTGAGTGGGTTTTGGTGCCCAGTGTGTGTTTTTACTTGCCCGCCGGGTGCAAGCTAGAATTAAAGATGACAGCCCATCAGTTCTTGGCTCCATTGTTTCTCTACCGACTGTCCGAATCCAATGCGAACCTGCATAGGCCAGGCAGCTGTGATGGTGGCCCTGGCCATGGCTTCTGGCTTTACACAAATCCTTCTGTAACTGTGGCCAATTTAGTCACTCACCACATTCACTTCTGTTTCTCACTTCATAATATCAGCTCACAGAATCTCTCACGTCTCCTTTGCCTTAATCCCAGCCATACGTATGCCTAGCTCACGTAGTTGAGGATTCCATCATGTTGTTGTCTATGTGTTTGTTTAGTAAGGACATGGTTCTTCTTGAAAACTTGGAGATGAGCGCCTTGTATCTCTGAGAATATTTTAGAACTGGTTCTGGTAGGAGCATGGATTCTGAAATACTAGTCCTCTGCTAGCTGTTCAGTGTTGCAGAGCTACATACTGATCTTTCCGTCTGATGTCCTCTGTTTCCTTACAGATTAACTAAGGACTGAGAAGGTAGGAAAAAGACACACCTTCTCACAGGAACCCAAGCCCCTGATTTTTTTCTAACTATCTAGAAAGCTAAGACAAGACAGAGGTGGACCACAGGCTGGGGCAGGCGGCAACCATGGGTTTTTCAGGACTTCCCTCACATGTATGGGTGTCTCTGGAGTTTTCTTTTTCTCCCCAATACTTGCTTTTTTTTCTCCTTTGCTTCAAGTACTTGGTAACTGCCATCAGCTAGTTGACTAAGTGAAACATCTAAGATCAGAGAACTACTCATCAGAGAACTACAGTACTGTTTGACCTGTGTTCTAAGAAATTGACAGAAGCTTCCATAGTGGTTCTGGGCCTTTGGGCTAACAACTAATCCAATGATAGGGCCTAAATATCATCACAGAGCTAGTAGAAATGCCTTAACTGATATTTGTAAAACAAAAGCATGCATATAAAATAATTTAAAAAAAAACAAAAATATCACAAAAGAGGAGCCCCAAAGCAAACAAACAAATAAATAAACAAGAGGCTATAACTTAAAATGCTATAAACACGGGTTACTACATTCTAAATAAGGTGTTATGATTACATTAAGAGAGGTATCTTATGGATCATTATGGCTTCATTATATCCAGAAAGTTTTAAGTTTAAGGAAGAACGTGTGTGATATTAAGAGATGACAAATAAAAAGACCAGGCTATAAAGAAGAAAAGACCTCTATTAATTGGGATTTATTCACTAGAGAGGATATAGGCCTTATTAGATGGCAGCATATTGGGGGTTAAATACCACTGTGTAAGTCTGGTGGCATTTCTAGTACGCCCTAGTTTCAGGGTGTTGATAAAGATTCTTAATAACTTAGGAGGAGTTTGTGCATGGAAAAGAACACCCAGAGCTATTTTGTCATTGTTTAATATTCAGTTTATTAAATTGTCTTATTGAACAATACTTTGAAAGCCAGTTTTTCTTAGGCATTTAAACATTGGCTGTATATTTGATTAATTAAATCTCTTCAAACACTTTAAACTGGAATTATAAATTGAAATATCTAATAGGACAATGAATAAAGGTTTTTTTTTAATGTTGTCTCCAAATTGTAGCAAACGCCATGTGGCTGAAAATAATAGACATTGACCCTCCACTCTACTGAACATTACTGAGAAAATGAACCCAGCAGACATATCGCATCAGGACTTACTAGTTCTCCACACACATCTACCATTATTACCTTTCCTAAGTTTCCACAGAGCAAATAGTAGTTTTAGGAGAAGAATGCCCTAGAAGTAAGGATTCATATTCCTCGTGACAGATAGACTTTGTTCTTTTCTGGGGGCCGGTGGTTTGCAGGGACACTGCTTCTACCCACTGCTATAGAAGTAAGCAAGAAGGTAGCACCAAAGTAATCATCCCTGATGAGGTAGGGTGCCTACAAGACTGGAGAAATGAGGATTCTCACCTTTAATAGACTTCTAATGGACTTGTTGAGCTTTTCTGCAAAAGTGAGCCAGGGACTAAATGAGTTGAATAGTAATGGCAAGGAGAAGACATAGAACAGGGGCGTGACATGGTGCTATGCTCTAAGCCAAGAAATGCTTTGAAAAGTAGCCAGGCTTAATCATTGTTTTTTTTTGTACTCTTACCAGGAAAGCTTGGTAGGAAGTATTAGCCCTGGTGCACAGAGCTATAGGGTATGTCACAGGGAGCAGGAATTAAAGAGTGATTGGAGGAGGTTAGTTTGGAGACCATCCTACTCATCAGGCAATGTTGAAGTGGGAGACGACGGGAAAGTACAATACCTTGAGCCCTGGTTTCAAGTTGTGCCTATATGGACAACTATATGGAAAGTTCTTTCTTTTAATCAGTTAAGTGAGATAAGAAAATAAAAATATGAGCCTGACCAGGCAGTGAATAGCGTGTCGGACTGGGGTGCAGAGGACCCAGTTTCAAAACCCCGAGGTTGCTGGTTTCAGCGCGGACTTATCTGGTTTGATTAAGGCTCACCAGCTTGAGCTCAAGGTTGGTGGCTTGAGCAAGGCGTCACTTGGCCTGCTGTAGCCCCCCGGTCAAGGCACAAATGAGAAAGCAATTAATGAACAACTAAGGTGCCACAAAGAAGAATTGATGCTTCTCATCTCTCTCCCTTCCTGTCTGTCTGTCCTTATCTGTCCCTCTCTCTGTCTCTCTCTCTGTCACACACACAAAAAAATCAAAGAACAATGCAGTCTGTTGTAAAGATGGAACACCATTTACTGAAATGAAAAAACTGACATAGGAGAAATTTGAAGGGAGGAAATCATTAGTGTCATTTGTTTCTGTTACTTTTGAGAAGCTGTTATGCATCCAAGTGAGATTTTTCTATAGGCCAGAGGTTTTCTATCAGTTTGCCAGAAGAATTTTTAAAACACGTAATACCTGTTTTTTCAGGGGCATTGACCTCTTTTCCCTTAGACTATCATATCAAAAAATAACAACAGCCAACATAATAATAGCTGTCCATGTGAATGAATCAAAATTATGCCTATTTTTTTCTCACATTGGCAAAAAATATGTTTTTGATATGCCACAGAATTTTAGTAATTAGCTTATGTGTGCCATGAGATAAAGGTTGAAAAGGTTGAAAATCATTGCTATAGGCAGTTGACTGTATCATTCATAGAGGCAATAATTTTAAAGTCATTAAAAATAACCTTTTTAAACTAAAAATTTGTTGACATTATTTAGAGAGTGAATGTCAAAAAATAGATAAGAGTAAAGCCTTGACCAGATAGCTCGGTTGGTTAAAGATTCAAAGATTGTGCCTTATAGTAATAATTGGAGGTTGTACAATGTAAGAGGCCCCACCAAGGACACCAAGGCACTACAGTTAAGCAGAAAAAAAAGTGGTATAGGTCACTACTAAAGGAGTGATCAACATGTCAAGTGCTTATGGCAAAGCAGAAATCTGAAAATGTGGTAGTGGACTTGGCAACTGTAGTAAGGTACCAAAAAGCTGCAAAATTAATACTGATATTTTAGGAGGAAAGGTCAGGCTTTCCTGTCCTGTCCTTCCTTTGGGGAGGAGAGGGAGAAGAATGTAGAAGTTTCTGGCTTGCAAGGACAATGGGTCATTTAGTTTCAAAACTAAAATAAAGGTTAACTGAGAAACTTCTCTTTCAGTGGGAGACATAATTTACATAGCACCCTGCATTGATTGTGGTTCCTCCCCCTTCCTGGAATCCTGAGAGTAAAATATCTGTAGGCAAAGGAGGGAAGAGGAACCCTGAAAGATTGTAAATGTCTTTGATTGTGTTACCTTGAAAGTCTTAATGTTCTTATATATCCCTTAAACAAATGTTGTCAGCCTGTGCTATGATGACATGCTCTCCCGAATCTGAGTGTGATCAAGGGTATATTAACAACCCCTGAGATGTATTTGGCGCACACGATTTGGGTCTGCAAATGCCCCGTGTTAGTCATATGTGGCCGGCATATTTAATAAATCTCCTCCTTTAATAAAACCCTTCCAAATTCATCTGGACTTGGTGTCTCTACATAAACCTGCAGAAGTGAGGTATGGTACTTTTCAGCATCTGGGTTACGGTTACTTTACAACACAACTATGGTTTCAGTGGAGTGGTAGGGCTAGACTTCTAAAGCACATGGGTTCTAGTTGCAGTGGGAGAAGGGCATGCAGAGAAGGAATACAGACTTTCCTTTCCAGGAATCTTACTCTATAGCATAGAAGTGGAATGGTATTTGGATGGGGGCTAAGGAAATATTTTTGTATATACTTTTTTCTTTTAATGAGAAGAGAAATATTTCAGCATATTTGCTTAAAAGAATGATCAGTTATAGAGGGAAAATATGATGAAATAGAAGTGAGAGAGGACAAATGTAGAAAAAAGTTAAATCTATAAGAGTTGAAGAGAAATGTAATTAAATTCATTGTAGGCCCAAATTTTTCACCTTTCTCCTTCACACCCTTTTATGTTTTCATTCCCCCTTCCTAGAGGGACAGATAATTTCCCCTTGCCTCTTCCATTTGTGTCTGCCTCTTGCATATGTGATTCACTTTGATCTGTAAAATAAAACAGAAGTGATAGACTGACTAGTTAGCTCAAAAGACCTGAGTCTTCTGATCCTGTCCCATTACCAAGAGAAGAAATGCCCTTGGTAGTATTTGCATACTCATTCTGGATCTTAAAAGCAACCCAGGAGAGCAGATCCGAGCCCAAACCTCAGCAAAACACAAGTCCCAGTGGATTTGCTTCAAACCAACTCTAGATATGCCAGAAAACAGTGAATTGTAAATTCATGAGTGAAAGTAATAAAACTGTTATCCTTTTCTTCTTTTTTTTTTTTCTTTTGAGAAAGAGACAGACAGAAGCAGACAAACAGGAAGAGAGAGAGATGAGAAGAAGCATCAATTCTTTGTTACAGCACCTTACTTGTTCATTGATTGCTTTCTCATATGTGCCTTGCCCAGGGGCTACAATAGAGTGAGTGACCCCTTGCTCAAGCTGGTGAACTTGTGCTCAAGCCAGTGACCTCAGGGATTCAAACCTATGTCCTCTGTGTCCTAGACCAATGCTCTATACACTGTGCAACTGCCTGGTCAAGCTAAAATTATTGTCTTTAACCACTGAGTTTTATAGTGATTTATTACATGAAAACTAATTGATTCAGGATCTATTGTACAAGTAAAGATGGAGAAGTTGGTCTTTGGACAGAACATGAATAGTTTGTTCATTGAAACAAAAGGAGGGCAGATCTTACAGGTTTTAATTGTTGTAGGAGTTTAGGTAGGTTGTATATGAACAATGAAGACAATAAAGTTTATTATCTTTTGAAGGCCTCTATTTTCTTGGTGAAATAAGAAGCAAGAGTGAAAGAGTAAAGTGGCATTTGAAGAAAGAGGAGAAATCATAAAATTTTAATCTGGTATAGAAGAATAAGTTAATTTTTTATTGAAATATATTTGACATATAACACTGTATAAATTTAAGGTAACAATATGAAATTTGATATCTTTATATATTGTAGTATGATTGCCATTGTAGTGATAGTTACACTATAATGTAACTATCATGCCGCATAATTATCTTTTTTATGGTTGGAATAATTAAGATCAGTGTTGTAGCAAGTTTGATGATTTATTGTGGCCTATTTCACTTTACTGTGCATTAATCTCTAAAATTTATTTGCTACTCATTTCAAGTGGCACCCTTAAAGAGCATGTCTCCTATTTCCCCACTCCCTGGTAACTACCATTTTATTCTCTTTATACAACTTTGGCTTTTTTAGATTCCACATATAAGTAGTATCATACTATATTTGTCTTAGTCTGACTTTTCTCACTTAGCATGATAGCCTCAATGTCAGTCCACGTTGTCACAAATGGCAGGATCACATCTTCTTTTTCTATTCATCCATGGGTGGACACTGTGGTTTTTTTCATGTCTTGCCTATTGCAAATAATACTGCAGTGAACATGGACTGCCAATTCTCTTTGATATCCTGTTTCTATTTCCTTTGGGTATATAACCAAAACTGGAATTGCTAGATCATATGGTCTATCTGTTTTTTGAATTATTTTTTGAAGAATCTCCATATTGTTTTCCATAGAGGCTAAACCAATTTACAGTTCCACCAACAATGTAAAAGTGTCCCCATTTCTCATCATCCTCACCAACACTTGTTATAGCTTGTGTTCTTGACAATAGCCATTTGAACGGATGTGATGCAAAATCTTATGTGGTTTTGATTTCCATTTGTCTGATTAGTGATGTTGAGTATCTGATTTTCAG
The DNA here is from genome assembly GCF_036850765.1 of Saccopteryx bilineata. Taxonomy (NCBI): domain Eukaryota; kingdom Metazoa; phylum Chordata; class Mammalia; order Chiroptera; family Emballonuridae; genus Saccopteryx; species Saccopteryx bilineata. The sequence goes on along the minus strand of NC_089492.1, from coordinate 24,029,913 downwards.
GTAGCTGATGATCACTTGTATTTCTTATCTGGAAAAAAAAAAGTCTATTTAGTTCCTTTGGCCATTTTTTAAATCAGGATTGTTGTTTTTTTAAAAATATATTTTGGATGTTAATTCCTTATGTAATACATGCTTTGCAAAAGTTTTTTCCCATTCTAGAGCTTATCTGTTTTACTACACAGAGGTTTTAGGTTTGCTTTAGTCCCACTTGGTTGTTTCTGTCTTTGTTGCTTGTGCACTTATTGTCATATTCAAAAAAATCATTGCCAAGACCAATGTTGAGATTTTTCCCTCTGTTTTATTCTAACATTTTTATAGTATCAGATTTTATGTTTAAATCTTTGATCTGTTTTTAGTTAACTTTTGTAAGTGGCATTAGATAGAAGTTTAATATAATTTAATTTTTTTGCTCATATTTATTCAGTTTTCTCAACATCATTTGTTGAAGAACTTATCCTTTTGTCATTGGATATTCTTGGCTCTCTTATTGAATAATAGTTGACCATATATACAGGAGTTTAATTCTGGGTTCTCTAGTCTGTTCTATGGGTTTATGCATCCTTTTTTAAAAAAATTCTGGTAAAATGCTGTTTTAATTACTAAGCTTTGTAGTGTAGTTTGAAATCAGAAGTGTGATCCTCTGATTTTCTTCTTTCTCAGAATTGCTTTGGTCATATAGGGTCTGATCTGATTACATACACATTTCAGGATGTTTTCTGTTTCTATGAAGAATGGTATTTGGATTTAGTGTTAAAATTGTGTTGAATTTGTAGATGGCTTTGGGTAGTATAGACTTTGAACAAATTAATTCTTTTGACTAATGAACATGGGATGTCTTTCCATCTGTTTATATATTCCTCAATTTCTTTCAACAAAGTCATGTAGTTTTCATTATATAGATACTTTATTCTCTAAATATTCATTCCTATAAGATCAGGAAGAAAACAAGAATATCCACTCTTAGCATTTTTATTCAATATAGTACTAGGAGTATCAGAGAGAGAGAGCAATTAGGCAAGACAAAAGCATCCAAATTGAAAAGGAAAAAGTAAAATGGTCATTATTTGCAATAAATATATTTTTATATAATTTTCTGAGTTTATTTGAACCAAACTGATGACATATGCCACTGAGCAAGATTTCAAATGCTCCCAATAATATGATTTTGTATAGAGAAAATCCCAAAGACTCAAACAAAAATTTTAAAACTAATATTAAATTTAGTAGAATGACAGGATATAAAATCAACAGTTGCATTTCTATACACTAATAATTAAATATCTGAAAATGAAAATGTTATAAAGTACCATACCCCAGATTCTGAAAGGCACTGTACCTCACTCTATCGGATTTACGTAGAGACGCCCAGTCCAGACGAATTTTGAAGAGTTTTATTAAAGGAGGAGATTTATTAAATATGCCAGCTGCATATAGCTTACATGGGGCATTCTGGAAGCCCAAATCATGTGCGAGCCAAAAATATTTCAGGGGCTGTTTTTGTTTTTTGTTTTTTTTTGTATTTTTCTGAAGTTGGAAACTGGGAGGCAGTCAGACAGACTCCCGCATGTGCCTGACCGGGATCCACCCGGCATGCCCACCAGAGGGTGATGCTCTACCCATCTGGGGCGTTGCTCTGTTGCAACCAGAGCCATTCTAGCGCCTGAGGCAGAGGCCACAGAGCCATCCCCAGCGCACGGGCCAACTTTGCTCCAATGGAGCCTTGGCTGTGGGAGGGGAAGAGAGAGACAGAGAGGAAGGAGAGGGGGAGGGGTGGAGAAGCAGATGGGCGCTTATCCTGTGTACCCTGGCCGGGAATCGAACCCAGGACTCCTGCACGCCAGACCGATGCTCTACCACTGAGCCAACCAGCCAGGGCTCAGGAGCTGGTTATATACCCTTGATCACACACGAGCGGGGGAGATCATGACATCATGGCACAAGCTGACAACATTTGTTTAGGGGATATACAAGAACATTAAGACTTTCAAGGCAACACAATCAAAGATGTTTACAAATCTTTTAGGGTTCATCTTCCCTCACTAGCCCAGAGGTATTTTACTCTCAAGATTCCAGGAAGGGGGAGGAATTACAATCAATATAAGGTGGTATGTAAATTGTCTCCCATTGAAAGGGAAGAAGTTTCTCTGTTCACCTTTATTTTTGATTTAAAACTAAATGACCCATTGTTCTTGCAAGCTAGAAACTTCTACATTCTTCTCCCTCCCTTCCCCAAAGGAAAGACAGGACAGGAAAGCCTGACCTTTCCTCCTAAAATATCAATATTAATTTTTCAGTTTTCTGGTACCTTACAACAAAAGAAAACTATACCATTTACAACGGCATCAAAAACAATAAAGTACCTTGGAAAAGTGAATTGACTAGGAAAATATACTCAAGGTTTCAAGAAATGCTGAGGGTAAAATTGAAGTTATTGGTCATGAATTTAAAGTAGGTGTGGTAATTTTTTTAATTAACCTTCATTTGTCTGATGCTTACCAGGTTTTAGGTAAGTACTTTACAGGGGGAGAGAATTTAATGACTTGAGATCCTAAGCCCATGAAGTGTAAGTCAAATAAACAGGGAACTAAACAGAAGAGAATAATGATGGACAGTGGAAATATAGCTAGTATATTAGACATACCATTTTTGTAAAACAGTAGTTGGCTTTCTATCCTAGAGGGAAAAAACTTTAAGATAAAAAGTGCTAATCAATTGTTCACAGTGGCCAGGACATGGAAACAACCAAAAAGTCCGTCAATAGATGACTGGATAAGGAAGATGTGGCACATATACACTATGGAATACTACTCAGCCATAAGAAATGATGACATCGGATCATTTACAGCAAAATGATGGGATCTTGATAACATTATACGAAGTGAAATAAGTAAATCAGAAAAAATCAGGAACTGCATTATTCCATACATAGGTGGGACATAAAAGTGAAACTAAGAGACATTGATAAGACTGTGGTGGTTACGGGGGGAGAGGGGAGAGGGAGAGGGAAAGGGGGAGGGGGAGGGGCACAAAAAAAACTAGATAGAAGGTGACAGAGGACAATCTGACTTTGGGTGAGGGGTATGCAACATAAGTGAACGACAAGATAACCTGGAGTTGTTATCTTTGAATATATGTATCCTGATTTATTGATGTCGCCCCATTAAAAATAAAATTATTTTAAAAAAGTGCTAATCAGAAAGGTGATGGGTTAAAATATGAAATTTTGGAGAGGCTGCAGTTACTGCTAGTACTAGGTGTGAGGTATGACTAAGGGAGTTGATAGTAAAGAAATATGAAGAACAAGCAGAAAGCATAGAGATTATTAGATGTAGAAAGAAAGTAAAAATTGATTAATCTTTAGAGGAGAAAAAAACAGTAGTGAGTCAAATGGCAAAGTTCTTTAATGAGTGAGGAAATGTGACCAGATTTGTGAGCTGTGACAAGGAACGGTAGCTGATTATATAAACAAAGAACTATGCTTTAAATTAGTCAGTGTTTGGAGAAAGAGAAAGAATGTCGACCTGGAATGCTGAGTTCACCATTTCAAAACTCTGGTCTTGCCCAATCAAGGCACATACAGTAGGCAAGTACTATGAGCTTATGCTTGTGTTAAAATCCATCGGAGTCCGAAAAGACCAGAGTAACAGGCTTTATTGAAAGGAAGAAAGGAACCCTGCCGGGCTGACTCCTAAGGGAGAGTCACTCTCCAGGCGCAGCCTGGGACCTAGGTTTTAAGGGTTTTGGGAGGGGTAGTGGGAAGGGTCGTGTGGCATTTGCTAATTGGCTGCTGGACTTTTATGGAAGTTTGAGTATGTTTAACTTCTAGCAGTTTTCAATCATCCAGGACTTCTCGGCTTGTGACATCAGACATTCCTTTGCGGTTGGTCATCTGCTGCGAGCCCTGAAACAGACTGACTGGCAGGGTTAAAGAAATAAAACCTAAGACTTTCTGCTTCTCCCTCCACTTTCTCTCTCTCCTCTCTCTTCAAATCAATAAATAAAAATCTAAAAAAAATATTAAAGACATTCTTAAAAAAAAGAGAAAGAGAAAAGTCACCCTAAACCCCTTTAAAAGGCCCCATAGTACAGGCATTACAAGGGGACAACAGCCACCATTGTTGATACTGCTGCGGAAGCATTGTCTTTATGAGATGGCCAGGTTTTGCATAGCTGAAGATGCGAAGGAAAATTTCAGAGCTCTAAACTATCGAAATTTGGCTGATGACAAAAATAATTCATAGGATAGTGAAAGTTTTGGATGAGTAGGGGTGGTATTATGGATGATTCGAAGGTTAGACCGAATAAGGGCATATTCAGAGCTGAGTGGTGATAACACTCCAGATGAGGGGCATTTGGAACTTCCTCAGGAGCCTGAAGACTATAGGTCTATAGGCATGATAGAATTAATCCCAGACTGCCTGAACCGACAGCTGTTGCTTAGTAAACTTCACCAATATAGCAAAACCTCAACTCTTGAAGAGGAGTAAGAAAGAGAGAAAGAACTACTCATTACAACATGTCATCCTTTTTGGAAAGGGGTAAGGAAGTCCTCTTCTTAATATAACTTGATAGTGAGACAATAAGATTTCTATCCCAGTAACAAATAAGTGAAGTTTTATTTTGTTTAAAAAAATAAGATAATACTTAGATGTGTTTCCAAATAACAACGTTCAGAATATGATACAAGTTAACATTTTTGCACTGCTCTGTATGTTCACAATGATGGGTTGAGTCTCTTAAATACAGTTTTAATAGATTAGGAGTTGATAACTCATTGTTCCTATAAAAAGCCCTTACATTAACTTATTTATTTAAAATAGGTTTTTTAAGTAAGTAATTAAATTAATCAGGTTACTATATATTTTAGAACTCAATAGTCATATTGCATGTTCATTTTTAATGTGCTCATTGTGTTAGTTAATATAAAAACAACAATAAAGGGTCATAGGGAATTGATGAAGGAGGAATTATTTCCTTCTGAAAAGTAATTATCTTATTAAGACTACTCAGAGAGCATTTAATTACCATTTATAATGCTTTGAAAATAATGCAAAATAATACATATAATTGTTTCAAAACTGGGAAATTTCATTATGTAAAATAAATGTTGATTTTGATGTACTTTGCATGCTGTTCTGAGGATGGTTTTATTAATAAGAATGTCTATGCAAATAAAGTTCTTCAACAAAATAAATGTCTAATAAACAATCTGGGCATTTTCAATGGCAATTAGAAAAGCTTAAAATGAAATATGCAAATAAGCAATGCTCCTATAAATTGGTTGTTTTTATTTTCTCTCTTCTGAATCACAAAATGCAGACAAATAATGAACTGTACAAACAAGAAACAAGGCCTGACCTGTGGTGGCGCAGTGGATAAAGCATCGACCTGGAATGCTGAGGTCGCCGGTTCGAAACCCTGGGCTTGCCTGGTCAAGGCACATATGGGAGTTGATGCTTCCAGCTCCTCCCCCCTTCTCTCTCTCTCTCTTTCTCTCTCTCTCCCTCTCTCTCTCCTCTCTAAAATGAATAAATAAAAAAAAATAATAAAAATTAAAAAAAAAAAGAAACAAAATAATCACACTTAGAAGTGTCTTTCGTTCTAAAAATCAGGTTTTACATCCCATTTCTTCATGTAAGAGCAGATCCTCTGAGAGTTCAGTTTGCTATACCTAGATTTGTTTTCATTTAATATATCAGAAAGTCAACCATTTTTATAGTGCTCCAATATCACCGTATTAAGGAAGTAAATGGAATGGCAAAATCGTCACGCATGCCTGAGTAAGTTTGTATTATGTCATAGGATTTTGGTCAATAAACAGCAAAGTAAATTAATAAATTGTGGAATTAAAATCTCCTTAAGTCATAAATAATTAGTTTATTTCTTGAAATGATGGTAAATTACCAGCAGTTTATGTCACTAAGAAAAACAACAGTTTGGGGTAGACAGATCTTGGTTCAATTCCTAGTTATTTTATTTACTAACATTTTGTTTTTAGGCAATTTACTTCATTATTCACCAAGGGGCAGGAGTCTCTTGAGGTACTGCAGTCAACCATAATGGACAATGTTACTGAGAAAAGTACCTCTGATGCCACCATCCAGAGGTCACTCAATAAATAATAACAAATATGGGTTGGGGTTTTTTTTTGTCAAGGAAGAAATGTACTGTACAATAAGAGGGATGGCATATTAGTCTATTTTTGAGAGAAATGGAACTAATAGAATGTATAAAGAGATTTATAAGAAATTGGCTCATTCAATTTTAGAGGCTAGCAAATCCAAATCCACAGTTTGGGCCAATAGGCTCAAGACCCAGGAGAGCTGCTGATGTAGGTGAAGCCCAAAGGCATTCTACTGGAGAATTAATTCTCTTACTCAGAGGAAGGCTGGTGTTTTATTCTACTTGGTCCTTAAACCCTTTGAATGAGGCCCATCCACATTATAAAAGGTAATCTGTTATAGCAATTAAAATGTTAATCTCATTCAAAACCATGCTCATAGAAATACTCAGAATGTTTGATCAAATATTTGAGTACCCTATGGCTCAGTTAAACTGGCATGATATTAACCACCACAGATAGTATCAACCATATTGCAAAATTTATAAACTGCATTTGCTTCACTAAAAGTAATCTGGATGACCAAATTAGGGATAACTAAAGAAATCAAGGACTCTGGCATTAAATAAACAAACAAGCAAGTAAACAAAAACTACCACAACAGAATTCAGTTTTGGCAACTGTTTCATTCTTCAGCATATAATCCAACATTATTTTTGAGTTTGTGGGGAGAATGTATTAGAAATTCATTAATACAACAAATGTTTAGTGAGTCTTCACTAAATGCAAAGTACAGTTTTAGGCACTTAGCATACAATGTTGATAAATCTAGAAAATATTCCTCCTATCTCTCATATTATAGTTGGAAACAACAATAAAGAAGTGAATATATATATATATATATATGTATGTATATATATATACACACACACACACATGCTATCTAGGACAATTATAAAAAGTGGAATAAACATTTTAGCAAACCAAAGAAATACAATAAAGATATAGTACAGAGGAGCTGAATGGTTGTCCTTCCCTGCAAACATTTTTCATGTATAGGACAAAGGAGAAAGAAAAGTCAGACAAAGCCCGAGGTTATAAACTCAGTGCTTACAAGTGTGAAGTTGAAATTGATAGCTACAACTCCTGTTGATGCTGTGAAGATAGAGGGTACTGTTATTCATTAAGCAAAATAGACTATTATAATTTTAAATGAAAAAGAAACCTATTTATATCTCACATAAAAACATTAATGCAATGCCTTTTATCTTTTATATAAATTTAGACTAAGGAATAATTATTACCTGGTTATATGAATGATTTTTAAAGGCTAGAATCACAATATTGTATGGTACTAAATTCATTGATAGAAGATGAGATATTAAAACTTTTTAAAATATATATCTCAAAAATTGCATGATCTTTGTAAAATTATAAAGAAATTTCTTTAAATTTTTAGTATTGCTAAAGAAATTGAAACAAAAATAACCTATTCTTTTATTGCAGGGGTAGACAACCTTTTTATACCTACCACCCACTTTTGTATCTCTGTTAGTAGTAAAATTTTCTAACTGCCCACTGGTTCCACAGTAATGGTGATTTATAAAGTAGGAAAGTAACTTTACTTTATAAAATTTATAAAGCAGAGTTACAGCAAGTTAAAGCATATAATAATAATTACTTACCAAGTACTTTATGTGGAATTTTGCTAAGTTTGGCAGAATAAATCTTTATAAAACAACTTACTATAGTTAAATTATTTTATTTATACTTTGGTTGCTCCGCTACCACCCACCATGAAAGCTGGAATGCCCACTAGTGGGCGGTAGGGACCAGGTTGACTACAACAGCTTTATTGCATAATTTTTTTATCTGCTTTAATGATTTTCTATCTCTATGTGACAACTAAACATTTATATAAATGTGCATACATGAATTAATCAATAGACATTCTTTAGAACTTAAATGGCAGTAATTTAAATGTTCCTTGACCTTGGAGTATATAGTTTCTTTTTCTTTTTTTTTCTTTCCCTATTGTACAACCTTAAATCAATAACTGTCCAATCACTGGAGAAAGGTAGTCTATTTTATTCTCTAGCTTTGCTTTATTTATGACAGTTTAGTTAGCCTACCGCATTTTATTCACCTGAGCATTAGCAGCTTAGAATTCTTGCCTCTAGGTCATTATTTTTCCCTTTAAATCACGATAATATAAGCCTAAAGTAAAAGGAAAGAAGTAGAAATAAAAATTATAAGGTAAACTATGTATTTTATTTGATGTCAGTTGGTTTTTTTTGTTTGTTTATTTGTTTTTTTAACTTCCTAGGTAGTAAACAGAACAGTGGGAAAGTTTTATTTTCAATTTCATGGCAATTCCCAATGGTCCCATCAGTTTAAGTAGATATCAGTGAAAATAGGACATAAAAATTTCCAAATGCCTTAGTTGTACTGACATTATTAGTAACATTATCATTGTTCTTAAAAATTTTAAGAAATATAAAAAATAACAGAGAACATACAAAACTACTCCCAGTATCATACATTCTTGAATTTTTCACAACAAATTACCCCCTTAATATTTGAAATCTCTTTACAATTTGAAATAAGGGTATCAATGAAAACTTCATGATGCATAACCAATCTTCCTATTAAGAAAATGAAATATATAAAAAGTTAATTTAAAAATATTTGCTATTATGTATATCACTAAAAATTTTTATTTAGTCTAGCAGTACAATTACTTAAAAATTGTTCTAAAAAGGAAAGATTAAAACTATGGTACATCATTATAAATCTAATAATCCCTAAAAAAAGGATATATTGATGAATTGGAGATATAAATATTCACTAAATACTTATTCACTAGGAATATTTTTACCATGCAATAAATATTATATTAAATAATTGAAGAACATAAATAAATAAGTAAATTTTTAATAAATACAATGTGACTTATTAAAATTTATTGCACATGGATTCTAAAAACTGAATAATTTGAGGCTTTAATAAAAAATGTCTACTGTTATAACATTTAAAAATTATTATAGGCAGAGGACCCAAGGTGGCAGCAGAGTAAGTGGATGTTACACTAACCTCCTTCCTAGGACCAAATTGGAATACAACTGAACTATAGAGCAATCAACCTGAATAACCAAATAAAGACTAGACTAGCTGAAGATAAATCCTATACTAAGGATATACAGAAGAAGTCATATTGATATTGGTAGGAAGGGCAGAGACACAAAATGGCTGGCCCCACCCTCATGGTCTGCAGCTAAGATTCTGGAGGGATACCTCAGCTTTAGGTCTTCCCCTAAGAAGCATGGGGTTTCATCTTTAAGCCAGACTCTACATCCTGGAGTACCAGAGCATCCAGGAAAAGGTGCCCACATAACATCTGGCTGTGAAAATCAGTGAGAATTCTGTCAGCTGGGCACAGACAAGAGTCCACTAGAGACACAGGCACACTCTTAAAGGGCCAATGCACCAAATTTCATTCATAGCCACTCATCCTAGTCTCTAGAGGAGGGAAGGCAGAGGGGACTAGAGTTTTATGAGGAGTAACTGGAATTTGCGGCTCTGGGGAAAGAGCTGAGGAGACAGCATCAGAATTCCTGTGCTTGCGTCTCACACCAGAGCATCATTTTTCTTGGGTGGAGCGCTCTCTTACATCTGGCATCAGCCTGGAGAAAAGAAATTGCTCCATCCTCTGTAATCCCTCTTTCTTCACCTTGTTGAGTTTAGGCCTTGCTGAGAAGTCAGCTGCCTGGGTCAGGGTATAGAGGTGTGGGCAAACTCACAGGCTATCAGTGACTGAGTTGTGTGGTTTTGAGGTGGGGGTCATTTCTCCCACTTTCCTGTGAACCTGACTGGTACCTCCCCTTCAGGGAGACCCACTAATCCCATCCACACAACTCCTGGTGGCCCCACCCTGGTGAGATCAGGCTCCTGGCAGAATCTGAAACACACTGAGTTGTGTGGCTCTAGCACAGGTACTATTTTCACCCTCACAGGGTAAAAAGTCGGCTTTTCACACAGCCAAACTTTGGTTTGTTTGGGCCTGGTAAACTGCTAGCCTCACCCTGATAACTCCCTGAGACCCCACCCCACCACAAAGGTATGTGAACACCCAGTGGGTGGAAACTGGACTTAGTATACTCTGAGACATTTGCTGAGTGACCTCAGACCTAGCACTTGCACCAAATTTTACCAATATCAACCTGGTGAACACCACTTGCCTTACCTGATGACTCACTGAGATTCTAGCTTGTGCAACTAGAGTAGTGCTAGAGGCTCTTTCAGTGACTGAACCTAACAGGTAGCCAGAAGGTGGAGGTAGATCTCTGGGTTCCTTCAGACCTGCCCATGGGCCCTATGTTAATAAAAAGCTGGCCTTAGTGACCAGCTTGATCCTTCCCACGCACACCCAGGTCCAGTGCAGGCAGTCGAAAACTGGAATCCTTTGTAATTCCAAGCAGGTTGCTCCGGGCCTCTTACAGGCAGCATCTAACGTTGGCTGACACCTTGAGAGTCAGTTGGCTGACTCTCAAGAGTCCCCAGAAACAACAGATCTGTAGAACAGGATCAGACAACATCACATGGGATCCAACTAGCTTTACAAGTAGCGTAGCTCAGCAGGCACCAGACTGCACTGAGGCAGATTCCGCCTTGTGTGGTCAGCACCTGCACAGCTGCTCATGTACTGTGGTTGAAGCTGATGCTCACAGTCAGCCAGCCTGAGGGTCAGTCAACCCCACTCACAAATCGGCCAAACCAAAACACTCTTCGCTACACTACTTCATTTAAATGCATTCTGTTCAAAGGATAGTTCAAAATGAATGAAAAGTTTAATTACTTTAATGAATGTTTCTGAACTTTGTTTAGTAATAATCTAAGAGATGAGCTGACTGATGTTCTTAGTCTTGGTTTCCTCTGTGTAAGCAGTGCTTGTCATTCCCCTCTCCCAGCAGTAATGTGACCAATTGATGATGAAGTTCACACTGAACAAGGGGCATGGGCTTGGCGTGTGGTTGATCATCAGCATGTGATTATTTTTTTAAAGGTACATCTTTCACCATTATTTTCACCACCAGGGTCTAGAAAACAAAAACTATTGTCTACTGTGCTGCATTTAAGAAAATCTACATGAAATTAAAGTTCACTCATTTATTCTAAGTTATTTTATACAAAAAAATGGTAGGAACATTTGAAAGTATGGGCAAAGGGTAACAAAAACCCTTTTTCATGCTGTATATATAGGTAAAAAAAAAAAAAGAACTTTATTCCTGTTCCCCTGGAAACCTACTATAGGTACAAGTGAAAACTAAATTGCTAGGCAACATCACTTATGGTTAAACATGATCTTCTGGCTTGTGTACTGTATCTAGCCTGAAAAAAAAACTATAAAAATGTTATAGGTACAAATTTTTTTATTCATCCTTGACTGAAATTCCTATTTTAACTGGCCATGTCTCCTGTGAGGACCCTGAAACTCAGTCTACAGTGATATTACAAAGACATTGATATGTATGGGATGTGGGATAGTCTGACACAAGAACTCAGGCAAAAGAAGACGCTCAACTTTGGCCTGCTGGCAAGGAGTGTTTCCCAGATTCCTTTGCTTAGACTGATGTTAAATGCACTCTTTGTCTTTTGAGTCTGAATATTTAATTGAGTCTAAAATATCTTTATAAGGATCATTGTAGATAGCAATGGCAAAATACCCTAAATATATTTCCCTTGGATTTAATTGTTTAATATAGGGCATTTAGGAGTACATTTAAAAAAATTGTTTATTTTATCTATAGAGTATACTTATTTATATTGTAGAAATGACCTCAAGATCCTCATGTTAAAATGTGAGAATCAGTCTAACTCTGAGTAGATTTTCTCAGAAGGTATTTAAGAAGAAAAAGATAGCCTGACCTGTGGTGGCGCAGTGGATAAAGCGTCGACCTGGAAATGCTGAGGTCGCCGGTTCGAAACCCTGGGCTTGCCTGGTCAAGGCACATATGGGAGTTGATGCTTCCAGCTCCTTCCCTTTCTCTCTCTCTCTGTCTCTCTCTCCTCTCTCTCTCTCTCTCCTCTCTAAAAATGAATAAATAAATAAATAAATGTATCTTAAAAATCAATAAATAAAATATTAAAAAAAAAAAAGAAAAAAAAGATATTTCTATTGTGTAACAGGAGTAACATTAACTTCCTTATCCATATATTAAATTTTTAAAAAGCAAAGTAGCTTGTATGAATTTCATATAATATGAAAATATGTTAATTTCATAGAGTAATAGGAAAATGTATATGTTTAACTTTTAACTTTTATGGCATATTAATTTTTTATTTTCTATAATTTTAAAGAATCGCTGAATTCCAAGTTACTGTGCTAAGGACTAACCAACTTAAAAATACAAGAAGACATTATTATTAAAGAAGCATGGGAATTGGAATCAATATATTCTAAAATCATCATGTAAACCAAAGATTACATATAGTCAATATATGATGAGAGTACACTGATAAGTAAATACATACACATATAATTACAACAAATGAAAAATTCTACTGAAGTAGATTTGAATAATGTCTCAGCATCTATGCCTTTTTTGTGTCTTCTTCCAACATGGACTCTAAACTAAGTTTGGTGGTAGTTACTTTGGCCAATGGAATGTCAGCAAAGTGATAATAAGCCTACTTAGCAAGTCCTTTTGCTTGCCCTGTTAGAACTCTGCTGCCATCATGTGATAAAATCTGGTCTAGCACAATTCAGAATGAAAGATTATCGGGAGTGAGAGGTCTCAGGGAAGCTGTTGTTTCAACGCTACTGCTGTTTGTGGAACTAACACCAAATAGCTGGCACTTGGCTTAAGGACACTGCAGGTCAATAGGGCCAACAATTATGACAAAGTAGATGCAGTGGAGAGTGGTGAGATCCACCAGGCATCTCTGAGTATGGTGGATTGCCACTTCCTCTGAGCATAAAAAGACTAGAGAACTCCTTCACTTCCACACTCCAGATCTTGCACATATTTTTCCTCTAACACAGAGGCGTGCATACAAGTGAAGTTGTTCAGGGAAATATATTTCCCAATTTCCAAGTTATCTAACACATCATACTCCAGAGCCCACCTTTGCATAGTAACTATCTACACCTCTTTTAACCATATATAACTTGTAAAATATGAGTAGAAGTATGCTTTTACCTAACATAATACATCTCTTAATACTGAAAATATATAAACCCTCTTTTCAAAAATGGTGGCACAAAATTCCAAGTGGACCTTAATCCATCTGGGAGTGATATATATATTATAGTTCATACTACATTTTTGATGTCTGTAACTTAAGTATAGATATGTAAGATTAACCACAGTTAGAACATCTATGTAAGTGAGGAGGAAAATAGAAAAAGGGAATCATTATATATTTACTGAAAAATTACTAACTACTACAACTGTCAGGTTCAGTCAGAGGAATATGGGATAGAAATAGAGCATGCGAATTATACCTTTCACAATTGTTGCTACAGCTGTTAGAGGTCTAGAAATTAGAAATAGGGGGTCAAAAAAGGAATATCCAGTCTCATTCTGAGAAATCAAGGTGCCCAGTTACCAACAAGAGGACAAGGAGTGGAAGTACAGAGAGTGATCTATGGGAAACTGTCGCCCCTCTGCAGGGCTGCAGGGAAAAAGGGCGGGGCATGAAATTAAGGAGAGAGGGGACAAGCTGGAACTCTGTATCTTTCTGAGTGTCCATCTTTAGTAGAAGCCTCCATGTGCTACCCAGATCCCCTTCAGGACATCTCCCTCCAGTTGTAGGAGCTACTCTTGACTGAAAGTCCTCAGATGAAAGCCCTCTTTTCGAATTTTCCTAAACTGAAGAGAGCCACCTTGCCAAAAGTTGTGCTCTACTTCCAGGGACAATTTTTCTTTACAGATCTGTCTTGTGGAGATATAAGCACCTGGCCCCTTCACTCTAACTCAGGATAACTCTGAAAAGCCTAGCTCTAAACATTCCCAAGGGATTGACAGAAAGTTCTGAGACTGTTTGACAGCCCCACTTCATTTGCATGATCTTACTTCCTTCCTTGCATGGTAACCTCCATCCTGGAGTCTGGATTCCTGGGCTCTGAGTTGGTATCAGAAGAGAGACTTGATTAATTAGTTCTAAATGAGATGTTGGAGCTGGAAAATAGATTACTTTGAGTGGTGGAGGACCAAGAGTCCAGCATGCTGTGACATGGAATCTGTAAAAACTCTCATGCATTATGAACAGGTATGATGAACCAAAAGGAGTTATATAACTATAGTATTATACATCACTGGTTTATAAAATGTTTGTGTGTGTGTGTGTGTATAAACTTTTACCTAAACAGCTATATTTAGTATATGACTACTTTCACCCTATAACAGCAGATTGCAATAGATGTTACAGAAACTGTACTGTCTACAGAGCCTAAACTATTTACTATCAAACCTTTTATAGAAAAACTTTTCTTAACCCTACACCAGTGAGTGAAATGTAGCAGGTATTTGAAAAATATTGGGGAAATATTAATTAGAAGGATACTAAAATTGGATAGTTATTATTGGGGTTAATTGCTGCTTGAGACAGAGATAATGTAAAGCTAATTAGTTAAAAGCTATGTGTGAAAGCCAGAGAGATTTCTTTTTTGGCAGTACATAAAGGGAAACCAAGATCTAGCAGGAGAGCTGATGAAGCTCACAGCCAGGATAAAAGCAAATGATAAAAATAGCCGAGTGGCGGAGAACATTAAATTCTTACTCTACACAGGACCGACAGTCCTGTTGTTGATGGGGAAACAATGGGACCATCAGAATGTGACAGAGACATGTCTGGGTTAATGACTTAAAAACTTGAATTCCCATATTTCCCTAAATCCTTTAAGCCTGTAGAAGTGTTTATTCTTCATCCTATAGGATTTCCAGATAATGCAGTCACCATCATCATGCAACATAGTATGTCTTCCAAATTCTCACCTTCCCTCTGAACACTATGTTAAGAAGAGTTAAATTACAACATTATCTAGTGGGAAAAGTGCTTGGTTTACTAAGGAAGGTAAGGGATAATTATTTCCCTCAAAGGAACTGTGGCATCTAATCAACATATTCCAGAAGGAGATAGGATATTGCATCTAGAATTGTGTTCAGAGTATACTAGATCAAGGTATATGGAACATAAAGTTGTATAAACATGAGTGTTTATTGATGTAGCAGCATCCTCCCCAGACACAGGATCTAATACTCTGGCAAACGAGCTGTGAGCTAGTGAAGAATGTTTCCTAGAAACTTGGAAAAAGCAATGCTATTAAATGAAATAAAAATTCTAGAGAATCAGGTATGTTAGAGTAGATATACTATTCATGTCCAGAAAACTACCAGATGACTATTTCTATTTCTATGGCAATGCTATAAAATATATGCCCCCCTCAAAAAAATGTGAAAAGAAAAATGAAAGAATTTTGCAAAGAGTGATATCAGATCATTTAGAGTCTTGCTAGTAGTTCTCCTTTGTTGCTATTGGCTAACAGTAATTAGCCAATAATGAACTCAGTCGTTGTAGCAATGGGATAATAGAGTTCCAAAATAATGGAGAGAAAGTGGTAGTGCACAGTAATCAGAAGCAGGGAGGCACAATGATCTAATGAATGTCAATGCTGGTTTGGCAGCCAGCTTGCAGAGAACTTTGAAAGATGGTTAATAAAACAATGTCTCTAGAGGTAACTTAGGTGGGCAGATAACATGGTTCATACTCAGTCTATAATCCATAAGAATCAAGAATGCATGAATGCCCACTTTTTTGAACTGAATCAGTTCTCTGATCTGGTACCCAGTAACTAAAGGAGTGGTCAGGCTTTCAGGTAAAAGGATCTTACAACAATATATATGTCAAATATATATGTTAATGATTGCCCCATGGGGACCTGTAGAAATTTATTCACAGAACTGCACAGGAAAAAAAGGGAATACTCAAACATTTGTGAGGACTTATGAATACAGGGTCCAAACTGGCTTGACACCAAAGGACCCAAAGTATCATGGTATCCATCTTATCAGAAGAGAAAAACATGCAAGCCAGAAAATAAATGACATCTTGTCCCAGGCCTGGCTCATTATGAGTTCACTGGGTCTAAGTTTCCATCTGCTGGATGTATAATTGGAATTGTCGTACTTGACAATGGGCATATTAAAATTCATCACTACAGTCTAGCGTTATGTATGCTGGTGGTGTGTTCTGCTTTCTTGGGAATGGAAACTCAGAAAAGACCACCCGAGATCCAGAAGGGGCAGTGTGGTAAGGAAATTCTGTATTCCCAAGTACCCAGATGAAAGTCCTAAGTGGGGAGGAGTATGGTCTCCGGGTTGGTACCTTATCTCAGAAAGACAGAGAGAAATGCCACACAGTGTCCTCCAGAACCAGAGCCAAGGGCAGGGCTTTCTTACTCTAAGGACAGTACTGATGGAGAAGAGAAACAGACTGTGAAGTGGCCCTGTCCTGGCCTCGCTTTACTGGCTTTGGGGAGATAAATGTTAGACTATGTCCCACAGTATGTGCTGCTTGATGTATTTATTTTAGCTGGATAGTGCATTTTGGTAATGGTAGAAATCTCTCATCCTTAACTATTTGAATTTTTTCTGTTTTTAAAACTTTTCTCTGCCAACTGTGTTTTAGGAACTATACATTAATTTTTGAAAACAGGGCTTAGGATTCTGACTGGGCCTTCATTTAATTTATAGATTAACTCTGAGACAAATTTATATCATGAGAATAGTAAATCTTGTCAGTGAACATAATTTATATCTCCAGCTTTTTGAGCTGGCACTAAAAATAGGACCCCTTGTGTCTTTTTTTTTTTTTTTTTTTTTGCATTTTTCTGAAGCTGGAAACAGGGAGAGACAGTCAGACAGACTCCCGCATGCGCCCGACCGGGATCCACCCGGCACGCCCACCAGGGGCGACGCTCTGCCCACCAGGGGGCGATGCTCTGCCCATCCTGGGCGTCGCCATGTTGCGACCCTCCTGGGTGTCGCCATGTTGCGACCAGAGCCACTCTAGCGCCTGGGGCAGAGGCCACAGAGCCATCCCCAGCGCCCGGGCCATCTTTGCTCCAATGGAGCCTTGGCTGCGGGAGGGGAAGAGAGAGACAGAGAGGAAGGCGCGGCGGAGGGGTGGAGAAGCAAATGGGCGCTTCCCCTATGTGCCCTGGCCGGGAATCGAACCCGGGTCCTCCACACGCTAGGCCGACGCTCTACCGCTGAGCCAACCGGCCAGGGCCAGGACCCCTTGTGTCTTGCTGAGGAAACTGAATTAGCATTAAGAAGAGCAATTTGAAAATATTGATCAAGAACAAATAAAATTAGCTACCATAAAAAAATAAAAAGACTAGTTGAAGGTGTAAAAATTATATTATCCAGAATTCATAACATATATGCACAAGAAACATAGAAAAGGATTTTAGATGTAAGAGTAAAATATTGAAAACTAAAGTTTTATAAGAATATCAGAATATGTAACTATTATAATCCATGCACAGTTGTAATTACCAATGGAAAATTAATTAACAAACTCTATATGAATTGTTATCAATTAATTTAATTATATAAAAAGCCAGTATTGGACAGAAAATATTTATAAATCATATATCCAGTAAAGGACTTATACCTTGAATATATAGAGAACTCTCAAAAATTAACATTAAAAAATAAATCTATTATAAAATGGGCAAAGATTAACAAATTTTACTAAAAAGAATATACAGATGATAAATGGACACTCACAGATGTGCAATTTCATTAGAAAAATTCAAACTAAAATCCACATAAGGTTTCACTGCTTTTCTATCTTAATTGCTAAAATAAGAAAAATAACACCAAACGCAGTCCCGAATGTAGATGAACCTGATCACTCCCTCAGTGCTGGGGCATGTAAAGTAAAATGGTTTAGCAGCTCTGGAGAGCACATTGAATATGTGCTTACCATGTGACCCAGCAATAGCACTCTTGGACATCTCTCCTAGAGATCGGCAAAATTACGCTCACACGTTTACCTCCACACAAATGCTCTTAGAAACTTTATTCATTATAGCCCCAAACAGGAAACAGTTCAAATGTCCTTCAGCAAGTGAGCGATAAGACAAACTACAGTATATCCATATCACAAAATCCTACTCAGCAGTAATGGCACACAATAGGTATTTACGACAATTTGGATGAAGCCTTAGAAAACTATGAGTCAATAAAGCAAATCCCAATAGGCCACATATTACTACAGATCATTCTTGAAAGTTTAGAATGAGAACAGATTAGAGGTTGTCTGGGACATTGTGAAAGAGAATGGTCTTTGGAGGGAGATGGGTGTGACTATAAAAGGACAATAGCAGGGCTCTGTGAGGTGACATTGTCCAGTATCTCGACTCTAGCAATGTCAATATCCTGGCTGTGATAATGAACTATGGTTTTGCAAGATGTTATCATTGAACAAAATGAAGTAAGGAATATTTCTGTATTGGTTTTTTAAAACTCTATGTAAATATATAATTATCTCAAAATAAGTTTATTAAAATATTAATGCAAAATCAATGTTACACATGAAAATCAGATTTTATGTAAAATATAAATTTTTGATCTGTTATAGAGTTAGAAGAATTAAAACACTATACCTGACAAATTTATATAGATGCATATTGCAGCTGCCCTTTTATGCAAGATACATTTCTCCAGGTTGCTAGGGTAACAGTTATTCCTGATATTTCTTACACTTGAATCTTTTACTTATTTACATAATCTTTAGTCTAAAGACCAATTCTCTTTGACACGACACATGCCAGATTGGACTTCTGATATCGAAGTACAAAATCAAATGCAAGTTTCCATCTATCTCTGGATTCAGTAATTAGGAAAACTGGCTACATCTCTCAAGACCAATCTATAACTATCATTTCAGCTAGCCCATTCTACCTAATTACAATTTTTTAGCTTTCCTGTGATGTCCATAGCACTGATTCTTTTCTTTTTTGCTGGAGCATTGATTTTAGATAGTGTTTCAAGAACATAGTCAAACAATATGTTTTCTTAGTTAACATACTATATCTAATAATAACTTTCTATACTTTCACCAAAAGACAATTCAGCTATATGTCATTTGGGGATCACAACCTTTTTACTTAGACTCTTAAATTCAAATGAGCAATTATTTATTGTCTTCTGGCATTTGGTGTCAGGGAGTTTTAATTAATGGATTATAATTTATTCTAAATTAACCTATATAATTTTATTTTGATGAAATTGTTGGAAACGTTCTGTATCTTGATAGATTCACAAATCTAAGAATAAAAATGGGTCTTTTCTTGATGAATTTCCCTGAAATATAGTGAATTCTTTTAAATTTGCAGATATAGTTTTAATCTTAGAATGCTATTCTGTTATACCTTTGATTGTTCTTTCTAAATTCTACAGAAATCCAGTTATTTCTAAAATCACCTAAATTCACAGGTAGATTTTTCATTTCTGCCATATCCTTTTAGTTATTTTAATAAATAGAACTGTGATTTATTGAACATGTGTTATATGCCAAGCATTTGTCTAAGTTATTTATTCACATAACTAACTTACTTTCATAAAAGTCTAATGAAGTCAGTATTTTATAGAAGAGGCTAGAAAGGTGAAACCATGGGAAATTGATGCAAGTAATAAGAGTAGATCTGGTCTTCATCAAAGGGATATATGATGCTAAAGGTTCCACTTCCCAAAGAGAAGCCTCAAACTCCATTTCAGTAGTATTTTTGTTTGGCATAGATTTCAAGATGCATATTTTAATTCTGACTTTTTATATGCGGTCATTTCCCCTGATTTATTTCAACTTACTGTTTTTAAACTTTTTAAAATTCCTTTATGTCCCAATAGATTAAAACACTTGGGGGTTGTTTTAACCAGGCATGGTAAGACATACTGCACAGAAATAATTGTCATGAAGGAAGACGTTTATATTCATAGAGTGCTAGAAACAGGAAGCATGCCAGGTTGTGCATAGCTACATCGGGAGGGAGTAGGGTTGGTCAGGAATCAGAGGGGCCCAAGGCAAGAGCCTGACCCAGAGATTTTATTTCAGCTTTCAGGAAAGAAATGGGTGACACAGAGTAAATGCACTTAGTAAGTTTAGGTTTGGATAATTTGAATAATTTCAGTGGGATCCCAGTTATAAGGATGATCCCCATTGTCCAGTACCTAGTCCTAGAGTGATTTAGGGTAGAGGAATATTGACATGTTGTATGAGAATTTGATAAAAGATATGGTTCTGGATGTGGGCTGTTGGTTGGTTTACATATCAAAGGTATGCTATAAGGAGAATCCTCTAGGAATTAGCTAGCTCCAGAAAGGGCATTCTCTGCACTTTCATGGCCTTAAATACTAGAACATGAGGAATACAGAACTTGAGACAATATAGTCAATATCCTCTGTCTCAAGAAAGTCTATTTTAAGTCCATTTGAGATAACAATTTAACAAAATAATCTTTTGATATCTCAAGTAAATACTTCAATATTTTTTTCTTCATTCCTCAGTATATTTCTCTTGTAGCAGTTTCATCATTGTCCCTATATCCTTTTTTCAAAGATTTTTAAAAATTCATTTTAGAGAAAGAGTGAGAGAGAAGGAGCAGGAAGCATCAACTCCCATATATGCCTTGGCCAGGGAAGCCCAGGGTTTGAACAGGTGACTTCAGTGTTCTAGGTCAACACTTTATCCACTGTACCACCACAGGTCAAGCTAATTTTAATTTTTTAATTTTTCTTCGGTTAGTTGTTCAGTCATATAAGACTTGATGTGCATAGATCAATCTGGCAATTAGGTTTGTCAAGAAAGCTGATGTACCATTATGGTCTCTTAGCTGCTTTATTTCAGAGCTAGGGCTAGACATTGTGCATGGGTGTATCCAATTCAAACTTTCTTGGAGGTTTTTATCTAAGGGACTAGTTGGTGGGATTTGCTTCTGTTCCCACTGGGGTTCTCCATTTACAAGAAAGAAAAAAGAAATCTAGGTATTCAGAGTGTTGGTAGTATTACTTGACTGGATGCTTTTTGTAAAAATAAAAACCTCATAATCGATAACACAGAATTTTTGCCCACAAGAGGAATCTTTATGTCTCAGAATAAAATCTATTCCTACATATTCCCATGTAGGACTTTCTGATCCCACCTCATTGCCACCAGTGTTGCACAATGTGTTATAATTCTGTATATGGAGAGAAAAAACAGTAGTATTCCAATGAAAGAGGGGATGCCAAAGAGACCACTTTTCTACAGGCTCAGTACAGAAAATCCTTTTCATTTAGGCAAGTTGATGCATAATCCTGCATTGGCCTAGACTACTTGCAATTTACATGATATCCCTTGGTTTAAACTGCACCATATGAAGTTACTATCTCAAAAATTTAGCTGTTTTGCTAAAGATTCTTTTATTTTTAAAATCTTACCTATCTGTCTAGGTTTTTATGTTTTCCAATATCTCCAATGGAGTAAACATGCATTTGAGTTTGCACAAAATAGGCTTAATTTACATCTGTTGCTGCGGCATCCCATCTGGTTCAGAATTTGTCTCTGAGATGAAGTGTCTCAGTTTAGACAATAGATTACATGGTAACTGTATCTATGATCACAAAGCCTTTCCCAGAAAAAATTTAAACAGCATTCTTATATTCGGTAAGCATTATTTGCTTGTAATGCTGGGCTGTCATTTAAACTCGCAAAACATTGGTCTCTGTCTCCAGTAGAAGTTATTTTGTCAAGAAAATTACATAGTATATAAAAGCATTTGTCCTGGACATAGTGTCATTCAAATATTAGATGCTGTGTGAATTTGTGTGCAGTTAATATTCTAGAACTTTAATTCTTAAGGCTTTTGAAGGTTAATATCCATCTGTTCTGAATTGCCTACAAATCATTAATGAAAGCAAGTTATAAATTTAAAGCTAAATAATAAATTCACAGAATCTGAGAAGTCACAGGCAAGAAAACATTATTCTATAGGCACTAGCAGAATGCACCAGAGACTTCCGGGAGAATATACTTTTTTTAATTACAAAAAAAGAATTTATTTTTATTTTTTTCTAAAAGCTTCTGGTGCTTGCTATGTGTGGTTTTAACTTTTGATCAGGTGCAAAAGACAACATTAGTTCCAAACCGTGTAGGATCAACATGACAGGAGTTCACTGGCGGTTTCTCACACGCCTAGTTTTTCATTTTCTTCCCTGATGGCTTCACGCTGCATCTTCCTATGGTTTCTTAGTTCCTAACCTGAGATACCCATCCATGTTCCCCGTACTTCCTGAAGATTTTCCAAGCTTCCATAACTCACATACAACATGCACCACTTTTCTTCAGTACCACAGACAGTACATTTATAAATGTGTTTCATTTATTATTTGCTATGAGTAATTCAACTTACAGATGTATAACAAAATATTCTTTCTAACATTCTTTTTTTCATGCAGCATAGAATTTGTGTTTAAGAAAGTATAGAGGTTACATTAAAAATTGCTATTTTAATTAAGAAATATTTCAAACACCCTTAAGTAATCTAACCTTAGCTCCTGAAGATTTTCTACTGTTTTGGTCTTTCTAAATATAGTTTTACTTTTTACATTTAAGTATTTGATCCATTTTGAATAATTTTTTATAAAGCTCATAAGTTTTAGTTTATGGTTATTTTTTTTTTTTTGTCTACTGTTAGCTAATTATTCCATCTCCATTTTTTTGTAAAGCCATCATTTTGTTATTGCTTTTGTAGCTTGGACAAAAGTCAGATGGGTATACTTGTGTGATTCTATATCTGGGTTTTTTAATTTTGTTCCACTGATATGTGACTATCTTTCTACCAATACCTCACTGTAGCTATATAGTTAGCCTTAACATTAGGTATAGTATATAATTTCTCCTACTTGATTCTTTTTCAAGGGGCTTTTAACTATTTTAAGACTTCTGCCTTTCCCTATAAGAATTAGAATTAGCTTGTCAGTCTACAAAATCTCTGTGATTTTGACAGGAATTGTACTAAGCCTACAATTCAATTTGGGGAAAATTTTTCCTATTTTGAGTCTTCAAATCTACAGACATGATGTCTTTCTGGTTATTTAGGTCTTCTTTAATTTCTTTCATTGGCATTGGTAATATCAGAGTAAGGATCTTGTACATTTTTGTGAAATTGAAAATATAGTATTTTATCTGAAATTCTTGTAAACAGTGTAGTGTTTTTAAATTTGTTTCCAAATATCCCTTACTGTTGTACAGTTACTTTTAAACAAAGTTTTGGTTAAACAAAACACAATTGTGGACCAAATTTCTTTTGGAATCTACAAATTTGCAAACTTAGCTATAGGCAATAGAATCAATATAAAGTAGTGAAAATATTATGCTATTTAATGGAGATAAATATCTATAAGGCAGTTACTCAGTACCAAAGTCAAAGTATTGGGTTTATGGTAAAATCATTATCCTAGCAAAGACCTGTTAAGCTATATAACTAAGAACTAAGGCAGAAACAGGGTGGAATAAATGTACTCTGAGTAATATACAAGGATGCCACATGCAGTTGGGTTATTAATACTCTGCTTGTGTTAATTAGACTTGTCTCAGAAATTTGTAGTGAATAAGTCTGTCTATATTAATGGAGTCTTAATACCTGCAATGATATGAGAGTAGGGAGAAAGGCCAGTAGACTGCTCTGATTTCTAAATAAAGGGAGAAACAAAATCTTATTATTTTCCCCACCATTCCACTTTTCTACAAGTAACAAACTCTAAATGACTCAAATATTTGCTTATGAGAAAAAGGAAAGAGTTTTTTTTCTCATAGCCTAATATTATTCCATCATATGTGTGTCATCTTTTTCATCCACTTATCTATTGATAAACACATTGTTTCCATATCTTAGCTCTTGTGAATAATGCTGCAGTGAACATGAGAGGAAACATATTTCTTCAAGATCTTGTTTTCATTTCCTTTGAATATATAGCAAAATAAGTGTAGGGCTTTAATATGCAGCATAGTTACTGTAGTTAATAATACTGCAATACATACTTGAAAGTTGCTAGGAGAAGACATCTTAGAGGTTGTCACTGCAAAAAAATAAAGTATGTGACATGATGAAAGTGTTATCTAAAACTATGGTGGTAATTGTTCTGCAGAATATAGTGCATCAAATCAATACTTTATACATCTCAAACTTACACCATTTTATATATAAGTTATATCTCAAAAAATCTGGAAAACTATAAACAACATGAGAAACTAGTCAATTTAGAGAGGATATGTATCTAATGATTGAAAGCATGGTCATAGTATTTTATAGATCCTATTAATAGATGTAGTCTGTTTCTCTGTACCTTGAAACTGTGCTGGCCTTGTGACCAACAGAATGTTGAAGAAGAAATTTGGGGGCTTTCCAGAGCATGGGTGCTGAGATATATTGAAGTTGCTAATCTTTCCCCTTTGGAATGCTACCCTGAGTCTGTTGTATAAAGACACTTGGTCTAATCTATTCAAATTCTGCCACATAGAGCAGAACCATGGAGCCCCAGATGACAGTCCCATGAACTGCTGGATATATGAGAAAGGACATTTAAACCTCCCTGCCCAATGAATGACTCCAGGCAAAATTATTAGAGTGTACCATCCTCCCAACCCATGGAACTGTAATAAATAATAAATCATTGTTTTAAACCAGTAAATTTATGGGGTAATGTAGCAACTAACATCTGATCTATGTTTCTTCTTATTTGGAAATTCAGAGAGAAGTTTCAAATATACTTGAAAATTTTGAAGAATGAGATTTGGGGTGGCAACTAAAAATAATGTTTAAATTTTTTAGCTATATGATTCTTTAACTTTGTAATACTTCTTTTGCAACCCTGAGATCTTGAAAGTTGAACAGTTAGTTATATGATGACAAAAAGTAGGGCAGAAAGCCGTTTCTCTTTTTTATAAATACCAAAGTAGTCCTAGTCAGCAAACCAGCTATATTCTTAATATTGCAATGCTACAGCCAACAAAATGAAAGGTAATAAAATATTTGTATTTTAATAACAGTTCTCATAGTCATACTAGCAAATGAAATAAAGTCACTTTAGTTACTGCATTAATATTTATTCTCAATGTGAAAATTTTAGCACTTAAGTGATAGGGGCTTCAATACATTATAAACACAGAAACATCCCATATTGGTATCATAGGGCATTATACACTTAGCAGTTTTGTATGCTGTCATTTCTGACAAATTATGAAGCCCATAAAATTAAGTTTGCTAAGAGAAAACTAATAAAATCCTTGATTTTTTGCTTTACTGTGAATATGGGCATAGATGGATGTAGAATCAGATTTACATTTATTAAGTTAACTGAGGGGATTTAAAAAATCAAGAGTAATGTAGATTTATTTTAAATTTTTCTATCATATTAGGCTTATAAAAAAATTGTGATAATCATTGATTTATGCCAAAAAGGTAAAACACAGCTCAGCAATTAAGTATTATTTTACCTTTGCTCTTATTTTGCCCAGTGGGTACACGAAATTTCTGTTTTCATTCAGTTAAATTCTAAAGCAAGTTCAAGTTCCTTTCAGACTCTCAAACTCATTATGCTGTCATACCTATACTTAAATGTTGAGTCAGAAAGAGAAAGAAGATTTACTGCTGAGTTTGGAATATAACATTGCTATTTTTACTATCATCTCAGGATTTTTACCCCATGATAGGTTCTGATATGGAACAGGAAAAAATAATGCAACAATTAAAATTACTGCTACCATGTTTCCCTGCAAATAAAAGTGTCTTATATTAATTTTTTCTCCTAAAGACATGCTGTCTTATTTTCAGGGGATGTCTTATTTTTCCATGAAGAATTCACATTTATTGTTGAACAAAAAATCAACATTTATTAATATACTGTAGTCATGTCATCACAAACATCAGCATAACCAGCCAAATTCTGAATACCATCAAGAATTTCTTGTGACTCTATTTCCATGTACAACAATCTACCCTGTTTCCCCCAAAATAATACATTGCCTTATATTAATTTTGGCTCCTAAAGACGTGCTAGGTCTTATTTTCAGGGGATGTCTAATTTGGGGGGAAATAGGATATAGAAATGCAGAGTACTGGACTAGCTTTTGGGAGTATTTGGACATCATAGGTATCCTGACTTGTCTTTTCAGCTTGTTGTTTCCAATGTGGATGGAAAATAAAACCCCACCATCTCTGCTTGCATTCACATATTTGCTAAGTAGTTAAGTCATCTCAAAGCAGACTCTGCTGTTATTTTAAAATGCTAAAAGCAATATAAGCTACTTTAAAGGCTCTGTGACAGAAAGTTTTGCCTGCAGGTGACCAAAAACAATCAGGCTGACAAAATGTAGCAAATGACAGTTAAAATTTAGGTTGCAAAACCAATAACTCTTTTCTGACAAGAAAAGAAAATGTCAAAATCAGATTTATTACCTATTTCTCTGTGCTTGGTAATAACAATGCTTTCCCCTCACTTAAAATATTCTATCAGAAGCATCCATTGGACTTCAAAATTTGTCATTGTAATAAAAATACTTGGAGTTAGTTATTAAAGGTAAATAATTACAAAACAGAACCTGGAGACAATATTAATTTTCTATCTATTACAAAACACTTTACTGAAAAATGCTGGTTTCATATTATAGGCTAAAATGGATAAAATTATATTATTTTCAGAAGTTATTTTAATGGCCAAGGGTCACAAACAAGATATGATGATGATTGAATGAGAAAATATAACACTGAGTAGGTAATTAAAGGTAAATATTACAGTGATTTTTTATCACTCTCCTAAATCATATTAACAACAAATTTCAAGTCTTACTATTTGATCATATCATTTCTTCCCACTCAAGAATTCTAAAATGTAGGAATCTTAGATGTCTTTTCCGACAGAGATATTAGCTTTTTTTTAAATGTAAAATACCTAGAGATTTCCATACTTGTTAGATTAGAATGAAATGAAGAAAATACCTAGACAGTACTGCCATTTGACTTTTCAAAATAATCCTGCACACAAAAGAACAAAGCCTAATTATTATTAACACTAAAATATAAACATATCCTGAATTTCTATTTTTATACATTAAATTATATTTCAGATATTTGATTTGACTTTACTATATTAATGTACTTCACCATTTTTTAGTCACATGGTGATAAAGTAGTATTATTTCATGGTAACAAGTAGTAGTACTTTTAAAATAAAAATAGAGTGAAAGTAAAAGATCAATAACAATTCTCAGTCTAACAAAAGCTTTCCTATAGAATTTTATACAAGATATGAATACTGTGAGTATATCGCACAAATATTACTGGCTATCCATTACCAGCCATCCCGTTAGCTTCCTTTTATATAGGGAGCTACTACGTTCCAGTTACGGAATTGTAACCTGGTGGATGTTCCTGCAGAGCGTCTATTCCTTCTCTTGGCTCTCCCTTCCAGTGCAGAAAATCTCAGTTCAGTTGTTATACTCAGGTTTCATTTTATGTTGGGAAGGTTGGAAACTTTGGGAAGCTTATCAGCAGAGCAGGCACACTCGCCTCAGCTTCCCTACTTTGTTTCTCATGGGAGCAAGCTGCCTGCAAAGATCACAGGTTCTCTTCCTTCCACGCTGTTTCCTGCAGAGAGTGGCTGTCCCTGGCCCAGGGTTGTCGGGGCCTGATGGTTAAACCCGACTCATTCTGGACACTGAGCTTGGCCCAACTGACTCTTACACTCAACTGGCATCTTCTAACTTTGCTTCACGAGGACTACAGTTGTAATTTCATTCCAAATGCTTTCTTTTTTTTTGTTTTGTATTACAATGTTTTCAGAATTCAGTTGTCAGATTGGTGGGGTGATGTTTATTGAAGACTCTGAGGGCCAAATGGTATGAAATTTATTTCAAGCATAGAAATTCAGAGTCATTTGGAGAATCGGATGAAGAGAATTCAAACACAGATTTCTCCTATGGGCCCAGTGAAGGAGAGTATATTGCTTACATTTGGACCAAGACCATGTGACTTATTCTTTAGTTTTCATTTCAAAAACCAGACATAATTCTGACATTGTGGTCTTTAAAGTTATAATTAGGAAACTGCATATTGTAACATCACCACAAATGGCACAAGTACAAATACCACTGTTCCAGTGATATTTAGAGGTGGGATCCCTGGCTCTGGTTGAAATGTATCTCCATTATGAATCTGGCAGTTTGATTAAAGTCGTATGAGTCTCTCAAGAGGAAATGTATTTCAAGGCAAAGGTATATACAGCAGTCTTTCTTTTGTATCTATGAGTATGGCTTTAACTGTCACATGGGATTTGAAAAGCCATATTTTGAAGCCATAATTTTATACTGCCACTGTAAACTTCATAGGCAGGTGCCACTACAACACCATGGGTGTGTTGTTTAGAATATCATGGGAACCAAAGGGGCTACTCCTGCACTTATGGACGAATGTGAAGAAATCCTAGTCCAGGAGGTGCCATCTCTGCATCCGAGACCAGAGGAGACCATCTTCACAGAAGTCCTGTGTGGCATCGTAATCTAGGAGACTAAACATGATTTAGCGGCAGCACCAAAGGAACTGATTCTCTTTGTACCTGGTGATAGATAAAACAAAGTTAAAGTTAGCACGATTACATAAATTGCTTATTAAGGTAAAATGTACAGATATTAAATGTATAATTCATTGAAGTTTGAGCAATGTGTATAGGTGTAATCAACATAATCAAAATATGAGATACTTCCCATACTCCCGGAGAGCACACGCATTTGCCATTTCTGTCACTTTCTACCCTCCTCAGGATCTACTATTCTGATAGCTATACTTCGAAATTATTTTTATCTGTTCTGCAATTTCATTTGGAATTTGCTTTTGATCATTTTCCTCAATATATACGTTTTCAAGATTCTTTCATATTGTTACATGCTTAGGCAGTTTAATCGGTTTCTGTTTCAAGTGAGTTTCACTTATTAATATACAATTAAATTTACCAATTTTAATTGTACCATTAAATTAATTTCAAAAATATGTATAGTCATCCAACCACTACATACATAATCATGGTAACTCCTTTCCTGTAACAGTTAGTGAAATAAAACTTAGTCCGAGATGATGCCAAATTATCCATGCAACTGATACAATAGAGCGATTTCATAAACTATAAACAAAGATTGAGTATTATACTTAAGAGTGATGAATATAAACTGGTAATTTGACTATATTCAAATTTTATAAAAACGGTCAAACAAAAAACCACAAAATTATGCAAATTGCAGTATTTTTCTTTATTTTCAAATTTCTAACATGAAAGATCTAAAACAATGTTGGACAGAAAAGAAATATTAGAAAAAATTACACTGAGATATAATATTTGGGGATAAGAGATATTAACAATTTTTTCAAACAAAACTTACTTGAAGAGATATGGGAATAAAGAGTTTGAAAACAACAGAATAAAAACCAGGTCAGACAAAGGGTTATGGAATCAGAATCAGTGCAGAAAGCCCAAGTGAGTCATTTTGCATTTGTGTTTGTTTTATGGTGTCTGTGCATAGACCATTTAGATTGTGTTTAAGAAACCAGTATAAACAGTTAATATATGATAGGGAGCCTATTATAATAAATTTTTTAAATTCAAATTGCTATGTGGAATATGCATTTTCCCTCAGCTTTTATTTCAAACGTTTAGAGAACTATTGAAAATAATCTATAAATTCAAAACTAGGAAATGAACATATATTCTCTGCAAACTTTGTATAAATTACTCTTTAGTTTCTTTAAGACACATGAGTGTCCGGAATATGCACTCATGATAATTAGCAACAAGTCATAATCAGACAAACATCATTAATATTTACTTATTTTTTTAATAGCAGTATGCTAGAATGAAAATGGCTGAGAAACTTACATGAAAAAGTAGAAACTAACATGGATAAATATGGTACTGGTGAGGCATATACAAATAGATTGTGGCGTTGTATTTATTGTGGTTTTTAAGGATGGTATACAAGTTTTATAAATAGTCTAAAGGTGTTAAAAATATTTTAGAAAAAAATGCTGAAAATTATTAGTGAACCAGTGTATCAACAGATACTGAAAACAGAGAGAGAAATAGTGAACAAAAGTAGTAGAATCCATCCCAGCTGAACTTCTGTTAAGTAGGCTTTGATCACAATTGGATGAGTAAGAAGAGTTCACTGCCCTGACGTGAATCAATTTAGTAATTCCTTGTTACCGACCCACAGGAAAGGGTCTCAAGAAAACTACCTTGATGTGAAATTGTCACATACTGCAAGTTAATAAACTTTCACTTATGGTTGGCTTTTTAATAACCACAAAGACTATGCCACATAAAAAAGGAAGGAGGGAAGGAAGGAGAAAGGGAAAGAAAAGAGAAAGAAGAGGAGTACAAAGAGAGGAGAGAAAAAAACCTCTTACATTAAGAGGTTTTACATTATTTTGTAAAAAAACCTCTTACATTATTTTGCCTAAATGCCCTTGACATCAGCAAAGCTCCATTTTCTAACTTACTGTTTCCAGGCCCAATTGCACTATTTTTATAACTTTATTTCTGGACTAATTTAACAGAAAAGCAGAGGTGGCAGAGGATTCAGTGAGGAGGGTAATTCTCCAGGGCATATCTGCCACTATTTTCTTTTCCCAATATATCTTATTTTAAACTGTAGCAGCAATAAGAATTGAAGTCCTATTTAGCAATATAAAGGTTCTTTTAATATGTTTCTCTGCCACAATGTTCACTCCAACATCATCATATAATCACTGGGGCCCAGGTGACTACACAGTAGTGATCAAGAAGCAAGACTAACCTCTTTATCCTGGTTTTCAGGTAAAAAGGAATTAAAACTCAGGTGAAGCTAACATTAAAATGTTTTTAATACAAATCAATTCTATCTTCCAGAACTCTGCTATAGCCAGAGATCAATAAAGGAGAGCAAGAAGAGATATATTTCAACTCATGTTTTATTTGTTTCCTTTGTTGTTTTGGTGGGGAAATAGAATTAAAAACAAAATCTTCTCCCAACCCAGATCCTTGCCACAAATATAGTAATGAAAGAAAACACTCTTATTATTGAATAAACATTAAACCAGGTTGTGATGTATGAAACAGGCCAGTCCCCTAAGAGATTGTGAATAATCTTACCCTTTTATATAGCCGGGCAGATACAATCTGTTACATACAGGTTCTGAAGACAAATAAAACTAATCCTCAAGGAAGAGAATTCACAGTACCATTTGTAATATGTAGTTCATCCTAGACCCTCCTGGTAATTATAGTGACCAATATGTTAGCTAATTGACTTAATTCAGAAGAACAACAAACCTCTCATATATTTTATGACAGGAGATAATTTTGCACAGAATCTGAAAGATAGGGTTGCTGTCTTCCTCAATATTTATATTTCAAAGAGATGTCTCCCAGGTCAGAGGAAGACATGCTGGGTCTTACAACTGACAGTCCTATCTAGCTTCAAATAAACTTATATATATTTCAAAAAAGGAAAGTACTTACTTTCCATAATAAATATTCTAATGTAAATTCTCTAAGGAAAGTGAGAGAAGTCTCTTCCCTTATTTTCATTCAGGAGAATTAATAATGAATAAATTTTATTAAATTTATTGGGGTAATACTGGTTAATAACATCATGTAAATTTCAGGTGTACATATAAATTTTGTAACATGATTTCGGTGAACTCTTGTTGTGTGCCCACCACCCAAAGTTTACTCTCCTTCAGTCAACCACCTATTTGATTCTCTTTACCCTCTTTGTCCTTCCCCATGGCCCTATTTTCTGGTGGTAACCACAGTTTTGTTGTTTGTATCTATGAGTTCAATATTTTTGTTTGTATGCATGTTTTGTTTATTTATTTATTTTTGTTAGATATCTCACATGAGAGTAAAATCTGTCTGCTATGGTTCTTGTGCTTTACCACCTAACACTTCACTTGGCATAATACTCTCAGGAACCAGCCATGTTGTCACACATGGCAGTATTTGTTTGTTTTTTTTTATGGCTGAACAGTATTTCATTGTATGTATGAACCACATCTACTTTACCCATTCATCCATTTAAATACACATCGATTGTTTTTATGATTTGGTTATTGTGAATAATGCTACAATAAATTTAGAGGTACATATATCTTTATAAATAGTGTTTTCAATTTTTCAGATAAATACCCTGAAGAGGGATTTCTGGGTCATATGGAGGCTCTTTTCTTCTTTTTTTTTTTTTGTATTTTTCCGAAGCTGGAAACGGGGAGGCAGTCAGACAGACTCCTGCATATCGCCCGACCGGGATCCACCCGGCATGCCCACCAGGGGGTGATGCTCTGCCCATCTGGGGGGTGTCGCTCTGCCGCAATCAGAGCCATTCTAGCGCCTGAGGAAGAGGCCGCAGAGCTATCCTCAGCTCCCGGGAAAATTTTGCTCCAGTGGAGCCTTGGCTGCAGAAGGGGAAGAGAGAGACAGAGGGGAAGGAGAGGGGAAGGGGTGGAGAAGCAGATGGGCGCTTCTCCTGTGTGCCCTGGCCGGGAATCGAACCCAGGACTTCTGCACGCCAGGCTGACGCTCTACCACTGAGCCAACCGGCCAGGGCCTCTTTTCTTCATTTTGTTAGTGACTGCTATACTCTTTTCCTTAGTGGCTTCACCAATTTCCATTCCCAACAGTAGTAGTAGATATTTATCTCAGGCCAAAGTAATCTAAAGTAATTAAATTGAATTAAGCATGAAGTTATTTTTGACAGCTCCCTTTCCTTCACTCCCTCTCACACTTGTTGTTCCTTGTCTTACTGATAATAGCCATTCTGACAGGTGTGGGGCAGTGTCACATTGTGGTTTTGATTTGCATTTCCCTCTAACTAGGGATGTTAAACATTTTTTGTTGTTGTTTATCTCTTGGCCATCTTTATGTCTTCCTTGGAAAAGCATTCAGATCCTCTGCTTATCTCGTTTTATTGGGTTGTTTATATCTTTGTTGTTGAGCTGTGTGAGTTCTTTGTATAGTTTGGATATTAGCTTCTTATCTAAGTGATCATTTGTAAATATCTCCTTGCTTTCATGTTTTATTGGCATCTTTTCACATGTAGAAGATTTTTAGTTTGATGTGACCCCATTCTTTTATTTTGCTTTTACTTACCTTGCCTTCGGGGTCAAATTCACAAAAACCCTCTGAGAATAAAGTCCATAAGCTTAAAAAATATATTTATCATTACACATTTTAGTTATTTATTAATTTATTATGTATTCAGCAAAGGAGTACTATTATTTTATGGGTTAAAATGACCAACTCTCATCAATTTCACCATGGTAACTTATTTTTAAATAAACATAATAAAATTATTTAAAAAAAAAACAAAATGAAGTAGAAGATAAATATCTCAGGCCAAAGTAATCTAAAGTAATTAAATTGAATTAAGCATGAAGCTACTTTTGACAGCTGTATTTCATAAATTCTTTAGTATTTCAGGTTAAACAAAGTTTTGGTTTCACATAAAGTTAAGTGCTCCATAGAGATAGAAGAAAACCCCAGAAGCAAATATATTTATAGTTTGTTATAGAAATTTGACTATTGAGATGGTACTATGACTAACCAAATATTAATATAAACCAAATTAACTTTGTCTAACCAACAGTATAGAAGCAAAGGTTATACTGAAGGTGTTTTCTAAAGGGGGAAAGTAGAGGAGGGGAGTAAAGAGAGACAAACATACAGTGACAGAAAATGATTTGACTCCGGGTGATAGGCACACAACACAATCAACAGTTCAAACACTATAGAGATGTTCACCTGAAACCTATGTACTCTTATTGATCAATGTCACCCCATTAATTTAATTTTCTAAATAAAATTAATATATATAAATAAGTAACATCATAATTCTGAATTTATTAGAATCTGTATATAAATTTAAGTGTAAAATCCTAATTACATCCCTAAACCATTAAAAGTTAAATTATTAAGTAACAGCATAAGAATATATTTTCTCTATGTAACAGTATTGCTCAACTAAAGACAATCCCCTCCACCCCCAGGAAGACATTTAGCAAAGCCTTGAAGATTTCTGGCTATCACAATAAATGACAGGGGGCTACGGGCATCCAGTGGGTAGAAACTAAGGATGGTGCTAAACATCCCACAATGTACCATGAAGCCTTCCACACAAAGAATTACCTAGTACAAAAGTTAACAGTACTGAGGTTAAGAAAACTTGATGAATTATGGATAATTTTGTGACAGTAATTAGCAAAATTCTACTTTTATTTGACACTGAGATACCTAATATGGTACTGATTACGGATCCTAACTTGAAGCTAATGTTGATATTGATGCATACTGAAATAGAAATTATAAAGTATGAACAGATCATTATTCTAACCTGTACAAAGCTTAACGATTTTCTTCTATTATTGAATAAGATGGAATAAAATATCTGAAGCTGACAAGATGATAAGCAACATATATAGTACAGAGGTAAAAGCTATTCCAAAAGTCTTCTTTCTTGACAATTTATTGTGAAATGATTTAGTATCATAAAAAGAAAAACATCTCAACAAAGTGGAAGGGTTACCTGCAGTTTAGCAGACTAAATATGACACGGACAGTGTTTTTACATTTCCAACCAACCAATATGTGCAAACTATGTTACAGTAATAGTTCCATTAACCAGTGATATTAAAGAAAGTAAAAAAAGTCTTTGGCCACAGAAAATTACATACTTTGAAAATTTTTAATTTATTTTGTTTTGTTTTTAAGACTTTATTCAATTTTCAGGAGGAGAGAGAGGGAAAGAGGGAGAGAGAGAGAGAAGGGGGAGGAGCAGGAAACATCAACTCCCATATGTGCCTTGACCAGGCAAGCCTGGGATTTTGAACCAGCGACCTCAGTGTTCTAAATCTATGCTTTATCCCACTGTGCCACCACAGGTCAGGCTGAAAATGTAAAATTTAAAACAACTAATGTTTAAAAGACTTGAATATGAAACATATTCAATTACTGTCTGAAAAAAAATATCTGGGAGACAGTTAAGTTAAATTTTATCCAATGAAGATTTATGTTATATAAGAACAGACATTTTTAATTAATTCAAACATTTATCAAAATTTGTTTTTAAATGTGAATTAGGTATATTAGCTATATTGCACAAATTAATGTACAAAATAGAAAATTCATTACCAGTAACAGAATAGGATTTATATACTCTGTTAATGTACACTTAAGAAGCTGTAAGTCCATTGTTTGAGAGGTAACAGTATCAATTTCTGATAATAATAATTCTTCCCTAGTCATCTATAGAGGATATTCAAAATCCTCCCCCCTCATATAGTATTCTTCACTTCTGCTTAAAACATAATTTTCTCAAAGTAGGTAAGGCTATTCACAAAATTACTTTAGGGCAAGGACCAGAAATTCTCTTTGCCGTGATTACATTGTTTCAAAAGCCATTATACTTTGCAACACATTTCTGAAACCATTTCACTATGATTGTATGGTATCAAAAGCTGTATCTTTATTCACCAAATAATGGATTTTTTAAAACTTTCTTGGCACCAGACAGAAGCATCTTCACTTTGATTATACTTGAAATAAGTCTAAAAGTCTGCTTTCCTTTCAAACAAGTTTTTATTTGTATTTGTCATTTCCAGGATCACTGCTATTTACAAAACTCTTATAAAGCCCTATTCTGAATATATAAACAGAAATTTTCAGTATAAGAGAGACTTCGAATTCATGATAAATGAAACAAAAATAAAAACCCTCTGTGATACACTTCAACTTTTGTTCTTACTATATTCAGAATAAAAAAAAACCTACAAAAAATTAATTTAAAATTATGAAAAGGAAATAGTCTAAGGACTTCCCTTGCCATAGTTGAGCAATAACATTATATTAGTATCTCATTGTGAAAAGACACATTGAAGGAAATTTAAGCTAACCATGGCTTTCTATAACACACAAGTCCAAATCCCTGTTATAATGACTTTTAAAAAAAGATCTATAACTACTTCTTTCATTTTAACAGAGACTCCCTATGGTTATGAGTCCCTAGCAATTCTGATTTCTTTGGATGAAGTTAGAAAGAAAAATGGTGAGAGTTTCATTCCAAACTTTAATTTTTTTTAATTATTCATAATATATAAATATATATATTTTTATATTTTTTTAAGTGAGAGGTGGGGAGCCAGAGAGACAGATTCCCATATGCACCCCAACCAGGATCCACCCAGCACAACCCCTACCAGAGATGATCTGCCCATGTGGTTGTTGCTCCATTGCTTGGCAACTGAGCTGTTTTAGCACGTGAGACAAATCCATAAAGCCATCCTCAGCACCTGGGGCCAACTGGCTCCAACAGAGCCATGGCTGAGGGAGTGGAAGAGAGAGTTAGAAATTTCTGAGAGAGGGGAGAGGGAGAAGGGTGGAGAAGCAGATGGTTGCTTCTTCTGTGTGCCCTGACTGGGAATGGAACCTGGGACATCCACATGCAGGGATGATGCTCTACCACTGAGCCAACTGGCCAGGGCCATAAATTTCTAAAGAAGAATAATTTGATTGTTTTCCCAGCAACACTAAACAATAATTATACACTCATGTATAATTTTCACTTATTAGAGGGGCAAGACACAAAATTAAGTTCTGTTTATTATGATATAGGCTTTTAAATATATTTTAACATTTATCAAGCTGCCAGCATTATTTCAAATTACTTCTATTTTCGGAATTATTACAATTTTCTATCTGTATTTCTCCCTATTATCATGTTTCATACTTTTTAATTAAATTTTTTCATGTATTCATCCAAATGATATCCTTTGCTTCACTATTTCATGCACTATGTACAATTAGCTAATCAAGTAAAAGTACTCAAGACTTTATTAGATTTTTTTATTTCACTCACTAACTCTGAACTTATATAGTTATGAATAAAACTTATTTAATTTTCATCATGACCATTTCTCTCAAATATAATAGTAATGTATTCACTCTTTATTACATATTTAAGATACTAGGTTCTCATTAAAATATAATTTATTAGTGCATATGTGAATGTTTGATTTATGTAATATATATATATATATATATATATATATATATATATATAAAAGACTTCATTCCTTTCCACTGTCACCAACTCCTTCCTTCCAAACAACCACTACGACTACAACAACAATCACAAAATATACTAGAGGTTACTTGGAAATTATAGAAACCTAAGGTATTTATTTCCACACATGTTTATGGATAAAATATTGGGCTAACATTTTTACTTTGCTTTTCCACCAGCTGTGAGCAAACTTCTGCTTTCTATGAACCTGATTTATTTAAATTATACAATTGAAGGAATAGTGTCTATGATAGATGTATTACATAGTTATGGTGAAGATCAGATATGATCAAATAGTTTGAGATTATGGTAAATTGCAAGACATAGTCTGACCTGTGGTGGCACAGTGGATAAAGCGTCGACCTGGAAATGCTGAGGTCACCGGTTCGAAACCCTGGGCTTGCCTGGTCAAGGCACATATGGGAGTTGATACTTCCAGCTCCTCCCCCCCCTTCTCTCTCTCTGTCTCTCTCTCCTCTCTAAAATGAATAAATAAAATAAAAAAATAAAAAAAAAGACTAAAAAAAATTGCAAGACATATAAAAATGACTACTTGATATTTTTATAAAGTAAACAAAAACACAGTATAAAATTATTAAATCTGTTCATATAAAGTAACTATGTTCAGGGCCACTTATTTTTTATTTTTTTTATTTTTTTGACAGAAACAGAGAGAGAGAGGGACAGGCAGACAAACAGGAAGGGAGAGAGATGAGAAGCATCAATTTGTTCCAGCTCCTTAGTTGTTCAGTGATTGCTTTCTCTTATGTGCCCTGACCAGGGGGCTAGAGCAGAGTGAGTGACCCCTTGCTCAACCCAGTGACCTTGGGCTCAAATCAGCAACCTTGAGGTTCAATCCAGCGACCTTGAGATTCAAGCCAGCATCCTTTGGGTTCAAACCAGCAACCATGGGGTCATGTCTATGATCTCATACTCAAGCCATCAACCCTCGCTCAAGCTGGTGAGGCCGTGCTCAAGCCAGTGACCTAGGGGTTTCAAACCTAGGTCTTCTGTGTCCCAGTCCGACGCTCTATCCACTGTGCTACTGCCTGGTCAGGCAGGGCCATTTACTTTTTAAATTCTGTGTCAACATTCTCATCCTCCAAAGAGGATGCCTTATATTATTCCTCCATCAAAATGTATAATGCATAACAAGAATTGCAAGCTATTTAAAAATGATTGTTGTTCTCTGTGGAGTTGATATGTTAAACATTTGATATAAATAGAAGGTAGCTGTGATAGGTAGAATAATGGTCCCTTAAAGATGCCCACAGACTAATTTTCGTTGTCTGTATATATGTTATATTTAATAGCAAAAAAGACTTTGAAAATTTAATTAAGATTAAGGATGTTGAGTTGGGGAGATTATCCTGGATAATTCCTGTGGTCTCAAATTAATCACATATATCCTAAAAAGTGGAAGAAGGCAAAACACTGAATCTGAAAGATTACACAGTAGAAGAGATATAAGGTGTTCAAAGGACTTGACCCACACTTACTGGCCTTGAGGATGAAGGAAGGAAGAATGCTGGTTGCCTCTACAAAGTAAGAAAGACCCTCAGAAGACTGCCTACCTGAAAATGGAGACTCCATTCTTGCAACAGGAAATAACTGAATTCTGCCAACAACCTGAATGATCAAGGTCACAGATTCTCCTTTAAAGACTCCAGAAAGGCCTGACCTGTGGTGGCGCAGTGGATAAAGCATCGACCTGGAAATGCTGAGGTTGCCGGTTCGAAACCCTGGGCTTGCCTGGTCAAGGCACATATGGGAGTTGATGCTTCCAGCTCCTCCCCACCTTCTCTCTCTGTCTCTCTCTCCTCTCTCTCTCCCTCTCTGTCTCTCTCTCTCCCTTTCTCTCTCCTCTCTAAAAAATGAATAAAATTAAAGACTCCAGAAAGGAATGCTGCCCTCCAACACCTTAATTTTAGCCTGGTGAGAGCATATTGGACTTCTCACCTAGTGGTATTGTTTAAACCACTAATTTGTGGTGATTTTTATGTCAACAATTAGAGATTAATACATTAGTTGATATGACAATAAGAAAAATTCATCAAAAGTTTGATAAAGTATGTCTTGACAAAGACAATTCCACACTGATCTTATCCCCTCCTGAAACCAAAAGGTTCTATTTACAGATGCACCACATATTTTAAGAATTCACTCAAGAATGTCCTCTGGCAAAAAATTCCCATGAAATAATGTCCTTAGTTTTCTGTGCATCTGGAGAATGCTATACATACCACTCTTAGAGAACTTGTGATACTATGTTTAAAAATTTTTATGTATCTTCTCTTTCATTAAAAGTTAATATTGGGGGATGACATCAGAGTAATGGCGGGGTAGGAAGTGATATCGATAAATCTCCCCCAAAACTCAACAAGATCTTCAACCAGAAAGAGAAAAACCTATACTTGGAGCCTCCAGATGCTTCGCAATATACCCGAAGGTATGGTCCAGTGAAAAATTGGCTAAATATATAACCAAACCCCGAAGGAAATAGGGAGTAAGAAATGCTCCGCCTTCCTTGCTAACCTAAACAGGGCGGCTTTCTCTGGTAACTGTGAATATAGAAACTGAGGCGGGCAAAGAGGGTGAATAGATCCAGGTCGCGGCACAAACAGCCGAACCAGGCTGTGGCACGTAGATCCAAGCCGAGGAAAAACTGATCCTGTGGCAACCCGGGCAATACAAGCTAACACTCGCGCCAAACCCAAACAAAGAAAGACAAGCGGGGCAGCCATTTTACCCGATCTCCTGGTCGGTGCGCAGTTAGTGGGCAAGAGATTTCTTCCTAAGCCCCAGGAGTGGGTGCCCGTGTTACCCCACAGAGAGGCAGAGTAAGAGGCCTTTCTGTGGGCCAAAACCAGAATCTCTAGGCAGCCCCAGCGCCCTGGGAAAGCCGTGCACGGGAGGGAGTGAGAACTAATTCCAACGGTGGAAATTTTCCATGCTGGTGGGGGTTTCACTCAGAGGGAAACGCGGCCGGCCTCATATCCTGGTCTGCGCGCACAGATAAGGAGTGAGAGATTCCTCCAAGTGACTCGGCAGGGTGCGCCCATGTTATCGCACAAAGAAGCAGAGTCAGGGGCCCTTGTGTGGGCCAAAGCGGAATCTCGGGCCGCCCAGCGCCTTGCAAAAGCCGTGCACGGGGACGGAGCGAGAGCCAATTCCAACGCTGCAACTTTTCCCTGCGGTTGGGGGTTTCACTCAGAGCGTGAGACTGCTGGCCGGATATCCTGGTCTGCGCGCACAGACAGTGAGTGAGAGTTTCCTCCAAACGCCCCAGAAGTGGGCGCCCACCTGTGTTACTGGACAGAGTGGCAGAGCCAGAGGTCTTTGAGTGGGCGGAAACCCTGCCTGATTATGCTAGCAGCTCTGACTGACTGAGCCTTACCCAGAGCCCTGTGCTGAGTGGAAATAGAGTGGGGAGTTGCCAGCTCTTTGAGCCTCTTACTATCCAGGCAGAGGCAGCAGCAACCCCATAACTGGATTATCAGGCCACTAATTGAGGAAGGAAAGACTAGGAGAAAGGCTCCAGGAACACGGACTCTCTCACTGTCACAGCCTATAAATGCTAATGAGCCTCGACTGCCAATGAGACTAAAGCACAATACATGACATTGCCATAGAGACTAATCAACTGCAAACCTCTACCTGAGCGTGCCAAAGGGGCAGAACCTGGGGTACAGAGTCACCGACCAGGAAGAGGGAGAGAAAAGAAAAAGCAAGAAGATAACCTCTCAAAATCAAGAATAATCTACAGACTTTATAACCTATCCCATTTTATTATATTTGTAAGTTTGTTTCCCTTATCTTTATTCTTGATACTTTTTTTCCCCCTCCAATTTGGCCGATTAACTCTCTGCCGGTCTTACTCTCTCCTTTCCTTAAACTACACTACCCATAAGCGTTACATCTCCCATTATCTTTTCTCTCCTCTTCCTTTCTCTCTATGAGGGTTGCACTCCAAAACCCTTAACTCTCTCTCTCTCTCTCTCTCTCTCCTTTCTTTTTTCTTCTTTTAGTGGTTCCCTCTTTTTTTCTCTCTCTCTCTTTCTTTTCTCCCTCTATAGTAGTTTCTTCCTTTCTCCTTTACATCTCCTCTCATTCAAACCTCAATAACAAACAAATTATCTTATCTGGGACTCAAACTTATGTTTGTGGCATTTTGGGGGTTTTTTACTTCACCTTTTTAACTCACTAGCAGTGCTCCCATCCCTAACTCTCCATTTTATCTAGTTCTTGTTCCACTAAATACAATAGTAATTTTTTAATTTGTCTGCCCATTTTTCTGTTTTCCTCTTATTCCTCTCATCATAACTCTTAGACAACCAAAACCTAAAAGCAAATCATTTTATTATTGACCCAAATTTTTTCCTTATTTGCTTTTTGTGGGTCCATACCCCCTTCTTTTTTTCTTTTTTTCTTCTTTTTTTTTTTTTGCCCCTTTATTACTTTTCCCCAATTCAAGCCCTCCATCACAGGCATTGTTTGTTATAATTCACAGTTCACCACAAGATTTTGTCAAGAAAGAGGGGAAAGGAGAGGAGAGGAAAAAAGGAGGGGGAGAATAATTTCCTTTTTTTAAATTTAAATTTTATTTTATTTTTATTTATTTTATTATTAATTTTTTTTAAAAAACAACTCTTTTCCATTTTTTATTTTTTTTATTTCTTTAAACTTTTTATTCTTTATTAAATCTCATTAATACTATCAATAAAACCACCCTCAGGTGCCATTAAGGAAGAGAAAATCAAATATCATGGATACAAAAGAAAGAGAGGTAACACAGCTAGATGAGGAAAAATCTATGGAGAAAAAATTTAATATATTGGAAACCTTGGAGTTAAATGACAGAGAATTCAAGATAGAAATCCTAAAAATCCTCCGAGATATACAAGAAAACACAGAAAGGCAATTTAGGGAGCTCAGAAAATAACTCAATGAACACAAAGAATATATGTCCAAGGAAATTGAAACTATAAAAACAAATCAAACAGAGATGAAAAACTCAATTCACGAGCTGAAAAACGAAGTAACAAGCTTAGCTAATAGAACAGGTTAGATAGAAGAGAGGATTAGTGAAATAGAAGACAAGCAACTTGAGGCACAACAGAGAGAACAAGAAAGAGACTCAAAAATTTAAAAAAATGAGATAGCCCTACAAGAATTATCTGACTCCATCAAAAAGAATAACAAGAATAATAGGTATATCAGAGGGAGAAGAGAGAGAAAATGGAATGGAGAACATACTCAAACAAATAATAGATGAGAACTTCTCAAGCCTCTGGAAAGAACTAAAGCCTCAAGATCAAGAAGCAAACAGAACTCTGAGTTTTCTTAACCCCAACAAACCTACTCCAAGGCATATCATAATGAAATTGACACAAACCAACAGCAAAGAAAAAATTCTCAAGGCAGCCAGGGAAAAGAAGAATACAACATATAAAGGAAGGCCCATTAGATTATCATCAGATTTCTCAGCAGAAACTCTACAAGCTAGAAGAGAGTGGACCCCAATATTTAAAGTGCTGAAAGAGAGGAACTTTCAGCCACGAATACTATACCCATCAAAGCTATCCTTCAAATATGAAGGAGAAATAAAAACATTCACAGATACAGAAAAGATGAGGGAATTTATCATCAGAAAACCCCCACTCCAGGAATTACTAAAGGGGGTTCTCCAATCAGATACAAAGAACACACAAAAAAAAAACAGAGCCACAAGTAAAAGCTCCAAGAAGAACACAATAAAACCAAATTTAAACTGTGACAACAACAAAAAGAAAGAGGGGGAGAAGATGGAGATTAACAGTAGCAAAGGACGATGGAGTGCAAAAGTACTCACAAAATAGTTCGCTACAATGAACAGGGTAGGGTCCCTTTTCATTACTCAAAGGTAACCACCATTGAAAAAATCACCACAGAAGCACATGAGATAAAAGAGATAGCAACAGAGGAAAGATGTATGTAATACAACCAAATAAAAACAAAAGAAAAATGAAAGAGAAGGATCAAACAAGACACAAAACTAACAGAAAGCAATCTATAAAATGGCAATAGGGAACTCACAAGTGTCAATAATTACACTAAATGTAAACGGATTAAACTCACCAATAAAAAGGCACAGAGTAGCAGAATGGATTAAAAAAGAAAATCCAACTGTATGCTGCCTACAGGAAACTCATCTAAGTAACAAGGATAAAAACAAATTCAAAGTGAAAGGCTGGAAAACAATACTCCAAGCAAATAACATCCAAAAAAAAGCAGGTGTAGCAATACTCATATCGGATAATGCTGACTACAAGACAGGAAAAGTACTCAGAGACAAAAATGGCCATTTCATAATGGCTAAGGGGACACTGAATCAAGAAGACATAACAATTCTTAATATATATGCACCAAACCAAGGAGCACCAAAATATATAAGACAGCTACTTACTGATCTTAAAACAAAAACTGACAAAAATACAATCATACTTGGAGACCTCAATACACCGCTGACGGCTCTAGATCGGTCATCCAAACAGAGAATCAACAAAGACATAGTGGCCTTAAACAAAACACAAGAGCACCTGGATATGATAGACATCTACAGGACATTTCATCCCAAAGTGACTGAATATACATTTTTCTCCAGTGTACATGGATCATTCTCAAGAATTGACCATATGTTGGGCCACAAAAACAACATCAGCAAATTCAGAAAAATTGAAGTTGTACCAAGCATATTTTCTGATCATAAAGCCTTGAAACTAGAATTCAACTGCAAAAAAGAGGAAAAAAATCCCACAAAAATGTAGAAACTAAACAACATACTTTTAAAAAATGAATGAGTCAAAGAAGAAATAAGTGCAGAGATCAAAAGATATATACAGACTAATGAAAATGACAATACGACATATCAGAATCTATGGGATGCAGCAAAAGCAGTGATAAGAGGGAAGTTCATATCACTTCAGGCATATATGAACAAACAAGAGAGAGCCCAAGTGAACCACTTAACTTCCCACCTTAAGGAACTAGAAAAAGAAGAACAAAGACAACCCAAAACCAGCTGAAGAAAGGAGATAATAAAAATCAGAGCAGAAATAAATGAATTAGAGAACAGAAAAACTATAGAAAAAATTAATAGAACAAGGTGCTGGTTCTTTGAAAAGATCAACAAAATTGACAAACCCTTGGCAAGACTCACCAAGGAAAAAAGAGAAAGAACTAATATAAACAAAATCCAAAATGAAAGAGGAGAAATCACCACGGACACCGTAGATATACAAAGAATTATTGTAGAATACTATGAAAAACTTTATGCCACTAAATTCAACAACCTAGAAGAAATGGATAAATTCCTAGAACAATACAACCTTCCTAGACTGAGTCAAGAAGAAGCAGAAAGCCTAAACAGACCTATCAGTAGAGAAGAAATAGAAATAACCATTAAAAACCTCCCCAAAAATAAAAGTCCAGGCCCTGACGGCTATACCAGCAAATTTTATCAA
Organism: Saccopteryx bilineata; assembly: GCF_036850765.1. Lineage (NCBI taxonomy): Eukaryota > Metazoa > Chordata > Mammalia > Chiroptera > Emballonuridae > Saccopteryx > Saccopteryx bilineata. Next base: position 23,985,159 of record NC_089492.1, on the reverse strand, counting down.
ACATTCAAAGAAGACTTGGTTCCTATTCTACTCAAAGTCTTCCAAAAAATTGAAGAAGAAGCAATACTTCCGAACACATTTTATGAGGCCAACATAACCCTCATACCAAAACCAGGCAAGGATGGCACAAAAAAAGAAAACTACAGACCAATATCTCTAATGAATACAGATGCTAAAATACTAAACAAAATACTAGCAAATCAAATACAACAACATATTAAAAAAATAATACATCATGATCAAGTGGGATTCATCCCAGAATCTCAAGGATGGTTCAACATACGTAAAACGGTTAACGTAATACACCATATCAAAAAAACAAAGAACAAAAACCACATGATCTTATCAATAGATGCAGAAAAGGCTTTCGATAAAATACAACACAATTTTATGTTTAAGACTCTCAACAAAATGGGTATAGAAGGAAAATATCTCAACATGATAAAGGCCATATATGATAAACCATCAGCTAACATCATATTAAATGGCACTAAACTGAAGGCTTTCCCCCTTAAATCAGGAACAAGACAGGGTTGTCCACTCTCTCCACTCTTATTTAATGTGGTACTAGAAGTTCTAACCAGAGCAATCAGACAAGACAAAGAAATAAAAGGCATCCATATCAGAAAAGAAGAAGTAAAGGTATCACGTTTTGCAGATGATATGATCCTATACATCGAAAATCCCAAAGAATCCACAAAAAGACTACTAGAAACAATAAGCCAATACAGTAAGGTCGCAGGATACAAAATTAACATACAGAAGTCAATAGCCTTTCTATATGCCAACAATGAAACAATTGAGAATGAACTCAAAGAATAATCCCCTTCACGATTGCAACAAAAAAATAAAATACTTAGGAATAAACATAACAAAGAATGTAAAGGACTTATATAATGAAAACTATAAACCATTGTTAAGGGAAATCGAAAAAGATATAATGAGATGGAAGAATATACCTTGTTCTTGGCTAGGAAGAATAAATATAATCAAGATGGCTATATTACCCAAAGCAATATACAAATTTAATGCAATTCCCATCAAACTTCCAATGACGTTTTTTAAAGAAATAGAGCAAAAAATCATCAGATTTATATGGAACTATAAAAAACCCCGAATAGCCAAAGCAATCCTAAAGAAAAAGAATGAAGCTGGGGGCATTACAATACCTGACTTCAAACTCTATTATAGGGCCACGACAATCAAAACAGCATGGTATTGGCAGAAAAATAGACACTCAGACCAATGGAACAGAATAAAAAGTCCAGAAATAAAACCACATATATATAGTCAAATAATTTTTGATAAAGGGGCCAACAACACACAATGGAGAAAAGAAAGCCTCTTCAATAAATGATGCTGGGAAAACTGGAAAGCCACATGCAAAAGAATGAAACTGGACTACAGTCTCTCCCCCTGTACAAAAATTAACTCAAAATGGATCAAAGATCTAAACATAAGACCTGAAACAATTAAGTACATAGAAGAAGACATAGGTACTCAACTCATGGACCTGGGTTTTAAAGAGCATTTTATGACTTTGACTCCACAGGCAAGAGAAGTGAAGGCAAAAATTAGTGAATGGGACTACATGAAGAGAAACTGATAGCAAAATAAACAGAAAGCCAACTAAATGGGAAATGATATTTTCAAACAACAGCTCAGATAAGGGCCTAATATCCAAAATATACAAAGAACTCATAAAACTCAACAACAAACAAACAAACAATCCAATAAAAAAATGGGAAGAGGATATGAACAGACACTTCTCCCAGGAAGAAATACAAATGGCCAACAAATATATGAAAAGATGCTCATCTTCTTTAGCTATTAGAGAAATGCAAATCAAAAGGGCAATGAGATACCACCCCACACCTGTTCGATTAGCTATTATTAGCAAGACAGGTAATAGCAAATGTTGGAGAGGCTGTGGAGAAAAAGGAACCCTCATCCACTGTTGGTGGGAATGTAAAGTAGTACAACCATTATGGAAGAAAGTATGTTGGTTCCTCAAAAAACTGAAAATAGAACTACCTTATGACCCAGTAATCCCTCTACTGGGTATATACCCCCAGAACTCAGAAACATTGATATGTAAAGACACATGCAGCCCCATGTTTATTGCAGCATTGTTCACAGTGGCCAGGACATGGAAACAACCAAAAAGCCCGTCAATAGATGACTGGATAAAGAAGACGTGGCACATATACACTATGGAATACTACTCAGCCATAAGAAATGATGACATCGGATCATTTACAGGAAAATGGTGGGATCTTGATAACATGATACGAAGCGAAATAAGTAAATCAGAAAAAACCAGGAACTGCATTATTCCATACGTAGGTGGGACATAAAAATGAAACTAAGAGACATTGATAAGAGTGTGGTGGTTACGGGGGGAGGGGGGAATGGGAGAGGGAAAGGGGGAGGGGGAGGGGCACAAAGAAAACAAGATAGAAGGTGACAGAGGACAATCTGACTTTGGGTGATGGGTATGCAACATAATTGAACGACAAGATAACCTGGACTTGTTATCTTTGAATATATGTATCCTGATTTATTGATTCAACCCATTAAAAAAATAAAATGAAAAAAAAAAGTTAATATTGTTTGGGTCATATTATTGTTCTTACTGATGTTTTCTTCCTCTACACCTAGCATAGTGCCTAGCCCAAAAAGAGAATTGATTTATTTAAAAATTAATAAAATGTTTAAATGCCTAGGAAATGCATCTATGTCTACTCATCAACCACAAGTCAATATGCTTTCAAATAGGTATACAGTATATCATTTATATTCAATGTGGGATGCAGATGGTTTTTTATATGTTGTTATGAGGCAGAGTGAAACTGTCACAGTACCAGGGGACTTCTACAGTCTTTCTTTTTTTAATATTTTTTATATTTCTATTACAGTTGATATACAGTATTTTATCAGTTTTATCTGTACAACATAGTGATTAGAGATTTATATAACTAACAAAGTGATCACCCCAATAGGTCTTGTACCTATCTGACACCATACATAGTTATTACTATATTATTGACCATTCCCTATGCTGTACTTTTCATCCTGTGACTGTTTTTATAACAGGCAATTTGTATATCTTAATCTCTTCCCCTTTTTTACCAATCCTCTCAGCCACCTCCTATCTGGCAATCATTAGAACATTCTCAGTACCTATGAGTTTGTTTCTGTTTCATTTTGATTTTTTGATTCCACATATATGTGAAATCATTGGTATTTGTCTTTCTCTGACTTATTTCACTTAGCATTATACCTTCTATATCTACCCATGTTGTTGAAAATGGCACATTTTTTTTCTTATTACTGAGTGATATTTCATTGTACATAAGTATCATCTCTTTACCCATTTGTCTATCCATAAACACTTAGGTTGATTCCATATTTTGGCTATTGTAAATAATGGTGCAATGAACACAGGAGTGCATATGTCTTTTTGAATTAGTGTTTTGAGTTTCTTTAGATAAATACCCAGAAGTGAAATAAACTCAGGACAGTAAATAAAAACCAACCAAAATTCAAATTCTGTAAACGTCAAGTATAGTTACCCTGCAGTTTGGGGCTACAGGGAAAAGAATCCTCTGTGAGTTCATGGCTTTATCTACCCTTACTCAACTGAATGTCAATAGTCTTATCCATGAGATACATTAAGGAAAAAAATGTTGAGAAATGTTTTCTGGTTTCCTGCCTGAAAGGAAAGGTATTGAGCTTTTCTGTTTCTATTGCTCAATACTCTTCTGCTCATCCCTTGCTTCCCTCAAACAAAATGGGTGGATATCTCTTATTTACATATAGTCTTTCATTAATTATTTATACATATATTACCATTCATATTAACCAAGACAACACACACACTCTATGTCAATAATGAAAGGATTTGCATTTAAAAAATAAAATTCAGCCATTAACTAGCAAGCAAAAAGTGATTTGAGGGAAATCAAGGAGTACTCAGAAATACAAGGGCTATCCATAATTGACTCTTTGATAACACTGGCTGAATGAGAATAAATAATGATTAAGGAATTGACTAATATACCCCAGGGCCTTTTCTCCTTGGATATGTTCATTCCTTCCATGAAAATGACTAAGTGACGGATGGCATGTCTTATTGTGACACCATGGGTTATTTGTTTTGAGATAATATTAATAAAAGTGGTAGTTTTTAAAAATAGTATATAGTTGGCTAAAAAATGGTTACCCAAATTTGTCCACATACTAATCTCTGAAATCTGTGAATATATTTCCTTACATATAAGTAGGAACACTGCAATGTCATCAAGTTGAATATGTATTATGAGGTTCGGAAATTACTCTATTATCTAGGTGGACCTGGTGTAATCACAAGGGCCCTTATAAGAGAAGACAGCAGGTCACAGTGAGGAGAATATTATTTAAGAATGGAAGTAAAGATTAAAATAATATGGTCACAAGCCAAGGAATGCCAGCGTCCTTTAGAATCTAAAAGTGGCAAAAATGACTTTTCCCTGGAATGCTCATAGGCAATGTGTCTGGTTGACACCTTGATTATAACCCTATAAGGCTAAATTCAGAATTCAGACCTTCAGGATTATAGGAAAATATGTGTTAAGTTATTAATACATATTCAATAGAAAATAAATAGTGATTTGGGTTATAGTTAATGGTAATGAAGACAGAAATGCTGTTATAATATCTTCATAAATTGTTTAAAGGGTCTGAAAAGATAACTGAATATAATAAATCCAGTGTGTCTGTAAGAAAGTGATTATATCATAATTAAGGTATTTCCATGAAGACAGAAGTAGGATACAATGCAAGAACTTATGCTAAAATTATTTAAATTGGTAATAGGCATATTATGTCCTCAAAACTGTACTTTTCTGACAAGCCAATGAGGAAGCAACAAGATCTAAAGTAGATCAAAGAAATACTCAAAGAATTTTTTAGTTACAGTAAGCAATACACATTGCCTGTCAAGAATGCATAAACAATTTAAAAACAAATTGAATCAAGTCCTCTGGTTATTTTACTATAAAAACAACCTCTCCCTTTTAATAAACTATGTTACATTCAAATTTTAATGACAGTTTATGTACTTATGTAAACTAGTGACTTAATAAGTATATTATTATTTGGTAATGGTCTTAACTTTGATATTAAAGTAATTTCTTTCTCTTTAAACTATGTAAAGGAATACAATGTAGTGGCTAGGTTTAAAAAAATATATATCATCAAATAAATTATGCCTGTAAGGTATTCCCCCCCCCCAACCCTGCCGAGAAAGAAGGAAGGGGCCGGAGCCACAAAGTGTGAAATAATAAAAGGCTTTATTGAGTACAGAGCGCTCATCCGCTCATCCCCCCGACAAGGTTCCCTGGCCCCAAGAAAATATGGAGGCCAAGGAAGTCACAAGGAGTGACCTGCATGAGAGATATTTAAAGGGTTCCTAGGGTGGTTGAGCTAATATGATGTGGTGAAATCTCACTGGCTGATGGAGGTGTCGCTCTTTTCCGAAGGGCTCCTGGGAAGTTTCTTTTGGTGCCCTTCGTTGTGGGTGGTCCCAGCCAAAGTTCCTGGGCCTGACCTTTCCCCATTATCCACCGACCTTACAATGCCTTTGCTTAGTCATAACCCATAGTGAATCTGAGCTGGTTCTACTATGATATTTTAATTAACAAATTTTCTATAGAAGTAATTTTTTGCCAGTTACAAAATTTAAAATGCTATATTTGTTTACATTTTTGTACACTTTAGAATCCCTGAGCCACCATTTAAGACTACCCTGAAGTTACCATATTGAAAAGAAGCCCAAATAACCTGTGTAAAGATAAAATGTAGAAAAAGAGATTGAGATGCCCAGTCAGCCCTTCTTTGTTCCAACTGTCCTAACTGAGTCATCTTGCAGGTAAGTAGGAAACAAACTTAGAGAGAATGGTCAAGCACTTTTACCATGATGGGCCTTTCTATTATCTATTGCTGTATGACACATTACTCTACAACCTAGTGGATTAGTACAACACAAATTCATCTTCTCTTATAATTTAAAAGGTTGTTTGGGCTCAGCTGGGAAGTTTATGCTTCACAACTTACATGTCATTGCTGTCAGATGGTAGCAGTGCAGTGTCACATGAAAGCCCAGTTGGACTGAAGATCCATAATAAAAATATGAAATATTCTAAAATCACATTAAATTAGAACACTTAGTATTTCTGCTTATTTAGTACATATGTGTATGGTTGTACACTTATTTATTTTTATGTCTGTATACCAGTGTGATAGCTTTTCTTTTCAGCTTTATCAGATTTCATGTGAAATAGAAGTCACCTGATTTTACTTCCTTAATTATATAATTGATATTTAAACATAATATTGAAATAGAGAACCTATTCAATCTCACATGCCACCATTGTTAATACTATTGCATCTTATAAAATAATTACTTTGCTGAAGCTCCCCTAGAATTTCATAATTTTTGCAATTTAAAGTAAATAAAGTTGGTTTAGACCTATTCCTAGTGTCTTTGAAGAGCTGTAATTACTCTAATTATCTGCTCCAATGCAATATTAAAACATTTTGAACACTCTACTTTATCTCTGGAGGAATGTACTTGGTTTCTAAGAAGTGGCCATCTGTTTTTTTATTTGAATACTCATTGTAGGTTAAAAATCCACTTGTGTGTTTAATGCTATCAGCATCATCCACACAAACTTTCTATTTAAGGGCAGATATGCAAATCACAGGAGGTGTAAAAGCAACAGAAAGACCCAGATTTGACCATTTCCACTCTCTTCTCTATCTAGAGAATATAAAGACTTTCTTTCTATTCTTTAAATGGACTTTCAATAATCTTTATCAGTCCTAGAATTGTCTTTGTGACCCTCCTTAATTCCCTTTCGTTCTTTGTTAATGCACATAGTTTTACAAAGGATTATACAAGTACTGCTATTTGAGAAAAGGAAAGAATGAAAATAAGTGAAATAAAGAGGTTGAATGTCACAGTATCATCATGTTTGGATTAATTTGAAACAATGTAGATGACACTCAAGTTTGACTTCAACTTTTTACACAAAAAATATCATCCAGAGCTATCAGTTTATATCATTGAGGATACTGTAAACTTTCAATCCTGATTGTAATTGAATATCAATGAGTAGTTAAGATAAAGGAAATTATTTATTTTGTAGAAAGCTTTAAATATCATGGCTTGTAAAGAACTTTTTCCTCTTATGTCACTAGTCTGAGAATTTAATAAAGGTATTCTATTCTTTCCTGAGATGGAGCAAGTATGTTCACTTAATATTTTATATTGCATTTAAAAAATTACTGGGCTCCCTGAAATATAGCATCATGTTGACCTCTATTCAAACCTGCATTTTAATAAAAGTGCAGAATTCAGAACAGATATATCAAGTGCTCGAACTTTTAAGTATAAAACACAACTGTATTTAAAATTGACATAATCCTACTTGCCAAAGCAGCACAGAGGAAATCCAGTGTTATCTTATGAGTATGCAATCAAGGGTGGTGCCTGTACAAAATGAATTTCTAAATTTGGGTTTCAGAAACCTAAATTTACTATCTATAGCAGAGAATGAAAAAGGCAACTCTTTTTAAATTGATACTAAAGTTTTAGAATATGGGTGGAATCACCGTTTATTTGTCTGCTTTGTGACTGTTCTCTTGGTTCATCCATATTGTATCATGTCATAAGATTTCCTTTTTTTTAAAAGGCTGATTAATATTCCATTTTATGTGCATATCACATTTTTTTTACCCATTAGTTTGTAAATGAACACTTGAGTTGCTTCTATCTTGGAATTTTTGAATAATGCTCTGATAAATACAAGTGTGCAATGATCTCTTTGAAATTGTGGTTTGATTATTTTTAGATATATACCCAGAAATGGGATATCTGAATTTTATGGCACTTCTATTTGTAATTTTCTGAGAATGCTTCATAGTATGTTCTATAAACTGTTTTTGCATTCCCACCCAAAGGCACATGGATTTCAACTTTTCTGCATCCTCGTCAACATTTATTATTTTCTGTTTTTTGATAGTGGCCATCCTGATGTGTGTATGATGACACTGGGGTTTTGTTGTGCATTTCCCCCATAATTAGTGATATTGGGCATCTTTATATGTACTTATTGGCCAGTTTTATATCATATTTTGAGAAACCTTTGTGTTTTTTACCTATGCAAAGTCAGTTAATTTGTTTTGTTGAATTATAGAACTTCCTTATATAATCAAGATATTAACCCTTTAATAAATATATGGTTTGCAATTATTTTTCTCATTCTGTGGGTGGGTCATTTCATTCTGTTTATTGCTTTTTCAGATGTGCAAAAGTATTAAAATTTGGTGTAGTCCTATTTGTATATTTCAATTTTGTTGCCTGTGCTTTTGGTATCATGGCTGAGAAATTATTGCCAAGACTAACCACATGAACTTTTCCCCATTTTCTTGGAGTTTAATATATGCAATGTTGTATTTAAATCACCAATCCAATCTGAATTAATTTTTAAAATTTATTAGGTGACACTACTTAACATAATTATACAGGTTTCAGGTGTCAAATTCTACAACACATCTCTGTATATCATATTGTATGTTCAGCACTCCCCCAAGTCAAGTCTGTGTCCATCACCTTTATGATCTCATACCCTCCTCCACCTCCCCTGCTCCCAGCAATCACCACATTGTGGTTTGTGTCGATGAGTATTTCTTTTTTGTCCTTTTTTGATCTATTCTTCTGCTTCCCTTTCCCTGACTCACCATCCCACAGCCATCAGCCTGCTTTCTGTGTATGAGTCTGTCACTATTTTGCTTGTTAGTTCATTTTGTTCATCTGATTTTAACATAGTAGTGAAATCAAATGGTATTTGTCTTTCTCTGACTGGCTTATTTTACTTAACATAATATTCTCCAAGTCCATCCATGCTGTTTCGAAAGGTAAGATTTTCTTCTTTTTATGACCACAGAGTATTCCATTGTGTAAAAGTACCACAGCTTTTTTATCCACTCATTTACTGATGGGTACTTGGGCTGAATAGTGTTTCATTCTTCTTAGGATATATTCCCAGAAGTAGGATTGCTGGGTTAAAAGGCAGTTCTATTTTTAATATTTTGAGATAACCCCATACTGATATCCACAGTGGTTGTACCAATGTCAAGAGTCTTCCTCTTCTTGAATTTTTTGAAACAGTATGGATAGATGTTATTTCTTTTGAGTGTTTGGTAAAATTCACCCATGAAGAAATCCAACCCAGAACTTTTGTTTGTTGGAGTTTTTTTTAATATAACTTCAATATCACTGACTATAATTGATCCATTCAAACTCTGATTCTTTCTGAGTCAGTTGTGGAATATTGTATGTTTCTAGGAATTTATCCATTTTATCCAGATTGTCCAATTTGTTGGCATATAGTTATTTGTAATAGTCTCTTAAAATCCTTTGTATTTCTTTGGTGTCTATTGTTATCTCTCCACTTAATCTCTGATTTTATTTATTTGGGTCCACTTTCTTTTTTTCTTGATGAATCTGGTTAAAGGTTTATCAGTCGTCTTTATCTTTTCAAAGAATCAGCTCTTGGTTTCACTGATTTTTCTTTCATATTGTTTATTTTTAATCTCTATTTTATTTCTTCTTTTTATTATTTCCTTCCTTCTACTCACTTTGAACTGTTTATTGTTTTTAAGTTCCTTTAAGTGAAGGGTTATATTGTTTATTTGAGTTTTTTTGTTTCTTGAGGTAGGCCTGTGATACTATAAATTTCCTTTTTATGACTGCTTTTGCTATGTTCTATACATTTTGAATTATTGTGTTCTCATTTTCATTTGTTTCAAGGTATATTTTAATTTATTCCCTGATAACATTGTTAACCTATTCATTGTTTAGTAACATGTTGTTTATTTCCAAGTCTTTGTGTGTTTTTGGGTTTTTTTCTTGTGATTAATTTCTAGTTTTTACTATTATGGTCAAAGAATACTGTTATATAATTTCAATGTTCTTAAATTTATTGAGACTTGTTTTGTGTCCTAATATGTGATCTATCCTAGAAAATGTTCCATGTGTACTTGAAAAGAATGGATATTCTGCTGCTTTGGAGTGAAATGCTCTGAATATATTAATTAAATCCAGCTGATCTAATGTGCCATTTAAGGCTACTGTTTCTTTTTTGATTTTCTGTCTGGATGATCTATCTATCCTGTCAATAGGGTGCTAAAGTCCCCACTATGATTGTATTGCTGTCTGAGTTAGTTTTTGTATGTGGTGTAAGGTAGATGACTGACTATTCGTTTCTTAATATCTAGTACTGTTTGTTGAACAGACTTTATTTTCTCCATGGTATATTCTTCTCACCCTTGTTGAATATCACTTGTTCATGTATTAAAGGGTTTACTTGTGAGCTCTCAAGTTTTTTTTCCATTGGTCTATAAATCTATCTTTATAGACCAGTATCATAACATTTTAATTACTGTTACTTTATAGGGTATTTTTAAATCAGGGAGTATGAGGTCTCCAAGTTTGTCCTTGTTCTATTGTTTGGCTATTCAAGGTCCTTTGAAGATTTTTTTTTTTTTTACTATTTCTGCAAAATATGTCATTGTGATTTTGATAGGGGTTGCATTAAATATATAGATTGCTTTGGGTAGTATGAATATTTTAACAATTAAGTCCAATTTGTGAGCATGAGATGTTTTCCATGTATTTGTATCTTCTTTGAATTCTTTTAACTTTTTTACTTTTTAGTATATAAGACTTTTACCTCCTTGCTTTATTTTATTCTTAAATATTGTAGTTTTTTATGTTAAGTAAATGAAACTTTATTTTAGTTTTCTAATTGGATTGGTCATTGTAAATGTTTAAGAATGAAACTGATTTCTGATGCTACATCCTGCAACTTTGCTCAATTCATTTATTAATTTTAAGAATATTTCCGTGGAATCTTCTGGGTGTTTTACGTGTATAGTCATGCCATTTATTGACAGTGAATTTTAACTCTTTCTTTCCATTCTTTATACTTTTTACTGCCTGATTACTATGGCTAAAACTTCTAGCACTGTGTTAAATAGTAGTGACAAGAGTGGGTATCTCCATCTTGCTCCTGATCATAGGGAAAAGCTTTTAGTGTTTCTCCAATAAATATATGGGTTTTTATCATACATTGCTTTTATTATGTTGAGGTAGTTCCCTTTGATTCCCACAGTATTGACTTCTGTAAATAGCTTTTTCTGCATCTGTTCATGATGATCATGTGGTTTTTGTCCTTTTTCTGTTAATGTGGTATATTAGATTGATTGATATTTTCTTCTTTCAAACCATCTTTGCATTTAAGTATAAACTCCACCTGGTCATAATGTATACTTATTAAAATTTGTGGTGAACTCAGGTTTATATAATTTTTTTAGGATTTTTATGTTAATATTCATCAGGAATATTAGTCTATGCTTTTCTTTTCATGTTGTGTCTTTGATTTTAGTATATAGGGTACTGCTGACCTCATAGAATAAATTTGGGGGTGCCTTTTACTTTCCGTTCTTTGGAAGTCTGAGAAGAATTGATGTTAAAATTTTTTAAACGTTTGGTAGAGTACTTCAATGAAACCAGCAGGTCCTGCAGTTTTCTTTCTTAGGAGGTTTTCAATTACTATTTAATTCCTTCATTAGTTATAGATCTGTTCAGATTTCTTTTTATTTCCTCAGGATTGAGCTTGGGTAGAGTGTCTACTTCTTAAAGTTGATCCATTTCTTCTATGTTATCCAATTTGTGTACAATTGTTCATTTTAGTCTCTTGTAATTATTTTTATTGCTGTGACATCAATTATAATGTTTCACTTCCATTTCTAATTTTAAATATGTGAATCTTCTGCCTTTAACTGATCTTATCTAAAGATTAACTCTTGAATTTGTTGATTTGTCATTACTTAAATTTTATTATTAAAGACTTTAAAGAATGAAAAAGAAGATAATTTCACAAACTGACAATGACTTAGTAGCATGCAAATACTTCAGAACAGGGAGACAAGTATGCTCTTGATGAATTTACATATAATAGCTTCTTATAACAATTTTAAAATGTATGTGTAAATTGGCTTAACATAATAATTTAAAGTGAAATGTAAACATAAGGACAATTTAAACACTACTATTAATTCATGAGTCAATTCAAGAGTAGTGACTAGAAAGACATATTAAAAAGAAATCTGATGTCAAAAATTATTATTATTATTAATTCTTTTAGTGAGAAGAGGGGAGGCAGAGAAACAAACTCCACATGCACCCCAACTGGGATCCACCCAACAAGCCACTAGGGAGCAATGCTCTGCCCATCTGGGGCCGCTGCTCCTTTGCTCAGCAACAGAGCCATTTTTTTAGTGCCTGAGTTCAACTCATTCAAACTAATTAAGCCATGGGTGCAGGGGAAGAGAGAGAAAAAGGGGTGGAGTGGAGAAGCAATGGTTGCATCTCCTGTGTGCCCTGACCAGAAATCAAACCCAGGACATCCTTATGCCAGGTTGACACTCTACCACTGAGCCAACTGGCCAGGGCCAAAAAAAATCTTTATGAAGCAACCGTGAACCTAGGTATAAGCGAAGACCAAGGATTAAAAATCTATTCTTGCAAAGAATATATAGCATCCATCATATACCTGATTCAAAAACTGCATGGTTTCAAAATTATATGTTTCTTTGAGAATAAAAACTACAATAATAATTATAGAGAAACCATTAGAATGAATTCCAAAATATTTTAACTCTGACAAGGCATTCCTGAGTCCTATCTTAAGACACCTATTTTAATTTTGGTGCTATTAGAACATCTTTTTTGCTTTAATTGGTTTTATTTCTCTATTTTTATCTTCTTCATAATCAATATAGTCTCTCTCTCTTTTTTTTGGTGGGGGCAAACTTATTACCAGGTGTCTCCACCAAGGTATCACATCTTCTCACTGTTTCTTCATCTGACACATCAGGCTTCACTGTTTCATCTTCAACTTCTGCTTTGTTCTTAGCATTCAGCTGAAACATTAATTTATCAACCTCAGAATTAAATCCTCTGATGATATTTTTTTATAGACAAGATCTTCATATAATAAGAAACTCTTTTCTTCAATGAAGCTCTTTCTCTTAAAGTACTGTCAAGTCCAAGTATCAGTGCTCTTCTCTAATAAGTTTTTTTTCCTATCCTAATTATTTCTTTGTTTCTAAGTCCAGTTACCTTTGTATGAACTTAATGCATAGTGGATTCTTGAACAGCTTAGTCTTGCTCTGAGCCACCATGCTGGTTCATGCCTTGCCATGTTCTCTGTCACTTTAATTTGTTGATTTTATCAATTGTTTTTCTATTATCTATTTTATTTCTCTCTAATCTTTATTATGTCCTTCATTCTACTGACTTGGGTTTAGTTTGTTTTTGTTTTTTTTCTAATTCCTTGAGCTACAAGGTTATGTTGTTTATTGAAAACTTTCTTCTTTTTTAATGTAAGCATTAACCACTATAAACTTTTCTCTTAGTACTGCTTTCACAGCATCCTATAAGTTTTGATATGTTGAGTCTAAATCTGGTAGTATACCAATTCAAATAACTGCAGAAAAATATACCACTTCTCTCTTTATCATCCCACTACATTTCTAAATAAACTTTAACCTAGAGAAAATTTCATACTCAAAGTTTTATCGAATGAATGACTCAACCATCCCATCATTTAAGTGTTAATAAATTATTTTGTGCTACATTCCTGAAGTTTCTGGTGTCCTATAAGCTGTCAAAGATCTAAAGCTTCTTGAGTCTTTTTCAGAAATGCTTGTTGTATCATTACCTATTCTTGCCAATCAATGTGAACAGTGAGGTCATTCAGTTTCCTAGTATAAAGGTGTCCATAAATAAATGAAAGGCTTTCACTCTCTATTGAAGTTTCTGAGAGTTATACTAAAACAATTTTTTCTATTGTTAAAAATATAGAATAATGCCATTTCACAGTTTTCTAATAAAAACAATAAAAACTTCCAGAGAGGTTTTGTCCCCTCTGTTTTAATTTCATGTTTATAGATAAGATCTCACTTATTTACTCAAGAATATAGGGTCTAAAGTAAACATTTGATTGAAGGTGAAAGCCAATTTTCACTTTATGAACTGTGCCTTGGGAGCTTACTATTTTATTTGAAGATATAATGAGTAGCCAGTCTTTGAAAATGTATACAGTAAAAAATATCTTTAATCCTTTAAAGATATGATTCTTAAAAAAATTAAATATTACCTGGAGTTCTAGCTACATTTCAATACCTATTAATTAGAATTCTGATATTGAGGCTCTGGAAAATCTACATTTTAAATAATAATTTTGTATATTTTTAATGCAGATATTATTTTGCACTTAATAAACACTGTTTTAAAGTCTAATAGATCCCTAGCCAATTGGCTCAGTGGTAGAGTGAGAGCCCAGCATGTAGATACCCTGGGTTCAATTCCCAGTAGGGCACACAGAAGAAGTACTCATCTCCGTCTCCATCCCTCCCACTCTCACTTCTCTCTCTCTCTCTCTCTCTCTCTCTCTCTCTCTCTCTCCCCTTCTTGCAGCCATGCTTCAATTAGAGTGAATTGGCCCCAGGAGCTGAGAATGGCTCCATAGCCTCTGCCTCAGGCACTAAAAAAGAGATCAGTTGCTGCGTGACCAGGCAGTGGCACAGTGGAGAGCATTGGACTGGGATGTGGAAGACCCAGGTTGGAACCACCAGGTTACCAGCTTGAGCTCAGGCTCACCAGCTTGAGCGAGGAGTCGCTGGCTTGAGCATGGGATCATAGACATGACTCCATGATTGCTGGCTTGATCCCAAAGGTTGCTGGCTTGAGCAAGGGGTCACTCACTCTGCTGTAGCCCCCTCCATCAAGGCACATATGGGAAAGTAATCAATGAACAACTAAGGAGCTACAACAAAGAATTGATGCTTCTCATCCCTCTCTCTGTCTGTCTGTCCCTATCTGTCCCTCTCTCTCTGATTCTATCTCTGTCTCTTTCAAAAAAAAGGAGTTCAGTTGCTGAGCAATGGAGCAGTGCCCCAGGTAGATAGAGCATCATCCCCTGGTGGGCTTGCCTTGTGGATCCCGGTTGGTCAGGGAACATGCAGAAATCCATTCTCTGCCTCCCCTCCTCTCACTGAATTAAAAAAAAAAAAAGGAAAAAAAGATTTATCCTAACTAGCAATTGTGTGGGTAGAGTCTTATTCTCTCATAAAAATGAAGGCAATGTTTCTTTCTAAATTAAAACTAAAAATCAGAACAATATTGAATGATAATTTAAAATTTTAAATTTAGATCTCTAATAAAATGCAACTAATAACTTAGGGTGACATTTATATATGGGAAGTGAGAGGTTTTTTTTGTTTGTTTGTTTTTAAATAGGAGAATAAAGGAGAACAGGAAAAAAAAGTCTTAGGATAAAATAGGTTTATTATTTTTTTTAAATGAGAAGGCTTGATTGTTAGAAAATCAAAGCGTTAGTGAACTGAATTCTTTAGGATTCTTGTCAGAGAGTTTGGCTCACAGTGGGTTTAAATTATTAAGAGGACCTTTGGTTATTGTCTTCTCTTTTCATAGAAATTTGATCAGATTTGCTAGGTTGAAGAAGGGAATGGGGAAAGTAGGATCACACATCTCATGAAAACCTCACTGTAGGTCTGTAGTTTACAGTGAAATAATTAAGAGGAGAGAGAGAAAAAATAATGGATTCATAATTAGTGTTCCTACCAAAGAGGTTTGTTATTAAAAAAAAATTATTAGAATGCCATTACATGTTGGCTACAATTTCCAAATTTTATCACAGAATTTAACCAAGTCTCACCACCCTGAATGTAAAAACTGTTCCAAGATGCAACACAATTACCAAGATCAGATTATTACAAAGCTCTTAACTAGTAACTTCTTTCTTACTCTCCACCACCTGATCCTTGACCACCATCCATTTATAAAAGTGCATCTAGAATGATTCTGTTAAAAAATATATACAAATAAGAAAATATCACTCTTCTAATTAACTTTTGGGGACTTCCCCCAGTCACTGTATGTAAAGGCCGAGATCTTTAGTCTGCCTTATAGGGCTCTGAGCAGATCTGAGTTCTCCTTATCTATGTATAAACTTCATCCTTACTTTTTTTTTTTTCACTCATTCAACTCCAACATTTCTTCCCTCCTTGCTGTCCCAGGAACTTACCAGATATGCTCCTTATTTAAATTGTCAGAGTTGTTATCTTACTTTATATCTATGCCCATTAAATTCTTTGTATTCTTTAGGTCATCATTCAAAAATCACCTTCATAGTATGGCTTGTCTTGGCACTCTATCCCAAATTCCAACCATTTAGCATTTCCCATGCCCTTTTCTGATCACTTGTTTTTTTCTCTTTAGCACTTATCCTGATGAAATATATTTTAATTATTTATCATATTCATAGTTCTCCCACTAAAAAGTAAATTTCATGAGAACAAGGTTCTCTGTTTTGTTCTCCAGTGTATCCCCCAGCAATTAAAACAGTTCTTGGCTGATAGCATGAGCTTAATAAACAGTTATTGAGTGATTTAAAGACTTTCTAAGTTTTATTGTTTTAAGGAGCTAACAAAACTTGTTTCTTGAATACTTAGACCAGCAAGAATGCAGTTGCCAGGAAATGACTTAACTCCTATAATAAGGTTAAGCATATAGTGATTCCAAAGTTGCTTCATTCGTTCATGATTTACCAATGTCCTCAAACACCCAAAAACTTCCCATTTCTCCATGATGCTATATTGGCTTTGTAGTCGCTTCTCTTACACATATTCACTTCTTGATCACGATATTGCTGCCTCAACAACAATGTCCAGGGACTCCAAATGAACATTCTATTCCTACAGTTTCCTTTTTAAAAAAAGTAAGAAAGACTTTTCTCCTTGGCTAGAACATGGTGGTGTGCCCTCGCCAACTTTTGCAGTGCTGGTCAACCTGGTCCCTACCACCCACTAGTAGACGTTCCAGCATTCATGGTGGGCCCATCCAGCACCGTTTGGTTGCTCCGCTACTCCCCATTCTATTTATTCACATATATTTACAGATGCTGCAGTGTGCCAAAGGTCTCGGGAAAAGAGGCTTCTGGACTTCAGAAAGTCTTCTGAACAGCCCATCAAGCTCGTAGTTTTTTTTCTTTTTCACACATCGGCTAACCTGCTCCACTATACTTCAGCACCAGTGATGACCAATTATATTAACTTCATTATTTACCTACTCTGGGACTGACCTTTTGAAAACCAAGGGAAGTAATTAACCTTTTGCCAGACCTCTCATGGATGAAGGCTCCTTTTAATCTTATTTTCTTTTTTTTTTTTTACTAATTTTAAGACTTTATTTTAGAGCGGGGAGAGAGAGAGAGAGAGAGAGAGAGAGAGAGAAAGAGAGAAAGAAGGGGTGAAGGAACAGGAAGTATCAACTCTCCTGAATGCCTTGATTAAACAAGTCCAGGGTTTTGAACCTGTGACCTCAATGTTTCAGGTCAACGCTTTATCCACTGCGCCACCATAGGTCAGGCCTAATCTTATTTTTAACAGGTTTTCTGTCACAGAATTTTTTAGCCAGCAGGTTGATTAAAAAAGTTCCTCAAGGCAGTTACTCAAAACTACAAATATAATTATTTCAGGGCAATGCAGATGAATTCTAGTTATAAAGTAAGTGAGTGTTCTCATAGTGGTTCTGGGGGAATCGTAAGAGGAATATTGTTGTTTTATAATCTGTAGAGACATTACTCTGGTTATTCTTGATACTTCTCTGGAGCATTGGTTATAAAAATTCTTGATTATAAAAACAGAAAGAATTACACCCAAAATGTAAAAGTTCACTAAAATGCATATCAGATCAATAATCATATAAATATTTAATACATCAATGTCTGAAATTTCCCATTAACATAAGCACAGTTACTTGTCCGTGTTCCTCATTATTTTCAGCATTTAACAGGTCCAAGTAGTAGCAAATTTCAACTAGGAGCATTTTCCAAAACATCAGTAATTTATATATTTGGGATTCTTTTCTATTGCAAATAAGAATATTCTATGGAAAATTACATAGAATAGAGCATATTTTTAGTTATCTCATTTCTCACCCAGGTGACATTCAAAATTTAAACAAGAGGATAATTTGAATTTTTTAATTTATCTTTTCTGAGTACAGAAAATCATTCCTTGAATTTTGAAATTATTTCCATGGCCATAGAGAAAGGAATTTGCTTCCGGTGACGGTAAAGTTAAGATTAAGTTACTGTTCACTGTTAGGACCGTCTATGGCCCACAATTTTAAATGTTCTCTTCAATAGTGTTTAGCTATATTTAGTTTTTGATTTTCAGAAAAATAAAGGAGTGAAAGTGGCAAATGAAGGAAGAAAGAAAAGAAGGGAGGGCAGGTACTGAGACTTCATGATCTCCCTAGAAATTAAAGAGTATAACTTCCAGCAAAGATACTTACATTCAACTTTCTGAAATATGTGCATATCAGAGGGAAAGGTTGGTGTATCTCCTGATATATAGATATAATATAATCTATAAGATATATAATATATATATCTTAGCTATGGAGTTTTAAAAAGTTAAAAGGAGATATAGAAAGGAATAGCCTTTATAGTAATTTCATTTTAAAATACATAAAT
Organism: Saccopteryx bilineata; assembly: GCF_036850765.1. Classification (NCBI taxonomy): domain Eukaryota; kingdom Metazoa; phylum Chordata; class Mammalia; order Chiroptera; family Emballonuridae; genus Saccopteryx; species Saccopteryx bilineata. Next base: position 23,966,485 of record NC_089492.1, on the reverse strand, counting down.
TACACACACATAAATGTGTATGCATATATATAATTTATATACTATATTTCCACATATTTTTATTGAAATATGTGTGTAGAAACATAATTATGTCAATTACATGCAGATGTCAGTCGTTTTGTTCACACATGAATACAAGTTTCTTTGGTTATTAAGAAATTCTGGAGTTTATTGACTTTTATAAGTTACGGCAAGACAAGTAAAATAGGAAAGGCTTTTAAACGAAAGCTGAAAGGTTTTTATGAGATCCACACCCCTCCTGTCCCCAGAGAGGCAGAGGAGTAAGAAGCCCTGTGCAGCAAGGTGTGTCACACCAGGGGTTCATCAGCTCTCACAACACTTCCTATTTCACAAAACATAGAAAAACCAGGAAATCTCATTCCAAAAAATCTAGATGCAATACTAAATTTTTTAAAATTCATCATATATGTTTGCTCAGATAAATTTTGCAGAAATTAAAACCACTAATTTCACATGACTGGGAATTAAAATGGGCTACTAGATTTTATTGTTGACAAAGAGAACTAACTACAAACTAAATATTTAAACACAAAATTATATATTTTTCCTTTTGATGTTACTTTTTGGGGGCCAGGGAAAGCATTAACCCTAAACAGGCCAGTATCACAGTGTCACAGACTATCACCACACAACAATATACTTTCAGATATGTGTGTTTAAATAGTTAATAATTAGTTTAGTTTGAGGTCATCCCATTTGTTTATTTTTTCTTTTGCTTGGGGAGACATATCCAAAAATATATATATTGCTAAGAGTGATGTCAAAGTATTACTGCTGATGTTTCTTCTAGGAGTTTTATAGTTACAGGTCTTACAATTAAGTCATTAATCTATTTGGAGTTTGTTTTGTAGATGGTATAAAAACAGGGTCTATCTCCATTTTCTTTTTTGCATATATCAGTCCAGTTGTCCTAACACCATTATTGAAGAGAATGTCTTTACCCTGTTGTATATTATTGCTTTCTTTGCCATAGATTAGTTGACCGTACAGGTTTGGGCTTATTTCTGGTCTCTCTCTTTTGTTCCAGTGATCTATATCAGTGGTTTTTAATCACTGGTTCATGGCCCAGTGCTGGTCTGCAAAAGTTAAACACCCTGATGTTGTATGAAGATTATAGACCCAATGATTATAGACTATAATCTTTATATAACATCAGGGTAGTTAACACTGACCTATGTATCTGTTTTTTATGCCAGTACCATGCTGTTTTGATTACTATAACATTTCAATATAGTTTGATATCAGGTAGTGTGATTTTCCCAACTTTGTTTTTCTTTGTCATGATTGCTTTCACAATTTGAGGTCTTTCATGGTCCTATACAAAGTTTAGGATTAGTTGTTCTGCTTCTGTAAAAAATGCCATTGTTCTTTTGATAGGGATTTCATTGAATTTATAGATTGCTTTGGGTAGTACAGACATATTACCAATGTTAAATCTTTTTTTTGTGTGTAATCTAAAAAACAAAATAAATGAACACACACAACAAAAACAAACTTATAGACACAGAGAAAGAATTGGTAGTTGTGAGATAAAAGATTTGGAAGGATGGGTAAAAAATGTAAAAGGAATTGAGAATTACAAATTGCCAGTTTTTAAAGTAGTCATGGGGATGTAAAGTACAGCATAGGGGATATAGTCAGTAATACTGTAATAACTGTGTATGGTGTCAGCTGAATACTAGACTTATCAGGATATTAACTTTGTAAGGCATATAAATGTCTAGTTACTATTTTGTACATGTGAAACTAATATAATATTGTATGTCAACTATAATAGAAAATATAAATTTAAAGAGTTAATATTTTTTACAACAGGTACCATAATATATCTTTCTTAAAACCAACATTTATTTTTCTCTTATTTCACACATAAAAAACTAGAGTTATTTTGATATTTGGTAGTTTTTCAGTATTATCATGTGTGTGTGTGCCAAATGTACATCAGGGATTAATTTTATTAAAGACAACTACTCTGTAATTACTTATATCCATATTGAAGAGAAAGAAATATGGTCACACAGTGACAGTATACTTGTGTGTCTGTGTGTGTGTTTGTGAAAGAGAGATAGAGAGAGAGAGAGAGAGAAAGCGAGAGGTAGAGAGATTGAGGGAGAGAGACAAGAAGGAAGGGAGATGAGAAGCATCAACTCGTAGTTGTGTCACTAGGTGTTAACTGATTGCTTCTCATACATATCTTGACCAGGGGAATCAGGTCAAGCCAGTGACTGCTTGCTCAAGCCAGCAACCTTGGGCTTCAAACCAGTGACCTTTGGGCTCAAGCCAGCAACCATAGGGTAATTTTGATGATCCCACGTTCAAGCTAGTAACCCCATGCTCAAGCTGATGAGCCTGTGCTCAAGCCAGCAACTTTGGGGTTTTGAACCTCAGAACTCAGCATCTAAGGTAGACACTTTATCCACTAGGCTACCACAGGTCAGGCTAACAACACATTTTGAAAAGATTATTATAATAGCCAATCAACTATAAAATTTTGCCTCATTATATAATATTTTATCCTTCTATATTTTTTCAGTCAAAAATCCATTCACTTTTGAGTGACCTAAATGATCAATCACATTTCCTAAAGGCCCTGAAATTTTTACAATAACATAAAAACCAATCATTTTCTTAGCTTAGTCATTAACTCCTTTCATTTTCCAAATTGTTGCATAAAGAGACACATTTGCTGAAGACACATTTTAGTACCATGAGTAATTGTGTTTCATATAATTCATATGTCAAAGGTTTATTAAAAAGCATGGGCACACATGTGATTCCATTTTATTTAAATCAGCCTCCTCCAGCCTCTGTTCCTTTGGGGAAAAAAATGTCATTTTAAGCTCTCACTCCTCCACTGTGTTCTCTTATTAACAAGATGGAAACAACCAGCAGGAAACAACCAGTGGTAGTGGTGGTGGGTGGAGGGGTGGCATTTAAAAATAAAAATTTAAGGATTTTCTTTAATCTTCAATTAAATATTTATAAGTATTATAAACTCTGATGTTTGTTTTTATCAATTAATTTACTTAAAATTGCCCAGTGAAACCTTCCCAAAGAGCAAAAACTTGGCAGCCAGAGGGTCAGTCTGGTTGCTAGAAAGAAAATAACTCTTATTACAAATTATTTAATGTTTTATAGAATGTCATAAAAAATATGATAAGTTTGCTCACAGATTTATCATGTGTTTTACAATTTTGTATTTTAACTAAAATTCTTTCAATATTATTATGACCCCCAAAATTTTAAAAATCAAAATTCCGGGGAAAGAAAAAGCAGAAATTATTTAACAACACTTTAAATATTTAAATTTAATAAATAATATTTCAGGCAATATAATAAATGCAGACAGCAAAAGAATGACATGTGTTGAGTGAACTCTCAGCATTTCTAAGTACTGTTTTCCCCTCCAAACGAATATCCTCTGTGTCTGAAGTCATTATCAAAGTCTGACTTCATTTTGGGGGATGTGAAAAGAAAGCGAACTTTTCACTGAGATAAATGAACTTGTATAAAGCATTTCTGCCATTGAAACAAAACCATAGAAACTCTATGATTAATGATTAAATGAAGTTCATAGGAAGAGTGCTTTGATTGCCTGTAACCTGTAAAGCATAGCCTTGACTTTGAATTCATGAATAACTAGCTGGACATATCCACTAATCTGGGTAATATTGAATTAATGCATCATATCACTTTTGTTATCAATTGTACAAAATTGTTAGGTGTGTCAAAATTTGTTTTACAGAATACTTTTTGCAAATATATACATAATAACAACAAAATATCCAGTTTTACTTGTTTTTAAACATAGGATAAATAATCTAGTGCATTACTTTTCTTAGTTCAGTTTTCTTGAACACACACAGTTTTCTAAAGCAAGGCCTTTTGAAGTGCTATTTCTTTACTCTTAGAGTCTCTTTCATCTAGCCATTGTCATTCTTCTGGCCTTCCAAGCCTCAGGAGAAATAATGCCTTGTAGGAGTCCTGGCTGAACAGGTCATCTAAAGTTGCTCCTTCCTCTTTGTTCACACAATTCTTTCACCCAGAACATTTAATTGCATTTGTACTCATTTATTAAGATTTTGTTCGTAATACCTCAAAACACCTTTATCCACTATGCTCTGAGCTCTATCCATGTGTGCTTTGTTCAGCACTAAATTCCTAGCTTTTAGTGGGTACTCAATATATGAGTAAAATAATTGATCATTATCCCAATCTCTGTTTATGCCCACATATATACATAAATTTGAACTGCAGAACCCTAATTGGAATTTTAATGAGTATCTCAGTTTAATGTTCTACAAGAAGGAAAACAATAAAACAAATCTTTTTAGGGAGCAAGATATAGAAATATTTTACAAATTGGGTGTCTAAAATAACTAATAGAAACTGGACAGTAAAAATTTTATATCTTAACGGTACTTTTTTTTTATTAATGGTAATGGGATGACATTAATAAATTAGGGTACATATATTCAAAGAAAACATGTCTAGGTTATTTTGTCATTAAATTATGTTGCATACCCCTCGCCCAAAGTCAGATTGTCCTCCGCCACCCTCTATCTAGTTCTCTGTGCCCCTCCCCCTCCCCCTAACTCTCTCCCTCCCTCCCTCCCTCCCATGTCCTCCCTCCCCCCACCCCTGGTAACCACCACACTCTTGTCCATGTCTCTTAGTCTCATTTTTATGTTCCACGAATGTATGGAATCATGTAGTTCTTGTTTTTTTCTGATTTACTTATTTCACTCCTTATAATGTTATCAAGATCCCACCATTTTGCTGTAAATGATCTGATATCATCATTTCTTATGGCTGAGTAGTATTCCATAGTGTATATGTGCCACATCTTCTTTATCCAGTCTTCTATTGAAGGGCTTTTTGGTTGTTTCCATGTCTTGGCCACTGTGAACAGTGCTGCAATGAACATGGGGCTACATGTGTCTTCACGTATCAATGTTTCTGAGGTTTTGGGGTATATACCCAGTAGAGGGATTGCTGGGTCATAAGGTAGTTCTATTTGCAGTTTTTTGAGGAACCACCATACTTTCCTCCATAATGGTTGTACTACTTTACAGTCCCACCAACAGTGAATGAGGGTTCCTTTTTCTCCACAGCCTCTCCAACATTTGCTATTACCCATCTTGTTGATAATAGCTAATCTAACGGGTGAGGTGGTATCTCATTGTAGTTTTGATTTGCACTTCTCTAATAACTAATGAAGCTGAGCATCTTTTCATATATCTGTTGGCCATTTGTATCTCTTCCTGGGAGAAGTGTCTGTTCATGTCTTCTTCCCATTTTTTTATTGGATTGTTTGTTTGTTTGTTGTTGAGTTTTATGAGTTCTTTGTAAATTTTGGATATTAGGCCCTTATCTGAGCTGTTGTTTGAAAATATCATTTCCCATTTAGTTGGCTGTCTGTTTATTTTTATATCAGTTTCTCTTGCTGAGCAAAAACTTTTTATTCTGATGTAGTCCCATTCATTTATCTTTGCCTTCACTTCTCTTGCCATTGGAGTCTTAACGGTACTTTGTGACAATCTGGCCCTCTATGCCTTTTAGTGTTGTAGAAATTAGTGTACTCTAAATAGCAAAACCCTGGTTAAAGGAACCAGATGGAAGTCTGATACTTTCATAACCAGAGCCATTTACAGGAGTACAAATTACTTCTTCACTTAATCATGCTATGACAAAATCCCTTTTAATGATGGATACTCCCAGGGACATCATTAATACTGAAACAGCATTTAAAGAAACTAGTTGTTTTAAGTTTGTTTCACAGAGTTTTCTTAGTATAATTGGGGGGTAATAAGATAACAAAAGTAGACTTTATATGAAGATAGACATAGATTTCACTTTTTAAAAACTGTAGATTACAATTATGATTAATGAGCATGACTATTTTAATGGAAAAACAAATTACTGGGAAAAATGATTTATAGTAAAGTATTTATGATAATTAAACAACAGCCCTGACATTGATGGACTATATACAGGCCTCTTTGCGTAAGTTAACTGAAAAACTATTTGTGTGTAACAGAAATAAGGGTATGAAGGGCTTGTACAGTATGTGTCTGCTTGGGCACACAGTTAATTTGGTTAAATTGTTATTTTGCTTAATGCATAAGTGATTAGGAAAAGAAACATTCTATAAAAATTATACAATAATTTAATATTTTATATAGTGTATTCAAAGAAATACAATGATTTCAGTTAAAAACATGTATGAGAAATTTTACTATAAATTATAAGATTTTTAATTTCTGATATTTCACAAGGAATATTAATAAAATTAACTATTTGGCCTAACCAGGTGGTGGCGTAATGGATAGAGCATTGGTCTGGGATGCGGAGGACCCAGGTTCAAGACCCCGAGGTTGCCAGCGTAAGCACAGGCTCATATGGTTTGAGCAAAGCTCACCACCTTGGACCCAAGGTCGTTGGCTTGAGCAAGGGGTTACTTGGTCTGCTGTAGCCCCCTGGTCAAGGCATATATGAGAAAGCAATCAATGAACAGCTAAGGTGCCACAGTGAAAAACTGATGATTGATGCTTCTCATCTCTCTCTGTATCTGTCTGTCTGTCCCTATCTATCCCTCTCTCTAACTCTTGCTCTGTCTCTGTAAAAAAATAAATAAATAAATAAATAAATAAAATTATTTGTGAGAATACATGAAAAATCATTTAAAGACTCTTATCTAAAACTAAACCCCTCTCCTTTCTATGACCATAGCCATCTGTAATTATTCTATTATAGCAATTATATTCTGTTAAAAATATCTTAAAAAATGTTTTTTCTAATAAAAGTGTGGGGCTTGAAGAAAAGAATGCTATAATTTTTTATTATGAAAAACATCTGGTACATAATGTTGGATCAATTAGTAAGTAAATGAAAACTAGTTACAAAAGAAAGTAGTGAAGTTACAAATACTCTGCTACAATTGAGGTAGTTGTGTAAAATGCAGGCCATTCCTATACATTGTTATTAGAATGAATGTTTTGTGATTGGTACACTTTTTTCCTGTTTCCTCTATTAAGTGATGAGTACTATCACTTGGGTTGGGGATTAAGTTCGTAGCGTTTTTACTGAAGACTTTTATTTAAACAAAAAACAATAATTATATGAATAAGTTAATCAATTATATATTCACCATTGCTGTTTACAACCTCTTCCCACCTCTCGACCAATTTGTTGATGCCGTTCCACCAAAAATCGCCTGGTTTGGTGTCAAAGAAGTTGTTGAACCAGTTTTTAAGGACCTCTTTGTTATTGAAGGTAACGCCCTTCATATGGTTTGACAGGGAGCAGAAAAGATGGTAATCAGTTGGTGCAAGGTCCGGAGAATATGGCAGATGCTGAAGGACCTCCCATTCGAGCTCTTGGAGTGTGGCTTTGACGACTTGTGCAACATGGGGCCTGGCGTTGTCGTGAAGGAGTATGGTTTGACCATGTCGATCAGGTCTTTTCAGTCGAATAGCCTCATTCACGCAGTGTAGCTGGGCAATGTAGAGCTCCTTGTTGACCGTGGCATTCTTTTCGAGCATTTCCCAGTTCTTCATCAAATTCAGAAGGCCTTCCGCTGCGGCACATGTCATCGACATCAAAGTCGCCATTTTTGAACTTTGCAAACCATTTCTGTGCTGTAGACTCACCTATGACACCTTCTCCATACACATCGCAAATGTCCCGGGCTGCTTCGGCAGCTTTTTGACCTCGATGAAAAGCAAAGAAGAGCAGGTGTCGAAAATGTTGATTTTTGCCTCCTGGGTATTCCATTTCTAAGCCTCAAAACTAATAAAAAATTAAATAACTCAAAAATACAATTAACATAGTTTTGTAGAGCAGAAAAGAGTTTTATCGAATGAATACTTACCCTTTGCCAAACAGCAAACAAATCGTTGTAAAATAAAAAATATAAAAGCGCTATGAACTTATTCCCCAACCCCATATAATATATGTCAGGTCTTTGGCTCAGTAGTGGTAGTAGTGGCAGTAAGTTCTTTTCTGTAAATCTATAGAGTATTTACATTTGTTTATTCATTTTAAAAAGGAGAGAGAGAGAGAGGGAAAGAGAGAGAGAGAGAAGGGGGAAGGGAGGAGCAGGAAGCATCAACTACCATATATGCTTTGACCAAGTAAACCATAGGATTTCCAAACAGCAAGTGTTCCAGGTTGACACTTTACCCACTGCACCACCACAGGTCAGGGTAAAAATAGAGTATTTAAAGAAATACTTCTGAGGTGTATCTTTAATAATGAAGAGTTTTCTCAGGATAAAAAGAGTGAGTGAAGGAGAGAATAATACATGTGCTACTATAGAAATAAAAGAGAGTTTAGGCGTTTTTGGGAAATTGAGTCAGTCCAAGGATTGTTCAACCTACAGAAATTGATCAATGTAATACACCACATTAACAAACAAAGAACAAAAATTATATAATTCTATGAATAGATGCAAAAAAGGCATTCAATAAAATACATTCCTTTATGTTTAAAACACTCAACAAAAAAAGCTCAGCAACAAACAAGTAAACAATCCAATTAAAAAATGGGGAGAGTCAGATGACGTCAGAGTAATGGCAGGGTAGGAAGCGATACCGATAAATCTCCCCCAAAACTCAACAAGATCTTCAACCAGAAACAGAAAAACCTATACTTGGAGCTTCCAGATGCTTTGCAATACACCCAAAGGTATGATTGAGTGAAAAATTGGCTAAATATAGAACCAAACCCCGAAGGAAATAGGGAGTAAGAAATGCTCCGCCTTCCTCACTAACCTAAACAGGGCGGCTTTCTCTGGTAACTGTGAATATAGAAACTGAGGCAGGCAAAGGGGGTGAATAGATCCAGGCCGCCGTGGCACAAATAGCCGAACCAGGCTGTGGCACGTAAATCCAAGCCGAGGAAAATCTGATCCTGTGGCAACCCGGGCAATACAAGCTAACACTCGCGCCAAACTCAAACAAAGAAAGACAAGCGGAGCGGCCATTTTACCCGGTCTCCTGGTCAGTGCGAAGTTAGTGGGCGAGAATTTCTTCCTAGGTCCCAAGAGTGGGTGCCCGTGTTTCCCCACGGAGAGGCAGGGTCAGAGGCCTTTCTGTGGGCCGAGAGCAGAGTCTCTGGGCAGCCCCAGCACCCAGGGAAAGCCACGCAAGGGAGGGAGTGAGAACTAATTCCAACGGTGGAGATTTTCCGTGCTGGAGGGTGTTTCACTTAGAGGGAAACGCGGCCGGCCTCATATCCTGGTTTGCGTGCGCAGATAAGGAGTGAGCGATTCCTCCGAGTGCCTCGGCAGTGCGCGCCCGTGTTATCGCACAGAGGGGCAGAGTCAGGGGCCTTTGTGTGGGCCAAAGCGAAATCTCGAGCCGCCCCAGCGCCTTGCAAAAGCTGCGTACAAGGACGGAGCGAGACTCAATTCCAACGCTGCAAATTTTCCCTGCGGTTGGGGGTTTCACTCAGAGCGTGAGACTGCTGGCCGGATATCCTGGTCGCAGACAGTGAGTGAGAGTTTCCTCCAAGCGCCCCGGAAGTGGGCGCCGCTTGTGTTACCGGACAGAGTGGCAGAGCCAGAGGTCTTTGAGTGGGCGGAAACCCCGCCTGATTATGCTAGCAGCTCTGACTGACTGAGCCTTACCCAGAGCCCTGTGCTGAGTGGAAATAGAGTGGGGAGTTGCCAGCTCTTTCAGCCTCTTACTATCCAGGCAGAGGCAGCAGCAACCCCATAGCTGGATTATCAGGCTACTAATTGAGGAAGGAAAGACTAGGAGAAAGGCTCCAGGAACACGGACTCTCTCACTGTCAGAGCCTATAAATGCTAATGAGCTTTGACTGCCAACGAGACTAAAGCACAATACATGACATTGCCATAGAGACTTATCAACTGCAAACCTCTACCTGAGCGTGCCAAAGGGGTAGAACCTAGGGTACAGAGTCACTGACCAGGAAGAGGGAGAGAAAAGAAAAAGCAAGAAGATAACCTCTCAAAATCAAGAATAATCTGCAGACTTTATAAGCTATCCCATTTTATTATATTTGTTCATTTGTTTCTCTTATCTTCATTCTTGATACTTTTTTTTTCCTCCTCCAATTTGGCCGATTAACTCTCTACCAGTCATACTCTCTCCTCTCCTTGAACTACACTACCCATAAGTGTTACATCTCCCATTATCTTTTCTCTTCTCTTCCTTTCTCTCTATGAGGGTTGCACTCCAAAACCCTTAACTCTCTCTCTCTCTCTCCTTTCTTTTTTCTTCTTTTAGTGGTTCCCTCTTTTTTTCTCTCTCTATCTCTCTTTTCTCCCTCTATATTAGTTTCTTCCTTTCTCCTTTACATCTCCTCTCATTCAAACCTCAATAACAAACAAATTATCTTATCTGGGACTCAAACCTATGTTTGTGGCATTTTGGGGGGTTTTTACTTCACCTTTTTAACTCACTAGCAGTGTTCCCATCCCTGGCTCTCCATATTATCTAGTTCTTGTTCCACTAAATACAATAGTAATTTTTTTTTTCATTTTTCTGAAGCTGGAAACAGGGAGAGACAGTCAGACAGACTCCCGCATGCGCCAGACCGGGATCCACCCGGCACACCCACCAGGGGCGACGCTCTGCCCACCAGGGGGTGATGCTCTGCCCATCCTGGGCATCGCCATGTTGCAACCAGAGCCACTCTAGCGCCTGAGGCAGAGGCCACAGAGCCATCCCCAGCGCCCGGGCCATCTTTGCTCCAATGGAGCCTTGGCTGCGGGAGGGGAAGAGAGAGAAAGAGAGGAAAGCGCGGCGGAGGGGTGGAGAAGCAAATGGGCGCTTCTCCTGTGTGCCCTGGCCGGGAATCGAACCCGGGTCCTCCGCACGCTAGGCCGACGCTCTACCGCTGAGCCAACCGGCCAGGGCTTACAATAGTAATTTTTTAATTTTTTCCCCCATTTTTCCGTTTTCCTCTTATTCCTCTCATCATAACTCTTAGACAACCAACACCTAAAAGCAAATCATTTTATTCTTGACCCAAATTTTTTTCTTATTTGCTTTTTGTGGGTCCATACGCTCTTTTTTTTTTTTCCTTTTTTTTTTCTTTTTTTTTTTTTTGCCCCTTTATTAATTTTCCCCAATTCAGGCCCTCCATCACAGGCATTATTTGTTATAATTCATAGTCCACCACAAGATTTTCTCAAGAAAGAGGGGAGAGGAGAGGAGAGGAAAAAAGGAGGGGGGGAATAATTTCCGTTTTTTTTTATTTTTATTTTATTTTTCTTTATTTCATTATTAATTTCTTTAAAAAAAAAACTTTTCAATTTTTAATTTTTTTTATTTTTTTAACTTTTTATTCTTTATTAAATCTCATTAATACTATCAACAAAAATACCCTCAGATGCCATTAAGGAAGAGAAAATCAAATATCATGGATACAAAAGAAAGAGAGGTAACACAGCTAGATGAGGAAAAATCTATGGAGAAAAAATTTAATATATTGGAAACCTTGGAGCTAAATGACAGAGAATTCAAGATAGAAATCCTAAAAATCCTCCGAGATATACAAGAAAACACAGAAAGGCAATTTAGGGCGCTCAGAAAACAACTCAATGAACACAAAGAATATATGTCCAAGGAAATTGAAACTATAAAAACAAATCAAACAGAGATGAAAAACTCAATTCACGAGCTGAAAAACGAAGTAACAAGCTTAGCTAATAGAACAGGTCAGATAGAAGAGAGGATTAGTGAAATAGAAGACAAGCAACTTGAGGCACAACAGAGAGAAGAAGAAAGAGACTCAAAAATTAAAAAAAATGAGATAGCCCTACAAGAATTATCTGACTCCATCAAAAAGAATAACATAAGAATAATAGGTATATCGGAGGGAGAAGAGAGAGAAAATGGAATGGAGAACATACTCAAACAAATAATAGATGAGAACTTCCCAAGCCTGTGGAAAGAACTAAAGCCTCAAGTTCAAGAAGCAAACAGAACTCCAAGTTTTCTTAACCCCAACAAACCTACTCCAAGGCATATCATAATGAAATTGACACAAACCAACAGCAAAGAAAAAATTCTCAAGGCAGCCAGGGAAAAGAAGAATACAACATATAAAGGAAGGCCCATTAAATTATCATCAGATTTCTCAGCAGAAACTCTACAAGCTAGAAGAGAGTGGACCCCAATATTTAAAGTCCTGAAAGAGAGGAACTTTCAGCCACAAATACTATACCCATCAAAGCTATCCTTCAAATATGAAGGAGAAATAAAAACATTCACAGATACAGAAAAGATGAGGGAATTTATCATCAGAAAACCCCCACTCCAGGAATTACTAAAGGGGGTTCTCCAATCAGATACAAAGAACAAAAAAAAAACAGAGCCACAAGTAAAAGCTCCAAGAAGAACACAATAAAACCAAATTTAAACTGTGACAACAACAAAAAGAAAGAGGGGGAGAAGATGGAGATTAACAGTAGCAAAGGACGATGGAGTGAAAAAGTACTCACAAAATAGTTCGCTACAATGAACAGGGTAGGGACCCTTTTCATTACTCAAAGGTAACCACCATTGAAAAAACCACCACAGAAGCACATGAGATAAAAAAAATAGCAACAGAGGAAAGATGTATGGAATACAACCAAATAAAAACAAAAGATAGAAAAATAAAAGAGAAGGATCAAACAAGACACAAAACTAACAGAAAGCAAGATATAAAATGGCAATAGGGAACTCACAAGTGTCAATAATTACATTAAATGTAAACAGATTAAACTCACCAATAAAAAGGCACAGAGTAGCAGAATGGATTAAAAAAGAAAACCCAACTGTATGCTGCCTACAGGAAACTCATCTAAGTAACAAGGATAAAAACAAATTCAAAGTGAAAGGCTGGAAAACAATACTCCAAGCAAATAACATCCAAAAAAAAGCAGATGTAGCAATACTCATATCGGATAATGCTGACTACAAGACAGGAAAAGTACTCAGAGACAAAAATGGCCATTTCATAATGGCTAAGGGGACACTGAATCAAGAAGACATAACAATTCATAATATATATGCACCAAACCAAGGAGCACCAAAATATATAAGACAGCTACTTATTGATCTTAAAACAAAAACTGACAAAAATACAATCATACTTGGAGACCTCAATACACCGCTGACGACTCTAGATCAGTCATCCAAACAGAGAATCAACAAAGACATAGTGGCCTTAAACAAAACACTAGAGCACCTGGATATGATAGACATCTACAGGACATTTCATCCCAAAGTGACTGAGTATACATTTTTCTCCAGGGTACATGGATCATTATCAAGAATTGACTATATGTTGGGCCACAAAAACAACATCAGCAAATTCAGAAAAATTGAAGTTGTACCAACCTTTTTTTCTGATCATAAAGCCTTGAAACTAGAATTCAACTGCAAAAAAGAGGAAAAAAATCCCACAAAATTGTGGAAACTAAACAACATACTTTTAAAAAATGAATGGGTCAAAGAAGAAATAAGTGCAGAGATCAAAAGATATATACAGACAAATGAAAATGACAATACGACATATCAGAATCTATGGGATGCAGCAAAAGCAGTGATAAGAGGGAAGTTCATATCGCTTCGGGCATATATGAACAAACAAGAGAGAGCCCAAGTGAACCACTTAACTTCCCACCTTAAGGAACTAGAAAAAGAAGAACAAAGACAACCCAAAACCAGCCGAAGAAAGGAGATAATAAAAATCAGAGCAGAAATAAATGAATTAGAGAACAGAAAAACTATAGAAAAAATTAATAGAACAAGGAGCTGGTTCTTTGAAAAGATCAACAAAATTGACAAACCCTTGGCAAGACTTACCAAGGAAAAAAGAGAAAGAACTCATATAAACAAAATCCATAATGAAAGAGGAGAAATCACCACGGACACCGTAGATATACAAAGAATTATTGTAGAATACTATGAAAAACTTTATGCCACTAAATTCAACAACCTAGAAGAAATGGATAAATTCCTAGAACAATTCAACCTTCCTAGACTGAGTCAAGAAGAAGCAGAAAGCCTAAACAGACCTATCAGTAGAGAAGAAATAGAAAAAACCATTAAAAACCTCCCCAAAAATAAAAGTCCAGGCCCTGACTGCTATACCAGCAAACTTATCAAACATTCAAAGAAGACTTGGTTCCTATTCTACGCAAAGTCTTCCAAAAAATTGTAGAAGAAGCAATACTTCCAAACACATTTTATGAGGCCAATATAACCCTCATACCAAAACCAGGCAAGGATGGCACAAAAAAAGAAAACTACAGACCAATATCTCTAATGAATACAGATGCTAAAATACTAAACAAAATACTAGCAAATCGAAGCCAACAACATATTAAAAAAATAATACATCATGATCAAGTGGGATTCATCCCAGAATCTCAAGGATGGTTCAACATACGTAAAACGGTTAACGTAATACACCATATCAACAAAACAAAGAACAAAAACCACATGATCTTATCAATAGATGCAGAAAAGGCTTTCGATAAAATACAACACAATTTTATGTTTAAGACTCTCAACAAAATGGGTATAGAAGGAAAATATCTCAACATGATAAAGGCCATATATGATAAACCATCAGCTAACATCATATTAAATGGCACTAAACTGAAGGCTTTCCCCCTTAAATCAGGAACAAGACAGGGTTGTCCACTCTCTCCACTCTTATTTAATGTGGTACTAGAGGTTCTAACCAGAGCAATCAGACAAGACAAAGAAATAAAAGGCATCCATATCAAAAAAGAAGAAGTAAAGGTATCACTTTTTGCTGATGATATGATCCTATACATCGAAAACCCCAAAGAATCCACAAAAAGACTACTAGAAACAATAAGCCAATACAGTAAGGTCGCAGGATACAAAATTAACATACAGAAGTCAATAGCCTTTCTATATGCCAACAATGAAACAACTGAGAAGGAACTCAAAAGAATAATCCCCTTCACGATTGCAACAAAAAAAATAAAATACTTAGGAATAAACATAACAAAGAATGTAAAGGACTTATATAATGAAAACTATAAACCATTGTTAAGGGAAATCGAAAAAGATATAATGAGATGGAAGAATATACCTTGTTCTTGGCTAGGAAGAGTAAATATAATCAAGATGGCTATATTACCCAAAGCAATATACAAATTTAATGCAATTCCCATCAAACTTCCAATAACGCTTTTTAAAGAAATAGAGCAAAAAATCATCAGATTTATATGGAACTATAAAAAACCCCAAATAGCCAAAGCAATCCTAAAGAAAAAGAATGAAGCTGGGGGCATAACAATACCTGACTTCAAACTCTATTATAGGGCCACGACAATCAAAACAGCATGGTATTGGCAGAAAAATAGACACTCAGACCAATGGAACAGAATAAAAAGTCCAGAAATAAAACCACATATATATAGTCAAATAATTTTTGATACAGGGGCCAACAACACACAATGGAGAAAAGAAAGCCTCTTCAATAAATGGTGCTGGGAAAACTGGAAAGCCACATGCAAAAGAATGAAACTGGACTACAGTCTCTCCCCCTGTACAAAAATTAACTTAAAATGGATCAAAGATCTAAACATAAGACCTGAAACAATTAAGTACATAGAAGAAGACATAGGTACTCAACTCATGGACCTGGGTTTTAAAGAGCATTTTATGAACTTGACTCCAATGGCAAGAGAAGTGAAGGCAAAAATTAATGAATGGGACTACATCAGACTAAGAAGTTTTTGCTCAGCAAGAGAAACTGATAACAAAATAAACAGAAAACCAACTAAATGGGAAATGATATTTTCAAACAACAGCTCAGATAAGGGCCTAATATCCAAAATATACAAAGAACTCATAAAACTCAACAACAAACAAACAAACAATCCAATAAAAAAATGGGAAGAGGATATGAATAGACACTTCTCCCAGGAAGAAATACAAATGGCCAACAGATATATGAAAAGATGCTCATCTTCTTTAGCTATTAGAGAAATGCAAATCAAAACAGCAATGAGATACCACCTCACACCTGTTCGATTAGCTGTTATTAGCAAGTCAGGTAATAGCAAATGTTGGAGAGGCTGTGGAGAAAAAGGAACCCTCATCCACTGTTGGTGGGAATGTAAAGTAGTACAACCATTATGGAAGAAAGTATGTTGGTTCCTCAAAAAACTGAAAATAGAACTACCTTATGACCCAGCAATCCCTCTACTGGGTATATATCCCCAAAACTCAGAAACATTGATACATAAAGACACATACAGCCCCATGTTTATTGCAGCATTGTTCACAGTGGCCAGGACATGGAAACAACCAAAAAGCCCATCAATAGATGATTGGATAAAGAAGATGTGGCACATATACACTATGGAATACTACTCAGCCATAAGAAATGATGACATCGGAACCTTTACAGCAAAATGGTGGAATCTTGATAACATGATACGAAGCAAAATAAGTAAATCAGAAAAAAACAGGAACTGTATTATTCCATACGTAGGTGGGACATAATAGTGAAACTGAGACATTGATAAGAGTGTGGTGGTTATGGGGGGGAGGGGGGAATGGGAGAGGGATAGGGGGTGGGGAGGGGCACAAATAAAACAAGATAGAAGGTGACAGAGG
Source organism: Saccopteryx bilineata (assembly GCF_036850765.1). Lineage (NCBI taxonomy): Eukaryota > Metazoa > Chordata > Mammalia > Chiroptera > Emballonuridae > Saccopteryx > Saccopteryx bilineata. Next base: position 23,949,836 of record NC_089492.1, on the reverse strand, counting down.
ACAATCTGACTTTGGGTGGTGGGTATGCAACATAATTGAACGACAAGATAACCTGGACTTGTTATCTTTGAATATATGTATCCTGATTTATTGATGTCACCCCATTAAAAAAATAAAATTATAAAAAAAAAATGGGGAGAGGACCTGAACAGACACTTCTCCCAAGAGGACATACAAATGGCTAATAGATATGAAAATATGCTCAGCTTCACTAGTTGAGAAATGCAAATCAAAACTACAATAAGGTACCACATCACACTCATTATATTGGCTATTATCAAAAAGACAGGTAATAATAAGTGTTGGAGAGGTCATAGAAAAAATAAAAACCCTCATTCATGGCTGGTAGGAATGCAAATTATTACAAATGTTATGGAAGAAAGTATGGTGATTCCTCAAAAAATTAAGAATACAACTACCATATGACCCAGCAATTCCTCTACTGGATATCTACCCCCAAAACTCGAAAACACTGGTACGTAAAGACACATGCACCCCCATGTTCATTGCAGCATTATTCAAAGTGGCCAAGACATGGAAACAACCAAAGTGTCCTATAAGAATCAGATAAAAAAGATGTGGTACATGTATACAATTGAATACTACTCAGTCATAAGAAATGATGACCTATTACCATTCACGACAACATGGATGGATCTTGACAACATTATATGGACTGAAATAAGTTAATCAGAAAAAGCTAAGAACTTTTTATTTCACACATAGATGAGATATAAAACTGAGACTTATGGACATAGATAAAAGTGTAGTGGTTACCAGAGGGAGGAGTACATAGGGGAAGGGGATGTGTGGGGATGGGAGTGTGTAAATAGGGACAAATATAAGGTGATGAAAAACAGTTTGACTTTGGGTGATGGGTGTACAATATAATCAACAGTTCATCTACTATAGAAATGTTTACCTGAAGCCTATGTACTCTTATTGATCAATGTCACCCTATTAAAGTTAATTTTCTAAATAAAAATTTTTAAAAAATAAATGAAATATGTTAAAAAATACCTATCATTCCAAGAAATTAGGTTATATAAAACCTTATATTCCAAGTTTTAGATTAGCACTATGTTGTGTGTGTTTGTTTGTAATAGCAATCATTCCAGAGAATGCTTTAATTCTTCCAGAACGATTATGCTCTTTTCTGACTCTGAACTTCCCAAAATTCTATTTTCTAATCCTGAAAAGCTCACTAATGCTCATTCTCATGACCACCTATCTACAGGGTTCAGTCTATGAATGTCCTCTCCAGTGGCAAAAATGATATTTTAAGCATTGCTTCCCCCTGTACTATAATTTATTTCTATGTCTGTTTTAACCCCTTTTTGAATAAAGTCGAGTCCTATGCATTCTGTATCCCCAGTAGTATAATGCTTGAGTAACATACTATTATATTTGTATGGGGTTAATTCAATGGAAAAAATAAATGAGGATTAAAAGATAAATAAGAGAGCCATTATGTAGCAATTGGCACAAAATTGATCCAAGAGATAAAAAGCCAACACACAATGTAACATAAACAATGTATCATAGAATCATATACTTGAATCTATAAAAATTTATTAACCTATGTAACCCCAATAAATTTTATTAAAAAAATAGAAAGCAATCTAACTCAAATTAGCCCATGGTTAAAAATTTAAGGAATGTACATTTTCACAACTGAAAAATTCAGGTGAACATTCAGCATCATTCTCCTCTTGGCTTTGGTTTATGGTACACTGTATCCATACGGTGAGAGAGATATTGAATACTTACCAATTCTACCCCTTTCAAGAGATCTAGGTTAATAGGTACTTAAATTTTGTGAGGAAGACATCTTTCCCTGAATATATAACAGTCTCCAAAAAAGATTGTTTCTACTTACATATCTAATTCTGGACCAATCACTTTTCACAAGGGAGAATTATTTTGAATGGCCACCCTAGATAAAATGCTTGGTTTTTGATGGGGCGGTGAGCTCCACTTTCATTTCCAATAGAATCACATAGATATAGGTAGGGAAGCAGGTAGTTCTAGAAATGATAAAATCAACGTCAGAGATAAAATAATGTATATTCATCATGTAAGTAGAATTTGGGATCAGATTACTTTAGTTTAAATCCTGCCTTTACATTTACTAGCTGTTATATACGGAAGTTTCCTTAAGCACACTATTCCTCAATTTTCTTTTTTCTTTTTCTTTTTTTTTTTAATACTTTTCTGAAGCTAGAAACGGGGAGAGACAGACAGACTCCCGCATGCGCCCAACCGGGATCCACCCGGCACGCCCACCAGGGGGCGACGCTCTGCCCTCCAGGGGGGATGCTCTGCCCCTCCGGGGGCACCGCTCTGCCACAACCAGAGCCACTCCAGCGCCTGGGGCAGAGGCCAAGGAGCCATCCCCAGCGCGCGGGCCATCTTTGCTCCAATGGAGCCTCGGCTGCGGGAGGGGAAGAGAGAGACAGAGAGGAAGGTGAGGGGGAGAGGGGGAGGGGTGGAGAAGCAGATGGGCGCTTCTTCTGTGTGCCCTGGCCGGGAATCGAACCCAGGACTTCTTCACGCCAGGCCGACACTCTACCACTGTGCCAACCGGCCAGGGCCTCAGTTTTCTTTTTATAAAATGGATTAAGTATAGTACCCCGATATAGTGCCTATTTTCAGATGATATGAATAAGGAATATCTGGGATAATGCAGCTATAACACTGAAACTGATAATTCACAAATAATGATCACTCAAAAAATATTTGCTATTATTACAATAATGCAATTCTTAAGTATTTCAGTCTGGTCCTTATATACCTGAATATTTTTTTAATTTTATTTATTTACTTTAGAGAAGAGAGACAGAGAGAGAGAGAGAGAGAGAGAGAGAGAGAGAAGGGGGAGGAGCAGGAAGCATCAACTCCCATATGTAGCTTGACAAGGCAAGCCAAGGGTTTTGAACTGGCAACCTCAGCATTCCAGGTCTATGCTTGATCCACTGCGGCACACAGGTCATTCTGATACCTGAATTTATTTTTTTATTTAGGCATTAATTTGGAGATTTTAAACAGTGATTCATAAAGTTTGGGACTGAATGTTCTCTGGGGATATACAGAAAGGAGAGGAAGAAATTCATCTTGCTGAAACTGTAGCCAGCCCAACTTTTATGAGCTTTACATGTTGTGCCTTTAAGAAAGATTTTATTTGGAAGCCGAATCCCACAGCTAAAACGCATTTTGTAACCTGCTGCTCTAAGATATCATCTTTATAGGTCTAGGTAAATCACCAATGGTACACCTAAAATAAAACAAAAATTATAGCAAGTGTGCTGTACTTGTTACAGAGGGCTAAACAAAGAGTATACGTGAGGAATGTCATATATCATATCGCTCCGGGAAAGCAATTTATAGTCTCCACTCCACTGAGCATATTTCAGGGGTGTCATTTTTATAGAGTGAAGACAACATTGTTATATTATAATGCCATTAACCATATCAAATGTCCTATGTTTAAAGAACTGAGGATGCATATCTTCTGTTTCACTCTAAAAGCATCTTATTTCTTTCACAAGTGTAATCAGAGCTCTGACAGATAATACAGCAATTTATGAACTATGGACAAAAAGGAAAGCATAAAAGCACAATCATATTAGGATTCCAGCTATGCTTATCTTGTTATCTCAGTCAGAGAGAAGATTTTAAGATGTTTATGTACAGAGAATGTTAACTGTTTTCAAAAGATCATTTTAAAATGTTTCCAAATGGGAATTTACTAATATGTGTGTGTAGAATACAGGCATGGTTCTGAAAAATACCTCAATATTTTCTCATATATTTTCATAAATAAATGATTTTTCATTTTTTTTCTTTCTCAATTACTAAATTTTGAAAGAAAATCTACTTTTTTCCAATCATATGTCACAAAGTAATAGTTAATGTTTACAAGAGAAAAAAATGGCATTTGAAAGTGTAAAATCTTATGAATACATGAAATTTAGATAATAGTTAGTTATGTATGTATATATTTTTTGTAATTTATTTACTCATTTTAGAGAAGAGAGACAGAGAGAGAGAGAGATAGAGAAAGAAGAGGGGAGGAGCAGGAAGCATCAACTCCCATATGTGCCTTGACTGGGCAAGCCCAGGGTTTTGAACTGGCGACCTCAGCATTTCAGGTCGACACTTGATCCACTGCACCACCACAGGTCAGGCCAATAGTTACATATTTTGACTACAGGTACCTAAACAGTTATATCTCCACTGAGTTTATTCACAAATTTTGGATTTTTATTTGTTCGGTTTGTTTTAATCAAGACGAGCTCATAATTGGCCAACTTTCTCTCAAAATTTTAGTTTATCCTCTTTAAAAATATGAAAAACAAAATAAGGCTCTTTTGACTCATATTTTATTTATTCTTAAATGTATTTTATTGAGGTGATATTAATTAATAACATATAGGTTTCAGGTATACCATTCCATCATCCATCATCTATATACTGCACTGCAAGTTCCCCACCCCGAGTCATGTCTCTTCTGTCAGCATTCATCCCCTTTTACCCTCTTCTACACCCCTAACCTCTCTTCCCTCCGGTAGTCACCATACTGTCATCTGTGTTCATAATCTCTTTCTCTTTGCTTCATCCCTTCACCTTCTTCATCCAGTGCCCACCCCCCAATTCCCTTTCTCTTTGACAGCTGTTGGTCTATTCTCTGTATCTGTGAGTATGTTTCTCTTTTTTGCCCCATATTTTAAAAGTAGACTTAAAAGGCTCAGTGGCAATCTGAGGGAAAACTGAGAGACATTAAGGTACTCTTTATAAGTGATCTTGTTTTATGCTGAAAGTCCTAAATCTCAGGCAAGTAGAAGACTAGAAGGAATATGTTCACATAGTATATATTGTAATTGATAATGATGAAAAGAAATGTGATCCCAACCTTGAGTAAAAACACTTGTTGAGATTAGGAGATAAGTATTTATCAAAACTATTGTGATTGTGCTGAAGGACATAAAGAATGATATAGAAGCAATAGCCAGAGTTGAAAGAGGGGTAGAAGTGGGGAAGGGGGGTAGGGGGTGGAAAGAGATTTGCATGAGGCATGGGGGGCATGATGCAGACTGTAGAGGGTGTTATATTGAATGGAACATTTGAAACCATCTTAACACAAACTAAAAATTAAAATAAAAAAATATATTAAAAAAAGAAAAAGAAGAATGAAGATAGACATTGCTGTTGCTGTTATGGTTAAAAGAATAGTAGCAAAATGACTGGAACAGTTCATGGAGGGGCTCTGGAGAATAGGTAACATTCTGCCAGATGTGGATTCACGGGCAACTCTTATACTACACAGAGTCATACCTTATTTATGCTAATTAGTGTATTTAAAATGGCCTAAAATATACCTAAATTTGTATTGATTTTTTTTATTCTGTGCACCCTGTACATTACATATTTCACTCCCTACAAACATTTATGAATATATGTTTCTCCTTAATTAGACTGTGATTCTGTGACACAGAGGATGGGGTGATATATATTTATGAATCCTAGGATGAATCATAATACCCATAATATTTTCTCTACCTTGCTTCCCACTTTCCGTGAGTTTCCTCAGCACAATTGTTAACATGTGTGGTTCTACTAATGTGTTCAAGGCAATCTAAGCTTTCCAAGCAGTTCAGAATTCCTCAGCCTCTGGCTATTGCTTCATTCCAAAGCCACTTCCATATCTTCAGGTATTTGTTCCAGCACCAGTGCACTTTGATGTTCTGCAATCTGCATTAGTTTCCTATGGCTGCTGTAATTAAAAAAGAAAAATATTGGCTAAAAACAGCACAAAATAATTATTTCACAGTTTACAGGTCACAAGTCCAAAATGGATCTCACCTAGCTAAAATCAAGAGCTGTATTCTCTCTGGAAGTTTTAGGGGAAAATTCATTTCAATTCCTTTCCTTTACTAGCTGTAAGGCCAGGAGCCGCCATCGTGGCCATTCACATGCAGGTTCCCATTGGATTCGGGCAGACGATAAAGAAATGGCGGAGTCAGAGGATGGGGGGCCATCCTATTTATTGGTGTCTCACCAAGACAGGCAAACCACAAAAGAAGACAAGGGAAAAGCAGAAAACCAGCTCTTCCCATGAAGGGCAAGGGATCAGGGAAGCCCCTGCAATTGTGATAGCAGGAACTGTGTGTCCAAGCTCCTGGTCTGTCCCACTTTATAGTGTAGAAAGCCAAAATCCCTTAATCCAATATACAAACAAGGAGGTCCCCGATACAAAGTCACCTATCCAAGGCATAATTGGATTCCTCATGAGAGTGCACCACCCAGATCATACAATCAGTCAAGGGTGTGGGGAAAAGCTTAGTCCCAAAACCAAACCCCAGGCCTCAACGACCTGGCCTGCCCACAGTCTGTCCCCCACACCCAATATAAGTCACAAGTGAGCAAACATATATATCATATTTACAAACTTATTTGACCAACACTAGCTTTTAGTGGCTATCCACATTCTTGGGTCATGAACCCTCCCCACCTCTAAAACCAGTAATAAATGATTGAGTCCTTTTTGCTTCATATCACTGTAACTCTGAATTTCTGCCTTCTTCCATATCTAAGGACCATTGTGATTACACTAGGTGAACCTGGACAATCTAGTATATTCTCCCTAATTTTACATTAGTTGATTAGCAACCTTAATTACATCTGACAATATAGAAATATTTAAAGAATATAGTGCTAAAGAAACAATTATGCATTGCTGGTATTAATCTGAAATTGATAGAAGAATTTTGGAAGACGATTTGTCTTTTTTGTTTGTTTGAGATTTGTCTACCCTCTCTGACCCATCAATTTGATTTTGAGGTATGTTGGGCAAATGAGTTTGTAAAATTTGTATTTTTTTAAGTTTTCTCACTTTTATTGTTAAAAAATGACACTGGGCAGCCACCTGTGTGCTTGCCCTCAGAGCAGAGCCATTGATTGCAAATAGCAGATTGCATTCCTGCTTGGGAGGGGCCATTGTTTTGCTAATGTTTGCTGGAGGAAAGGTTTTAGCACCAGAAAGTTTTGAAAAGAGCAGAGAAGGAGAAGAGAAAGAGGAAGAAGCCATGTGCAAGGAGAGAGAAGCCATGTTTTGCAGGGAGAGCTGAGAGAATGTAGGGTCCTGAAGAAGAAGCCAGTTTGTGCAGAGAGGAGAAAATGTGCAGATGGGAACCAGAGCTGAGGGGCTTTGCAAGCTCTGCGAAGACTGGTGGGGCCTTTGATTTTTTCTCCAAACTGGAGAAAATTCTCCTGGTTGTAGAACCGGAGAATGTGTCAGTGACTTTGGGAGCCCTGTGTGTTTGCTCGTTGGCCAGTGCAAGACTTTAATAAAGAAATGGCCCACCATTTTTTGGCTCCACTCTTTCTTTACTATCTGCCCGAACCCAATGAGAACCTGTATGTGCATGGCCATGACGGCGGTGGCCCCTGGCCCTATAGGGTATTATAATAAACAAATTTATACACATATGTACCAGGACACATGTATAGGAATATACAAAGAAGCTCTTAAAATTTTACTTTTTTTTACAGCAAAACACTAAAAATACCCCCAAATGTACGAACAATCTAATGTATAAATACACTGTACATTTGGAACCTCAGAGTTGCACTTATAAGCATGCATAAACATAAATGACAAGATACACAATATTACATGTAGTAAAACGTAAGTATATAAAATAAGGAAAACCACATATTGTCTAAAGATATTATATTTTTATAAAAGCAACCATAAAGAAACAATAAAAGCAAAATCAATATTTTGTATAACTTTCTAATAAAACTTTCTAATCACAGTGTTAAGCCTAATCTAGAGGGACCCAAAACATTGAAGACACGAACAAAGTCCATCGATTACACATCAAAGCTTTATTGTCTAGCTTGGCCAAGTGGTGGCAAACTCCGACAGTGGTCTGAGGGAGAGCATGCGCCGGCCCTTTGTTCTTTTGTTCTACTTAGTTTTTATAGTTTCGTAAGTGGGAAGTACAGAAGCAAAAATTGTAATTAGGAGCCCTTTACCACTATTGGTTATAGTCATATGTCCTTTAACATGATAGGACCATGTTCAATTTGCAAGCCATACATCCTTTTTGGAGAAAACAAAATTTACAAGTCAACACAATGGCAGAAAGATATCTTTTTACATATTAAAAGGTATTCCCATATTATCTAGTGTTCATCTGCTATCTCTCTGTCCAGAGTCACACGTGTTAACTACATGCTTTTACATAGGAGAGGTAGTTTCCGTGGGGACAAATGCCCGCAAATGGCTCATAGTTATAAGAAAAGATTTATTTTGGCTTTTCTCTCCCTGCACCTGGATAGCCATTCACCCCCTTTCCCCACAGGTATGGTGGATTGTCTGGGGATCCATGTTTTCCTCCCCTTTGCATTTACAATACAATGCCAAGGGCCATCCTGGTTATGCCAATCACACAGTACAGGGACTATTCTCACAATTTCTCTGCATACCTTAACCCAAATTAATAAAATGTTCTCCAAGCCTCTTAAAATATTAATATTAATTCTGTAGTTTTTGGTACCTTACAACACCTGAGGGTGAAGTGGCTCAGTGGCTCCTCAATGGATTCTCTGACATATAATAAAATGAGTTCTTTATTGTTCCACCCAAAGATTTTAATAACAAATTTATAATTAATATTTCATGAAGTATTTGAATAACCTATAATTAATTTAAAGTTTTTGTAATGTTCTTACTGTATTATCAAAACCAAGTTATTTTTGTAAAATACTGGCTCAGTTAAAACTGAATATGGTCAATTAATTACAACTCAATATATTTAGATTCAATAGATTTCATGTAAATTGTGCTATTAACATATTTAGGACCAAAAAACAATATAAATGAAAGTGTTAATTGAATATTTAAAATGAGAACTCTAAAAAGATTGGAAAGAAAAAAGTTATTGTTTTAAAATGTATGAATAAAGATCAAGATCCAGTAAGCATTTTAGGTAGAAAGCAGAAAATGATGTATAGGTGAAAATCATGAGTAGATATTAAATTTTCTTATTTGAGAGTTTTCTCCTTTTAAGTAGGAGAGAAATAATTATATTATTGCTCATTCAAAAAAAGATATATGTTCACATTGGTAGTTTCAGTTTCAATCACATAAATACAAGGTTAAAAAGTGATAACACACCACTTTCAACAGTTTTGTTGAAATGTGCATTCTATATAACATGATATATAGAAGATGTGTAGAAGATTATTAAAGTATTTGCTTACCTGTAGAGAATGTGTAAAAATTAATGAATTTCAAGTTATTTTTAACTATAGGCTCCTTCCTCAAAAAATAATTATTATTTAAGAATGAAATCTAGAGAAATGTTATCTGAGTGAATGGGGATGCGAGAGTGATTCCCACTATCCGTCCTCCGTTCCCACTACATCATCAAATCTCCCTAGAGATTCATGGGTTTTTTTTCCTTAAAAATTATTAACATTCCTAGACTATAGAATTTATCTAGTTCTTTCCAACTCTAAATAACTATTACATAATAAAATAGATAAGCCCTTTGATTTTAGAAAATTATTATACCCCTAATCTCTCCATTCATTAAATACAAATGGTTTTTAAATATAATTTAATAATATACTGAGCAAATTATAATTTCCAAAATAATAGGCAAAAAAAAATTGGGCTTAAAATATAAAGTAAGCTTCCCCAAATTCTTTATCTAATGAGTTTGTAATCAGAGATAAAAATAAACTGTATTTCCAAAACCTGGTCTCTCTCACACTTCACAAGAGGCAATAAATCAAATACACAACAAATTTTCTCTTGATCCCAAATCATTGAAGAGTGAATTTCCAATACTAAAATTTTAATTTTTTTGGCTTATAACATTGATCCTTTGATAAAAATTAACTATCCTCCGAAAGTTATCAGATTATTACTATTATTCATCATTTTTAGGGTGAATTAGTTAATAAAAGTATTTTGAAAATTTAGCTTTAGTTGATTTTTATAGGGAAATGAAATAACTGGATCCAGGAAATGGCAACCTCAGCACAGAATATTACCGGGACTATTTTCCAGTTGTTCTTAAAAGCTTAGGCCTTGGGTCATAGAGATATGTGTTTATTTTCCTAATATCAGCACTTACTGTGTGACTTTAGAAAAGTCACTTAAACTTTCCACACCACATTATCTTCATCTAGAAGAAAGGGTAACTAATTGTAACTCTTTCACAGGCTTTTTAAGGATTAAAGATTTAAAAAGCACTAAGCACAATCAACCTAAAGTAAATTCATTTCTATTAAATAATAAATAGTAATTATTGATACTGTGTGGTCACCAAGGAAGGAAAGAATGTGAAATCAGAAATAGAAATACAAACCTAATTAACTCCAGATCAGGACGCATGAGATGGAGCTCCATCAACAGCTCTCTGAACTACTGGGGAGATAATTTTAACCACTTTGCATCTCATTTGTAGAATGAAGGAGAAATACAGTGGGTGGATAATGATTTCTAAGTGTCCTTTAATTTCAAATGTTCAGTGATTTTCATAATGGTGCCCTATGCTACCCCTGTCTACTATAGCCAAAACCAACTTTTCTACACAGTGAATTTCAATGTCTAAGAGGTAGCTTTCTCTGGAAGGCATTTTAATCTTTTTTAAAAAGTTGATGAGGCTGGATGGATGATATAGAACAAGAAGGTCTTATAGAATTGAGACTGTTAAATATCACACTGGTAAATGTGAAGAAAATCAAGATTATTCTGGCCACATTTTCTTTTGATTCTTACGTTAGTTGGCTTCAAACCACTCATAAGGGGAAATGCAATTTTAGAAATACTTTGTAGTTCTTGGATCAGATAAAGGCAATAAGTTCTCACTCTGTCTAATTGGAGGAAGTAAGTTGCAGTAAAGCAAAAGGAGAAGAAGAAAAACTGTTTTTGGAGGTTTCCACTGCCTTAAAATTACAGCACAATCTCATTAAGCAGTAATGGAAATGGAAATTACTTGCTCTTGTATCTCTGATTGTATTTCTGTTAGGTCATTTGCATACTGTTCTCTGATTGGATTACTGGTGGGGCTGAGAGGTCTCAAAATGCTTTCCTAATGCATTCTTATCTAATTCTACTGCTGTGACTGAGGAGAAATCATTTCCTAAACTTAATAATGTAATCTTCATAGGAACATGTAAGCCTTTTTTGAGATTTTAGATGAGTATAAGAAGTCTAAACTTTTCTAATGTTGACTAAAAGTTGCATAATTTTTAAAAGCTTCCAACATATTTCCCCATGTTAGGTCATGGAATATTAATAACTTTTGTAATGGCTCTAAATGTGATAAACCAATATTTACTTTTACAGTAATGGTTGGTATCAAATGAAACAATGAAAATCAGAAATAACAAAACCATTTCAGCTAATATACACTCACCACTTTCTTCTCTACTTTTCTTCTAGTCACTTTTGTATTTGAGGATATATAATCCTTTCCCAATATTAGTCCCTATGAAAGTAAAAAGATTATTTCTGATGCCTCCAGGAACTAATACCTAATAAGGCATTTTATATATAGTAAATAAACAATACATATTTCTAAGAATTGGGTTCTATCTATCATCTATCTTTTTTCACATATATACACACATGGAGTAATGGTTTTTTTTTTGTTTTCTTTTTGTTGTTTTTTTTTCATTTTTCTGAAGTTGGAAACAGGGAGAGACAGTCAGACAGACTCCCACATGCGCCCGACCGGGATCCACCCGGCATGCCCACCAGGGGCGACGCTCTGCCCACTAGGGGGCGATGCTCTGCCCATCCTGGGCATCGCCATGTTGCGACCAGAGCCACTCTAGCACCTGGGGCAGAGGCCACAGAGCCATCCCCAGCGCCTGGGCCATCTTTGCTCCAATGGAGCCTTGGCTGCGGGAGGGGAAGAGAGAGACAGAGAGGAAAGCGCAGCAGAGGGGTGGAGAAGCAAATGGGCGCTTCTCCTGTGTGCCCTGGCCGGGAATCGAACCCGGGTCCTCCGCACACTAGGATGAAGTAATGTTTTTAAAAATAAAAAACTCAGAAATCAATTTCTGCATAGTCACTTCCTACTGCATAAGATTTCCCAGCAGTTTTTTTTTTTTGATTTTTATTTATTTATTTATTTATTTATTTTTAATGGGGTGACATCAGTAAATCAAGATACATATATTCAAAGGTAATATGTCCAGGTTATCTTAAAGTTCAATTATGTTGCATACCCATCACCCAAAGTCAGATTGTCCTGTCACCCTCTATCTAGTTCTCTTTGTGCCCCTCCCCCTCCCCAGCAGTTTTAAAAAATTATTCATGCTATTCACTTCAATAGACATTTTTCTTTATTCTTAGTGCAGAAATATGAGTGATAGTCATGCAAAAATGTTTGGCATAAACCAAATATTTAAAGTGAAATCATGGCCTGACCTGTGGTGGCACAGTGGATAAAGCATCGACCTGGAAATGCTGAGGTCGCCAGTTCGAAACCCTGGGATTGCCTGGTCAAGGCACATATGGGAGTTGATGCTTCCAGCTCCTTCTCTCTCTCTCTCTCTCTCTCTCTCTCTCTCTCTCTCTGTGTCTCTCTCTCCCTTTCTCTCTCCTCTCTAAAATGAATAAAATAAAATTTTAAAAAATTAAAAAAATAAACAAAAATTTTAAAAAATAAAATAAAAAAATAAAAAAATAAAGTGAAATCAAATATTTTCACCAAGTGTTAATATTTCTAATCTTTGTCATCATTATCTTTAATAGCACCCCTGAGAAATTAGCCCTAACCATAACTTAAATACTATTGAAATTCGTAAAGTGAACATGGATACTGACTTTCAAAACAGAACACTAATGTCATGTGTTGGTTCTTCAGAAATGTTAAACATTGAGAAAATGACTTCAACAGTAGAAAGGAAATCACTGTATCTGTCAGCATTCTCTCCTCTGCACCTATGATTTTTGTTAATATGTTGGCAATACTTTTCCAATTTATTACCTATTTTTTATATGTCTCTATGGAATCATACAGAAACTCGTAATTGTTTAATTTATTTAAGCTTTACTTTTTCTGTTAATTGACTTGGGAATTTTGTTTTTTTCCTAAGGTACATTTCCATCGTTTCATGCAATTTACACACTTTGTAACTAGACTAGATTTTTAATACTTTGGTTTGTTTTTTTTATCCAAGTTTATACTCTTATACCCTCCTCTAATTCAGTTATAGTTTTTTAATAAAGTTCTTAAATCAATCTGTACTATAATTTCTCTTTCTCTCTCTCTCTACTCTCTCTAGTTTCTGAACTCTGACACTTTATAGGCCTATTTTCTTGTTTTGTTACTGATTCTTAATTAACATTTGTCGTCTTTTATATCCAATATGGCAAGTACTTTTTTTTTCCTCCCAAATTATCTTGGTATTTTGCACACTAACTCTTTTTTTTTTAATTTTTAAAATAATTTTATTTTTTTTATTTTTTTTAATGGGGCGACATCAATAAATCAGGATACATATATTCAAAGATAACATGTCCAGGTTATCTTGTCGTTCAATTATGTTGCATACCCATCACCCAAAGTCAGATTGTCCTCCGTCACCTTCTATCTACTTTTCTTTTTGCCCCTCACCCACCCCCTTTCCCTCTCCCTCTCCCTCTCCCCCCGTAACCACCACACTCTTTTCAATGTCTCTTAGTCTCACTTTTATGTCCCACCTACGTATGGAATAATGCAGTTCCTGGTTTTTTCTAATTTACTTATTTCACTTCGTATAATGTTATCAAGATCCCTCCATTTTGCTGTAAATGATCCGATGTCATCATTTCTTATGGCTGAGTAGTATTGCATAGTGTATATGTGCCACATCTTCTTTATCCAGTCATCTATTGATGGGCTTTTTGGTTGTTTCCATGTCCTGGCCACTGTAAACAATGCTGCAATGAACATGGGGCTGCATGTGTCTTTACCTATCAACATTTCTGAATTTTGGGGGTATATACCCAATAGAGGGATTGCTATGTCATAAGGTAGTTCTATTTTCATTTTTTTGAGGAACCATCATACTTTCTTCCATAATGGTCGTACTACTTTACATTCCCACCAACAGTGTATGAGGGTTCCTTTTTCTCCACAGCATCTCCAACATTTGCTATTACTTGTCTTGTTAATAATAGCTAATCTAACAGGTGTGAGGTGGTATCTCATTGCAGTTTTGATTTGCATTTCTCTAATAACTAAAGAAGATGAGCATCTTTTCATATATCTGTTGGCCATCTGTATTTCTTCCTGGGAGAAGTGTCTGTTCATGTCCTCTTCCAATTTTTTTATTGGATTGTTTGTTGTTGAGTTTTATGAGTTCTTTGTATATTTTGGATATTAGGCCCTTATCTGAGCTGTTGTTTGAAAATATCATTTCCCATTTAGTTGGCTGTCTGTTTATTTTGATATCAGTTTCTCTTGCTGAGCAAAAACTTCTTAGACTGATGTAGTCCCATTCATTAATTTTTGCCTTCACTTCTCTTGCCTTTGGAGTCAAATTCATAAAATGCTCTTTAAAACCCAGGTCCATGAGTTTAGTACCTATGTCTTCTTCTATGTATTTAATTGTTTCAGGTCTTATGTTTAGATCTTTGATCCATTTTGTGTTCATTTTAGTACAGGGGGACAAACTGTAGCCCAATTTCATTCTTTTTTTTTTTTTTTTTTTTTTTTTTGTATTTTTCTGAAGCTGAAAATGGGGAAAGACAGTCAGACTGACTCCCAGATGCACCCGACAGGGATCCACCCGGCATGCCCATCAGGGGGCAACACGCTGCCCACCAGGGGGCGATGCTCTGCCCCTCCAGGGTGTCGCTCTGTTGCGTCCTGAGCCACTCTAGCACCTGGGGCAGTGGCCAAGGAGCCATCCCCAGCGCCTGGGCCATCTTTGCTCCAATGGAGCCTTGGCTGCATGAGGGGAAGAGAGAGACAGATAGGAAAAAGAGGGGGAGGGGTGGAGAAGCAGATGGGTGCTTCTCCTGTGTGCCCTGGCCAGGAATCGAACCCGGAACTTCTGCACGCTAGGCCGACGCTCTACCACTGAGCCAACCGGCCAGGGCCCAGTTTCATTCTTTTGCATGTGGCTTTCCAGTTTTACCAGCACCATTTATTGAAGAGGTTTTCTTTTCTCCATTGTGTGTTGTTGGCCCCTTTATCAAAAATTATTTGACTATATATATGTGGTTTTATTTCTGGGTTTTCTATTCTGATCCATTGGTCTTTGTGTCTATTTTTCTGCCAATACCATGCTGTTTTGATTGTTGTGGCCCTATAATATAGTTTGAAGTCAGGTATTGTAATGCCCCCAGCTTCATTCTTTTTCTTTAGGATTGCTTTGGCTTTTTGGATTTTTTATAGTTTCATATAAATCTGATGATTTTTTGCTCCATTTCTTTAAAAAATGTCATTGGAATTTTGATGGGAATTGCATTAAATTTGTATATTGCTTTGGGTAATATGGCCATCTTGATTATATTTATTCTTCCTAAACAAGAACAAGGAATATTCTTCCATCTCATTATATATTTTTTGATTTCCCTTAACAATGGTTTATAGTTTTCATTGTATAAGTCCTTTACATTCTTTGTTATGTTTATTCCTAGGTATTTTATTTTTTTTTGTTGCAATCGTGAAGGGGATTATTATTTTGAGTTCGTTCTCAAATGTTTCATTGTTGGCATATAGAAAGGCTATTGACTTCTGTATGTTAATTTTGTATCCTGCGACCTTACTGTAGTGGCTTATTGTTTCTAGTAGTTTTTTGTGTGGATTCTTTGGGGTTTTCGATGTATAGGATCATGTCATCTGCAAAAAGTGATACCTTTACTTCTTTTTTTCCAATATGGATGCCTTTTATTTCTTTGTCTTGTCTGATTGCTCTGGCTAGAACCTCTACTACCACATTAAATAAGTGTGGAGAGAGTGGACAACCCTGTCTTGTTCCTGATTTAAGGGGGAAAGCCTTCAGTTTAGTGCCATTTTATGATGTTAGCTGATGAGTTTTCATATATGGCCTTTATGATGTTGAGATATTTTCCTTCTATACCCATTTTGTTGAGAGTTTTAAACATAAAATTGTGTTGTATTTTATCGAAAGCCTTTTCTGCGTCTATTGATAAGATCATGTGGTTTTTGTTCTTTGTTTTGTTGATATGGTGTATTACGTTAACCGTTTTACATATGTTGAACCATCCTTGAGATTCTGGGATGAATCCCACTTGATCATGATGTATTATTTTTTTAATATGTTGTTGTATTCAATTTGCTAGTATTTTGTTTAGTATTTTAGTATCTGTATTCATTAGAGATATTGGTCTGTAGTTTTCTTTTTTTGTGCCATCCTTGCCTGGTTTTGGTATGAGGGTTATGTTGGCCTCATAAAATGTGTTTGGAAGTATTGTTTCTTCTTCAATTTTTTGGAAGACTTTGAGTAGAATAGAAACCAAGTTTTCTTTGAATGTTTGATAAAATTCGCTGGTATACCCGTCAGGGCCTGGAATTTTATTTTTGGGGAGGTTTTTAATGGTTTTTACTATTTCTTCTCTACTAATAGGTCTGTTTAGGCTTTCTGCTTCTTCTTGACTCAGTCTAGGAAGGTTGTATTGTTCTAGGAATTTATCCATTTCTTCTAGGTTGTTGAATTTAGTGGCATAAAGTTTTTCATAGTATTGTACAATAATTCTTTGTATATCTACGGTGTCCGTGGTGATTTCTCCTCTTTCATTTTGGATTTTGTTTATATGAGTTCTTTCTCTTTTTTCCTTGGTAAGTCTTGCCAAGGGTTTGTCAATTTTGTTGATCTTTTCAAAGAACCAGCTCCTTGTTCTATTATTTTTTTCTATAGTTTTTCTGTTCTCTAATTCATTTATTTCTGCTCTGATTTTTATTATCTCCTTTCTTCAGCTGGTTTTGGGTTGTCTTTGTTCTTCTTTTTCTAGTTCCTTAAGGTGGGAAGTTAAGTGGTTCACTTGGGCTCTCTCTTGTTTGTTCATATATGCCTGCAGTGACATGAACTTTCCTCTTATCACTGCTTTTGCTGCATCCCATAGATTCTGATATGTCGTATTGTCATTTTCATTTGTCTGTATATATCTTTTGATCTCTGCACTTATTTCTTCTTTGACCCACTCATTTTTTAAAAGTATGTTGTTTAGTTTCCACATTTTGTGGGATTTTTTTCCTCTTTTTTGCAGTTGAATTCTAGTTTCAAGGCTTTATGATCAGAAAATATGCTTGGTACAACTTCGATTTTTCGGAATTTGCTGATGTTGTTTTTGTGGCCCAACATATGGTCAATTCTTGAGAATGATCCATGTACACTGGAGAAAAATGTATATTCAGTCACTTTGGGATGAAATGTCCTGTAGATGTCTATCATATCCAGGTGCTCTTGTGTTTTGTTTAAGGCCACTATGTCTTTGTTGATTCTCTGTTTGGATGACCGATCTAGAGCCGTCAGCGGTGTATTGAGGTCTCCAAGTATGATTGTATTTTTGTCAGTTTTTGTTCTAAGGTCAATAAGTAGCTGTCTTATATATTTTGGTGCTCCTTGGTTTGGTGCATATATATTAAGAGTTGTTATGTCTTCTTGATTCAGTGTCCCCTTAGCCATTATGAAATGGCCATTTCTGTCTCTGAGTACTTTTGCTGTCTTGTAATCAGCATTATCAGATATGAGTATTGCTACGCCTACTTTTTTTTGGATGTTATTTGCGTGGAGTATTGTTTTCCAGCCTTTCACTTTGAATTTGTTTTTTTCCTTGTTACTTAGATGAGTTTCTTGTAGGCAGCATACAGTTGAATTTTCTTTTTTAATCCATTCTGCTACTCTGTGCCTTTTTATTGGTGAGTTTAATTCATTTACATTTAGTGTAACTATTGACACTTGTGAATTCCCTATTGCCATTTTTTAGATTGCTTTCTGTTAGTTTTGTGTCTTGTTTGATCCTTCTCTTTTATTTTTCTATCTTTTGTTTTTATTTGGTTGTATTCCATACATCTTTCCTCTGTTGCTGTCTTTTTTATCTCATGTGCTTCTGTGGTGGTTTTTTCAATGGTGGTTACCTTTAAGTAATGAAAAGAGTTTCTACCCTCTTCATTGTAGTGCACTATTTTGTGAGTACTTTTGCACTCCATCGTCCTTTGCTACTGTTAATCTCCGTCCTCTCACTCCTATTTCTTTTTGTTGTTGTCACAGTTTAAATTTGGTTTTATTGTGTTCTTCTTGGAGCTTTTACTTGTGACTGTTTTTTTTTTTTTGTTCTTTTTTATCTCATTGGAGAACCCCCTTTAATAATTCCTGGAGTGGTGGTTTTCTGATGATAAATTCCCTCATCTTTTCTGTATCTGTGAATGTTTTTATTTCTCCTTCATATTAGAAGGATACCTTTGATGGTTATAGTATTTGTGGCTGAAAGTTCCTCTCTTTCAGGACTTTAAATATTGGGGTACACTCTCTTATAGCTTGTAGAGTTTCTGTTGAGAAATCCGATGATAATCTTATTTTATTTTTTTATTCATTCTAGAGAGGAGAGGGAGAAACACAGAGAGAGAGAGACAGAGAGAGAGAAGGGGGGGAGGAGCTGGAAGCATCAACTCCCATATGTGCCTTGACCAGCAAGCCCAGGGTTTTGAACTGGCGACCTCAGCATTTCCAGGTCGACGCTTTATCCACTGCGCCATCACAGGTCAGGCCAAATCTGATGATAATCTAATCGACCTTCCTTTATATGTTGTATTCTTCTTTTCCCTGGCTGCCTTGAGAATTTTTTCTTTGCTGTTGGTTTGTGCCAATTTCATTATGATGTGCCTTGGAGTAGTTCTGTTGGGGTTAAGAAAACTCAGAATTCTGTTTGCTTCTTGAATTTGAGGCTTTAGTTCTTTCCACAGGCTTAGAAAGTTCTCATCTATTATTTGTTTATGTTCTCCATTCCATTTTCTCTCTCTTCTCCCTCTGATATACCTATTATTCTTGTTATTCTTTTTGATGGAGTCAGATAATTCCTGTAGGCCTATCTCATTTTTTAAAATTTTTGAGTCTCTTTCTTCTTCTCTCTGTTGTGCCTCAAGTTGCTTGTCTTCTATTTCACTAATCCTCTCTTCTATCTGACCTGTTCTATTAGCTAAGCTTGTTACTTCGTTTTTCAGCTTGTGAATTGAGTTTTTCACCTCTGTTTGATTTGTTTTTATATGTTCAATTTTCTTGGAAATATATTCTTTGTGTTCATTGAGTTGTTTTCTGAGCTCCCTAAATTGCCTTTCTGTGTTGTCTTGTATATCTCTGAGTATTTTTAGGATTTCTATTTTAAATTCTCTGTTGTTTAACTCCAAGGTTTCCAATATATTAAATTTTTTCTCCATAGATTTTTCCTCATCTATCTGTGTTACCTCTCTTTCTTTTGTATACATGGTATTCGATTTTCTCTTCCTTAATGGCATCTGAGGGTGGTTTTGCTGATAGTATTAATGAGGTTTAATAAAGAATAAATGTTAAAAAATAAAAATAAAAAATCGAAAAGAGTTGTTTTTTTTAAAAAATTAATAATTAAATAACGAAAAATAAAATAAAATAAAAATTAAGAAAAAGGAAATTATTCCCCCCCTCCTTTTTTCTTCTCCTCTTCTCTCCCCTCTTTCTTGATAAAATCTTGTGGTGTACTGTGAATTATATTGTACTAAATAGAACAAACAGTGCCTGTAATGGAGGGCCTGAATTGGGGAGAAGTAATAAAGGGGCAAAAAACAAAACAAAACAAAACCCAGAAAAAAGGGGGTGCGGACCCACAAAAAGCAAATAAGGAAAAATTTTGGGTCAAGAATAAAATGATTTGCCTTTAGGTGTTGGTTGACTAAGAGTTATGATGAGAGGAATAAGAGGGAAACAGGAAAATGCGGGGGAAAATTAAAAAATTACTACTGTATTTAGTGGAACAAGAACTAGATAAAATGGAGAGCCAGGGATGGGAGCACTGCTAGTGAGTTAAAAAGGTGAAGTAACCCCCCCCCCCCAAATGCCACAAACATAAGTTTGAGTCCCAGATAAGATAATTTGTTTGTTATTGAGGTTTGAATGAGAGGAGATGTAAAGGAGAAAGGAAGAAACTAATATAGAGGGAGAAAAGAAAGAGAGAGAAAAAAGAGGGAACCACTAAAAGAAGAAAAAATAAAAAAGAGGAGAGAGAGAGAGAGTTAAGGGTTTTGGAGTGTAACCCTCATAGAGAGAAAGGAAGAGGAAAGAAAAGATAATGGGAGATGTAACACTTATGGGTAGTGTAGTTCAAGGATAGGAGAGAGTAAGACCGGCAGAGAGTTAAATGACCAAATTGGAGGAGGAAAAAAAAATCAAGAATGAAGATAAGAGAAAGAAACGAACAAATATAATAAAATGGGATAGGTTATAAAGTCTGCGGATTATTCTTGATTTTGAGAGGTTATCTTCTTGCTTTTTCTTTTCTCTCCCTTTTCCTGGTCGGTGATTTTGTACCCCGAGTTCTGCCCCTTTGGCATGCTCAGGTAGAGGTTTGCAGTTGATAAGTCTCTATGGTGATGTCATGTATTGTGCTTCAGTCTCTTTGGCAGATGAGGCTCATTAGCATTTATAGGCTCCAACAGTGATAGAGTTCGTGTTCCTGGAACCTCTCTCCTAGTCTTTCCTTTCTCAATTAGTAGCCTGATAATCCAGCTATGGGGTTGCTGCTGCCTCTGCCTGGATAGTAAGAGGCTCAAAAAGCTGGCAACTCCCCACTCTATTCCCACTCAGCACAGGGTTCTGGGTAAGGCTCAGTCAGTCAGAGCTGCTAGCATAATCAGGCGGGGCTTCTGCCCACTCAAAGACCTCTGGCTCTGCCACTCTGTCCAGTAGCACAGGCGGGCGCCCACTCCCGGGGTGCTTGGAGGAAATTCTCGCTCACCATTTGTGCTCAGACCAGGATATCAGGCCGGCAGTCTCACACTCTTGAGTGAAACCCCTGCCCGCACGGAAAAGTTCCAGCGTTGGAATTGGCTCTTGCTCCCTTTCCGTGTGCGGCTTTTTCAGGGCACTGGGGCAGCCCGAGATTCCGCTTTGGGCCCACACAAAGGCTCCTGACTCTGCCCCTCTGTGGGATAACATGGGTGCGCACTGCCAAGGCACTCGGAGGAATCTCTCGGTCACTATCTGCGGGCGCAGACCAGGATATCAGGCCGGCAGTCTCACCCTCTGAGTGAAACCCCACCTGCACGGAAAAGTTCCAGTGTTGGAACTGGCTCTCGCTCCCTCCCTGTGTGCAGCTTTTTCAGGGTGCTGGGGTGACCTGGAGATTCCACTTTCAGCCCACACAAAGGCCCCTGACTCTGCCTCTCTGTGGGTAACACGGGCACCAACTGCTGAGGCACTTGGAGGAATCTCTCACCCACTATCTGCACGCGCCAACCAGGAGATGAGGGAAAATTGCTGCCCCACTTGTCTTTCTTTGTCTGGGTTTGGCACGAGTGTTAGCTTATATTACCTGGGTTGCCACAGTCACAGTTTTTCCTCGGCTTGGATCTCCATGCCACAGCCTGGTTTGGCCATATGTGCCTCAGCCTGGATCTATTCACCCCCTTTGTCCACCTTAGTTTCTATATTCTCAGTTCCCAGTGAAAGCAGCCCTGTTTAGGTTAGTGAGGAAGGTGGAGCATTTCTTACTCCCTATTTCCTTTGGGGTTTGATTATATATTTAGCCAATTTTTCGCTCAACCATACCTTCGAGTGTATTACAAAACATCTGGAGGCTCCAAGGATAGGTTTTTCTGTTTCTGGTTGAAGATCTTGTTGAGTTTTGGGGGAGATTTATCGGTATTACTTCCTACCGCGCCATTACTCTGACGTCATCTCCGCACACTAATTCTTACAAATGACTTCTAGGATTAATTTGTCTGGTTTGTAACAAAACAAAGCAAACCTCTTTTTTTTACATGAAACCTAAACACTTGGGTTTTACATTGATATGCTTAAAATGCTGTTTATGTAAATTTAGATATTAAGTATACATGAGAAATATGAAAATTTTGTTTGTATCTATTGTGCATCTCCACTACACAAATTATCACTTTTTAAAAATTTGAGCTAAAATTTCTATTTGTTTTAAAGCTGCAAAAATTCAAAATTATAAAAACGCTTGCACTCTTGAACACTTAGAAGAGAAAGTTAGATGCCTACAGGAAAGCGGCTGGGCAGAACGAGGAAGGCCAGTCCCGGTGACCACTGACTGTCCTTCCCTGTTCCAACCTTCCAGCCTAGGGCCAGTCCTGGTGACCACTGACTGTCCTCCCCTGTTCCAACCTTCCAGCCTAGGAACACTGTGAGTTCTCCCAAAAGGGATAATGGGACCAAAGCAGGACTAGGCAGGGATGGGGAAAAGGGACTTTGGAGTTGATCATGATTCCCAGCCTTCAAGTGCACAGCACCCAGCCAGGACAATGTCCTGTGGTTTGAGGAAGGGCATGTACTGGGGCCCAGCTTGGTGGAACACATGCTGTCAGCTGGTGTTGCAAGCCTTCGGAATGGGCTGTTCTGGGAGTTGTCTGCAAAGCTGTTAAAAGCAAACTGCCCAGGGCCCTGGCCGGTTGGCTCAGCGGTAGAGCGTCGGCCTAGCGTGCGGAGGACCCGGGTTCGATTCCCGGCCAGGGCACACAGGAGAAGCGCCCATTTGCTTCTCCACCCCTCCGCCGCGCTTTCCTCTCGTCCCCTCCCGCAGCCAAGGCTCCATTGGAGCAAAGATGGCCCGGGCGCTGGGGATGGCTCTGTGGCCTCTGCCCCAGGTGCTAGAGTGGCTCTGGTCGCAACATGGCGACGCCCAGGATGGGCAGAGCATCGCCCCCTGGTGGGCAGAGCGTCGCCCCTGGTGGGCATGCCGGGTGGATCCTGGTCGGGCGCATGCGGGAGTCTGTCTGGCTGTCTCTCCCTGTTTCCAGCTTCAGAAAAATGAAAAAAAAAAAAAAAAAAAAAAAAAAAAGCAAACTGCCCAGAACCCAAGAACCCAAGAGCAACAAAAATAGGTGCTGATTTGTGTTCTCAAAGGGTTACCAGCTCTGGTCCATGGAACATATGGTTATTTATGGTCTCTACTAAAAGCTTTTTCTCTGATACCAGATTAATTAATTGCTTACAAAAATTAAGGAATATTTCAAAATACACTTTAAGGTCAGAGAACGTGCAGATACTCTAGTACTTTCAGCCTTTCATGTAGTGCATTTTAACCAATGAAATAAAGGTTGGTTTTGCATCTCATTTGCATAATCAAACAAGTTTCTATGACTTATCATTTGCTTTTCTGATGTTCTTGTTTAATAATAAAATATCAAATGCTTCTTTTTTAATCGCTTCATATTCATTTTGAAATATCCCCTAATTTTTGTGAGCTGTATATCTTGACTAGAAATAACTGGCAGGTGGAAAGAATCTCTACTGACAAGTAGCACAAAACATCTTCAGGCTGTGGTCTTAGCTGGACCATGCTTCCGTCACCCAGCTCGACATTTCATTATATTTTCCTTATATACCTTTTCTTTTTTTTTTTTTTTTTTGTATTTTTTTTTCTGAAGCTGGAAACAGGGAGAGACAGTCAGACAGACTCCCACATGCGCCCGACCGGGATCCACCCGGCACGCCCACCAGGGGCGACACTCTGCCCACCAGGGGGCGATGCTCTGCCGTGACCAGAGCCACTCTAACGCCTGGGGCAGAGGCAAGGAGCCATCCCCAGCGCCCGGGCCATCTTTGCTCCAATGGAGCCTTGGCTGTGGGAGGGGAAGAGAGAGACAGAGAGGAAAGTGCAGCGGAGGGGTGGAGAAGCAAATGGGCGCTTCTCCTGTGTGCCCTGGCCGGGAATCAAACCCGGGTCCTCCGCACACTAGGATGAAGTAATGTTTTTAAAAATAAAAAACTCAGAAATCAATTTCTGCATAGTCACTTCCTACTGCATAAGATTTCCCAGCAGTTTTTTTTATTTTATTTTTATTTATTTATTTATTTATTTATTTTTAATGGGGTGACATCAGTAAATCAAGTACATATATTCAAAGGTAATATGTCCAGGTTATCTTAAAGTTCAATTATGTTGCATACCCATCACCCAAAGTCAGATTGTCCTGTCACCCTCTATCTAGTTCTCTTTGTGCTCCTCCCCCTCCCCAGCAGTTTTAAAAAATTATTCATGCTATTCACTTCAATAGACATTTTTCTTTATTCTTAGTGCAGAAATATGAGTGATAGTCATGCAAAAATGTTTGGCATAAAACAAATATTTAAAGTGAAATCATGGCCTGACCTGTGGTGGCACAGTGGATAAAGCGTCGACCTGGAAATGCTGAGGTCGCCAGTTCGAAACCCTGGGCTTGCCTGGTCAAGGCACATATGGGAGTTGATGCTTCCAGCTCCTCCTCCTCTCTCTCTCTCTCTCTCTGTGTCTCTCTCTCCCTTTCTCTCCCCTTTCTAAAATGAATAAAATAAAATTTTAAAAAATTAAAAAAATAAACAAAAATTTTAAAAAATAAAATTAAAAAATAAAAAATAAAGTGAAATCAAATATTTTCACCAAGTGTTAATATTTCTAATCTTTGTCATCATTATCTTTAATAGCACCCCTGAGAAATTAGCCCTAACCATAACTTAAATACTATTGAAATTCGTAAAGTGAACATGGATACTGACTTTCAAAACAGAACACTAATGTCATGTGTTGGTTCTTCAGAAATGTTTAACATTGAGAAAATGACTTCAACAGTAGAAAGGAAATCACTGTATCTGTCAGCTATCTCTCCTCTGCACCTATGATTTTTGTTAATATGTTGGCAATACTTTTCCAATTTATTACCTATTTTTTATATGTCTCTATGGAATCATACAGAAACTCGTAATTGTTTAATTTATTTAAGCTTGACTTTTTCTGTTAATTGACTTGGGAATTTTGTTTTTTTCCTAAGGTACATTTCCGTCGTTTCATGCAATTTACACACTTTGTAACTAGACTAGATTTTTAATACTTTGGTTTGTTTTTTTTATCCAAGTTTATACTCTTATACCCTCCTCTAATTCAGTTATAGTTTTTTAATAAAGTTCTTAAATCAATCTGTACTATAATTTCTCTTTCTCTCTCTTTCTACTCTCTCTAGTTTCTGAACTCTGACACTTTATAGGCCTATTTTCTTGTTTTGTTACTGATTCTTAATTAACATTTGTCGTCTTTTATATCCAGTATGGCAAGTACTTTTTTTTTTCCTCCCAAATTATCTTGGTATTTTGCACACTAACTCTTTTTTTTTTAATTTTTAAAATAATTTTATTATTTTTATTTTTTTTAATGGGGCGACATCAATAAATCAGGATACATATATTCAAAGATAACATGTCCAGGTTATCTTGTCGTTCAATTATGTTGCATACCCATCACCCAAAGTCAGATTGTCCTCCGTCACCTTCTGTCTACTTTTCTTTTTGCCCCTCACCCACCCCCTTTCCCTCTCCTTCTCCCTCTCCCCCCGTAACCACCACACTCTTTTCAATGTCTCTTAGTCTCACTTTTATGTCCCACCTACGTATGGAATAATGCAGTTCCCGGTTTTTTCTAATTTACTTATTTCACTTTGTATAATGTTATCAAGATCCCTCCATTTTGCTGTAAATGATCCGATGTCATCATTTCTTATGGCTGAGTAGTATTGCATAGTGTATATGTGCCATATCTTCTTTATCCAGTCATCTATTGATGGGCTATTTGGTTGTTTCCATTTCCTGGCCACTGTAAACAATGCTGCAATGAACATGGGGCTGCATGTGTCTTTACCTATCAACATTTCTGAATTTTGGGGGTATATACCCAATAGAGGGATTGCTATGTCATAAGGTAGTTCTATTTTCATTTTTTTGAGGAACCACCATACTTTCTTCCATAATGGTTGTACTACTTTACATTCCCACCAACAGTGTATGAGGGTTCCTTTTTCTCCACAGCATCTCCAACATTTGCTATTACCTGTCTTGTTAATAATAGCTAATCTAACAGGTGTGAGGTGGTATGTCATTGCAGTTTTGATTTGCAATTCTCTAATAACTAAAGAAGATGAGCATCTTTTCATATATCTGTTGGCCATCTGTATTTCTTCCTGGGAGAAGTGTCTGTTCATGTCCTCTTCCCATTTTTTTATTGGATTGTTTGTTTGTTTGTTGTTTTTTATGAGTTCTTTGTATATTTTGAATATTAGGCCCTTATCTGAGCTGTTGTTTGAAAATATCATTTCCCATTTAGTTGGCTGTCTGTTTATTTTGATATCAGTTTCTCTTGCTGAGCAAAAACTTCTTAGTCTGATGTAGTCCCATTCATTAATTTTTGCCTTCACTTCTCTTGCCTTTGGAGTCAAATTCATAAAATGCTCTTTAAAATCCAGGTCCATGAGTTTAGTACCTATGTGTTCTTCTATGTATTTAATTGTTTCAGGTCTTATGTTTAGATCTTTGATCCATTTTGAGTTAATTTTAGTACAGAGGGACAAACTGTAGCCCAATTTCATTCTTTTTTTTTTTTTTTTTTTTTGTATTTTTCTGAGGCTGAAAATGGGGAAAGACAGTCAGACTGACTCCCAGATGCACCCGACAGGGATCCACCCGGCACGCCCATCAGGGGGCAACACTCTGCCCACCAGGGGGCGATGCTCTGCCCCTCCAGGGCGTCGCTCTGTTGCGTCCTGAGCCACTCTAGCACCGGGGGCAGTGGCCAAGGAGCCATCCCCAGCGCCTGGGCCATCTTTGCTCCAATGGAGCCTTGGCTGCATGAGGGGAAGAGAGAGACAGATAGGAAAAAGAGGGGGAGGGGTGGAGAAGCAGATGGGTGCTTCTCCTGTGTGCCCTGGCCGGGAATCGAACCCAGAACTTCTGCACGCTAGGCCGACGCTCTACCACTGAGCCAACCGGCCAGGGCCCAGTTTCATTCTTTTGCATGTGGCTTTCCAGTTTTCCCAGCACCATTTATTGAAGAGGCTTTCTTTTCTCCATTGTGTGTTGTTGGCCCCTTTATCAAAAATTATTTGACTATATATATGTGGTTTTATTTCTGGGTTTTCTATTCTGATCCATTGGTCTTTGTGTCTATTTTTCTGCCAATACCATGCTGTTTTGATTGTTGTGGCCCTATAATATAGTTTGAAGTCAGGTATTGTAATGCCCCCAGCTTCATTCTTTTTCTTTAGGATTGCTTTGGCTTTTTGGATTTTTTATAGTTTCATATAAATCTGATGATTTTTTGCTCCATTTCTTTAAAAAATGTCATTGGAATTTTGATGGGAATTGCATTAAATTTGTATATTGCTTTGGGTAATATAGCCATCTTGATTATATTTATTCTTCCTAAACAAGAACAAGGAATATTCTTCCATCTCATTATATATTTTTTGATTTCCCTTAACAATGGTTTATAGTTTTCATTGTATAAGTCCTTTACATTCTTTGTTATGTTTATTCCTAGGTATTTTTTTGTTGTTGTTGCAATCGTGAAGGGGATTATTCTTTTGAGTTCCTTCTCAAATGTTTCATTGTTGGCATATAGAAAGGCTATTGACTTCTGTATGTTAATTTTGTATCCTGCGACCTTACTGTAGTGGCTTATTGTTTCTAGTAGTTTTTTGTTTGGATTCTTTGGGGTTTTCGATGTATAGGATCATGTCATCTGCAAAAAGTGATACCTTTACTTCTTTTTTTCCAATATGGATGCCTTTTATTTCTTTGTCTTGTCTGATTGCTCTGGCTAGAACCTCTAGTACCACATTAAATAAGTGTGGAGAGAGTGGACAACCCTGTCTTGTTCCTGATTTAAGGGGGAAAGCCTTCAGTTTAGTGCCATTTTATGATGTTAGCTGATGATTTTTCATATATGGCCTTTATCATGTTGAGATATTTTCCTTCTATACCCATTTTGTTGAGAGTCTTAAACATAAAATTGTGTTGTATTTTATTGAAAGCCTTTTCTGCGTCTATTGATAAGATCATGTGGTTTTTGTTCTTTGTTTTGTTGATATGGTGTATTACGTTAACCATTTTACATATGTTGAACCATCCTTGAGATTCTGGGATGAATCCCACTTGATCATGATGTATTATTTTTTTAATATGTTGTTGTATTCAATTTGCTAGTATTTTGTTTAGTATTTTAGTATCTGTATTCATTAGAGATATTGGTCTGTAGTTTTCTTTTTTTGTGCCATCCTTGCCTGGTTTTGGTATGAGGGTTATGTTGGCCTCATAAAATGTGTTTGGAAGTATTGCTTCTTCTTCAATTTTTTGGAAGACTTTGAGTAGAATAGAAACCAAATTTTCTTTGAATGTTTGATAAAATTCGCTGGTATACCCGTCAGGGCCTGGAATTTTATTTTTGGGGAGGTTTTTAATGGTTTTTACTATTTCTTCTCTACTGATAGGTCTGTTTAGGCTTTCTGCTTCTTCTTGACTCAGTCTAGGAAGGTTGTATTGTTCTAGGAATTTATCCATTTCTTCTAGGTTGTTGAATTTAGTGGCATAAAGTTTTTCATAGTATTGTACAATAATTCTTTGTATATCTACGGTGTCCGTGGTGATTTCTCCTCTTTCATTTTGGATTTTGTTTATATGAGTTCTTTCTCTTTTTCCTTGGTAAGTCTTGCCAAGGGTTTGTCAATTTTGTTGATCTTTTCAAAGAACCAGCTCCTTGTTCTATTATTTTTTTCTATACTTTTTCTGTTCTCTATTTCATTTATTTCTGCTCTGATTTTTATTATCTCCTTTCTTCAGCTGGTTTTGGGTTGTCTTTGTTCTTCTTTTTCTAGTTCCTTAAGGTGGGAAGTTAAGTGGTTCACTTGGACTTTCTCTTATTTGTTCATATATGCCTGCAGTGACATGAACTTTCCTCTTATCACTGCTTTTGCTGCATCCCATAGATTCTGATATGTCGTATTGTCATTTTCATTAGTCTGTATATATCTTTTGATCTCTGCACTTATTTCTTCTTTGACCCACTCATTTTTTAAAAGTATGTTGTTTAGTTTCCACATTTTGTGGGATTTTTTTCCTCTTTTTTGCAGTTGAATTCTAGTTTCAAGGCTTTATGATCAGAAAATATGCTTGGTACAACTTCGATTTTTCTGAATTTGCTGATGTTGTTTTTGTGGCCCAACATATGGTCAATTCTTGAGAATGATCCATGTACACTAATGAAAAATGTATATTCAGTCACTTTGGGATGAAATGTCCTGTAGATGTCTATCATATCCAGGTGCTCTTGTGTTTTGTTTAAGGCCACTATGTCTTTGTTGATTCTCTGTTTGGATGACCGATCTAGAGCCGTCAGCGGTGTATTGAGGTCTCCAAGTATGATTGTATTTTTGTCAGTTTTTGTTCTAAGGTCAATAAGTAGCTGTCTTATATATTTTGGTGCTCCTTGGTTTGGTGCATATATATTAAGAGTTGTTATGTCTTCTTGATTCAGTGTCCCCTTAGCCATTATGAAATGGCCATTTTTGTCTCTGAGTACTTTTGCTGTCTTGTAATCAGCATTATCAGATATGAGTATTGCTACGCCTACTTTTTTTTGGATGTTATTTGCTTGGAGTATTGTTTTCCAGCCTTTCACTTTGAATTTGTTTTTTTCCTTGTTACTTAGATGAGTTTCTTGTAGGCAGCATACAGTTGAATTTTCTTTTTTAATCCATTCTGCTACTCTGTGCCTTTTTATTGGTGAGTTTAATCCGTTTACATTTAGTGTAACTATTGACTCTTGTGAATTCCCTATTGCCATTTTATAGATTGCTTTCTGTTAGTTTTGTGTCTTGTTTGATCCTTCTCTTTTATTTTTCTATCTTTTGTTTTTATTTGGTTGTATTCCATACATCTTTCCTCTGTTGCTATCTTTTTTAAATCATGTGCTTCTGTGGTGGTTTTTTCAATGGTGGTTACCTTTAAGTAATGAAGAGTTTCTACCCTCTTCATTGTAGTGCACTATTTTGTGAGTACTTTTGCACTCCATCGTCCTTTGCTACTGTTAATCTCCGTCCTCTCACTCCTATTTCTTTTTGTTGTTGTCACAGTTTAAATTTGGTTTTATTGTGTTCTTCTTGGAGCTTTTACTTGTGGCTCTGTTTTTTTTTTTGTTGTTGTTCTTTGTATCTGATTGGAGAACCCCCTTTAGTAATTCCTGGAGTGGGGGTTTTCTGATGATAAATTCCCTCATGTTTTCTGTATCTGTGAATGTTTTTATTTCTCCTTCATATTAGAAGGATACCTTTGATGGTTATAGTATTTGTGGCTGAAAGTTCCTCTCTTTCAGGACTTTAAATATTGGGGTACACTCTCTTATAGCTTGTAGAGTTTCTGTTGAGAAATCCGATGATAATCTTATTTTATTTTTTTTATTCATTTTAGAGAGGAGAGGGAGAAACACAGAGAGAGAGAGACAGAGAGAGAGAAGGGGGGGAGGAGCTGGAAGCATCAACTCCCATATGTGCCTTGACCAGGCAAGCCCAGGGTTTTGAACTGGTGACCTCAGCATTTCCAGGTCGACGCTTTATCCACTGCGCCATCACAGGTCAGGCCAAATCTGATGATAATCTAATCGACCTTCCTTTATATGTTGTATTCTTCTTTTCCCTGGCTGCCTTGAGAATTTTTTCTTTGCTGTTGGTTTGTGCCAATTTCATTATGATGTGCCTTGGAGTAGTTCTGTTGGGGTTAAGAAAACTCAGAATTCTGTTTGCTTCTTGAATTTGAGGCTTTAGTTCTTTCCACAGGCTTAGAAAGTTCTCATCTATTATTTGTTTATGTTCTCCATTCCATTTTCTCTCTCTTCTCCCTCTGATATACCTATTATTTTTGTTATTCTTTTTGATGGAGTCAGATAATTCCTGTAGGCCTATCTCATTTTTTAAAATTTTTGAGTCTCTTTCTTCTTCTCTCTGTTGTGCCTCAAGTTGCTTGTCTTCTATTTCACTAATCCTCTCTTCTATCTGGCTTATTCTATAAGCTAAGCTTGTTACCTCATTTTTCAGCTTGTGAATTGAGTTTTTCACCTCTGTTTGATTTGTTTTTATATGTTCAATTTTCTTGGAAATATATTCTTTGTGTTCATTGAGTTGTTTTCTGAGCTCCCTAAATTGCCTTTCTGTGTTGTCTTGTATATCTCTGAGTATTTTTAGGATTTCTATTTTAAATTCTCTGTTGTTTAACTCCAAGGTTTCCAATATATTAAATTTTTTCTCCATAGATTTTTCCTCATCTATCTGTGTTACCTCTCTTTCTTTTGTATACATGGTATTCGATTTTCTCTTCCTTAATGGCATCTGAGGGTGGTTTTGCTGATAGTATTAATGAGGTTTAATAAAGAATAAATGTTAAAAAATAAAAATAAAAAATCGAAAAGAGTTGTTTTTTAAAAAAAATTAATAATTAAATAACGAAAAATAAAATAAAAATTAAGAAATAGAAATTATTCCCCCCCTCCTTTTTTCTTCTCCTCTTCTCTCCCCTCTTTCTTGAGAAAATCTTGTGGTGTACTGTGAATTATATTGTACTAAATAGAACAAACAATGCCTGTAATGGAGGGCCTGAATTGGGGAGAAGTAATAAAGGGGCAAAAAACAAAACAAAACAAAACCCAGAAAAAAGGGGGTGTGGACCCACAAAAAGCAAATAAGGAAAAATTTTGCGTCAAGAATAAAATGATTTGCCTTTAGGTGTTGGTTGACTAAGAGTTATGATGAGAGGAATAAGAGGGAAACAGGAAAATGCGGGGGAAAATTAAAAAATTACTACTGTATTTAGTGGAACAAGAACTAGATAAAATGGAGAGCCAGGGATGGGAGCACTGCTAATGAGTTAAAAAGGTGAAGTAACCCCCCCCCCCCAAATGCCACAAACATAAGTTTGAGTCCCAGATAAGATAATTTGTTTTTTATTGAGGTTTGAATGAGAGGAGATGTCAAGGAGAAAGGAAGAAACTAATATAGAGGGAGAAAAGAAAGAGAGAGAAAAAAAGAGGGAACCACTAAAAGAAAAAAAAATAAAAAAGAGGAGAAAGAGAGAGAGTTAAGGGTTTTGGAGTGTAACCCTCATAGAGAGAAAGGAAGAGGAAAGAAAAGATAATGGGAGATGTAACACTTATGGGTAGTGTAGTTCAAGGATAGGAGAGAGTAAGACCGGCAGAGAGTTAAATGACCAAATTGGAGGAGGAAAAAAAAATCAAGAATGAAGATAAGAGAAAGAAACGAACAAATATAATAAAATGGGATAGGTTATAAAGTCTGCGGATTATTTTTGATTTTGAGAGGTTATCTTCTTGCTTTTTCTTTTCTCTCCCTCTTCCTGGTCGGTGACTTTGTACCCCGAGTTCTGCCCCTTTGGCATGCTCAGGTAGAGGTTTGCAGTTGATAAGTCTCTATGGCGATGTCATGTATTGTGCTTCAGTCTCGTTGGCAGACGAGGCTCATTAGCATTTATAGGCTCCAACAGTGATAGAGTTTGTGTTCCTGGAACCTCTCTCCTAGTCTTTCCTTCCTCAATTAGTAGCCTGATAATCCAGCTATGGGGTTGCTGCTGCCTCTGCTTGGATAGTAAGAGGCTCAAAAAGCTGGCAACTCCCCACTCTATTCCCACTCAGCACAGGGTTCTGGGTAAGGCTCAGTCAGTCAGAGCTGCTAGCATAATCAGGCGGGGCTTCTGCCCACTCAAAGACCTCTGGCTCTGCCACTCTGTCCAGTAGCACAGGTGGGCGCCCACTCCCGGGGCGCTTGGAGGAAATTCTCGCTCACTATTTGTGCTCAGACCAGGATATCAGGCCGGCAGTCTCACACTCTTGAGTGAAACCCCTGCCCGCACGGAAAAGTTCCAGCGTTGGAATTGGCTCTTGCTCCCTTTCCGTGTGCGGCTTTTTCAGGGCACTGGGGCAACCCGAGATTCTGCTTTTGGCCCACACAAAGGCTCCTGACTCTGCCCCTCTGTGGGATAACACGGGTGTGCACTGCCAAGGCACTCGGAGGAATCTCTCGGTCACTATCTGCGGGCGCAGACCAGGATATCAGGCCGGCAGTCTCACCCTCTGAGTGAAACCCCACCTGCACGGAAAAGTTCCAGTGTTGGAACTGGCTCTCGCTCCCTCCCTGTGTGCAGCTTTTTCAAGGTGCTGGGGTGGCCTTGAGATTCCACTTTCAGCCCACACAAAGGCCCCTGACTCTGCCTCTCTGTGGGTAACACGGGCGCCAACTGCTGAGGCACTTGGAGGAATCTCTCACCCACTATCTGCACGCGCCAACCAGGAGATGAGGGAAAATTGCTGCCCTACTTGTCTTTCTTTGTCTGGGTTTGGCGCGAGTGTTAGCTTATATTACCTGGGTTGCCACAGTCACAGTTTTTCCTCGGCTTGGATCTCCATGCCACAGCCTGGTTTGGCCATATGTGCCTCAGCCTGGATCTATTCACCCCCTTTGTCCACCTTAGTTTCTATATTCTCAGTTCCCAGTGAAAGCAGCCCTGTTTAGGTTAGTGAGGAAGGTGGAGCATTTCTTACTCCCTATTTCCTTTGGGGTTTGATTATATATTTAGCCAATTTTTCGCTCAACCATACCTTCGAGTGTATTACAAAACATCTGGAGGCTCCAAGGATAGGTTTTTCTGTTTCTGGTTGAAGATCTTGTTGAGTTTTGGGGGAGATTTATCGGTATTACTTCCTACCGCGCCATTACTCTGACGTCATCTCCGCACACTAATTCTTACAAATGACTTCTAGGATTAATTTGTCTGGTTTGTAACAAAACAAAGCAAACCTCTTTTTTTTTACATGAAACCTAAACACTTGGGTTTTACATTGATATGCTTAAAATGCTGTTTATGTAAATTTAGATATTAAGTATACATGAGAAATATAAAAATTTTGTTTGTATCTATTGTGCATCTCCACTACACAAATTATCACTTTTTAAAAATTTGAGCTAAAATTTCTATTTGTTTTAAAGCTGCAAAAATTCAAAATTATAAAAACGCTTGCATTCTTGAACACTTAGAAGAGAAAGTTAGATGCCTACAGGAAAGCGGCTGGGCAGAACGAGGAAGGCCAGTCCCGGTGACCACTGACTGTTCTTCCCTGTTCCAACCTTCCAGCCTAGGGCCAGTCCCGGTGACCACTGACTGTCCTCCCCTGTTCCAACCTTCCAGCCTAGGAACACTGTGAGTTCTCCCAAAAGGGATAATGGGACCAAAGCCAGGACTAGGCAGGGATGGGGAAAAGGGACTTTGGAGTTGATCATGATTCCCAGCCTTCAAGTGCAC
Organism: Saccopteryx bilineata; assembly: GCF_036850765.1. Classification (NCBI taxonomy): domain Eukaryota; kingdom Metazoa; phylum Chordata; class Mammalia; order Chiroptera; family Emballonuridae; genus Saccopteryx; species Saccopteryx bilineata. Next base: position 23,915,483 of record NC_089492.1, on the reverse strand, counting down.
AGCACCCAGCCAGGACAATGTCCTATGGTTTGAGGAAGGGCATGTACTGGGGCCCAGCTTGGTGGAACACATGCTGTCAGCTGGTGTTGCAAGCCTTCGGAATGGGCTGTTCTGGGAGTTGTCTGCAAAGCTGTTAAAAGCAAACTGCCCAGGGCCCTGGCCGGTTGGCTCAGCGGTAGAGCGTCAGCCTAGCGTGCGGAGGACCCGGGTTCGATTCCCGGCCAGGGCACACAGGAGAAGCGCCCATTTGCTTCTCCACCCCTCCGCCGCGCTTTCGTCTCTGTCTCTCTCGTCCCCTCCCGCAGCCAAGGCTCCATTGGAGCAAAGATGGCCGGGGCGCTGGGAATGGCTCTGTGGCCTCTGCCCCAGGCGCTAGAGTGGCTCTGGTCGCAAAATGGCGACGCCCAGGATGGGCAGAGCATCGCCCCCTGGTGGGCAGAGCGTCGCCCCTGGTGGGCGTGCCAGGTGGATCCCGGTCGGGCGCATGCGGGAGTCTGTCTGGCTGTCTCTCCCTGTTTCCAGCTTCAGAAAAATGAAAAAAAAAAAAAAAAGCAAACTGCCCAGAACCCAAGAGCAACAAAAATAGGTGCTGATTTGTGTTCTCAAAGGGTTACCAGCTCTGGTCCATGGAACATATGGTTATTTATGGTCTCTACTAAAAGCTTTTTCTCTGATACCAGATTAATTAATTGCTTACAAAAATTAAGGGATATTTCAAAATACACTTTAAGGTCAGAGAACGTGCAGATACTCCAGTACTTTCAGCCTTTCATGTAGTGCATTTTAACCAATGAAATAAAGGTTGGTTTTGCATCTCATTTGCATAATCAAACAAGTTTCTATGACTTATCATTTGCTTTTCTGATGTTCTTGTTTAATAATAAAATATCAAATGCTTCTTTTTTAATCGCTTCATATTCATTTTGAAATATCCCCTAATTTTTGTGAGCTGTATATCTTGACTAGAAATAACTGGCAGGTGGAAAGAATCTCTACTGACAAGTAGCACAAAACATCTTCAGGCTGTGGTCTTAGCTGGACCATGCTTCCGTCACCCAGCTCGACAACATTTCATTATATTTTCCTTATATACCTTTTCTTTTTTTTTTTTTTTTTTGTATTTTTTTTTTCTGAAGCTGGAAACAGGGAGAGACAGTCAGACAGACTCCCACATGCGCCCGACCGGGATCCACCCGGCACGCCCACCAGGGGCGACGCTCTGCCCACCAGGGGGCGATGCTCTGCCGTGACCAGAGCCACTCTAGCGCCTGGGGCAGAGGCAAGGAGCCATCCCCAGCGCCCGGGCCATCTTTGCTCCAATGGAGCCTTTGGCTGCGGGAGGGGAAGAGAGAGACAGAGAGGAAGGAGGGGGGGGTGGAGAAGCAAATGGGTGCTTCTCCTATGTGCCCTGGCCAGGAATCGAACCCGGGTCCCCCTGCACGCCAGGCTGACGCTCTACCGCTGAGCCAACTGGCCAGGGCCATACCTTTTTTTTTTTAACAGAGAGAGAGAGATTCAGAGAGAGGAATAGATAGGGACAGACAGACAGGAATGGAGAGATGTAAAGCATCAATCATTAGTTTTTCGTTGCCTATTGCAACATCTTAGTTGTTCATTGACTGCTTTCTCATATGTGCCTTGACCGCAGGCCTTCAGCAGACTGAGTAACCCCTTGCTCGAGCCAGCAACCTTGGGTCCAAGCTGGTGCACTTTTGCTCAAACCAGATGAGCCTGCACTCAAGCTGGCAAACTCAAGGTCTTGAACCTGGGTCTTCCACATCCTAGTCCCACGCTCTATCCACTGCACCACCACCTGATCAGGCCTTATATGTTTTTTAATAGAGCTTTATTGAGATATTTACATAAAATACAATTCACCCATTTAAAATGTACACTTCAGTGGCTTTTAGTATATTCACAACCATTGCAATTTTAGAACATTGTCATCCAGGAAAGAAACCCATGAGCGCTCATTCACTCTCCATCCAGTATCCACTCCACCCCTGGCCCTAGACAACAACTAATCTATTCTTTGTCACTGTAGATTTGCCTATTCTGGAATTCCATATGAATGCTTCTTACGTACTTTTATATTTTAGTTATATTAATATATGTATGGTGACCAGTGATAATAAATTTAGAATCCATAAACTTGTATTCTTGAATGGTGGGGTCTAAGTAATATATTTGAGTTATTACAAACTATTGATATTTTTCATTTACAGAAAAAGGAGATTTTGTGACCTGCTGTTAAATATAATAAGACTAAGCTACTAAGTAAAGTTATACACAGTATCAGGTATTTATGACGTTTCCCAGGGCTTTATTTATGGAAAATGTTTTAATGCTATGCTTGCTTCCATCAACTCTTCAATATTCCTGAAGTATGTGTGCTAGTATATGCAAAATAGTTTTAAGATTAGGCAAAGGAAAATGTAATTAGAAAGATAAATCTCCCCCAAAGCACTCAATGCACCCACCACACACACATGCTTTGGTTTTCCAAAGAGTCATCACATCAGTTAAACATATTTCTCTTAAGCCTGTTCACTGTGACTCTAGCAATGAAGCCATAGCCTACTTATTTTACAATAGTGAATTTTGCTTCTGAAACAGAAGAGATGTTTCACATGAAGAACATATAATTTGTGTGACAAGTTATGATTTGTACAACAGATCTAGAAAATTCCCTTCTACAACTATGTTTTTACATGTGTTCCTTCTAAGGTCCTGAGGGTATTCTTTCTCTCCTTCAATATTTATCAGTATTGGCATCAGGGCTGTTTTTCATGGTGCTACAGCCCTGTGCGCTGCTCAACATTCAACAGCCCTGGCTTCAAATCTCTAAATGTCCTTGACCTTTATTCCTCATGTTCAAAGCAGTTAGGTAAACCAGGCATAGATCCCTGAATCTACATTTCCAAAGTCAGACCACATGTCCTGTTTCTACACCCTGAACACATTCACTTCATGGGGATCTAAAACTGAAGTTTTTGCAAAATTCTTCAAAAGCTGATATCATAAAGAAAAGAATTTTTCAAGAAACTAAGATCAAGCATCAAACTTACTGAACTGGCAGCATCCAACCAAAATTCCTAGATAAAGATCCGCAATTTCCATGAACCATTGAGCATCATGATTTATTTATTCATCCATTCTCTCTCTCAGAAGCATGATTTACATACACTGTTTTTAATATAAAATTCTAAGCATTTTGACAAACTCATACAGTTTTGTAACTACTGCCACAGTCAAAATGTCAAACTATAGATGAGTCCCATCACCCCCCAAAAATCTCAGAACCATGTCAATCTCTCCTTACATACAATGTCTGACAATTTCCAATGTCTGTCCTTATAGTTTTGTCTCTTCCAGAATGTTATATAAATGGAACCATGTAGTATGTAGTCTTTTGGGTCTGACCTCTTTTACTTAGTATAATGGGCCTGAAATTTATCAGTTTGTTCTCCTTAATTACTTAGTATTATTGTATTGCATTTATTTAATATCATTTATTTATCTTTTCACTAGTTGAAGGATATTTTGTTTGTTTCTAGGTATGACTAGGTATTAATATAGCTACTTTGGAAGCTACATAGGTTTGGGGAAATGGTAGGTTTTTTGTTGTTTTGTTTTTAAATTTCAGTTAGGTAAATTTATAAGATAGAAATTACTAGATTATAAGTGTAGAATTAGCATTACACCAAACTCTCCAAAATTGTTACTATGTTATTTTGAATTCCTACTACAATGCTTGAGGGTTACAGCATTCCTGTGTGTACCCATTAACACTTGATATTTTCAAGTCTGTTTCGTTTGTTGTTATTCTTTTTTTTTTAATTTATTTATTAAATTTAATGCATTGACATTGATAAATCAGGGTACATATGTTGAGAGAAAACATCTCCACATTATTTTGACATTTGATTGTGCTGTATACCCCTCCCCCAAAATAAGATTATCTTCTGTCACCTTCTATCTGGTTTTCTTTGTGCCCCTCCCCTTCCCCAACCCCTCTCTTTTTCCTCGCCCCATCCCCCCTCCCCCCACCCCCACCCCCGTTTGTTGTCATTCTAATAGGTATGCTGTAGAATCACACTGTGGCTTTTTGTTCTTCTTTGAGCTTCTTGGACCTGGATATGTGAATATGTAAATATATGATTTGATGTCTTTTTTAACTTTTTTTTTAAATAATTTTATTTTTAATGGGGCGACATCAATAAGTCAGGATACATATATTCAAAGATAACAAATCCAGGTTATCTTGTCATTCACTTATGTTGCATACCCATCACCCAAAGTCAGATTTTCCTCTGTCACCTTCTGTCTAGTTTTCTTTGTGCCCCTCCACCTCCCCCTTTCCCTCTCCCTCTCCCCACTCCCCCTGTAACCACCACACTTATCAATGTCTCTTAGTTTCACTTTTATGTCCCACTTATGTATGGAATAATGCAGTTTCTGGATTTTTCTGATTTACTTATTTCACTTCGTATAATGTTATCAAGATCCTACCATTTTGCTGTAAATGATCTGATTTAATCATTTCTTATGGCTGAGTAGTATTGCATAGTGTATATGTGCCACATCTTCTTTATCCAGTCATCTATTGATGGGCTTTTTGGTTGTTTCCATGTCCTGGCCACTGTGAACAATGCTGCAATGAACATGGGGCTGCATGTGTCTTTACGTATCAACGTTTCTGAGTTTTTGGGGTATATACCCAGTAGAGGGATTGCTGGGTCATAAGGTAGTTCCATTTGCAGTTTTTTGAGGAACCACCATACTTTCTTCCATAATGGTTGTACTACTTTACATTCCCACCAACAGTGTATGAGGGTTCCTTTTTCTCCACAGCCTCTCCAACATTTGCTATTACTTGTCTTGTTAATAATAGCTAATCTAACAGGTGTGAGGTGGTATCTCATTGCAGTTTTGATTTGCATTTCTCTAATAACTAAAGAAGATAAGCATCTTTTCATATATCTGTTGGCTATTTGTATTTCTTCCTGGGAGAAGTGTCTGTTCATGTCCTCTTCCCATTTTTTTATTGGATTGTTTGTTTGTTGTTGAGTTTTATGAGTTCTTTGTATATTTTGGATATTAGGCCCTTATCTGAGCTGTTGTTTGAAATATCATTTCCCATTTAGTTGGCTGTCTGTTTATTTTGTTATCAGTTTCTCTTGCTGAGCAAAAACTGCTTAGTCTGATGTAGTCCCATTTATTAATTTTTGCCTTCACTTTTCTTGCCTTTGGAGTCAAATTCATAAAATGCTCTTTAAAACTCAGGTCCATGAGTTTAGTACCTATGTCTTCTTCTATGTATTTAATTGTTTCAGGTCTTATGTTTAGATCTTTGATCCATTTTGAGTTAATTTTAGTACAGGGGGACAAACTGTAATCCAGTTTCATTCTTTTACATGTGGCTTTCCAGTTTTCCCAGCACCATTTATTGAAGAGGCTTTCTTTTCTCCATTGTGTGTTGTTGGCCCCTTTATCAAATATTATTTGACTATATATATGTGGTTTTATTTCTGGGTTTTTTATTCTGTTCCATTGGTCTGAGTGTCTATTTTTCTGCCAATACTATGCTGTTTTGATTGTCGTGGCCCTATAATATAGTTTGAAGTCAGGTATTGTAATGCCCCCAGCTTCATTCTTTTTCTTTAGGATTGCTTTGGCTTTTTGGATTTTTTATAGTTCCATATAAATCTGATGATTTTTTGCTCCATTTCTTTAAAAAATGTCATTGGAATTTTGATGGGAATTGCAATTTAAATTTGTATATTGCTTTGGGTAATATGGCCATCTTGATTATATTTATTTTTCCTAACCAAGAACAAGGTATATTCTTCCATCTCATTATATCTTTTTTGATTTCCCTTAACAATGGTTTATAGTTTTCATTATATAAGGCCTTTACATTCTTTGTTATGTTTCTTCCTAGGTATTTTATTTTTTTTTGTTGCAATCATGAAGGGGATTATTCTTTTGAGTTCGTTCTCAAATGTTTCATTGTTGGCATATAGAAAGGCTATTGACTTCTGTATGTTAATTTTGTATCCTGCGACCTTACTGTATTGGCTTATTGTTTCTAGTAGTCTTTTTGTGGATTCTTTGGGGTTTTCGATGTATAGGATCATATCATCTGCAAAAAGTGATACCTTTACTTCTTTTTTTCCAATATGGATGCCTTTTATTTCTTTGTCTTGTCTGATTGCTCTGGCTAGAACCTCTAGTACCACATTAAATAAGAGTGGAGAGAGTGGACAACCCTGTCTTGTTCCTGATTTAAGGGGGAAAGCCTCTTGGACCCGGATATGTGAATATGTGAATATATGATTTGATGTCTTTTTTAACTTTTAGAATATTCTTGGCAATTATCTCTTCAAATGCTTTTTCTACATAGTTTTCTTTCTCTTCTGAGTCCGTGCTTCTATGAACTCATATGGTATAGTATTTGATATTGTGTACACTCTTTTATTTTTGTTTTTCAGTTTGGGTAATTTGTGTTGATTCCAAGTCAAAAGATTCTTTTCTTGACTCCGTCAAGTCTCCTATTGAACCTGTAAAAAAGTATTCTTCATTTCTGTTGTGTTGGTTTTAATTTTTCACATTTCCATTTGATTCCTTTATAGTTTACATCTTTCTTCTATTAATGCATGTATGCTATCTACTTTTCTGTAGGAACTTTAACATATTAATTGTCATTTTTTAAAATCATTTTATTTTTTGAATCATTTTTTATTTTTCAATTACAGTTTACATACATTATTATAATAGCTTCAGGTGTATACCCCAGTGATTAGACATTCATAACTTACTAAGTGATCATCCTAATAAATCTTACACCCATCTGACACCATACATAGTTATTAGAATATTACAGATTATATTCCTTACATTGTTCTTTACATACCTATAACTATTCTGTAATAACAAATTTGTACTTCTTAATCTCCTAACCTTTTTATCCCATACCCCCCAAATCCCCTCCCATCAGGCAACCAGTCAAAATGTTCTCTGTATTTATGTGTGTTTCTATTTGGTTTGCTCATTTTTGTTGTTTTGTTTTGTTTTGTTTTAGATTCAGTTGTTGATATGTATTTATTGCCATTTTATTGTTCATATATTTTATCTTTTTTTCTCCTTCTTTTTAAAAAAAACCCTTTAACATTTCATATAATACTGGTGTGGTATCAATGACCTCCTTTACATTTCCTTGTCTGAAATGCTCTCGTCTGTCCTTGGATGATAGGTGATAAATGCTGGATGGAGTAATCTTTGTTGTAGGTCATTGCTTTTCATCACTTTGAATATTTCCTGCCAATCTCTTCTGGCCTGCAAAGTTTCTGTTGAGAAATCAGCTGACAGTCTTATTGGAGAACCCTTGTAGGCAACTAACACTTTTTTTCTTCTGACTTTTAAGATTCTCATTTTGTCTTTAACGTTTTGAATTTTAATGATGATATGTCTTGGTGTGGGTCTCTTTAGGTTCATCTTGTTTATGACTTCCTGCACTTTCTGGACTTGTATGTCTATATCCTTCACCAAGTAGGGAAGTTTTCTATCATTATTTTTTCAAATAAATTTTCCATTTCTTGCTCTCTCTTCTCCTTCTGGCACACCATGATAAGAATGTTGTGCTTGAAGTTGTTCCCAAGATTCTTTACACTATCCTCCCTTCTTTGGATTCTTTTTTCTTTTTAGTGTTCTAACTGGATGCTTTCTACTTCCTTATATTCCAAATCACTTATTTGATTCTGTAGGGCCAGTGGCCACCGCCATTGTGGCCATGTATGCTGGGGTCCAGCCCCGGGGGGAATCTAGACATCCCATAGGAAGAGACGGCGTCGGCACGAATTGAGTGAGAGAGCCGAATTCTTTTTTTCCTCTTTAGCATTTACTGCCAGGCATCTCTATCAATGGCTGGTCTAGCTTTATTTTTATATATACACACTAAGTTACAATACACACATGGTATTCAGAATACATTGATTAATAATTGTTTTTGTTTCACTATGGTTACGTATTTCTAGGCAACAGTTAATTCATTTCTATAAGCTATAAATCAGGTGGTAAGTCATTCAAAGTACAGTTATATAATAACTTGAACAGCAATAACAATATTGGTACAAACTTCTAAAAGGTCAGTACTGATTAATAACTCTACCTTACCTAATGTCCTATTGTCTAGTCAAATTTTATTTATCTACTAATTATACACTAGTTAAGTTCTAACTTTATTTTTCCCAGAGTGTTCCACCACCTGCAGGTCAGGTATGCAAGAAGAAAGGAAAGTTTCTTTACTCTACCACATGAAAAGGCTAGGGAGGTAAATGAAGGCTGAAAGGTGCTTCTGTGTATAGTTACTGTTTCCTACCTGTTCATAAGTCACAATCTATTTTTTCTAACATGATTAATAAGAAGGAATTCTCCTAAAAACTTAACCCTTTTCGAGGGATATCATAGCCAGTCTCTTATGTCTATGAGCCCGGGCAAAGGGGCTTACAGGCTTTTCTGTGGAACTCACACCCTCTGTCTCATTTCCAAAGAAATTACTACGAATCTACAGGGAAAGCACAGTACTATTATCCCTGTGTCATAAATGATAGCACACACCCAGAAAAGGTGGGATATAAGGCCAAATTAATTCAAAAGGTCAAAGGGGGAAGTATCATTGTGCCTTTTCTCTGCTGTGACTTTGTCAACCAGCAGCCATTGATCTTCACTGCGGTGACTTTGTCAACCAGCAGCCATTGGTCTTCTCTGCTGTGACTTTGTCAATCAGCAGTTCTGGATCTTCTGCTGTGACCTTGTCAGCCAACAGTTGTGGATCTTCTCTGCTGTGACCTTGTCAGCCAGCAGTTGTTGATCGGCTTCTGACACATGCAGGTTCTCATTGGATTCAGGCAGATAGCAAAGAAACATGGAGCCTAAAAATGGCGTGGCCATTCCATTTATTAAAGTCTCGCACTGGCGGATGAGCAAACAGGCAGGGAAGACCGCTTTCCTCTCATTCAGAGCTCCAATGCCTTGATGCATTCACTGGTTCCACAAGCAGGAAAATCTTCTCCTGTTCATCCTGGAATCATAGGCCCCCACCAGCCTCAGCGAAGCTCCCAAAGCCTTTCAGCTCCCATCTACACTCCTTCTCTTCCTACAAAACCAAGACTTGGGGAAAAACCCCTTCTCCAGAAAACATTATCAATACAAGGGCCCCTCCCAAGCAATTTGCAATCTGATGCCCTGAGGGCAAGCACCTCAGCTTTTCACAGACTGCATACACATGGCACTGCCCAGCCCAATGCAAAATATAAACAAGCAAACCCCAAAAAACACATTTTATGAACTTATTTGCCCAACAGATTCTCAGCTTTATCTACTCTACTTTTGATTTTTTGTAGTATAGCCTTCATTTCTGACCAGTTTTTTGTTGTTTTCTATCTCCATTTTTATGTTTCTTATCTCTTTGTTGAAGTTCTCATTAAGTTCATCTGTTCTTCCCCTAAGTTCATTGAGCATTCTTATAACAAGTATTTTAAACTCTGCAGCTAGTAGACTGCTTGTCTCCATTTTGTTTATTTTTCTGGAGTTTTTTTATTCGGGCTGCCTTCCAGTGTTTATTTCCATATATTAGGTAGAGCTGCCATGTATCTCAGGCTTGGTGTAGAAGCCTTATGTAGTAGGTGTTCTGAAGGGAAGGGTGACACAGCTTCCCTGATATTCCAAGCTGGGTAATCCAGATGTGTCCTTTATGTGGACTACACGGTGTTACGTCGTCATCTGTGCATGCGCACATGCTGCTACCTCATCATACAGAAACTGGAAGGTTTTCCTTTTATTTGGTGCAGATTTCACATTTCTATCATCTTTTGTTGCTTTTCTGTGACCAGTCAAAAGTGCACCATAACTTTATGGACACACTGTATATATATAATATATATGCATGTGTGTGTGTGTGTGTGTGTGTGTGTGTGTGTGTGTGTGTATATATATATATATATATATATATATATATATATATATATTACTTAAGCACTAAAAGTCTTTACTGACCACCTAAATTTTTGGATAATTATAGAATAAAATGTTACTAGATAATGTGCTGTTTGCTGGTATATTGAAGGCAATATTTAAGAATATTCAGCCTAACCAGGCAATAGTGCGGTGGATAGTGCTGGACCAGGACACAGAGGACCCAGGTTTGAATCCCTGAGGTCATCGGCTTGAGTGCAGGATCATAGACATGATCCCATGGTTGCTGACTAGAGCTCCAAAATTGCTGGCTTGAAGCCCAAGGCTGCTGGTTTGAACAAGGGGTCACTGGCTTGGCTGGAACCCCCTCATACCCCCAGTCAAGACACATATGAGAAAGCAATCAATGTACAACTAAGGTGCAGCAATGAAGAATTGATCCTTCTCATCTCTGTCCCGTCTTGCCTGACTTGCTTAAAAATAAAAATAAAAAAGAATATTCAAGGAGTTATAATCTGGTACGCTTGGGCTTTTTCTTATCTCTTGTATCATATTTATCTAGCTTGGAGGCAGTGTGTACAGCAGTTAAACTTTGAAAAGTCTATGCTCTGGCTGTGTATTTCAAAGACCTCTTTTACAACTTAACACCTGAGTATCCCTGGACAAATTACACTTCTAAATCTAATTCTCATATATAAAATTGGGATAACAGTTGTACTTTGTATCTAAGACTGTTATCTGTATTACATAAGATACTGTATAATTAATTATCTCTTAGCCCATGATGAAAACACAGCAATGTTAAATAAATATTAAATTTTAAAATAAGATAGCATCATTTAATACTACTGTCTCTTAAAAATTTGTAAGAATTGAGTTCTAGATCACTTTTTCCACTCATGATGTTTTGAAGTTAAGAGAGTGCAACATAACTCATAATTTTTAGCAAAAGATGAAGCATCCAAAGGTTCATAAATTTTTACTCGAAATGCAGTGAATATAGATTTTTAAGAATATAGCTCTTAGGCTGTCTTACTGAGGGAGCGTGGATTAATACCAACTGAGATGATATAGAAAGGTGTCATAGGAAAATTCTTAAGAAGCTAGGCTGAGGTTGGTATAATCACTTTGAAAGAAGTGGGGTACAGAAGGAGTAACAAAAGGAAATGTTTTTATTTAACACATAGCAAGTTTGCCTAGAACCCATCCTAGAAGTAAAGGCAACCACCAAAATGTTTTATTTTACTTAAAATTCATTGCATAAATTAGCCTTTCTAGTGTATTTGGGTGTTTACATAAAGGGTGTTGTTGTTTGTAATAATGTTTTTATCTCCCAAATCTCTTTCAAATTTTTTTTGCTATTTAGTAAAGACCAGAGTCCAGTGGTTCTATATGAAGATTTGTTTTGTGTTCTTGATTAACCATTAATTCCATTAAGATTTAGTATGTGTTCACAAATAAAAAGGATATTTTAACTAGGCTATTTTATGTCACTTTTAAATAATGCAATTTGTATTTCAAATTTTACTTAATAATTACACAGTAATCTTCAGTGCACCCTATTATTTTTTTCTCTACTCTGAAATAATTACACTGAAATAATTATAGTATGTACATCAACTTGTTTATTTAAATTTTAGAGCAGGACAAAATTTATATTTTCATGAATTATTTTATTTACATGACAGTTTTATACATGTTGATTGTTTCACATGTGCTTTTCCTTTACTATTTTTGCTTCAATCACTTTGGTATGCAGATTATTGTATTAAATGTACAACTTTTTCACTGTCATCTATTTATTATATATTTTTCACCTTTATGTTTGGTCTGCTGTATCTCCATTTAGTTGGCAAATAATATTATTTGAAGAAAGCCTTTTGTTTATGATATTAAAGTTTTATAAAGGTCAGTCTCCTAGAGTATCTTTTTTTTTTCCATTGATTTGAGAGAGAAAGAAGCATCAACCAGTTGTCTTACTTGTTCCATTTAGTTTTGTACTCATTGATTGCTTCTCATAGGTGCCTTGACAGGGGATTGAGCCTGCATCTTTGTGCATGGGGTCACCCTTTATCCATTGAGCCACCTGGCCAGGGCCTAAAGTATCTTCTTTAGCAGAATACATTGGATATATCTCCATCTTTGTGAACCAAGAATAATTATGCTTCTGGAGTGTAAGTAGCTTTCTGCTACCTTATTGGTATAGTACTAAATTTATGTATGCAACCCTTTTGGCTTTTGTACTGGGGGTTAGAAATTTTTTGTATAGGTGATTAGGATAAAATTTTTGAACCCTCTGGTTAATACACTTGATGTGGAAAGGTATGGATTTGTGATGTTTCTGTGAGAATCTGATAAAACCCAAGAGATGATTCCATTTCTGTGTATCAGCTTTTCACATAAATTCTGAAATTACAGACTAGAGAAAGCTATATATTCACTTTGATTAACTTCATTAAAAATTGATCAGCTTTTTAATATTTGCCTAGTGTATAATACAAAAATCAAAAGCAGTCTATATATGCTAACTTCATAGATATAGCAATAGAATAGTTTAAAATTCCTCTGCTTTCTAACCTTTTCATTATAAACTTTCATTATAAAATACTTATAGATCTTAAGCATATAGAGTGGGATAAATTCTAGAAAGAAGATGAGTTAAATTTTATTTCTTCATAAACAAGGCACATTATAATACATTATAGATATATAGATTAATGTATAATAAAATAGTACCTAGTATGTTTAGTTGCCACATGTAAATGACACTAGCATCCTGATTCATCCTAAAATTAATTTACATGAATTATGATACTGTTTTATTCAGCAAAAAGCATTTTGCTTCTTAAATGGACCTTAAATGTTTCTCCTGATTTCCTTTTACTATACTTAAAATTTGTTTCTTAAAAATAATTTTCATAGTTGACCTTTCCATCACTCAGGGTTAAACTGAGAAAAATTGAAGATTTTATATAATTAGTGAAGCCTCTCCATTCCCTCTGTCAGTCATTTACTGAATACACATTTTTACTTTGAAATTATAATCTTGAATCCAGAAACTGTGGGGTTTTTTTTGCATCGTTTCCTCAATGCCAAGTATAGTGCTCAGCTAGGGCACTTAATCAATATTTAATAACAAATCTTAACACACACTTCCCAGAGAGAAAACAATTTTAAATTTGTCTAGACCCTGATTTTTCACCAGATTATTATAATTATTTGACCTCTCACCTCCAACCACAATTCTACCTTTGCCTTTTTCACCAATTTGTCCAGCTAAGATCAGAAACTATTTGAAGGTAAATTCTCCTGAATTTACTTTCACAGTCTATTGTTTTTGTGTTTTCTACTCAGATTAAAATATAAACAAAGTGTTTGGCCACATAAAACTTCTTCAGCTTGAATAAGTAATTAAAATTTGGTAACCAAATTATTTTCAATTTTACAAAAATCCCCCCCAAATAATTTCTGTCTATGTTCTATGAGCACTTAACATACTACAACCCTAAAAAAATTAGAACCATTTTATTTATTTATTTATTTATTTATTTATTTATTTAGTATTTTTCCGAAGCCAGAAATGGGGAGGCAGTCAGACAGACTCCCACATGCACCCGACTGGGATCCACCCGGCACGCCTACCAGGGGGTGATGCTGTGCCCATCCGGGGGGTCGCTCTGTTGCGACCAGAGCCACTCTAGTGCCTGAGGCAGAGGCCACAGAGACATCCTCAGCACCTGGGCCATCTTTGCTCTAATGGAGCCTTGGCTGCAGGAGGGGAAGATAGAGACAGAGAGGAAGGAGAGGGGGAGGGGTGGAGAAGCAGATGGGCACTTCTCCTGTGTACCCTGGCTGGGAATCGAACCTGGGACTCCTGAACGCCAGGCCAACGCTGTACCACTGAGCCAACCAGCCAGGGCCAAAATTAGAACTATTTTAATGTTGCTTTAGAGGATGAAGTCTGGACAATCAGTTCTTGTGTCTTGCAATGTCCTTTTGTGACTTTTTTTCCATCGTGAATTTGCCTTCCAATTAATAACAGATGTGTTATTTACCCTAATATTTTTGTGGTAATAGCCTTGATATTTCTGTGGCTATGTTAACTATTATGCAAAGTCTCATATTAAAAGACATAGTCAATGACAACTTCTGACAAAGAATTTCCAGGCTTTAAACTATCAAAAGTTTATTTCTTTTATCAATATCATCAAACAATTTCCTGGATGTTATAAATCCGTATCATATTGCTTACATTTTTATCTGAAAGTTCAAGAGACTTGCTCAGGTAGAAAGGGAAACTAGACATTATATTAAAAGGCATGAGGAGTATGATTTGATTATATGATAATTTTATGACTTTTTCTTCTCGAAAATAACTGTCCTATTTTACCACTGTATTCTTTTTGTGATAGATAACCATAGTTGTAAACTTTTTATGGCTTTTTACCTCTGTTTTAAAAGCCACTTTGGTAAATGTAGGGGACAAAAATAAGGTTCTTAAAAGAATTCTATAAATAACTTATTCCAAGAAGTAACTTTCATATTTTTATTTCTTCTTTGATACTGACATAATTTACTCTTTCTAAAACGCTTCAGGAAAATTGTAGTTAAAATGTTTAAAGAGGAAAAAAAATCACTTCTAAAACTCTTGAAATTTATGATCCTGGGATTTCAAAGCCTAATAAGATCTTCTAAAATACTTCAAACCTGTCTGACCAGTGGTGGTGCAGTACATAGAGTCGACATGGTACTCCCAGGCCCCAAACCCCAAGGTCCCCAGCTTGAGCGTGGGATCATCGACTTGATCCCAGGGTTGCTGCCTTGAAGACTAAACAAGGGGTCAGCTTGAGCACTCCCCTCACGCCCGTCAAGGTGTGTACTTATTTATGTTAACTATTCTGACTTTTACATTTAAGTGTAGACCTGTGTCCTAAGTTAAAGCACTATATAAATATTTAAATTAGAGTGTGTCTGAACAAGAATACCCTCCATGGATCCACAAGTAAATTTTAATGTAAATATGGCCTAATGATCCTTGGCAATATTCAATTAAACATCACAGATATTTTTAAGAGGGCATTCAAAGAGGTTATGCAATTAGGAGCTAATGGAGTTGAGAGTATATAAATTATAATCGATTGGTATAAAATTTTCAGGTATAGATTGAGGTTAACAGGTAACAAGGGGGCCCTGTCATATTTTAATTAATGAACATTGTCAAGATGAATTAAGACAATTTCAGAGTGTGAAGATGATAATACTAGGCTCAGAGCATGTTTTATACCCCTTGGTAATACCAGCACAGACAAAATTTTTGATCGATTCAGAGAAAAGTTATATAGTGATTAAAAAAAAAAAAAGAAGTTGAAGAAATCATCCTTTACTTTTTTCCATGGTTTTGTGACCCCCCCATAAAGAATCACCTTCATGAAATGGAATGCATACTTTTTAGTGAAAGCTTCCTTTTTTTCCATAAGTAATAAATTATAGTGCAGTCACCCCAATTGCTCAAGTCGGAAAATAGAAAAATCATTTTCACTTCTCTTCCTTAATTTTAAATATGCCAAATCTCCAATCACAAAGCTGTCCATCAATCTATCTCATTTACTCTATCCTCACTGCAATTATATATGTGCCAAGAATCTTATTTATTGCTTGAATTTTTGCCCTGAAGTGTTTGTTTCAATCGTCACTCTACACTGCCATGGAAGTCATCTCCATTTGATTATGTAACTTTCTGCTGAAAAACTTTTTGTGGCTGAACACTTATTACAGTAGGTAGCTTAATATTCTTTGCATGGTATAAAAGGCTCCGGACCATCCTGCCATTGCTTATTTCTCAGCCTTGTCATTTGCCAGATTCCTTCTTTTGTCCACGTTGTTGTTTCTGTCTGAAATGTTCTTACCTGGCATATTCCTCTCACCCCTTCAGATATGAACTGTGTTGCTTTTTTAGAAATGGGACCTTAACCAACACTCTTTATCTGAGTTACATAGCTCTCCCTTACAGTTTTTACTAACATGCCACTGATTTTAAAGCTTCTATTATTTTAAATATTAAAAATAGATTCTATGTATTTATCCTGTAAACCAACAGGATGCCTATAATATGGGAGGTGATTTAAAATGATTTTTGAATTTTAAATAAATAAATTTTTATTTTTGATGTGTAATATCTCAATAGCATAAAAAATCAGAAAAATTGCATAACTAAATATAAGTCTGTGTGATGATTTTTGTAAGATTAGGTTTTTTTCTCTCACTTTTGATTAAGAATTTGATTCTTATTAAATAATATAACAAAATCTGGCTATGAACTTCAACTCAATTTGTTCCGTAACCTACCCAAATAATCTATTCATTAAGTAGTCTACATTAACAGTATGCAAGATAGAAATACTGTAGTATAATAATCTCAATAGATAAGAAAAGGTTTTGACAAAATTTGGTATTTTATGATAAAAACAAACAAATCCTTAATATATTACATATAAAAGAAATGTATTCCAACATAATAAGGGGCAGATATGACAAACCTATAGCTAAACATTATACTTACTCAATATTAAAAAATGAAAGCATTTTTTCTATGATCAGGTAAAAGAGAAGGTTGCTCACTTGCAACACTTCCATTAAACATAGTACTGGAAATTATAGCAAGAGCAACCAGAAAAGGAAATGAAATAAATGGGATGCAACTTGAAAAGGAAGAAGAAACATAATCTCTCTTTGCAAATATCATGGTTTACTTATATAGAAAGCCCCCAATACTCCCCCCCAAACTTTTAGAACCAATAAATTTAGTAATGTTTCAGGGTACAAATTCAACAAACAAAAAATAGTTGCATTCTATACAATAAAAACAAACTAACAAAAAGAGGACTTAAGATAACTGTACCATTTAAAATAGCATTAGAACAGTAAAATACTTAAGAATGAATTTAACTAAGATGGTGAAAGACCTGTATCCTGAAAACAAAACTGATCAAAGAAGTTGAAGAAAACACAAATAAAAGTTCTGTATTCTTGGATTGAAGAATATGTTAAAATGTCCACACTACCCAATAATCTACAGATTTACTGTAATTCCTATAAAAAGTCCAATGGTATTATTTCCCAGAAATAGAAAAAAAATCACAAAATTTATACAATACCACCAAAGACCTCAAATGGTTAAAGTAATTCTGAATAAGTGGAACAAAGCATGATTTTCTATTATATTAAAAAGCTATAGTAATCAAAACAGTATGGGACTGGCATAAAAAGAGGCGCATTGACCAATGTTATAGAAGTGAAAACCCAGAAATAAATCTACATATATCCATTAGTTTTTTGACAGTTGCCAGGAACACACCATTAGTGTTATTCACAATAGCCAAGATATGGAAACAAACCATGCTCATCACAGGTGAATGGATAAAGTAAATGTGGTAAGCGCATAAAACAAAATATTTTTCAGTCATAAAAAGGCAGCATTTCTAACCTAGATGAACATGGAGGGCACTATGCTAAGTGAAATGAGTCCAACAGAAAAAGTCATCAGTGACACTGGGCAGTCCTTTTCTATATAGTATCTTTGTATGGTTTTGGTATGAAGGTAATACTGCCTTATAAACAAGTTTAAAAATGTTCCTTTTCTTTACTTTTAGGAAGAGTTTGCAAATGACTGGTATAAATTTTTTTTTAAGTGTTAGTAAAAATCACAGTGATGCCATCTGGTACTGAGACTTTATTTTCTAGAAGACCTTTGTTTACTAATTTTACTTGTTCAGATTTTCTGTTTCTTCATGATTTGGTGTTGGTAAGTTTAGAATTGGAGTTATTCATTTCTTCTAGGATATACAATTCCTTGTGTACAATTATTCAAAGTAGACTTATGGTCCTTTGTATTTCTGTTATCAGTTATTTCTCCTTTCATTTTTTAATTTTTATACTTCTAATTTTTCCTTAGTGTAGCTAAGGGCTTGTTAATTTTGTCTTTTGGGGAGAAAAGCAGCTTTAGTTTTATTGATTTTTTTTCTCTTGTCTTTCTAGTCTCTTTTATTTATCTGCTTTATTATTTAATTTATTTTTTACGCTAAGATTGGGCTTAGTTTGTTCATCTTCTGTAGTTTCTTGAGATATAAAGTTAGATTGCTTATCTATCTTTGATTCTTTTTCATGTAAATATTTTGCACTATAAACTTCATACTTAGAACTGCATTTGCTGCATCCCATAAGTTTTCTTATGCCATGTGTGCATTATGTTTCTCTCAAAATATCTTTTATTTCCCTTTTGACACATTAGTTGTTTAGCAGCATGTTATTTAATTTTCACATATTTGTTTTTTCACTTTCCTTATGTTATTGAAATCTAAGTTCATACTGCTGTAGTAAAAAAAATGACACTTGATATGATTTCAATTGTCTTTAATTTGTTGAGTTGATTTTATGATTTAATGTATGATCTTCTAGAAGAATGTATATTAGCTATTATTGATTGAAGAATCTGAATGTGTCATGTCCATTTGGTCAGCGTGTAGTCCAAGTTCATTATTTACTTATTTCCTATCTCGATATTCTTCTATCCAAAGTTGAAAGTGGGGTATAAAGTCTGTAAAGCCAGTAGCCATGGCCACCATAACAGTCGCCTGGCCCATACAAGTTCACGTTTGATTGGGACAGATGGTGATGAAACAATGGACTTAAGAACTGGTGGTCCACTACCTTTAATCCTAGCTCACATTCGGCGGGCAAGAAATACACACAGTGAGAAAACACTTCCCTTTCCATTCAGGGCTCCCAAAGCCACTGACTCATCTGGGTTTTCCTAGAATCAAAGGTTCTACCTCACCAGACTTATTCACCTCTGTTCCCCATCTCCTTCTCTCTGCACAAACTCTGCACAACTGGCTTCTCCTTCAGCACTCTGCCATCTTGGCTACCTCTCCTCTGTAATGCTGATGGCAGGAACTGAGAGAGAGAGAGAGAGAGAGAGAGAGAGAGAGAGAGCCCTTGGACTGCTTGCAGGCGTCCCCAAACTATGGCCCGCGGGCTGCATGCGGCCCCCTGAGGCTATTTATCCAGGCCCCTGCCTCACTTCCAGAAGGGGCACCTCTTTCTTTGGTGGTCAGTGAGAGGAGCACTGTATGTGGCGGCCCTCCAACGGTCTAAGGTACAGTGAACTGGCCCCCGGTGTAAAAAGTTTGGGGACCCCTATAAGCCTTTAAGCTAGTATACAAATAAGGAAGTCTCTGATACAAAGCCACTTATCTGAGGCATAAGTAGGATTCCTCATAACAGTGAACCGCCCCACATCATGCAACAGTCAAGGGTGTGGGGAAAAGTGTAGTTTTGAGAAGATCTTAGTGTTAGAAGGATGTTGAAAATATTTTAGTATTAAAAGGGTGTGAAAGGCTTAGTCTTAAAACTAAGCCTTAGGCTATAAGGACCCTGCCAGTTTACAGCCTATCTCCCACACCCAAATGCAAACTATAAGCAAGCAAACATAAACATCATATTTGCAAACTTATTTGACCTCCAGAAGACTCCTATTATATCTGTATATTTCTGTCTTTATATCTGTTAATTGCTTAATATATTTATGTGTTCCAATGTTTTATTTATATATATATACAATCATTTTATATATTTGAACAATTGACACATTTATCATATATATTGATCCTTTTATCTCTTGCAAAATATTTTTACTCAAATTTGATTTGGTGTGGTAAAAGTATAGCTAGCCTTGCTTTTTAAAATTTTCCTTTATGCATGGAATATCTTTTTCCATTCTTTCATTTTTAGTCTATATATGTCTGTAGAGCTAGTATCCATGGCCACCATCACAGCTGCCTGGCCTGTGCAGTTCACATTTGATTCGGAGAGACAGTAATGAAACAATGAAGCCAAGAACTGGTGGGCCATTACCTTTAATCCTAGCTTGCACCTGGCAGGCAGGAAATACACATAGTGGGAAAAACACTTCCCTTTCCATTCAGGGCTCCCAAAGCCACTGACTCATCCGAGTTTCTTAGAATTGAAGGTTCCTACCTCAACAGCCTTATTCACCTGTTGCCCATCTCCTTCTCTCTGCACAAACTCTGCACAAACTGGCTTCTCCTTCAGCACTCCGCCATCTTGGCTGCTTCTCCTCTCCTCCACGTGGCCTTACTCTGCTCTCCTCCTGCATGGGCTCCTCTGCCCCATTTTTTAGGGTAGAAATCAAAACCTTTATTCCAATATACAAACAAGGAAGTCTCTGATACAAAGTCACTTAGGGTAGGAAAGGCTTAGTTTTAAGACTAAGGCTTAGTCTATATGTTGTTAAGCCTTAGGCTATAACAACCCTGCCTGCTTACAGCCTGTTCCCCCACACCCAATGCAAAATATAAGTGAGCAAACATATATATCGTATTTACAAACTTATTTGACCAACATTCTACCCCTTTTGCTCACTTCACAATCTAAAACACTGGTAGTCCTGCACGAAAAAATTAGGCACATTGCATAAATTACAACAACATGACAAATCATAGAATTTCAACAGTTACAAAAGTACATTTCACCAGTCTCTGAGCACTTTGCGAAAAGTACGAAATGTCCTCAGCCTTCTCTCTAGCCATGGGAAAAGCTTCCTGGGACAGGGGAAGGGCCTCCAGCAAAGCTGCCCCCCACCCCCATCAGGATATTTCACATTGTCCAAAATTCATAAGTCCATCCAACAAAAGAGCCAGTGCCCACTCTGGTTGTAGTCCAAGAATCAGTCCATGCACATGGAGCCTCAGCCACCCCCCTCATCCCTGCCATCCTAGCAAGTCTTATACTGTCCCAAAGAGGAGCACATGGCAATGGCAGTCAGCATTTCCATCTCTGCCCCAGAGAGCAAGATGACATCCACCCCTATGCCCCCAAATTGCAGACCTACCAGGTGCATAGTAGGTACTCCTTGCTGCTGGGCTCTCATCTTCTGGAGACTGCAGATCGCAACTCCAGCTTGATTCTCCTCATCCTCCAAAGAGGAACTATAAACCTCAGCTCCTGCTGCCAGGATTGAGCCTTAGGCTGCCACCTTCTGCTTCACGGGCCTTGCAGCCCTGACCCCGGCCTCAGCCCCAGCCTCCCGCCACTGTTGGCTCTCTGCAACATCCAGGGCAATCTGGAACTCACAAATCTGTGATTCCTTCTCCACTGGCTGATGCATTTCCAAGCAAATCTCACGAACCTGGTTGGCCTCCTCTGGTGCTTGCTCCAGCTCCAGGGTTGGCATCTCTTTCTCAGTTTGCTCCAGCTCCTTCCATTGCTCAATTGCAGGTCTGAGGCAGCCTCTTCCACAGACCTCTTGGTTTCCTCACGCAAGGCTGTAAAAGTCAGCCAGCTTACTGCCCCCAAAAAGACAGCCATGGGGAACCATAATAGCAGCCAGTCCTCTACTCCACCGCTCAAAGGTGGTGGTGGCTCCTTGCTGATCAGTATGGAATCCTGCCACAGACTATGCCAAATGTAAAGCCAGTAGCCACGGCCACCATCACAGCCACCTGACCCATGCAGGTTTGCATTTGATTCGGACAAATGGTAATGAAACAACAAAGCCAAGATCTGGTGGGCCATTACCTTTAATCCTCACTTGCACCCGGTGGGCAGGAAATACACACAGTGGGAAAACACTTCCCTTTCCATTCAGGGCTCCCAAAGCCACTGAGTCATCCAAGTTTTCTAGAATCAAAGGTTCCTACCTCATCAGCCTTATTCACCTCTGTTCCCCATCTCCTTCTCTCTGCATAAACTCTGCACAAACTGGTTTCTCCTTCAGCATTCTGCCATCTTGACTGCTTCTCCTCTCCTCCACATGCCTTTCTTCACTCTCCTCCAGCATGGTTCCTCTGCCCTATTTTATAGTGTAGAAATCAAAACCTTTAATCCAATATACAAACAAGGAAGTCTCTGATACAAAGTCACTTATCTGAGGCATAATGGAATTCCTCATGAGAGTGCACCACCCCACATTATGCAATAGTCAAGGGTGTGTGGAAAAGCTTAGTGTTAAAACTAAACCTTAGCCTATAATGACCCTGCCTGTGGACAAGTCCTGCCAAGGGTAAGGACAACGAAGACGCAAAGACCTGATTCTGGGGACCAGGTTCAGTGACACAGATCCACTTTATTCAGGAAGTAAACTAGCTTATATACATGGGTTCAGCCAATAGGATATTACAGTGTGTCCTTCATAGCCAATGGCTGAAAAGATCAGGGAGCTGCGTGGTTGACACTAAGTCACTTTCTTAAAGTGGGCGAGCTCCCTTCCTGGGTATGCCGAGGAGGGTTCTGGGAGCTGGAGTATTCTCACAGCATTGCATCAGCCACAGCTGCTAGGAATGTGCTCTGCATTCCACCTACATACCCCCTTCTCTTTTATTTAAGGTCAATTGGACTTGATGAATGACAGCTTGCTGTTGTAGCTTCTGAATGCTAGGTATTATGCAAGGGAACTCTAGTAGAACTAAAACAGCTATAATACCTATTATACTACATGCTAATAGATTAGCTGGATTAAACAATGAGGCAAACTTCAGTGATGTTTGACTAGTTAGGAAATAGAACAGGGGTCTTAATCAGGGGATTCCTCCTAGGGGTTGGGATGTCATTTCCCTCCCATTGTGTTACATAGACCTTCTAGGTGCCGTTAAACATAGTTCCATTTTGATTGTAAAAAATGGACATAGGAAAAAAAAATGAATGTAGGTCCATGCACGCCCCCTTCCCACAAAGGTCCCAGCATCCAAACACAGAATGGATGGCTTGCCGTGGGCTGCATACTGCATATGGTTGCAAGGCACATTACACAAATTACAACAACATGACAAATCATACAATTTCAACAATTACAAAGGTACATTTCACCAGTCTCTGAGCACTTTGCCAAAAGTGCAAAATGTCCTCGGCCTTCTTTCTAGCCATGGGAAAAGCTTCCCAGGGCAGGAGATGGCCTCCAGCTCAGCCGCTCCCCACCCCCATCAGTGTATTTCACATTGTCCAAAATCCGTAAGTCCATCCAACAAAACAGCCAAGGCTCACTTGGGTCGTAGTCCAGGAAATCAGTCCATGCACAAGTGGCCTTAGCCATCCCCCTCATCCCTGCCGTCCTGGCAGGTCTTACACTGTCCCAAAGAGGAGCACGTGGCAATGGCAGTCAGCATTTCCATCTCTGTTCTGGAGAGCATGATGGCATCTGCCCCTATGTCCCAAAATGTCAGCGAACCCACCAGCGGCTTAGCAGGCACTCCCTGCCGTTCCAGCGGCCACTTGGCAATGCAAGCCTGGCTTCTGTTCATCCTCCCACTGCAGCTGCCGCTGTTTACCTTCTGGAGTCTGCAAATCGCAACTCCAGCCCATTCTCATCCTCCAAAGATGAACTGAAAACACCAGCTCGCACTGCCAGGCTCAAGCCCCGGGCGGCTGCCACGTGCATATGGGAGTCAGCGGTCACTATAGCACACATAAGCAAGAATAGAGCACCAGGGCTTCAGGGCCTGTTAGGAGCAATTCTCTGGGCCTGCTCCGCCAAAGCCTCCACATCCCCCAGGTGATGGGGAGTGCATGCCGGCTGTGAGGTCTTCTCTGAAGCGCTGAGGACCTCCTCCCCTCAGGCATAGTCAGCATGGAGAAGGTCAGAGCTGTGGCTTTTGTCGGGTGAAGACTGAACCATTTGGTGGGTGCCCAAGAAACCCTGTCAAGCAGGTTGGGGGGTTCCTGGGATCCAAATTGGCTGAAAAACACAAGCATATCCTCTCCCTTGCATTAGAAGAGGGTGTGATCCCCGCCACTATGCCTATGCCGTGGCTGGGTCCTTCCAGCATCATTTCAGAGAGAGGGGCGGGGGGAGAGAGAGCGAGATACAGAAAAATAGGCAAGACAGAGAGACAGAAAGAAAAAAGACACATGGGGCGTATAGGCTGGCCCATGGGTCTACAGCAAGAACACATGTTGTAGAAAATGGCGTCTGAGAGGCTGGGGTGGGGCATTGAGCCCCGGTAGGGAATGCAAAAGTAGTGACTTCTGCTTTTTCTGGCAGCAGAGCTGATGGCGCAGTTAGCAATTCGTCGTATGGTTTCGTTTCTGCGTGCTCAGCTGCGATTTTGTCAAACTCGGAGGCTAAACTACTTTCTTCCTCAGTGGAGGGGGGCAAATAGGGAGGTAGGGGCTCCCCAGAGAGAGAGGCAGCCTGTAATATTTTTGACGCCAGCAGAGGGTCCCCAGGAGGAGCACCGGCCAAAGCAGGCGTGTATTGCCAATAAGGCAGGAGGGAGGCCGAGAGGGAAGGTTTGCCCCCCATGCACCTTGGCCGAATGGACACATCGGAGAGCTCGGGCCCAAGTATCCAGGTCCCAGAGGGGCGCGTCCCTAATCCAGGGATTGAACCAGAAAGAATCTCCCAGTAAGTACAGAGATCCTTTTCAAAACTTTAACTCGCCTACTCTGCAATAGGGCATGCAGGGCTCAAGCCTATGGGGCTCAGGAGATGGGGAAGACGGTTTCCCATTGCAGAGGGTCACTCACCCATCCCTTGGATGCCGGTTAGGTCCCTGCCCTATGTTGGGCACCAGTTGTGGACAAGTCCTGCCAGGGGTGAAGATGACGAAGACGCAAAGACCCGACTCCGGGACCAGGTTCAGTGACACAGATCCACTTTATTCAGGAAGTAAACTAGCTTATATACATGGGTTCAGCCAATAGGATGTTACAGCGTGTCCTTCATAGTCAATTGCTTAAAAGATCAAGGAGCTGCATGGTTGACGCTAAGTCACTTCTTTAAAGCGGGTGAGCTCCCTTCCTGGGTGTGCCCAGGAGGGTTCTGGGTGCTGGAGTATTCTCACAGCATTGCATCAGCCACAGCTGCTAGGAATGCGCTCTGCACTCCACCCACACCTGCCTGCTTACAGCCTGTGCCCCACACCCAATGCAAACTATAAATGAGAAAACATATATATTAAATTTACAAACTTATTTGACCAACACTGAGTTTCTTGGATTGTCTCTGTGTTTTCTTGAATCTAATGAGGCTCCTTAAAATTACATTAAATTCTCTTTCAGGTAACTTGTAGATCTCCAATCTTTACAGTGCGTTACTAAAAAATTCTTTTTTGTGGTATCATATTTTCTTGTTTGCTCACATTTCTACTGGCTTTTGTTGATGTCTGCCTTAGGGAAAAACTAGTCAAATCTTCTAGCCTTTTCAGAACTAGCTTCAGTGTGGACAGCTTTTCACCTATGGGTGGCTGCAGGGCATCATTTCTCTGGTTCTGGGAAGGGTGCAGTGGCATAGTCTCTCTTCATTTAAAGTTGCTGTTGATGAAGACTAAGGGAGTCCTTGGTGGCCAAAGTGACAGGTATCTATGGTGGTGATGATGGCTAGGGCTGTTGGGGTCCTTGTTGGTGAAAGTTACTTGGGTCTTCCTTGTTTCCTTTTTATTTGTGGAGGCAATTTCTGGTTTAGGAGATTCTTCTCAATGTCAGGTCTGGTTTAGAGCTGTCTATGGAGCTGAAGTTCTGGAATCAAGGCTATGAATAACTACCAAGGCATCTGGGGCACAGGCAAAGTAGCTTCAGCAACAGAACCACTATCTGAGGGGTAGGTATGTGCAGATAGCCCATGGAACTAGGTTCTGTGTCTTTGGCCTTCACTGCTATGACTTAGCCACTAGGGACATGTAGGGGGAAGAATGCCATAATATCACGGGCCCAGTAACCTTGTGCAGCAGTAGCATGGTCCCAGGGATGGCAGATCAAATGCCTGACTCAAGATCAGAGGGCGGGGCTTCAGAGCTGTTGCAGTACAGCCCAGTAATGATGGGTCACAGCTGCACTGATGGTCCAGGCAGTAAGTCTCAGTGAAGTCCTCTGTTCTCTCACTATTTTATAACTGTGTGACTGTCATGGCCCAGCTAAGTTTTAATATACATGACTTCTTTTATTGAAGGACAAAAAAATGGGCTTTAATATTTTGAGCTACCTACAGTGACACACCACATTAAAAATTAAACAGTGGAAATTGAAAATGTCTTCAGTAAAACATTGCTGTCATCGCACCATTGTATTTATTTTCATCTGTTTTCTATGTTGAACTAAGATTGATTAACCCAGTGAGACATTCTCTAGTCATCCTAAAGTAGTTGAAGTATCAGGGCAATTAAAAGTAAGTTTTTAAAAATTCCTTTAAGATAATTTATCTTTATTTCTGTAAGATGTAAGGATGTGATCAGTTGTGCCTTGAGTAGTAGAGACAAATTAATAAAGCTTATTTCAATCATGAAAAAAGTAATACTCTATTTATAAAGAAATAAATTATTTTCTTTGGAGCAGTAGTAAAGAATTCAAAATTCTACAATCAAAAGTTTTACCTAACTGCTGACATACTTTTGAACACATCCTTCTCTGATTTTGTACTACCTTCTTCCCATTTCAGAAAATACAAACCATTTCATTACTTCTAATTAATTTCAATATAGTAGATATTTTAAGTTTTTGTGGAAACAATATTTTTTAAAAAGACTTTATTTATTTATTCATTTTAGAGAGGAGAGAAAGAGAAGGGAGGAGCAGGAAGCATCAACTCCCATATGTGCCTTGACCAGGCAAGTTCAGGGTTTTGAACCAGCGACCTCAGCGTTCCAGGTTGATGCTTTAACCACTGCGCCACCATAGGTCAGGCGGAAACCATATTTTAAGCCCAATAAGCAGTAATAGACTTTATATGTAACAAAACTATTAAATTTTATTTGCAACTTTCTTGGACTCTTGCAATTTAATAATTTCTAGTGGTTCTTAGTTTTATACTGTTATTGTTGTTGTTTTTTTATTTCTGATACAAACACAACTTGTTTCCCTATTTTCATATTGCATTCTAACTTTACATGAGTACTATTAAATGAATATTCTTAGCTTTATTATCTACTCCTAGATTTATCTACGGACTTGATTCCAGCATCTAGCATTTATTCAGTTGAATTACTCTCCATTGGCCAGGTGAAGGGACACAGTAGTATTTTATGTGTCTATTATTCTTCTATAGGACAGAACCTTTCTTTCACCCAATTAGTGTTGGGATTAAAAGCATTTAAATTGTTTAACTTTTAAAATATTTTACAACGCTTGTATAATGTTTTTTGTAACAAAGACGTATGACTTGAAACATGTACTGTGAAAACATGCTTAATATGTCATTACGAGTTCTAACGCCTAAGCTTTAATTTTATTTTGTACATCAACTCTCTTTAGAATCCAAGACAAAGATTTTTTGTACTTACTACAAATTTTCTGTTGTAATTTATGTTATGTCCTTGTTATCTCCTCTAAACGTGCTTTCTATCAGTAAAATATGATACATTTATCATGTCTCTTCTCAAATCTCACCTCCTTTGTTAAGCTCATCGTATGTCCTCCAGATATCTTCAGTCTCTGGCTGAGACCTCCTAACAGTAAGTAGTTTTCTTAAGGGACTTAAATAAAATCACTGTCTTCATTGAGATTTCATTCTCTCTTCAATCCTAGAACGTTGCCTATTCCATAAAAAGCTGGACACAGTGTGGTGATTGATGGGGTCAGGGTGAAGTGGGTGGAAGCGGTAAATGATGGACGGATGGATGGAGAATTGAGGAAGGTGAACACACGATACAGTGTATAGAAGCAGTGTAGTAGAATTGTGCCCTTGTATAATTTGTTAACCAATGTCACCCAAATAAATTCAACTAAAGAAAAGGCTGGAAAAATGCTTGCTAAAATGAACTAAAAAGTTATTAAAGTCAATGCTGACTTTCAGTTATGTTATTTAGTATCATTTAAAGCTATGAGCTCTATTTCATTTTTATTATCAGTTTCAAGCTAATTCAGAATTTTAAAAAAAATAGCATGATTGCTCTAAACATTTATAAAAATGATTCTGGGGTATTAGAAAAGCACATTGAAATATCCAGGACCAGTTTTGCTGTTTCTGCCGTATGTAATCAACAACCACAGGTGTTTCCTAGTCCTGTGTAGATTTCTTAAATGGTAATTATTCTTAGCTAAATGATTTATTTATATAGTTAAAAATATATAAATTTATTTATATAGTTACAAAAATAGAATTATACCTTTTAATGGGTTTTCTTAACCTGCATTGTAAATGTCATCATATTTAACAAAAATTTAAACTACATTACAAATAACACAGTTGTTTTGTATGCAAGGCTATTAACTAGTTTGAGCCATTTTGTTCATAACGTTGGATATGCCAGAGAAGGAGGAGGGGCAGCCCGCTCCAACATCCCATCAAAAAATACTTGCTGGTTAGTTTTAAGGAATGCAACTGCCTCCAGCTACTAATAATGTCAGGAGCTACCACATAAGGTGCCTATTAACCTCCTGCCTGATTTCTCTCAAGGGCAAGGACAAGAAATTTAGCAGTCGCAGATTTCAAAAGGTTATGGCATACACCCACTTTCTTTCATGGTTTCTTATTTGAGGCAGTGCTCTATCCTGACACCCTCAGCCAATTAATTATCAAACACATCAGGAGTTCTAGGACCTGACCATTTCTAACTATCACACACCTCCTTTATTAGCTAATCTTTGTTTTGGAGCTCACCATTGGGTTGGCCGAGATATATTTGTATCATAATTTGGCTGCCTCCTTAACCATTCCTGCTTCATCTTCCCTTTATCTTTCACAGGCATAATCTTACAATAGAATTTCCTCCATGCATAATTCTGTATCAGTATTTTCTTTTTGGAAGCTCTAACATAGTAGTCCCAGGGTGGTGTTTGAGGACTTCATCACATACTGTTTTGCTAGCAATAAGGACTACAATACAAAGGTTAATGAGACATGAAGAATCCGTAGCACGAAGTGATGCCTCAATAGCTATCACTCTCACTGGTGGTGACTTGAGAAATGTTTTCATGCAGGGAATGCCCTGGTCATTTCAGTGATTTATCATTTTAAAAAATGCAAAGAGAACCATGCATACTAGGATAATGGAATTTACTGCTTGTTTTTAGTAGTGCTGATGTCTGATGGAGGGGTGATGAGGAACTAAGGGAATTTTCTCTGAAATGGAATACTACATGGATCACAGGTTAGGCCAAAAAATCTTAATACATTCAAAAAGACTGATACCAAGCACAATTTCTGACCATAATGGTATCAAACTAGTAATTAATTATAAGAAAACTGAAAATAGTACAAATATATGGAAATTAAATTACATGCTACTGAAAAACTCCTGTGGATCATGAAAGAAATCAAATGAGAAATAAAAATAAAACCTAAATACAAATCAAAACTGAAATACAACATACCAAAATATGAGTTGCAGCAAAAACATTTTTAACAGAGGAGGATTATAGCAACACAGGCCTAGCACAAGAAACAAGAAAAGAAATAATCATAACTGATACCACAGAAATAAAAAAGACACTACGATGAACAATCATATGATAACAAATTAGACAACCTAGAAGTAATGGATGTGTACCTAGAAGTATACAATCTTCTAAGATTGATACATGAATAAATAGAAAACCTGAATAGACTAATTACTAATACATTGAATAAGTAATAAAAAACCAAAAGTCCAGGCCTGACCTGTGGTGGCACAGTGGATAAAGAGTTGACCTGGAAATGCTGAGGTCGCCGGTTCAAAACCCTGGGCTTGCCTGGTCAAGGCACATATGGGAGTTGATGCTTCCAGCTCCTCCCCCCTTCTCTCTCTCTGTCTCTCTGTCCTTGATCTCTCTCTCTCTCTCTCTCCCCCTCTCTCTCTTCTCTAAAAAAATGAATAAATAAAATAAAAATAATTCTTAAAAACAACAAACCAAGAGTCCAGAACCACATAGCTTCACTGGTAAACTTCACCAAATATTCAGAAAATATTTTATATTTAAATTAAAGAGAGAGAAACACTTCAAAACACACTTTATAAGGCCAGAATTACCCCTAACAAAAAGATGATCCAAAAAATTATAAATTAATATTTCTGATGAACATAGATTCAAAACTTTTGAACAAAATAATAACCAAATTCAACTATATTATTAAAAAGATTATTTACCATGATGAAGTAGGATTTATTATAGGGAAGTAAGGATAGTTCAACATTTAAAAATTAATATGATACATTAATAAAATGAAGAATAAAAGTCATATGATTACTTCAATAGATGCAGAAAAAGCATTTGACAAAATTCAGGCCCTGGCCAGGTAGCTCTGTGGGAAAGCATTGGCCCAGCATGTACAAGTCCCAGGCTCATACCTGGTTAGGGCACAACCATCTGCTTCTCCACCCCATCGTTTCCTTTTTGCGCTCTCTCTCTCTCTCTCTCTCTCTCTCTCTCTCTCTCTCTCTGCTCCTCCCACAGCTCAGTGTGAGCAAGTAAGCCCCAGGTGCTGAGGATGGCTCCATGTTCTCAACAGAAGTGCTAAAATAGCATGGTTGCTGAGCAACAGAGCAGCAGTCCCAGATGGGCAAAGCATCACATGGTAGGGGGCTTGCCAGAATTCGTCTCTGCCTCCTCTCACTTAATAATAATAAAAAAACAAAATCAATTTATGATGAAAGCTCTTAAAAGTTGGCATAGAAAAAATGGAGCACAACATATACTGCTCACAAAAATTAAGGGATATTTTATAGCTTCATATTCATTTTGAAATATCCCCTAATTTTTGTGAGCAGTATAATTTAGGCCATATATGACAACCTAATAACTAACATCACCCTCAATGGTGAAAAGGTGAAAGCTTTTCCTCTAAGATCAGAAACAAGATGCTATCACCACTTTTATCAACAGTCAGTTATGGCTGCAGAAATGAGGCAAGAAATAAAAAGCCTTCCAAATCAGAAAGGAAGAAGTAAAATTATCACTATTTGCAGATGATACAATACTATATATATATAAAATAAAACAACAGAAAGACTCCATCCAAAAACTATTAGAACTAATAAATGAATTTAATAAAGTAACAAGAAAAAAATTCTATGAAGTTTCTATATATTATAACCAAGTATAAACAAAATTAAGAAAAAAAATCTACAATTGAATAAGAAAAATAAATTAAATAAGAAGGTTCACTGTACCTATGCACTGAGAAGTAGAAACCATTGATGAAAGAAATATAAGACAACACAAGTACAAGACATTCTGTGTTCATAGACTAGAAGAATATTATTAAAATGTCATCACTGTTCAAAGCAATATACAGATTCAATGCAGTACTTATAAAAAATAGTGTATTTCACAGAACTAGAACAAATAATTTTAAAATGTGTATGGAATTACAAAATATCTTGAATAGCCAACACAAACCTGAGAATGATCAAAGCTGGAGATATCATATCATGCACTCTTTATTTGAAGTGACACTACAAGTCTATGTTATCAAACTGTGTGGTACTGGAACAAAAGCAGAGCCACAAAGCAATGGAACAGAATTGAGAACCCTAAAATACATTCTCACATAAATAGATGATTTATAAGCCAACAACATACAATGGAATAAGGACAGTCTTTTTAATAGATGGTGCTGGAAAAACTAGATAGCTATATTAAAAAGAATAAAACTAGACCATTATTTTACATCATGCACAAAAATTAACTCAAAATAGATTAAAGATTTAAATGTAATACCTGAAACCATAAAATTCCTTGAAGGAACTATAGGAGATAAGCTCAATGACATTGATCTTAATGATGTTTTTGTGGATCTCACTCCAAAGATAAGGAAAACAAAAGCAAAAATAAACAAATGGGGCTAGAAAAAACTAAAAAGCTTCTGCACAACAAAGGAAAATGAAAAGATGTTCAACATCATTAATTATTAGGAAAGTGAAAAAAAAAATAAAATATCATCTTATTCTCAAGCCTGTTATAATGACCATTATAAAAACAAAACAAACAAAAAATAAAACCATGCTGGAGGCCCTGGCCAGTTGGCTCAGTGGTAGACCGTCGGCCTGGCATGCAGAAGTCCTGGGTTTGATTCTCAGCCAGGGCACACAGGAGAAGCACCCATCTGCTTCTCCACCCCTTCCCCTCTCCTTCTTCTCTGTCTCTCTTTTCCCCTCCCGCAGCCAAGGCTCCATTGGAGCAAAGTTGGCCCAGGCGCTGAGGATGGCTCTGTAGCCTCTGCCTTAGGCGCTAGAATGGCTCTGGTTGCAACAGAGCGACGCCCCAGATGGGCAGAGCATCGCTCCCTGGTGGGCGTGCCAGGTGGATCCCAGTTGGGTGCATGCGGGAGTCTGTCTGAATGCCTCCCCATTTCCAACTTCAGAAAAATACAAAAAACCAAACCAAAACAAAACAAAAACAAAACAAAAAACATGCTGGAGAGGATGTGGAAGAAAAGGAATATCAGTGGGATCTACAATATCAGTGGGATTGTAAATTAGTGCAGCCCCAGTGGAAAACAGTATGGCAGTTTCTTAGAAAACAAAAAATAAGACTAGCATATGTTCTATGTAGTCCCCTTTTGGATATTTTTCTGAAGAATACTAAGACACTCATTCAAAGCAATATATGCACCCTTATGTTTCTTTCAATATAATCTGCAATATCCAAGCTACAGAAATAATCTAAGTGCACTTATGGATAAAAAATTGAAATATACATATGTATTTATAAATAAATATATATTATATATATGTACACACACATAATATGGAATACTACTCACTCAACCATAAAAAAATAAATCCTGACATGTGGGTCCATATGGATGGACCTCTCCGGTATAATGCTAAATGAAATAGTCAGAAAGAGAAGGAAGATACTGTATGATTTCACTCATATGTAGACTGTATGGGGAATAAAATGAACAAACAAAAACAAATGCACCTGATGTAGAAAACAGAATGTTGGTTACCAGAGAACAACAAGGCCAAGGGAGTCAACTGCATGATGATGAATAGTAACTAGACTTTGGGGGTGACTTTGTTTAGTGTACACAGATGTCAAATTATAATGTTGTACATCTGAAACATACATATAAATAAGCATGCTCTTATCATGCAGTCCAACAATAATGCTTTGTTTATATACCAAAATGAATTGAAAACCTATGTCCACATACAAATCTATGCACAGCTGTTGATTACATTTTTGCCAGAGTTGCTAAAACTTGAAAGCAATGAAGATGACCTTCAGTGGATGAATGGGTAAACTGTGGTATATCCGGATAGTGTAATATTATTCAAGTCATGAAAAGATAGGGACATTAAATGACTAATATTTTGTGAAAGAAGCCAATCTGAAAAGCCTATAGCCTATATGATTCTAACTACAGGCAGTCCCCGGGTTACAAACAAGATAGTTTCTGTAGATTTGAAAATGTTTAAGTATTTATGTGCACAGAAAGTTAAAAATAAATACTTTGTGCACACAAATATCTAAGTTGCATTTAATAGGGAAATGTACTTGTTCCAACTTACATACAAAAATTCAACTTAGGAACAAACCTACAGAACCTATCTTAATTGTAACCTAGAAACTGCCTGTATATGACATTTTTAATAGGCAAAAGTGGCCCTGCCTTGTATTGTCAGTGGATAGAGCATCCGCCTGGCATATGGACATCCCTGGTTTAACTCCTGGTCAAGGCACACAAGAGAAGCAACCATGTGTTTCTCTCTCCCTCCCTCTCTCTTCCCTTCATGCAGTCAGTGGCTAGAGTGGGCCTCGGGCACTGAGGATAGGTTGGTTGAGAGGTGAATTCCGGTTGAAGCGCTTGTAGGAGTCTGTCTCACAATCTCTGCTCCTCTCACTTTAAAAATATAACATAAATAAAAAGCAAAATTACAGAGAGGGTAACAAGATTAGTGTTTACCAGGGTTTGATAGGAGGAAGGGATGAACAGTTAGAGCACAGAGGCCTTTTATGGAAGCTTTGCAGAAGTCCATATAATGTAAACTACCAAAGGTGAACCCTAATGTCAAGTATGGGCTTTAGGTAATGATGATGTATTAATGTAGGCTCATCACTTATAACAAATGTACCGCCCTGGGGCAGGATGTCAGTAATGGTAGGGTTGTGCATTTGTAGAGAAAGGGAGTATATGAGAACATGTTGTACTTTCTGTTCTTCAATTTTACTGTGCTCTAAATCTGCTCTAAAAAGTTTATTACTTTTTAGAAAATGGAAAACTATCAGTAGTTGCCTTAGAGTCTCTTTAAGTAGCTTCCAAAGTGGCTCTCATTAATTACAATAGGAATGCAGATAAAGGTTAAGCCAATATCATGATTTAATAGTTAAAATTACAGAGCTTCAAAGACAATTAAATACTCAACTCAGGCAAGTCTGTTGTACCAAGATTTTTTTTTAGAAAACAGGATCTAAAACATAAGATGAGGACATCAAGGTGCATGTCCTCAAGAATTTTGACTTTTCTGAATCCTCTCAGCTTGAAAAGGAGCCCTCTCTATTAAAAGATAGCAGTCTCTAGGCCCTGGCCAGATGGCTCAGTGGTAGAGTGTCAGCCTGGCATGTGGATGTCCTGGGTTCAATTCCCAGCCAGGGCACACAGGAGAAGCACCCATCTGCTTCTCCACCCCGTCCCTATCGCTTCTTTCTCTCTTTTGAAGCCATGACTCTATTAGAGAAAGCTAGCTTCAGGCACTGGGGATGGC
Source organism: Saccopteryx bilineata (assembly GCF_036850765.1). Taxonomy (NCBI): domain Eukaryota; kingdom Metazoa; phylum Chordata; class Mammalia; order Chiroptera; family Emballonuridae; genus Saccopteryx; species Saccopteryx bilineata. The sequence goes on along the minus strand of NC_089492.1, from coordinate 23,880,873 downwards.
TCCATGGCCTCCGCCTCAGGTGCTAATAAATGGCTCTGGTTGCAATGGAGCAAGGGCCCCAGATGAGCAGACCATCACCCCCTAGTGGATCCCGGTCTGGGTGCATGCAGAAGTCTGTCTCTGCTTCCCCTCCTCTCAATAAAAAAAAAAAAAAAAAAAAAAATTGCATTGTCTAAAGCCTTAGAAAACATCACTATCCAGGGATACAGCAGGGGCTTCTTTTCCAAAACTCAATAGGAACCCTGTCAGAATTTGCCTCACCTCCTCTCCTGTCAGATGAGTAACAATAGTTAAGTACTAGTATAACCTAGTCAGCAACATTTGGCCTAATAAACAAGAAAACTATTGCACCTCAGAGAAACTACAATAATTAAGTCATGTTAACTGAAGTCATGGGAGCACCTGTGGGTTAGATTTTGAGGGTGATTAATCAAGAGCACTTGGACATAGGACTAGATAGGGGAAAGATTATTGTCCTCAGCTGACACACATGAGACACAAAATTTAATACCTGACAAGTACCGTAGGGCACAGTACAAACCGTTTACTAATAGGGGCTTTTTAGTAGCAAAAGAAGGGATTAGAAGGCTCAGGGAATTGGGCATTCTGGAATGGTTGTACTTTGTGAGGCCAAAACACTTACTAGAGGGTCATGTTGCACAGGAAGAGTGCAGATAACACTGCTCTCTGAGTCTGTCATGCACGTGCTGATGAGGGGAAAAATAGGAAGTTCCATGGTGGATCTACCCTGCAGGCCAGTGCTGATAATAGGAGAAGCTGTTAATGAGTTTGCCTCATTGATAGCAATGGCACTGTGGAGTCCCAAAGCAATAGATGGCAGATGGCAACACACCAACACCAGAAGCCAAGCGCTCTTCAAGTCAAAGTGGAAACCAAACCAAAGTAGCTTGACTATCAGAGCCTAGCCAGTACCACAGTCCTGAAACTTACAGTTTCCTGAAACTTACAGTTACCTGATTCAGAGGCATAGAATGCCACAATATATAGCATCTGGTCATGGCACCCAAGTTATAGCAAATAAACCACAGGAAATGGCGTAAGATCATGGAATCCACTGGATTTATTTTATATTGTACCATAGAGAAGGAACTGGCCTGAGAGCACATTGCAGTGACCAGCGGCAACACCTTACTGGTGGCAGTTACCTCCAAGATGAGGTATACACACTGAATCAGAAAACTCTACATGGCCTCTGTCCTCTGTAGGTAGCCTGCGTGATTCTGAGGCCAAGAGATGGAAGAATGACTGCCTCACTTACTGGTTGCTCTCAATGACTCTCTGGGGGGGGACTTATGCTGCCCATCCTTTTACCTCTGGCATCTACAGGGTTAGTAGTGGTCCTTCTCCTGCCCAGCAACATAAAATGGATCCACTGAGTTATTAGTCATGGCTGTCACCTGGGCACTAGTATTATTTTTTTCCCTAGGGATCTACAGACAAGAATAGAAGTCACCATGGATAATAAACCCTGATCCATCATGAAGGGGTAGGGCTACTATTAAACAATTGAGAAAAGGAAGACTGTGTGGAACTCAGGTCAGGCCCTTGGAAACCTACTGGTACTCCCTTCTCAACAATGAATACGAGGGGTAAATGTAGCCGCCAGTCTGACAAAGCAATGGTTTCCAGGAACTCAGTCCCTTTAGGAATGAGGATTTGAGTACCACCACCAGGAAAGTCACTGAGACCAAGGGAGGCAATAGCTAAGGGCAAAGAGAACTTAGAATGATTAGTGGGGAAGGGATGTGATGAGTACTAGTAACAAACCAGGTCTCACTGCATTAACATGTATTAGTGTTTATCTCACTATCTTCCCTTTTTTTAAGTTTTTCCTCAGAAAGAGTGGTCCACTGGGACCTTGAAAGAGCTGCTTCCAAAATGAGTAGGGTACAAAGAATGGACTTTGTCAAACATGGAAGTGTGCTCAGACCTTTAATGAAGAAAGAAACCACCAGTCAGGTAGGCAGACAGACCAATTACTGAACCTGTTAGGCAAAAATACCCAAGATCTAGTACCTCTAATGCAAAACTCCTCTAATGGGCATTCTCTCCTCTGGAACTCCCATTAGGCTGCTTAGAAACAGTCTGATCTGCATGATGACTAAGCCTTTACATTCCCAATCCTTTTCTCCTCGTTTCCTTTCACAGGTGTCAGGTCTGCAGCAACATCCAAAGACTCTTTCTGACATATCCTTCTAAACATCTCCCTTTTACCTTTCATGGGCATTAGCCCTAGATAAACCTCTCACACACTTACCTTTCAGTTTCTGCTTTCCAAGGGACCCATGAACACATTAGTTATGTTAACTTAATGATAGTCTCAATGGATTTTAATTTCACAAATCCTCAGGGCCTTTCAAAAACTAGTCTCACGTACAGTCCTCACTTAGGATCCGGAACAGATGTATCTCGCTTTGTCTACCTTCACTGCATCTGATCAGAAAGCAGATTTACTAAAGTCTTAACTCTGATAAATCTTGTATCTTGGTAGTCTTGAATTTACAAGACTAAAATTCTTTCCTTTAGTCAGTATGCTATGAAAACAAGTAGCTTTAATCTTGACGGAACACACAATTTCTTCCAACACATTATTCAGCAAGATTTTGAAATACAATTCTTCAATATCACCATTTATAACTAGTATTAATAACTACAGAACAAGTAGAGAAATAGGAGTAGGTGTTTTGAAGATATGTGAATAATGATTTATATGAAAAGTACTTTGAAAACTCGCTGAGTGCAATTTTCTTATTCTGGCTTGTAAAAGTGGGTGATTTTTCTTTCTAATCTTTATTTGGTATTGCTTCATTTATAAATTTAGAAAAGAATCACCATATTTGTTTTTTTAGAAACACTCTTTAAAATCCTTTGAGGTCAGTTAGTATGTGATTCCAAGAGTTAGACTTCACACACACACACACACACACACACACACACCCTTAAAATTATAAAATATACCCTTCCTTTGACATAAATTGAAGATGGGCATGATGGAAAATGATAATAGAGCAAAAACGTGCTCTTATGTTAAATATAATATAGTGATGAAAGTAGTACAGTGAAGAAAACTCATATAAAAAAACTTCTGGATAAAATTATAATCAATAAGGTATAGGTTAAGAAAAAATGTTTATACCTATTTACATGATGACATTCCTAAAATATTGACTCTTGATAGATACTGTTTATAAAAAGAAACATAATATGTATTTGAAATATACCCTGTAATGTTTAAGGAGGAAATAAAATTGCTCATAGTTGAATGTGGCATAGGCAATGAGTATATAAGCTGCTTCTTGAATCATAGTGGTATTAAATTAACTACTATAATATGAAACTACTATATTGCTGTTTGCTCGCAAACAGATTCTAATTGAGGGTTATGGAGTAAGAACACCATGATTAGAAAAAGAAAATATGGTAAATTTTTAAAATATCAAATTATCTGACTTAAAGGAAAATAAAGGCCAGACATATATATGCTAACATCAGGGATCCCCAAACTTTTTACACAGGGGGCCAGTTCACTGTCCCTCAGACCATTGGAGGGCTGGACTATAAAAAAACAAACAAACTATGAACAAATCCCTATGCACACTGCACATATCTTATTTTAAAGTAAAAAAACAAAACGGGAACAAATATAACATTTAAAATAAAGAACAAGTAAATTTAAATCAACAAACTGACCAGTATTTCAATGGGAACTATGCTCCTCTCACTGACCACCTATGAAAGAGGTGCGGTGGGGGCCGGATAAATGGCCTCAGGGGGCCGCATGTGGCCCGCGGGCCATAGTTTGGGGACCCCTGGCTAACATGAATATTTAGAAATCAGTCTACCAGGTGTCCCCAAACTACAACTCGCGGGCCGCATGCGTCCACCCTGAGGCCATTTATCTGGGCCCTGCCGCACTTCCGGAAGGGGCACCTCTTTCATTGGTGGTCAATGAGAGGAGCACTGTATGTGGCAGCCCTCCAACAGTCTGAAGGACAGTAAACTGGCCCTCTGTGTAAAAATTTGGGGACCCCTGGATCCAACATACTATTAGAATATCAGCAAAGGTACCCCATTGAATCAGTTCTAGAAATACTAAAGAAGAAAATCAAGAAAACTAAATGAGCCTGACCTATTGAAGTTGATACTTCCTGCTCCTCCCCCATTCTCTTTCTTTCTCTCTCATTCTCTCTTTTTCTCTCCTCTCTAAAATGAATAGTCTTAAAAATTAAAAAAAAAAAACTTCTTCACTGCAAAAGATATATTCAACAAAACAATAAGGCAACCAACCTAATGAAGGTAGATATTTACAAATAATACCTGACAAGGGGCCAGCCAATATTTAAACATATAAAGAACTCCTATGACTCAGCAACAAGGAAACAAACAATTCAATTAAAAAATGGGCAGGTAACCTGGCAGACATTTTTTCCTAAAAGACGTACAGATGGCCAACAGATATATGAAAATATACTCAACTTCACTAGCTATAAGTAAAATACACATCAAACACACAATTACATCACCTCACACCTTTTAGAATGGCAATTTTTTAGAAGACAAGAAATGACAAATGTAAGAAAGAACATGGAGAAAAAGGAACACTTGTCCATTGCTGTGGGGAATGCAAATTGGTGCAGCTGCTATGGAAAACCGTATGAAGGCACCTCAGCATGTTAAGAATAGAGCTACCATATGACCCAGCAATCTCTCTTCTGGGTATCTACCCCCAAAATGTGAAAACCTAAAGATATATGTACCTCATGTTTACTGTTGCCTTATTCACAATAACTAAGACATAGAAACATCCTAAGTGTCCTTCGACAGATAATTGGATAAAGAAAATGTGGTACACATACAGAATTGAATACTACTCAGGTTTAAAAATTATTAAATATTGCCATTTCACAACATAGATGAATCTTGGGAATATCATTCTAAGTGAAATAAGTCCAACAGAAAAGGAAAAGAACCATAGCAAATAGAGTTTACTCACACTGAAATAGATAAAACAAAGCAACAAATCAACAAACAAAATATTAGAAACAGACAATAGCAGTGATTAGAGGATGAAGGGAGTGAAGAAGGTAAGGGGGTCAAATATATGATGGCAGAAGGAGACTAGACTTTGGAGGGTGAGCCCAAAATGGAATATACAGATGATGGATTATAAAATGATGCACCTGAAATTTATATCATTAACCAATGTTATTTCAATAAATTTAATATAAAAATAAAAATAAAGGCAAAATAACAAGCATCTATACATGTACATGAAGTAAATATATTTTCTACTTATAGTATCATTTTAGAAGTGGTAGATCAAAAATAGGAATGATTTGGAATAAAGTTAACTCGGTGCCCAAACTATTCATTGTACTATAAAGTATACTAACCCTGTATTTGTATTTCTGTAATTGTTGTATTTCTGTAAGTTGTATTAGTATTATATATCACTTATATTTACTATTCACATGTGGAATGTATAAATAAATGTGCAGTCACATGAAAAGAACTTGATGAAATTTAAACATCTGTATAACATTTTCTGAAAACTTGGAGCCTTTCAACCTTTATTTTTGAAAGATAAAGTGATGCAGAAACCATATAAAATATTGCAATCCTTTTTTTCCATAATCAATATGGTTTTATATATATATATATATATATATATATATATATATATATATATATATACCAAAACCAACCCACAAATATGAGAAAAGTAAAGACTTTAAAAAGCAAGACATCAGTTTCGGTTAAGCTCTATTACCAAGTGACTTAAGATTACTTTGGGATATGTGGACAAATGAGCAAAATATAAATTAGAGAAAATTAATAAGCACAAACATTTGACTTGTAATGCTTTGGGGATTACAGATGGCATATGATAGATTTTAGATTTGTAAAGACATATAAAGAGAGTACCAGGGTGAATAATAACAACAATGACCTCTGATGTTATGAAAGAAACAATGTACTTTTCATTAAAGAAGTAGGTCAGTGTTGTTCTCAAGAGTGACAAATTTTCAATATTAGAGTAATTTTGCTCACTTATTGATTAAAACTTAGCCCTAAATATAATTAAAATAGTGATAAATATAAAAGCTATATACCAGGTGTTTCTTACAGTATTCAGCCAATATTTAGAAAGAGCTAATATTAGTAGTCACATTATATGAATGAGAGAACAGAATCTGAGAGATTTAAGCATGATAATACAGCTAGTGAATGGTAGAGCCAAAGAACAACTCTGAGAGAGTCCAGGTTTAGCACAGACTGAAATAACTAAGCTCAACCGCATCCACTTCTGTTTTATATCAAATGTGGCTTGAATTTTTGTTTGGTATCATTTAGATTCAACTCTCCAAGGAGCAATGAAAGATAACACTCAAATAAGATGGCTATTCAAAAATTTGCTTTTATATAAACTATTATATATTTATAATAACAATCAAAAAGAGTACTATAAAAGAGGCTCCTGTTAGAAATAGATTAGACAGGTAATGTCACAATGTAAATATATTTTTTTCACTAATCTTTGGTGGGTCTACCCATAATATTTTTTTTTGTAATTTTTTTTACAGTATTTGTCTTCAATAAAAAAGTAGAAGGGCATATCCTATAAACTTTGAATAGTGCTAAGTCATAGCAATGCTTTAAAAAAATTTTTTTTTAATTTATTGATCTTAGCAAGAGAGAAAAAGAGAGAGGGGATAGGAACATTGAACTGGTCCTGTTTGCTCCCTGACAGGGGATCAAACCGGCAACCTCTGAGCTTCGGGACGTTGCTCTAACTGAGCTAGCCCTATCTGGTCAGGGCAACACAGTGATGCTTTTAACTTTTAAAAATATATTTACTTAATATGTGAGTCTTTCTCAGTTATTACAGGGAGGCTTATGACAAAATTCCAAATTGAAAATTATCCCTGCCCTTGATCAGCTTGATTTGTTTATTAATAAAAGTTTTAAAACACGTTATTCTAAATTCATCAATATTACATTTTGAAATTTATAATTTTTATTAGATTGAATATGGGAGTAACTAAAGAAAAGTCAATACAGAACTTAATATAACAAAAAAAATAAGCCTAAGATTTTTTTAGTATACATATATTCTAATTTTCACTTCAACCCTGAAAGAAAGGTCTTATGATTATAATAGTGCTTTAGGGAAACTTGATTTTTAAGATGTAGTACACTTCCCAAAAGTGTATAGATATTATAATAACAAACATTGTTTTAAATTGATGACTCTAATTGCAAACTGTTAGGTTTTCCACTAGGAAAAACAGAAAAAAAAAACTCCAAAACCTTCATATCAATTGGATAAAACAGCAATGATAGATTTGCCTATGTACAGAGCAAATCTTTTTCCCTTGTTTTAGAAATTTAGCAATCTTTTCTATTATATTTTATTGTATTTCATTGATTTTGCCCCATTCTTATGTCATAAAAGAAATCGTGTTAATATTTTTACAGCTAAATCCCAAAACAGTTTTTTTTGTGTGTGTTTGTGTGTGTGCACACACAAACATACATACGTACACACATTTGTCACTGAAGGCAAAAGCATTTCTATTAGAAATACATAGTATATGCCTCCTCCAAACATTGCCCCTTTCAGTACATTGTCTACATGGATTGTATATTCCACATAAGAATCCAATATATGTTGTTTGCAGTGTGATTATGTCTTAATTTTACTTTTAAAATTTTTCTCTGTCTCCTTCTCAGATATCAATAGTGATAAAATGGCTTAAAATAGTCACAAAAGTGTATTTGAATCAACTGTAATAGCTTTTAGCTATTATATCAAGATTCTTCTTTTGTTTTTCAAAATAAAAAGAGTTTTTACTATTTTGCCTGATTGTAAAAGTAATATACATTATTTGAAAAATATCTACAAGATAACAGAAAAGTGGAAATAAGATTTAAAATGAAGAACCAATAACAAAACTCTGTTATTATAAGATCTAGGGAAAGGCATTCTTATAATTTTGAAAGAAATATGTCAGGATATCTATACTGTTTTATTCTTTCTCTGATATGTGTTTATTTCAGTGAAAAAAAGAAAAAACTTTCGATCTTCCTGATGTTTGAGAATCTTTTTTTTTATGATTACTTCCTTTCTTTTTAGAGAAATTCCCTTAGCTAATTATTTATAGGTTGAGACAAGTGGAAACAAATTATCTTAGTTTTTCTTTACCTGGGAATATATTTTTTCATCTTTCTTTCTGAAGGATATTTTCATTGGATATGGAATTTTTCCATGATGATCTTTTGGCACTTGAAAAATTTTCTGTCACTTTCCTGGCCTCCATGGTTTCTGATGAGAAATCTGCTGTCATAAAAACTGTTTGTCCCTACAGGGGAAATTTCTGTCTTACTGCTCAAGACTTTTTTCTCTAATTGTCAGAATTGTGATTATGATGTGTCCTGATGTGGCTTTTTTGTGTTTATCCTGTGTGTAGTGTGCTCAAATATTTGAATCTTTAGGGATCAATAGTTTGACAAATACGAAAATTATCAGCCATTATTTTTTGAATACTTTTCTAACACCATAACCTGTGTCCTCTTCTGGAATGTCAATGACATGAATGCTAGAACTTATAGTCTTGTATATTTTTGAAGCTTTGTTAATTTCTTGAGTCTGTTTTCTCATTGTTGTTTAGATTAATTAATTTCTATTATTCTGTTTTATAGTTCATTGCTCATTTCCCCTGACCCATTAATTCTGCTGGTGAGCCCAGCTACAGAAGTTTTTATTCAGGTATTATATTTTTTAATCCTAATATTTTATTTAGTTCTTATTTATAGATTCAACCCTTCCTGAGACTTTCTATTTATTTGTAAAGACTATTTTTTTAAAGTTGGTTTAAAGCATGTTTGTAATTGTTGAAACATTTGATTATGGCTGCTTGAAACACTTTGTCTCAGTTATTTTAGTGTTGGCCTTAATTGCTATTTTTTTTTTCAGTTTGAAATCTTCCTAATACTTGATCTGAAAAATGAATTTTAATTGTAAGATGGATAGTTCATATGCTACATGTGAGACTTGGGATCTTATTGAAGCTGTGTGTTGTAACGAGACAGAGCTCTGGCAGGAGAAAGAGTGCACCACTTCATTAATACTAGGGGCTATGGATGTTCAGGCTCCCTGTGCAGCTGCCACTAAAACTTTGGGAATGAGGGGCCTATTACTGCTTGTTGGTGGTCAAAGTCCTGTTTCTGCGCCCAGCATTTTTTTTTTTTTTGCATTCTTTGATAATACTGCAGTATACAGGGGGAGGACTGTCTGTTTCTCATGGGTAGGAGGGAAAGTTTGGGCTCTTTACATGGTCTTAACTTATATTTTGAGTTTGGGGGGTAGGAGAGCTGGTTATAGCCCAGAAGGGATGATAGTCTTGGCTTTCTTCTTGAACTTTTTGACCCTATTCTGGCAGAGGACTTGAGCTGCCTTGTTATAGTTTAGCAAGTGTGAAATTCTTGGCTCCCCTGTTAGCCTTTGCTGGCATAGGGGGCTGATCATGCAGTTCCTGATGTTGCCACCACGCATCTCCTGGACCTAGAGACACCACACACTCTCACGTTTGACAAACATGTCACTAGAACTAATGATACATTACATCTTTGTGAAACTCTCCCAGTGAACACCACCTCGCCCCCCACTTCCCCAAATTAAAGTCTTCCCTTACTGAAGCCAGTCTATCAGATCTTGGAGAAGTGATTGTCTCTTCAAATACACAGACAGCAATGCATGGATAAAAGAAACAAAAATGTCAGGAAACAATATACCAACAAAGGAACACAAAAAGCTCCCAGTAATTAACCACAGATAAATGTTGAATCACCTACTGCTAGTCAAACTGAACTAACTGAATCTTGGGAGGGAAATAGTTTTTCAGTCTTAGAGACCCAAAGATTGAATATCAAGAGATCTATATCCAAACATTATCATTAAATTGTCAAAAATCAAAGAAAAAAAATTTTTGAAAGAGCAAAAAAAAAGGAACTTGTGGCATATAAAAGAAACCATATAAAAATATTGATTTATTTCTCAACCCAAAACCAGCAGGCTAGAGACAGTGGGATGATATATTCAAATAAATTAAAGAAAAACATAATTAAAGAAAAATATATGCCAATAAGAATACTATACTCTAAAAAACTATCTTTAAAAATGAAGGGGTTAAAATACATTTCCCAAACTAACAAAAAACTGAGGAAATTTCTCATCACTAGACTTCCCTAAAAATAAATGCTTAAGGGAGTTAAATGAAATCACTATGCTAAACAGCAACATGAAAGCAAACAAAAATATGAATTATACTTGTTATGTATAATATGTAGTAAAATATAGAGTAAATAAGGAAGAATATAATGGTGATGCAAAAATTACCTATAACACTAGTATAAAAGTGAAAAGTTGTTAGAAACAACTATACCCACAAAAATTTAGTACAAGATTCACAATATGAGAAGTAAACCCTGACTTTTAGAAAACCGAGTGTGGTGAGGGCAAAAGGGTAGAGTTTTCTAAACAATTAAACTTAAATTTTTTATCAAATTAGAAAAGATACATAACAACAAAAATATTTATATAAGCACAAAGAAAAAATAATCTCTCATAGATACACAAAAAGGAAAAAAAAAGATACGACACTACTACCCAAGAATATCAAATAACAAAAGACAAAAATTATAGGAGAGAGGGAAACAAAACGCAAAACAGAAAAAGATTGAACAAAATTGCAATTGTAAGTTCTTATGTATCAGTAATTGTGTTGAATGAAAATGGACTAAACTCCCCAGTGAAAACATAGAGTAATTTAAGTGGATTTTAATATAAGATTAGGGTTATGGTACCTATAAAAGACTTTAGTTGTAAGAATGTAAATACAGTTGTCCCTTGCCACATCATGGTTCACTTTTCACGGTCTCACTGTATCACTGATTTTTAAATTGTATATACCTATTTTGTATTGCAGATTTTTTGCTATATCGTGGGATTTTGCAGTATATAGGTATTTTTATAAATTTATTATTTTAATAATTTTTGCGGTAAAATAAGCATTTTCTAGCCTAAAAAATTGAAAACTATAAAAAATATAAAAATATTAATGAAAACATATTAAAAGAATATTAAATCGAAATAAAATATATAGCATACAGCAGATGAGTAGACAAAGACTAGCATGTATGGAAAACTCAGCTATGGCTCGTTTCTACTTGAGCTAGTTTGCCCACGTGAGATATAACACAGCACACTATTGGCTGATGGATGGGAGGCGACCAACCAGAGCACTGTGTTCTGTATATATAAATAATAAAATAAATATAAGGTTGCTACTTTGAGAATTTTCACCTATCCTGGGGCATTCTGGAACCTAACCCCCATGATAGATAAGGGACCACTGTATAGAGGCTAAAAATGAAGGGATAGAAAAAATATATTTCATACAAATGGAAACAAAAAGCAGGGATAAATAACTATGACTATATCAGAAAAAAATAGAATTCAAATAAAAATCTTTTACTAAAGACAAAATCATTATATAATGATAAAAACTTCAATTCAAAAAGATGATATAACAATTATAAATATTTAGCTTACATTAGAGCACCAAAAAATATAAAACAAATATTAAAGGTCTAGAGGGAGGAATTAACAACAAAACCAATATAATATGGAGACTTTAGTACTGTACCCTACTTTCAATATGGATAGAAACCCAGGCAGAAAATTAATGAGGAAACTGTTAACTTCGACAACACAACGACAAAATGGACCTAACAAACATATACAGAACTTTCCACCTACCACTGAAGACTTCATATTTTTCTCAAGAACATGCAGTGTTCTATGAGATAGATCACATTTTATATTACAAAATACACCTTAAAAGAATATTGAGCCTGACCAGGTAGTGGCACGGTGGATAGAGCATCAGGCTGAGATGCTGAAGACCAAGGATTGAAACTCCGAGGTCACCAGCTTCATCATGGGCTCACCAGCTTGAGCACGGGGTCAGAGACCCCATGACCACTGGCTTGAGCCCAAAGGTCACTGGCTTGAGCAAGGGATCACTGGCTTGGCTGCAGCCCTCCCACCCCTTAGTCAAAGCACATATGAGAAAGCAATCAATGAACAACTATGGTGCTGCAACTATGTGTCGATGCTTCTCATCTCTCTCCCTTCTTGTCTGTCTCTTCCTCTTAAAAAAAGAAAAAGTGAATAAAAAAATAAATATTGCAATTATACCACATAGCTTCTCAGATTGTAATGTAATGAAACTTAATATCAATAGCAGAAAAATAAATTAGAAAAAATGTAGAAACTAAACAACACACTGAAACAACTACTGGGTTAAAAAGGAAATCAAAAAGGAATATACAATACATCTGTTGACAAATGAATACAAAAATAAAACAATCAAAACTTCTGGGATGCAGCAAAATCATTACTAAGAAGAAAGATTATAGTGCTAAAAAAAAAAACTAAAAAATAAAATCTCAGTTAAAGAACCTAACTTGATAACTTAATGAACTAGAAAAAAAAAATGATATCCCAAGTTACCACAAAGGTTAGATCAGAAATAAATTAAACAAGAAAATTGTGATCCACTAAATCAATGCAAATGTATCAAAATGTCAAGGGTGTTCTTTACAGAAATAGAAAAAAAAACAACCTCTGGAATTCATATAAAACCATAAGATTCTCCAAATATTCAAAGCTAATTTGATGAACAACAGAGCTGCAGATGTCACATTTCCTGGATTCACACAGCATTACAAAAGGTAAAAAGTTTACCTTCATGCAAGATGAGTAAGTTCTGGAGGTCTGAAGTATATGACTGTTGTTAACAATAGTACATACGTATATCACATACTTGAAACTTCTTAAAGGATAGATTTTATGTGTGCTCATTACACACACACACAATGAAAATAATTTACATGAAGTGATGGATAGTTTATTTAGCTTGATTGTGGTGATGTTTTCACACTGTTTACCTGTCAAACCATCGAGTTGTACATCTTAAATATATATAGTTTTTTTTTTACCAGTTATACCTTAAAAATCTGGAAAAATATATCCTTTTAAATTTTAACATAGACTTTATGTCTGTTGAGTTATTGACCATTTATTTCATGTTTAAAGTAGATAAAAAGTAGAATTGAAAGAATAGAACATAAGATTATCTTTAATATAATACTAAACTTACTACTTTAATTATAAATAGTAACTTACTATTTTAAAAAGGAAATAAGTTAGGAAATAAGTTATATATTACAGTTTGAAAAATACAGTAAAATTTAATAAATTAAAAGTTAGTCTTTATTGGGTACTTAATGCCAAACACTCTGTTGATTATATTTTCATCTTAATGCTTAAAATTGGAGTTTAATTTTCCCCCGACCCTAGTAAAAAATATGAGATCTACATTTGTTTAGTAACTTTCTCAAAGTTATTAAAGTTGATGCACCAGGAATTCATTGCTGGGATCAGAACTCCAGGACAAGCACTCTCCGCTGTTCTACTATCAAGCTGATGATATGTCATCAGTTAAAGGCTATTTTGTGATGCTGTGGCTTAGACATAATAAACTGAATAAACTCAATGATCATTTTGATATACTTCTCAAATCTAGGATTCTGCTTACAATTGGTAATAACCAATTTTAACTAAAACATATATAACAATAATAATTTCTCCCCAAATTGCCTCCATACTGAGATCCATCACAGCCTTCCTCCCAGGAACACTGAATGATCATATAATTTAATGCATAAATATAGTGAAGACCATTTTTAAAACAGTGTTGATCCCTTTGTCGCAACACTCAATTTAGGAGGATTTAATTTTTTTCAGTTCATCAGAACACAAACCCAGGAGTTGTGGTGGCAACAATGGACTAATTGGAGACCAGCTGAAATACTCTGAGGGGCTGAAAGGAGGCAACAGTCCCAGTCAGCAGATCCAAGGACTAAAGCTCCATTCCCAGCCTTACTCAGATATGTTTTAGCCAGTACAAATGAGGAAGCAGACAGAAGTTTTCAGTGGGTGAAGTAAAGAACAAGGAAATGCTGACTACTAATCTCTGTTCTGAGAGCCTAAACATTTCTGTGTTGCTGAATCTAATCCTGCTCTTTTGCTGTTACCAGTAAAGGTCAGAGAGGCCCCTGGAGTCTCATCTACTCAGGGATTTTGCCCTAGGGGACCTCGCTGTCTCTATTTGTTATCCTAACTCTGCATATTTTTACAGCATATTCTCACAAGAAGTCAGAGTATGTTCTGTTTTACTGCTTACACCACTTTGTCAACAAACTTTAGTCATTTCTATATTCAAATGTATCTTTAACACTGGGGAACAAAATTTTTGTTACATCCACAAAAACACTTGTTCTTACCTAATTTGAGTATGCTGATCTCAAATCAGACATTAGTTTTTCTCTGTAAGCTAAAGGGTTTTTTTTGCAATTCAAGATTTTAGGTTTTCATCTTATTGTAAAAATTTCAACATTTAGTTTAACATAATGAAGTAGAATGTCTTCTTGGGCATCATCTTTGTGAAAATATAATAATTTATATAATGCAGTAAATACACTAATGCACTAAAAGATATGACTGCATCAGAATTTGTCTGCAATTTCAAAATAAAACATATTAAAACACTTATTTTAATCATAAAATTTGCACCAAACTTATTTAAATTCTATTCAGGCAAAAATTTGCATTTGTAGTACTTGCATTTGTATACTTGTTGAGAACAATCTCATTTGATGCTCCAGCAGTAGTCTGCCATCATATTTCTGTGCCATCACCCTTGATAACTCTCTTCCATCATCTTCAGATCTTGATGAAAGCATTCTCACTGCTCATCACTAACAGCTCCAAGATTTTCAAAAAACTTATCAAGGTGACTGTTCAGAAAGTGAATCTTAATGCTCATGTTATATCCAATGTCGCAGAAAGCCAACAGCATCCTTTGAACCAGAAGTTCATAGTTTTCTGCTTTTTTGTTGCCAAGAAAGTTCTTTGTAACTGCCACAAAAGACTGCCATGCTGCTTTCTCCTCCTTATTCATCTTCCTGGCAAATTCTTCATCACGTATGAGGGTTTGAATTTGAGGTCCATCGAATACACCTGCTTTTATCTTCTCAAAAGATGAGGTAGAAAAAGCAGAAATAATATGTCAAAAGCATTCACTTTCTCTACTCAAAGCCTGAACAAACTGCTTCATTAAACACGTTTGATGTGAAGTGGAGAAAAAATGATCCTGTCTCGATTAACTACAGGTTCATTTACAATATTTTGCATCCCTACTTCAGAGCTTCATGTTTTGGCCACTCCTTCTCTGTCCAGTGTTTCTCCCGAGCTCAGCTGTCCTACAAACACGGAAATTAAGTATACTTCATGAAACCTCTCTGTTGTCCTAGCAGGAAATTTACCATTATAAGATCCACACAAATGATCCAATTATGTTCCTCATACTTCAGTAAGTCAAGGACAATTTTTATGTCATTATAATCTTCTTGCAAATGAGTTGAATAACCAATTTGGAACCACTGCATAAACATTACTGTCATGTCAGAGAACACATTTCAGACTCCATTTAGAGGTGTCAAGAAATAGCCGCCATTCTGTTGGACTATAAGTGGTAACACATAGCTGGCTGAGAGACTACTGATATCATGACAGTAAACAGAGTATTTTTCTTTGGAAAAAAAGTCCACAGAAATTTGTTCATGCTTCCTGAAATGGGATACTTTAGCTGACCAGTGAAGTACATTCTTTTCTTAAAGCCTGGAGGCTAATAACTCTGCTGCTTTCTTTGATAGGCCCAAATCTCTTACTAAGTCATTCAATTCAGGTTGGCTACACTGCTGAGGGGTTAATGACTGCTTGGCATCAGAAGAAGACCCTTCAGATTCTATAACCATTTCCTCATGCATCTTATTAAAATACACTTGATCACCATGTTCATTTTCTTTGTCCTTAGAAGAAATAAAACCATTGAAAACTGGAACCGGGAGTGTCTCAGAGTGTGATATAGGTCATATTGCTGAAGAAATATTAGGATATGCGATCATAATGCTGTTTTTTCTTGCCGATGCCCTTTGTATGGATCAGACAGAAATAACAGTCACTGCTGTGGTCCTTAGGTTCACGCCAAACCATGGGAATACCAAAAGGCATTCTTTTGCGTTTTCCTCTTGTCCAGTCACAAAGTATTTCCTCACAATTATGACACACTATATGAGGAGCCCAATTCTTGTCTTGATCGCCAAGGAGAACTTGAAAATAGGCAATATATGCACGTGTCACAAATGATGAAATATTGTGCCTTTGACGTTGAAGTGTGTAACAGCCACATATCATATATAACAGAAGGTGTCAGGACTATTCTTACATTTACGCCTACTCAAAGAAGCCAAGATTCAGTTTTAAAACAAAATAAGAGAGTGTTTTTATCAGATAATAATTTTTTACATTTAAAAACAACTACAATTATGTAAAAGTAATGTTTGTAAAACATTAATTGCCTTGTGGTTATGTTCAATTCAAGGGTCATTGCCCTTTAACTCCGATTTAAAAACCAATGCATGTCATTAACTGTAACAAAAAGAAATTAAAATTGCCTAAAAACTAGAGCATGCACCAAAAAAGGGATTTCAGATTTGGAATCAGCGATCCTGAAATATATAGAAACAGTTCTAAAACCTCATGCAACAGAAAATGAAAAAAATGTGTTCCTCAGTGTTATGCTTCCAGGGAAGATGTTTACAATTCAGTATCTCCACTGCCACCTTCATGACCCAAGACATCATCATCATCCTTCACTTTGACTCTGTCAGAAGGCAACTATTCTTCCTGCTTTTATCACTAATGTTGAAACAGCAACCTGTGTGATCCTGCTGAAGTCATATCATGCCAGGCCTCATTGCTCAAAATACATCAGCTACCAAAGTTTCCTCGTGATTGGAAACTGTAATCTCAAATAGTTTTTGGTAAACAGCTGGCAAGTCCAACTTAAGACAGAATATGCCTCCACAAACAAGACTTCTCTACTCATTTGTGCTATAAAAAATAGAGTTAAAAAAATAAAATAAAAAAAGAAAGGTCTCACAGAGAGAGGAGATTTTTATCTAGGGACTCAGAAAAACCCTGGTGCTAAAATACCTCATGGGGGAGTAATGGGAGTATCAGGAGAACTATTCCTTGTCTTTTCTTTTTGAATCTTGGCCTATGTACATTCCTGTTGTCTCTTTAAAAATGTCTGTTCTTTAACAAATACACAATGAGTCCCTGCAGAATTAGACCAGAACATTGGAACATGTCAGGTGGCTGGACTCACATTATATAACATTACCCTCATTGTCAATGACACTCATTGTCAATACATTTATTGTCAAATTTATTTATTGAATTCTTTATAGATATTTTATGTACAACCTCATTTAATTCTTATAGCAGCCCTTTGAACTAGAAACTACTATTCTGTCTGGCTTTATAGTCAAAAGTGATGCATATAAAAATCCATCTCATATATAATGATTTGATATCTCTTATATAGATAGATATAGATATGGAGATAGATAATAGATAGATGATAGATGCAAATTAGGGAATATTTCAAAAGAATATGAAGCAATAAAAAAAGAAGCATTTGATATTTTTTTTTACTAAACAAGAACATCAGAAAAGCAAATGACAAGTCAAAAAAAGTTGTTCAATTATGCTAATGAGATGCAAAACCAACTTTTATTTCATTGGTGAAAATGCACTATACAAAAGGCTGAACGTACTGGAGTATCTGCATGTTTCCTGATCCTCTAATTTTTGTAAGCAGTGATACATAGATATAGATAAATGTTCACAGACATAGTAAGAGCTAGACATAACTTTGACCAGAAAGCAGATAGTTTGGCTTTGGGGGGATTTCTATGTGAAATCATCACCGTGAAGCTTTCTATGCCTTTGTTGTTTAGAAAAGTGCCCAGAGGTGGAGGTGAAAAGGTGGTCACTAGAGAGGTCTTAGTCCCTGTGTAGGAAATGTTAAGGTCACTTGCAGATTTATAAAAATTAATAAAATAATATTTTGGAAAGCTCAGAAAACTGAGAAAATTTGAAAATGACAAAATCAGAAAACCATCTAGAAAGTTATGCTTTATGTATAAAATAAGTTATGATTAAAAAATGTTTAGAAGGTAGAATTGGCTTATCTTTAGATTTGATTAGCTAAGGGGAGGTGACGTTAAAAAGAAGAGTCAAGAATGACCCTGATGTTTCATATAAGTGCCTAGATGCTGGAAACAGCATATACTGTATGACAGAGACCACAGGAGAAGTGTCATGGTTAGAGAAATGACTTTTAGTTCAAATGTCAATAGAAAGAGTCTTAGATGCCTTACGAAAATATCAAGTGGCAGATGGTAACCAGTAACTTGCATCCATGTGATACCCCTTAAAACAAAAATGGCCGAGTTCATTAATTTTACTAGATGGGTCAGAATCAAACACAATACAAGACAACTTGATGGCTAGAAACATGAGTATTTTTAAAAAACCATGCGATTGTATATACCGACATTCACTAAATTCATTAAAATATGCTAACCATACTCCTTTCATCCATCTTTCCTTTGGAAACATTCACACTAATAGGACCATCACATATAAATCTAGTAGCTAAGGTGGCTTCCCCTGGAACACTGCTTAGACCACCACTGCCAAAATTAGGATCTGTAATTGTTCTGGTATGTGCTCTGTGGCTGAACAACAACATCCCCATGCTCTGCCACATACAACTCTAATTTATATATTATTTCTTTAGATATGTTATTAATCTTTTTTGTCAGTTTGGTCACTTTTCCTGGTTGAAAGCTATTTTTTGCCCCCTTAGGTATTTACACATATTTAAACTCAGATTTGTTCTATGTTTATTTTACAGGATCAATTTCAGAAAGCAACTTTATTTCCACTATTTCTTAGTTCTGGCTGCATGTGTGTAAGGAGCGGAGGGGGTATTTAAATGAATTCTTCAAGTACCAATAGAATTGTTATCAAATTATTGCTTCAGAGGCAACTAGGTAGAATAGTTTCAGCAAGCAGAAGGAAGCTTCCAGACGGAATGAGAATTTATCAATAAGAAATGTACTAGACAGGTGATATCAGCAAGATGGAGACCTAGGATGTCCCAATGCTTCTCCTCCCCCCCAAAAAAAAACACACACCAAAACCCCACTACAAACTGAAGAAACCAGCTCAGGGAAAGCGCTGGAATGCAGAGAGAAAGCGTAAAAGCCCTGCAGAGCTCAAGTGTAGAGGAAGCTCCCATAGAAAAGTACAGGAAGCATAGGACCTGCGTCACTCGAGCCTCTGTCAAGAGCAACCTGACACTCGGTGGGATCCCCTCAGGAATTTCACCCTATGGGGAAAAGGAGAGCAGAGGAACCCCAGGAAGACTCACTACTGTGAGTGTCTGTAGCCTTGGTGACAGAGGCTCCCACCGTCTTTGACTGCGCTGATTTCAGCTGATGGAGTGGCCTCAGGGTCCTTCCAACTGCATCTCTCCTTGGGGCTAAAGCTGTCGCTGCCATGATACCTGACTTCAGAAGTGAAGACCACTGCTGCCTCCTATTCTCTGGGATCAGATAGCTATGACACCTCATCATATCAAGGACCAGAGCTACCACTGCCCAGAGACCTGACCCTGGGTCCCAGGTAGTGGCTCTGACCCATCATGGCCCGGGTTAAGCTGCTGCTGACCCACCTCCCATCACAGGCCTTAGTTCTGAGCCATCATTGTAGGGGAACTGCCAGTGTCCTGAGCTTCACCCCAGAGTTCCTTAGTCATGGCTCTAAACCTCATTGCTATGACCATACTGCCACTGTTCTGAGCATCCGCCCAATATGCCAAAGTTGCTGGTTCAATCCCCGGTCAGGACACACACAGGCACAGAGCGATGTCTCTGTCTCTGTCCCAATCTCTCTCTCTCCCCCTTCTCTTTAAAATAAATAAATACATTAAAAAAATTTTAACCAAATAAAAGGTACAAAGTAATTGCTTACGATCAGTTAAAAGGAAGGTCACACTTGGGGGAAGATGAGGGCAAGTCAGGATCAGAAATTTATCACATTAAAAAATGTAATATTTTCCCCCTTTGAAGATTGGACAGGATTTCAGGAGGCAAAGAGTTTGGAGAAGTTATTCTAAGCTGAAGAATTAACAGGTACAGAAGAACGAAGGTGGCAAAGCATACAACGTGGTCAGGAGCTGTTGGTCGTGTTGAGGAGCTGTTATTGTATACATGCTCAGCGTGCGTTGGGAAGAGGCCGGAAAGTTCTGTTGAGGCCACTTTGTGGAATTATTTAAAAATCAGGCAAATGGATTTTTATTTAATTTAATTGATGCTTGGGTGTCATTTAAAGTGACTGAGCAGGAGAAGGATTAAATTAGCGCTGTGCTTGAGGAGCACTGATCAGCGACAGGATGAGGGAGAGTGGGGCTGAGCCAGAGACAGAAATGCCAATTAAGTAAAAGGCAACAGGCAAAGAGCTTGTGAGAGGATTAGAGAATCTCGTTAAAACTGGAATAAAAGTAATGAGGATAGAAAGAAGCTGAATTTGAGAGTTAGAAGATCCTGATGACAAAAATAGTTGATGTTAGCGGGTGTTTCATATTTATTCCAATACAGAACTTGAGATAAAACGCAGAAGGAAAAAAGTGAAAATTTGGTGTTACCTAATGAGAATTTCCTTTACCAGTTTTACAACAGGTTTTTCTCCCTGGTTTTATTGAGATATAATTGACATGTATCATTGTATTAGTTTAAGGTACACAACAGGTATTTTCAAAGCAACCTGACTTTGTTTACAAACCTGCTGCAGATTTTCTTTAAGGAAACAAAACATCACAAATTAGCTTGTATTTCCTTCCTTCCCTGTGATATAGCATTGCGATTTTTATAAATAGAATGATACATTCTGTACATGACTTTTAAATTTTTCTATATGTGTATGTGTATATATCATTATATTATATATACATACATACACATATGTAAGAAAAATATAATACTTTAGTATTTCCTTAATTTTAATTAAATATTTTATTAATCTGTAATTTTCTTTCTAAAAATATATGTCATGAGATCTACCTATATTGATGTATATAAATCTGGTTAATTCATTGTTAACTTAAATATAATCTGAATGTACTACAATGTATTTTTTATTTCCTTATAAATAAAAGTTAAGGTTGATGCTTGACTTTTCTTTTTCCATTATTTACATAAACTTTTCATTTTGGAACAAATTATAATTTACATTAAGTTGCAAAGATAAAGCATAGACCTTGAACACCCCACTCATGCAGTTTAAATTTTTACCTAATGCTAACCTCTGACATTGAGTGATACATTTATCAAAGTTTCAAAAACAACATTACTACTACAAATCTATTTTGGAGAACAAAAGTACATATACAGGGGTGGACAAAGTAGGTTTACAGTGACATTGTGACATTACTTTGAGTTAAAATTACTTTAATACTCATAACCTGCATATCTTTTCCTATATGAACAACTGTAAACCTACTTTTGCTCATCCTGAATCTATAACCCAATAATTCCATCTCTGGTAAGCATTCTAAAGAAATCAAAGACATGACGGGTAAGTATGTGGATAGATGGATGATGTAAGAATAGATATATGTATGGTTTGCATTTTTATGTGTGAATATATTCTCTACAGAACAATTCCTGTCAATATGGGAAATAATAGGAAATTATTTTCTTCAGAAAATGTTGACCTAAAATTACACATTAAAAGACAATGAACCAGGTTGGTCATTGTCACAAAGATATTAAAAATAATTTTCTATTGATATGCTTATATTCTAGTCTAGCCAATATTTAGATGTTTTTAATTGAATGACAATGTAACGGCTAGTTAAAATAAATTTTGCTTTTAGCAAAGAGAACAATGGATTGGTGGGTTGTCATGAAAAAATGTTAGAAGTAACCTTAAAATTTAGAAAAGAGTTGGATGAGACCTTGGAGGCTACTCAGTTCCATGTTCCTATTATACAGAGGGGCAAGCCAGGTAAAAGGAAGAAAGAGCGATTTTTCTCAGACTATGGAACTGACAGGTGTGCCAGCAGCATGCCAGACCAAGGTCCTCTGCCTCTCAGTCCAAAGCTTTTATTTCTACTAATGATTACTGATTTGAAGCAGAGAGCTAAAATAAAGTAGCTATCATATTGCATTTATAAACAAAGATATTTGTTGACTTCTTTCTTTTTTTTATGTTGTTGACTTATTTCTATCAAAAAGGGATAACTACTATCATTCTTTTTTTTTCTTTTTCTTTCTTTTTTTTTAATTGAGTGAGAGGTGGGGAGGCAGAAAGACAGACTACTGCATGCATCCCAAACAGGATTCACCCAAAAGCTCCCATCTGGGGCTGATGCTCTGACCATCTGGGGCCATGCTTGCCACAGAGTAATTAAGTGCCTGAGGCAAGGCCATAGAGTCATCCTCAGCACTCAGGGCCAACTTGCTCAATCATTCCAGCCATGACTATGGGAGGAGAAGAGAAAGAGAAGAGGAGGAGAGAGGTGGAGAAGCAGATGGTCACTTCTCCTGTATGCCCTGACTAAAAATCAAACCTGGGACTGCCACATACTGGGCCAATGTTCTACTTCTGAGCCAACCAGCCAGGGCCTCATTCTTAATATTTAGAAAAAAATATATATATGTTTTTTCAACTTAATAAAGGCCTCATTTTAAATTATACAAATAGAATATCTGTGAAAATTCTACTATAAATAAAAGCATATTTTTAAATTCCTATAATAAATTCCTGTGGTAAATTGAAAATATGACAACTCTTCACTTCTTCTTATGTCTGTGCCTTTTACCATATGTGTCTTCCCAGCAATTCAGATCAGAAAGGACTCTCCTT
Organism: Saccopteryx bilineata; assembly: GCF_036850765.1. NCBI lineage: Eukaryota > Metazoa > Chordata > Mammalia > Chiroptera > Emballonuridae > Saccopteryx > Saccopteryx bilineata. The sequence goes on along the minus strand of NC_089492.1, from coordinate 23,857,880 downwards.
CCTTTCACCTTGCATAGATATGCCTTATGAGTTTGTTTGGGTAGATACTGAAATGCAAGCAATATGGTCTCAGTTCCAATCATAGGCCTCAAAGAGGCTTTGTGTGCTTCTGCCCTTTCTATTGAAACCCTACCCAGCCACTGTGTGAACAAGGCCTGGCTGGCTATGGGAGGTTGGAAGAGGAACCACCCAGCCAGGCCACAGCTAACCAAGCAGGTGATCTGGCATCTGACTACAGAAGCATCAGTGATCTTAGCTGAGAGTCACTGTATCTGGCCCAAATCAACAGAACTGGCCCTGGCTGGTTGCGTCAATGGTAAGAGGTTTGCCCCACGTGTAGAAGTCCTGGGTTCATTTCCTAGTCAGGGCACACAGGAGTAGTGACCATCTCCTTCTCCACTTCTATTTCTGCTCTCTCTCTTTCTCTGTCTTTCTTTCCTGCAGCCATGGCTCGAATGGTTCAAGCAAGTTGGCCCCAGGAGCTGAGGATGGCTCGTTTGTCAAGCAATGGAGCAGCGGCCCCAGAGGGGCAGATCATCGCCCAGTAGAGGGCTTTCTTGTGGATCCTGATTGAAGTGCATGAGTGAGTCTATCTCTCTGCCTCCCCGCCTCTCATTTAATAATAATAATAAAAAAAATCAAAAGAACCATCCAGATGAGATTGTACTCATGAGATAAAAGATTGTTTCAAGCCATTAAAATTTGATTAGTTTTTTATGATAATAGCTAAGTGCTATTCTTTAAAGTCATTGTTTACATGAAGGCATGCACAAATTATGTGTTACCTATGTGACATATAAAAGTTCTTTTATTTTTTTTTCAAAAAGGTACTCTTTAATGAATTATTACGCACCCATATCATTTTCATTCAGAAAGTAAGGATGACATAGTTTAAGACAGGTTTGTGAAGGTCCCCTGCCCGCCCCCCGCAGCCCTGCACCCCTGTCTTCCCATCCAGAATGACATCCCCCATTGGTACTGAGCGAACGTTCTTTATAACAATATGTTACATTACTCATAATAGGAATAGGATAAGTATTATTACTAATATTGTGTAATATTCCACAATAAAATTTTATTCCATTGGAAAACATAAATCTAGATTGAGTCACTAGGTTAAAATATTTCTCATCAATTTTTCAAAAATGACACATGCTACTATGGTCATGATTACTTAATAATATTATAATATTTTTAAGATAATGTTTTATAACCTCACTGGATTCATTTTGAGCTTTTAAAATATTTTGTTCTTTCATTATTTAGATGGCTAAATAATCAAAATCAATGCTAAGGAAATACAAATCAAAAGTCTCAATATTAATAACTAAGCATGATTTAAAAATAACTTCTGTCACCGTCAAACTCATAGAAAAGAGAGTAGGATGGTGGCTGGCAGTGCCTGGGGGCAGTTCTTATTCAACAGACAGAAAGTTGCAGTTATACCAGATGATTCAGAGCTAGAGATCAGCTGCGCTGCAATATTCTACTTACGGTTAACAATACTGTATCATGTTAAGTGTTTTTATCACGATTTAAAGAAAGAATTGCAAATCAAGCTTAATACCAATAAGATTATGTGACATTCAATTTACAAAACATGAATTGACAGTAATAATAGTAAATTAAAGCATGTTTCTTGTATTTATGAGCTAAGTGCAATATTTGTATGTAACCACTAGATAGAGCTAGTATAATAATATCCTGAGAGAATAAAAATATATATATGAAACACTATCTTATGTTTAGTATGTATATAGGTTGCTTTTCTTTATATTGCATTCTATATGAGCCCATGAGCTCTGAATTTGTTAACTTTAAACTGATTCAATTTACTTCTACTCTATTTCCACTAAAATACATTCAACCTCCAATATATTATAGTTTAATTAATAATAGTCATTATTCTAAAACCATGGTATAACATATTAGCATGAACATTATCCTAAAGCCACCAAAACTAATTTTTGGATAAATTCATAATATATTTTATAATTTTTGATACTTCTATACATTATAGTGTTTATCATACATGGGGAAAATTATGCTTGCTACTTTCAGTTTAAGATTAAATATAAATAAAGAATATACAAAAATAAGTTGACTAATGCAGAGATCCTTAAAGCAGAATAAGTTAGAATAACTAAAACTTGTTTTCTTTTTATTTTAATCAACAAAGAGAAGACCTCTTTTATGGAACCAGCAATTAGTAACACAATTTGTAAGAAACTTGAAGACAGAGATCATGTCTTACACTTCTATAAATAGTCATTACTATTATTATCATCATCATTATCAAATATATATGAATATAATAAGTCCTTGGAAGCTCATTTTTAAAGATCAATTATTTATTTGCTAGCTATATTAGTTCATTATTTTAAAATATTCAGAAATTTGATCATTTTTATTGCAATGTATGTATTATAATTTCAAATGACGTATTACTACAACTTCAAATTAGTGGCATCTTTAAAACTCAATTTCTTAATCTGCTAAATTTATTTAATGTAATGTGATTTAGAAATAAAGTTAGGAGCAACTGATTTTGCTAGTCAATAAACAATGTTTCTCAGATTTTGTTGATTATCAGAATCATCTAGGAACATATTAAAGTGAACATCGAGCTTATCTCCAGAGAGTATGACATAATTCTGCTAATGGGCCCTAAAATATGCATTTTATCAAGTGTCCCTGGGAGTTCTCATGCAAAAATCCTTCTATTATGATTTCAGAAGTATAATATTTAATAACATAGGCCCTAAATTGAGGTAGATCTGAAGTCTAAGCTTTAGTTTCCAAACCAATAAAATGGAGCAATAAAATGTAACACAAGTTGCTACAGTGGTTAAATCAGCTAAGACATAAGAGTAGCAATGCCTAGCACATAGTAGCAAGTCTACAATTGGTGCTCATTATATTCCTTCCCTTACTCTTGTCTAACTTGTGTAAATATTCTCTGGCAGGATTTTCAAGGAAGCAAATGATGATGATAATGATTGACATTTTTATTATGTTTCTGTGTTTTTGTTTTTCTTGTTGTTTATTATATTATGCAGTTCCTATTAATCACATCCTTACATGAGTAGCAAAGTCACTTTGTCTATTGGTGATTACTTAGAGCCTTGTTCTTGCTTAAAAAAAAATAAGGACTATGTCTAGGAATAGATTACATTGCTTCCAGGTGTGTATGCCTTGTTTAGCACAAATGTAAATTGTCAAGAAAAATATACAACATGCCTTTTCTCACAAAGAGCTCTCAAAAACAAACTCAGAACTGCCTCCCAAAGAAAATAATTCAATTGCATGTTGTCATCTAATATTTTAAATCTTTTACTTGTCATAGGGTTGCTCATAAAATAGTTTATGCTTAACCTTCAGTGTGTCCATTAAACTAAACTGCTTTTATAGTCCTGAATTTACATTATTCTGCTTGCTGGTCTCATTCTATTATCTGAATAAAAATACATAGCATGTATAAAACACAATGAACCCTCTCTTAACAATTATCTTTTGTTTGCAAGGTGATCACTTTGAAAAGATGTACATTAATATAATGTATTTATATGGCTGTTGAACAAAATATCTGTCCTGCACTGACATAGTAAAAAATATTTTGAATTAGATAAACAATGATAATATACACATGATAATGTACTTATGTGAATATTGAGCTGTATATTTAGAAAGTAAACCATTTCAGGTGTTTCCATCAAATATTTCTTTCTCCCAAGTCAAAACTGAACTTAAGAGAGCTAGAAATACTATTAGTTAACTTTTACTGAGCACTTGTAACTTCTGGACATTTTCCTAAGTGCTCCATATTTAATACCTCATTTAACCTTCACATACTGATAAGGTAGACAGAATTATTTTCCTGCTTCGATAGGTGAGGCAACTGAGGCACAGGGAAGTGTAGGTAACAGGCCATGCAGTGAGAAATTCAGGACCTAAATCTAAGCAGTATTATTTCAGAGCCTATAACCTGAAATAACATCAGAACTTCCTCCTCTTTTGTGTTTTCATAAGTACATCTCTAGTTGATTCTCTAACCACCATAAGCAGGTCTTTAAAAGGGAGATGGGCACTTCCCAAACACACCAAAGTTTGATTTCTACACTTCCAAACTGCACTGCAATCTCTCTTGCAATTGCTGGTATCTTGACCTTGCCCACCTCTAAATTATTGCTTCACTCACACAAACGCGCTGCTTTGTTTTGGAGCATACAATATTATACTCGTGGTTCCACATCCCATTCAAAGCCTTCATGTTTTATAACATTTAAAAAAAAAATCTCTCTCCAAGACAAAGCAGTCTTTTTCTCTTTTGATCCTGGTCGGAAGCATCTTGAAAACTCAATCAGAGAAAAATCTTAAATTCACAGGTGACTAAACTCTCAACCCTTCTTTGCTGCAACATACATTTATTTCCTAGAAATAACTTAGCGCCGAGGGATATTTCCCATCCATTAGGTGAGATGCCCTTTATCACATGCCTCGCATTTAGGAGATTTAGAGGTGACCGCATTATGATTTATAACTCTCAGTGTGGTTATTCAGAAGGAGAATAAATCATTGGCCCTGTGGGTCCAGTGATTTACCTAATGGAGAGCCTCCATCCCACAGGAGAATTTATCTTGAGAGATTCCTAGACATGAAGGTACAAATGAAGGTGCCGTGGGTACAATGCTGAGGTTTTCACTTTGAAACTCCCACTATATCATTATTAAACATTGTCTACATCAGTGGTCCCTACTTTTTATTTGTTAAAAAACTGTTCACAGATCCCAATATAATAATCATTACAGTTTCAATTTAACTTGTTTTAAAACAAAAAGTTACCATGGTTCCAGCAATAATTAATCTGGATTTTAATATTCCAGGAGCACGTATTATCACTAAATATGTGAGGTAGATTTTTCAATCACTCAGAAGGTAATGTATGGGAGCTATGAATTTGAGGGTTTCCTGTCGTCTGCCCTGACCTGAGAACCACAAATTTAAACCTTTAAAGAGGAGACCTTATTTGGAATTTTACTGTGACAACTCTAACTTTTCCTCTTTCTGTTCTCACTCTTCTTTTCCTGTTTCTTATCTTCCTCCTCCTCTTCTTCCTTCTTGTTGTTTAATATCTCTGTAATGTTAGCAGCTCTATGGCTTCCCTTCATTATACAATCCCAATGTACGTCTTGACCACTGCCATCTCCCTCTACAGTTTGGAACAGAAGTCAGTTTAGAGCAAGCCTCTAATGTCTCACTCTTGAGCAATAGCCATTTATCTTTCTTTCCAGATTAAAAAGAACAAAAATAAATTTTATCCAGGGTTGGAGGTCTGGTCTGCCTCTCCCTAGCACAGGTAGTGAATATTGTTACTCTCGATAATCAAGGTAATTTTTTATTGGTACCCATAACTGTTTGCCATTGATTAGGCATAAAATAGTCTGCCTCCCTTACACTTGTTAAAGGTTTTCCTCCATGATGAAACAGAAATATTGCCTTTTCCTCCAGTAGATATTTTTCTATGACGAAACAATGCCAGTAACTGCAAAAACCATGTTGCAACTCTATGGGACCGACATTATGTTCAGAGTGATGGAGGAAATAGATGGAAGGAACCAGATTGTGGATAAACATTATCAACTGTAACATCAGGGTCATCACATATTTTACTGTGTGACCTCATTGTTTAACCATTGTTAGTATTTCAGTTGCACAAAAATTGCCTCGTTATGTGCTCATTTTAGTAATCCTACTTTCTCATCAGTTTTGTTCCAAAGAAAAGTATGATGGTCTACTCTAACTGTAATGATACTACATAAAACATCTTTGTGTCACATTAAAATAATCTGTAAACTAGATGAAGAATTGAGGAGACAGCAAAATTTAAATTTACCTTTTCATTTCAAACAGCTTCTTAAAGTTAACACAGGAGAAAATGAGAATAATAATGATTAGGGAAGTAAATTTCTCAGTTTAACCATCTGTAATAATTTAAATATTATTATAGAATTGGATGAGATACAAAATTATATTAATGTAACAAATGTGTTTATATTACTTTAGGGAACACTTTGACTTTCTTGTGGGAATTTTATAGCTTATTATTATTTCTTGTAGCAATATTTTATCATGTTTTCATTTCAAATTGGGACCTTAACACAATATTTTTTCTAATATTTTATAAATCTGACTTTTAATATATAGATGATAGTTATTTAGTCCTGGTTTTATTTTGGAAGTCTCCTGAAGAGTAATTATTAAGATCAATATAAATTTTTAAAGTTTATAATATTTTTTACTGTCATTATGATTATAAGTTAATTATACTATTAAGATTTGTTCTATTATTCTCATTGCATAACAGAGAAAACTGATTTCAGATACCTCACATCTCTTAGTATCATAAAACTAAAGGGGCAAAAACCAGACTTTTTTCTATTTTCATTCCCTATAATTATCCTGGTGTGGGTTAGTACAAAATCTATTAGGAGCTTCATGGTTATCTGACTTAATACAATTAAGACTAATTACAAGGAATAGTTCGGAAGCAAGGATCACAGAGAGGTCTAGCAAAGAAGAATAAGCAAAAGCTACCAGAATAGTTTAAGGTCCTGAAATCAAGCATTTGATAGATTTTTTTTAACAAGACGGTCAGAATCATTTCGTCAAGAAGTAACATATTCTGGATACTTCAGGCATTTCAGTATTATTAGAGTATAAGGTTCATTAAACACTATAAAATTGCCCATATTTATCATTTTTGAACTATAAAAAGGGAAATTTAATCTAGTTCAATAAAAAAAAAGATAAGAACATATAGGAGAAAGAAGGAAGAGATGAGTAAGATACCAGAGGTACCAGGTCATGGAAGATGTTGCATGGTGTGATAAGCAACCTTAAGTTCACATTCTAAATTATGCAGGAGCACTGGAAACTTTTGAAGCACAGGAAAAAATAACCATATTTTTATGCTTAATAGACCAGTCTATATGTTTAGAAAGAACTGACTTAAGTTCAGGCTGAAGAAGATTGCATTACTCTAGGACAAAAAGTTAGTTACATGGCAGTTGTATAATAAATAAATAAAGAGGATCACTCAGATAATAAATAAAGAGGATCTGAACTCTGGCATTGGTAAAAATAATAAATAAAGGTATAGATGAGAGAAATAAGATGTGATACAACTGGCAGTATAATTAAATTACTAAATAGAGTGTTAATGCAGAAAAAAAAATGTAGGTTACACTCATGTTTCTGGCTTGTATATCTGGACATATTTGAATTTAAGTGGCAAAACTGTGACCAAGGAGAAGACTTGTAAAGAATATATATAAAATATATTTATTACATATATTGTATATATATTTTATATGTAAATATATATTTATATATAAATATATAAATAAATATATATTAATATATAAATATTTATATATATTTATATAGTTAGAGAGTATAGGAGCCTGTGTACCAATCATACTCCTAAAGAACAATACAAGAAAAAAAAAGTAACACCTTAGGCTGATAAAGAATAGTCAAGGGTATGTAAAAAAAATTCAGAGTATGAATAATTCAGAAGATAAGAGAGAAGAGATATTATGAATAAATATAGTCATGTATTCTTTAACCATAGGGATATGTGCTGAGAAATGCATTGCTAGTTGATTTCATCATTGTGCAGACATCATAGAGTGCACTTACAGAAACCTAGATGGTATAAACTGCATCACACACAGTATGGCCTATTGCACCTAGGCTGTGAGCACATTCACCATATAATTATACAAAACAGCACAAGATTAAAGTATTAGAAAAAATAACAGTCAAGAGACTCAGTGAACACTAGATGTATGAGGCTGCTACTGGGGCAACACAGCATAGTGTTTACAGGTATATAAAAAGCGAAAACTCTAAAATAACAATAAAAATATAGTAAACACAAAAACCAATAACAGTCATTTATTATCATTATTATGTACTGTATGTAATTGTATTGTGCTTTACTTTAATGTACCTGACAGCACCATATGCTTGTTTACATCAGCGTCACCACAAATACACAAGTAATGCACTATGCTACAATGTAATAACAGCTACAAAGTCATTAGGTGATAGAAACTTTTCTGCTCCATTATAATCTTATGGCACCACCATTGTTTTTGCTGTTATGACTGAAACTTTGTTATGTGGCCCATGATTGTACCAACATTGTTCTAATAAAGGGCAGTAAGAATACTGAAGCTTGTAAAGCATGTGTTTTATTCAGCAATTTATAAGTAATTCTAGGGGATAAAAATGGAATTATCTGTAATCTTGACAGTCATCATATTGAATAGGAAAATTAAAAAAATAATCTTTTGTGAGTTTATAGTTGTATTTTTTACACTCTTCTTTTAATCATTTTTTTTTGTTTTTATATTTGTTGTTGTTCTTGAGTGGGACCTCAATAAGTGAGGCCCTTAGAAGCAGGCAGACTAAAAATTCTAACATGGTTTGTATTCAAGACAGAATGCCAAGGTAAGGCCGCTCCCACCACTGCACCTTTGCTATGCAGTTGGTTAAAGAAATACTTTTGGCTAACAGTTTAGAAACTAACAGAGTGAAGAGTGGTAATGAAGGGGGGAAATAGAATTAAGATGGTGATTAAAAAAATCAGTGGAAAGGGTTGCAAGACAAAAAGATGGTTAATTGCAGTAAGTATTGTTGATACTTTATATAATGAAAAAATCAAAGAACTGGCTATTGTCTTTAGCAGAATGACATTAATTAATGCCATTGATTAGCACAATTCCTGTTGAATAGTGAGGGAAGATGACTAAGCAGGTTGAAGAGAGAAAGGAAAACGGAAGGACTAAGCCAGTGAAAGGCTTTTAAACAATTTTGCTGTGAAGAGGATTAGATAAAGAGATGAATAGATGTAGGAAGACAACATTGTCACAGGATTTTCAATAGGGGATACAAAGGTTCTGCTGTCAATTGAGTCAAATTCGTACTGAAATGTTAATATATTTTAATTTCTCGAGAGTAAATACTAATGGAATGGCTGCATCATCTTTAAGGTGGATTTTTAACACTTACTAGTTTTCCAGAGTTTGTGCTGTTTTACATTTGCACCCTTTCCATGGCAATACTTGATATTAGCAGTCGTATTAATTTTGGATAATCCAAACAAAAGTGTAGTAGCTTAATTTTCATTTCTCTGATGACCAGTAATATTGGGCATCTTCTTATATGCTCATTGGCTATCAATATATCTTCTTTTGTAAAGTACCAATGTAAATTATTTGTCCATTTTTATTGGTTTATTTTATTGATATATTGAGATAGATATTTATATTATGGATACAAGTCCCTTTTCAGGTATATGACATTTGAAAACTTTCATTATGTAGATTGACTATTTTTTTATTAATAATTTTATTTTTTTAATGGGGCAACATCAATAAATCAGGATACATATATTCAAAGATAACAAGTCCAGGTTATCTTGTCGTTCAATTATGTTGCATACCCATCACCCAAAGTCAGATTGTCCTCTGTCACCTTCTATCTAGTTTTCTTTGTGCCCCTCCCCCTCCCCCTGTCCCTCTCCCTCTCCTCCTCCCCCTATACCCACCACACTCTTATCAATGTCTCTTAGTCTCACTTTTATGTCCCACCTACGTATGGAATAATGCAGTTTCTGTTTTTTTCTGATTTACTAATTTCACTTTGTATAATGTTATCAAGATCCCACCAATTTGCTGTAAATGATCCGATGTCATCATTTCTTATAGCTGAGTAGTATTCCATAGTGTATATGTGCCACATCTTCTTTATCCAGTCATCTATTGACGGGCTTTTTGGTTGTTTCCATGTCCTGGCCACTGTGAACAATGCTGCAATGAACATGTGTCTTTACGTGTCAATGTTTCTGAGTTTTTGGGGTATATACCCAGTAGAGGGATTGCTGGGTCATAAGGTCGTTCTATTTTCAGTTTTTTGAGGAACCACCATACTTTCTTTCATTTATTATGTAGATTGACTTTTTATGGGGCTTGCACAGAAGTATTTTTTTAATTGGATAAAGTGTAATTATTTAAATTTGCTTTTATAATTTATGCTTTTTTATATTCTATATAGTAAATCTCTGGTAGCCTTTAGGTCAAAAGGATTTTTTTCTATTTTTTTAGTGGTATCATAATTTTAGTTTTTATATTTATGTCTAGGATCCATTTTTAGATAATTTTGGTAGTGATGTAAGGGTTGATGTGATTTTTTTATTTTTTATTTTAGAAATATCAGTTTTTTTAGCACCATTTGTTACAAGCATTATGCTATCCTCACTAAATTTCTGGGTTCGTTCTTCAAATCAATTGCCTACTTCTTGACTCTAATATGTTTTATTAATCTATATTAGTCCTTTCACTAATATTTCATTATACTAGTTACTATATCTTTATATCTTTATATTGATTTAAAAACAGATAGTAAAAAGCAGTTTTGCCTTTGTAAATTTGAATATGCTCAGAAGTTTGGGCCCTGGCTGGTTGGCTCAGCAGTAGAGCATCGGCCCGACATGTGGATGTTGGGTTTTATTCCCAGTCAGGGCACACAGGAAAAGCAACCATTTGCTTTTCCACCCCTCATACTCTCCCTTCTCATTCCCTAACTCCCTCTTCCCCTCCCACAGCCATGGCTTGGTTGGAGCAAGTTGGCCCTAGGTGTTGAGGATGGCTCCATGGCCTCACCTCAGGTGCTTGAATGGCTCAGTTGCTAAGCAATGGAGCAAAAGCCCCAGATGGGCAGAGCATCCCTCCATAGGGGCTTGCCAAGAGGATCCCAATCGGGAGCACGTGGGAGTTTGTCTTTCTGCCTCTCTGCTTCTCACTTAAGAAAAAAAAGTTTGGAGCACTTTAATTTGAAAAAGATTCCTTATGTCCCTTAAGAGACAAAATTGATAGCATCCTAGTCAAGTTCACAGGCTATGTTACAATGCTAATAAATATTAAAGTGAGTTTGAATCCCTGATGAGAGTTAAATAATGTTGGAAAATAGAATGGCAATAAATAGGGCATTAGCTCTACTTGGTCTACAGCTTGGTTCAGATATTGAAGGTGAAATAGAAGATAAATCAAGTATGATTTTTGAAATGTGTTTGGCCTGAACAACTGAAAAAAATATATAATTCTTAATTTTTAAAATCTTGATAAAATATAGATAACTTAAAATTTGCCATTTTTAACCACTTTTAAAGTTTACATGTTGGTGATTTTAATTAAATTTACAATGTTGTAGAACTATCACTACTATCTATTTCCAAACATTCATCACAGAAATTCATTTGAGCAATACTTTTCCATTTTTTTTTCTCTCTCCAGATCATGGTAACCAATAATTTACTTTCTGTCTCTATAAATTTGCACATTCTTATATTCATATAAGTAAAATCACACTGTATTTGTTCTTTTGTGCCTGGCTTATTTCACTTAGCATAATGTTTTCAAGGTTCATTTATGTTGTTGCAGATACCAGAATTTCATTTCTTTTCATGACTAAATAATATTCTCTTATATACAGATACCAGACTCTGTTTATTTTGTTTATTTCTTGATGGGCATTGGCTTGTTTTTACCTTATAGCTATTATTAATATTTTGCAATAATCAGTGGTATACAAGTATCAGTTTGAATTCCTGTTTTCAAATAATTTCGGGTATGTGTCTGGATTAAAACTGCTGGGTCATATGATAATTCTATGCTTAACTTTTTGAAGAGTCACCATCCTGCTTTCCATAGCATTTGCACCATTTTACATTCTACCAGTCATGTGTGAGGGTCCAGTTTGTCTACATATTCAGTGACATTTATTTTCCTTTTGTTTCTAAGTTACAGCCAGCCATCAATACCCATAGATATGTGGGGTTACTTCTGGATCCTCAATGTTATTCTATAGGTCTATATATCTATCCTTATGCCACTACTATACTCTTTGGATCCTTAAAGGTTTATTCTCCAAATTTATTCTTTTTTTTTTTCCAAGATTTCCTTTTTGACTATTTGGGGAGACACTTGCTATTCCATATAAATTTGAGAGTCTGCTTCTCCACTTATGCAAAAAAGACTGTTGGAATTCTGACAAAGATTGCAGTCAATCTGTAATATAACTATTGACAGTATATTTATATATTTTTGTGTGGAAGCCTATATTAAATCTTTATTTTTAAAAATGAGTCTTTCATAATTCATCTAGTGCAAGAAATAGAATGTTATATTCCATTCCCTGGATCCATACAGAAATTCTAATGTGTCAAAACTAAGAAAAAAATATACTGAACAAACCTATTTATGAGAGAAAAAAGAAACATTATTTGGTTTCTTGATTTATATCCTGCCATAGTTTAGCAGTGTTAGATTTACACTTGCAGTGGCAATTTGAAAAGCCACACTGGTAGCTTTTTTATTCTCTCTAGAAATTCTGTGCTTTATAGAAAAGGACCTCAACATTTGTTTCTGAGTGTGACAGCCAGAACAATTTTGAACTACTATAAAGTGAATGTATATCTACACAAGGAGAGAAGGCTGGTGATTTTTATATACAAGAGAACTTCTATTTTAACCAAACATTTGAGGAGCAGAAAGGATGGAGAATAACAGTGGTGAAAATACAGGCTCTAGAGTCAAACTTCCTGCATTTGAATCCCAACTTCACCATTTTCTAGCTACTTAATGTGGGGCAATTTACTTAAGATCTCTCTGCTTCAGTATTCTCATCTGTTAAGATCGCCCTGCTTCAGTATTCTCATATGTAAACTGAGGATAATAATAGTTATTACTTCAAAGAGTTGTCATGGAATTTAAATTATTCTATATTTGCAATGTACATAGTGTTTAGTAAAGGTTAATTATTATTATTGTATTTAAATAATACTTTGTACCGTTATTACACTTTACATTTACAAAGGATATTTTAACATATTACTAGTCCCAGTCACAGATAAAGGAGCTGAAATTCAATTGTGTCATATACCAAAGGCATATTAAAAATCAAAACTTATGAACACTTATTTTTATAAGATGCATAAGTTCTAGAGCATGGTGCTTTCAGTTAATAATACTGTCTATTTAAAAAGTTGTTAAGAGGGTAGATTTCATGTTATGTTTTTATCACAATTAAAAAATCAAAAACCTATATAAACAAAACACATTAAAATCAAATAATTTTCTCATATCTATATTCTTTCCACCAGAGCAAAGCTCTTCCAGTTGCTATGTAAATTAAACAGTAATATAAAATAAAATTAAATAATATCACAACAGAAGACAAATTGAAATGATGAATTTTTACAACAATCTGCAGAAAGTTAATTTCTTATTTCTACTGTTCATTATTTTTTCTGGTTTTCAATAGAGAGAAATTGAATTACTGGATGTGAAATTTATGCAGTGGTTAGCAATCTGCTGAATGTGGAATCATATTTAAAAATTGTACCACTCTGATTTCATTATAAATAATCACAATCTATACCAACTCTCATAACTCTGGGTGCAAACACATCAACAATGAGCTATGCTTGCATATTTTCTTTTTATTTGAATAAGTCTTGATCACTGACTTATAATTTAAGAAAATTTAATTTGCTCATTTGTGAACCTCAAAAGCATAAGTAAAAATGAAAGAGCACATTGATTTTTAAAAAGATTTATCAGTACAACTTAGAACAATATAAAATATTTTAATAAACCTATTATTTTAACTTAATGAAGCAATTACCTAGTTAGTAAATATATGTTCATGTGTAAACTTTACTATTATTATTCATGACTATAATCAGAGTCATTTAAGACATTCTGATTGAGGTCATGGCTTTGAATTAAATGCAAAAGAGATGAGAGAGTTTGGGAAAGTGATTTCCATAGCCTTCAAACAGATGTCAATTGAAAGAAAATAGCATTTGCACCATGTAATCAGAATAACAAGCACTGAGGCATACAATACATGCACACAGAACTCACAGCTCAATAAAAAGCATCTTTTGCAACAATAACATGAAATATAATCTTACTTATTGGTAATATTTACATACATGCACTAGAGTTGTACATGATACTTGAGATTACATCTATTCTGAAACAATTATTGTTTCTTCTGAACTTTAATTAGTTAACATAATGATGTTTAGATTTGCCATTAGTCACTTAAAAAGTACTTAATGTAGTTCATTTAAAGTATTCATAACTTCAACAGGTTAGTAATTTTTAAATGTCCATTCTACTACAAACACTATCTGAAATATTCAAAATACAAGTACTTAAAATAAGACTTCGGAATAATACCCTGAGACCAAGGATACCCTGAGACTCAACAGACTCAATTAAAAAGAGAAATGAAGTTAGTCTGAGAGCACTTGTTCCAGGAGAGTCATCCTAAGTAGTACTGATCAATTCATTTAAATAAATTCAGCTAAAATTATTGTCAAGTTTCTTTTAATAGACTTTATTCTCTAGAGCAGTTTCAGGTTCACAATATTAAGTAGAAAGAATATATAATTGTCAAAAATTTTAATCTATATTAGAAATTGCCTGATTTTTATTTTTTGAACATCATTTACTGTAGAATTTAATTAGTGTCTTATATTACAAAATTATTTTTTAAATTGTAAGCTGAATTAATTTATACTGAGTCTCTTTGAAATTATATGCTGGTGTTTTATTTTTGTAAGTAGTTAATTATTAGATTTTCCTCAGTAAGTGCATGATAAACAATTCAATAAGTTACACTTAAACAACTACATAAAGATGATAGGAAAATTAAGTTAACAAATCATAATTTTGCCCCAAACATATTTCTAACTGATTAGATATTTACAAATAGAAAAACTGTAAAAACACTACATATATAAAAAATATAGTATATTAGAGAAATAATGTAAGGATGGGGAATTAATTCCTAGGCAAAATAAAAAATAAAAAACTATAAAAGAAGAGTATATGTTTTATTACATAATATTTATAAAATTATATGATTAAAATGTCATAAAATTGTACATTTTAAATACATCTAAAATTATTTGTGATTCTAACAAGTAAGAATGCATTTTTTTATAAAACAAGTTCAGAAAGAGTAGGAAGATCTTTAAAGACTCTAGGTCAAACTACTTAAACTTTGGCAAATATACAAAATATACAGGAAAGTCAAAATGGACAAATAAAAATGTAATGAGAGAATTAATACACATAGGTAACAACAAAGAATAGAAATGATACAGTGTAAATTTAAATAATGATATAAAAATTACTCTCAAAATGAAAAGAAAGTAATAAAAAACAGAAGAGAAAAACATAGATGTTGAAACCAACTAACATGTCTAAAAAGTATTTGTTCCAAATGATCAAAGAACTATCTAAAAGGAGACACTAGTCAAACTAAATTGAAAATAGCTTAACAAAGAAAAGAGGAGAAAAAAGAGTCAACATTCAGAATAGGAGAACCCTAAAGTTAGAAATTTGACTTCAGTAACAGTAGCTTTTAGTTGTAATCAATAGGAGATTATGTAAGGGGTTAAATTACAATAATTTCTTGTAGGAACCCAGTCACAGAATTGCCTGTAAGGAGTTAAGGTACTGTAGATAACTAGAAGCTTAGTTTACAAATCTGATTCTTTACTTTGTTGCCTAAGAAATACAGAAAGTTCTCTGACAGAAAGTTCCCAGTAGAACAGATGGCTCCCAGAGGTGCCAGACTCCAGCCATTTTAGACCAACATCAAGGATGCCAGATAGGCCTGTGCCAGTGTCAGAAAGACATTCCAGGGAGGCATTCCTGCAGTTAGATTGCCATCTTTAGCACACAGCTCCATGACTAACTGCTGTTTAGTAATAAATTACTAACCTTCCCCAAGATTATATATATATATATATATAAAAGGGCCAATCAGATGATCCTGGTAAAGCAGTTCTTTTGAATATGAGTTGTCTGCCTTCTTAAATTGCTGGCTTTCTGAATAAAAGACATTCTATCATTCAGATCCATCTCTGTGACAGATTTGCAGCGATGGGCAACTTGAACCCTGGCTTGTTCCAGTAATATTCAGAGAAAAGAGATTCACTGTGTTTTGGCACAGTGATGCTAAGGAAAGAGAATGCTTTCCACAGAGAGGGTTAATTTGCCACCCCCCTCCTCCCCCAGCTGTAAGGTCCTACTCTACTGAGGTTGCTTCTTGGTGAGTAATCTCATGAGATAAAAATCTTCACACACTGCATGCATTCAGAGAAGTCTATACACAAAGTTCTTCTCCTCTTTCCCAAACCTCCCTGTTTTCAATTTTTGAATAATGAAAATAAACAAATATCAACCAAATGAGAAAAGCAAAGGGTTTTTTTTTTTTTTTTGAGCTTGTTATAGCAAGGAGCTCAGCAACCATGAGTTACATTTTGACAGAGATTCAAAGGCCTACAGAATAGTGGGAAAGCTGATAGAAAATGGGAAGCCTTCAGGAACACACTGGAGGTGGCTGGCATAGCAAAGCTATATAGGTGGATTAACTAGAACGGAGTAATCCCATGTGATTGGTTAGGGGGGCACATTTGACATCCGCTAGTTGGAACTAAATTGGAAGTAGGAACAAGAAATTCAGAAAGCAGTCAATTATTAATGAAGTCCTGGTCAAATGGAGTCAACTGTTAGAGAGGTTTTTAAATCCTGGATTGTTACCAAAAATAACAACATGGTTTTCTGTAAGTGTCTTACAGTAGCTGGTTTCTTGGGCTGTTTATTATTGATAAGGGGTTTGTTTACTGGAAAAAGTTACTTCACATTGAGGGGCACAGTTTTATTTTTATACATGGTCTCTGGCCATTGTCCATTGGTATACTCAGTCTCTCAATATTATGTTTGTCCCAACTCCTGGATCATTATGCCAAACAACTGACCACTATGACCGAATCCATGTAGAACCATAACTATTTTCAGACAAAGTGTACATGAGGTGCATTAAATAAAATTCTCTCCAGCAGGGAGATGACCTTTTATGCCTATCATTTAAAACCACTCTAGAGTGGAGACACAGCAGTACTGACCTCATCCAATTTGGGATATTGCTAACATATTGTACAGAACTACCTATAGACATATCCTTATTTCCTCCTCAATTGGCCATAAAGAACTTGCCGTGAAGCAGAGTACGGTTTTATGAGAGAAAAAACAATTTGTTGGGTATAGACATTTTTGCCACTTACTCATGCAACTTATTTCTTCTCTAAGGGCTTGCTTGAGCTCAATCTCAAATATGCCACAGCTGTTTGGTGTTAGAATGACTGCTGCTGTGCACCCTGCTTTGAGACATGCCCTGCTTCGGAACATGGTGCGGCATGTTGTGTCAGGAAACACACTTCATGATGGTCAATTTCAGTCTTTCTCAGGCTCAGTGGCCAGCTAGAAGCTGCATCTCCCAAGGTGACTATTTATTTACAGAAGATGGCATGGCCTTACACCAGATCTCAAAGGTCTGTTGTGCAGTTCACCTATAGGACTTTGCCACAAGTTCTCCGTAACATTTCTATCTGCCATGGACACTCCATGCACCATCAGATCTGCGATCATGTGGCCCAATGGCAGAACAGCTTGTATGAAAGCCTCTATTCGTAGCAGTCTTTTCTTAATCTGGATCTTACTCAGAACAGGTGCCCTTTCAGGTTTCCTGGTAACTGGTTTTGTGGAGCATACTGAAATGAGGAAATGCTCCTTCCGAAATCTAAAGAGATCCATTAAGCAGTGTAGTCTCCTTCTTAGTGATAGGCAAGAAGATGCAGCAAATTGTCTTTTCTTTGAAAGGGATAATTCAACCTTCCCAAGATAACTGAACACCTCTAAATTTCACTGAGGTGTCACACTCTAGGTTTCTATGGGACTTCTTTCTCACTTGCTGGCATGCTTATTTCCTACCAAGGCATCTAAAGTAGTTGCAACCTTCTACTCTCCAGATCTAAATAATGTTATCAATATGATGAACTAGCATAATGTCTTATGGAATAGGTAGGTGGTCAAGATCCCTGTATATTATATTATAACCTAGAACTGGTATATTGGTATAATTCTAAAGTAGCACAGTGGATGTGTATTGCTGAATCCACTGAAAGGGAACTGTTCCCTATGGTCTTTTTTTAACAGAGTTTTCTGAATATGTTTACAGACAATACATTCTGGAATTGAAGAAGTAACCACGTGGCGAGTTCAGGAACTTCCTAATCCACCATGATATAGACCTAAGTCAAAACTCTGTTGATTTCCTATGCTTAACATTTCTCATCGGAAAAAAGGAGGGGTATAATAATAACATCTACTTTATACTGTTGTGAAGTATAAAAGAGGTAAACTATGTGTAATGCTTATTAATATTCTGGAACATAGTAAGTTTCAAAAACATTACATATTATTTTTAAATTTGAGATTCCTGAATAATATTTTTACTATCCTAATAATTCTATTTCAGCAGTATGAACTTATGTAGAAAAAAATAAAGAAATTAAAGCAACTACATAGTGGCTACTTTTCATTGTAAAATTCTGAACTTTAAAATAATCCTCATAAGATTTTTGACCAATTTAAACATTTTAAATGTAAATTAACATCTTTTGTAATAAATTTTTAAGTAATCTGAATATATTATATACATAACTACTATAAAAATATATAGCAAAATCATGGGAGAAAATACAATGCACATTTTTATAATGAACTGTACTTCTAACAATTGCCTATTTGTTTTTATAATATTATGTATTACTAGATGAAAGTTTCTATAAGATATTGAAAAATAAAAGGTTAGAAATCACTTCTGAAATTAAGAACAGTCTCCTAGGTGTTTTGCACCTGACTTGTTACTGTAAAGACAGGGGGAGACACTGGAGGTGACATGCAGACAGCCAGGGGCTCTTAGAGCTAAAGCCAATCTAGTCTCTGAGGCCTGTTGGCAAACAGGAAGGACAGAGAGGCAGTGACAAGAGCGGTGACACATCAAGTACCCCTGTCATTACTGGAGTGCATACAAAAGATTAAAACAGCAGAAAGAACAGCACAGCAGAAACACCCAGCAGAGAAATCCAGCACAGAAATGAAAAAGAGTAGCAGGAAGGGCTAGCAGGAACCAAAAGGTGAAAGCAGCGGGGGGTGGAGAAGCTCTCTTTATCCTTTGTGCTCAGCCAGTCAGCTTGTCTTACTCAGCTCTTCAGGAATATTCTATCTGGGTTATTCTCTTTTCAGTCCCTGCTGTGACCTCCCTGGAAGAATTTATCTGTATGACTCAGAATAGAAGAGGCTTAGCTGAAACAATAAACACTGCAATCTAGAAGCTGAACACAACTGAAGGTGATTCTCCCTCACGCCAGTGTTGAGGGCTAAACAATTCTTTTTTAAGATAGTCTGGGTCAGGGACACAGGACTTCAGACTGCCAGGCACCATCCAGTCAGTAAGGGAAAAGAGAGTGAAGGGGTGGCACCCTGCGTACTATATTAATCTTCCCCAATGTGACACCCTTTTCTTCCACTCATATTGCTTTGGCCTGTACTAATCACATGGTGATCCCAACCTCTAGGCACATGGGGCACTGTAGAGAGACACAGAGGTACTGATCTCACTAACAGTTTCTTCCACCCCACCTTCATCCCTTTCCACCTAGATACACTAGCATTGTTATTCATCTCCATGACAAATTTCTCCTCCAATTTTAACCCATGAAGTTTCTTGGAAATTCTCCTTTCTCAAGTACCTTCAGTAATAACCTAACACTAAGAACTACGTTGAAACTAAACTCCAGCCTAACCAGTGGTGGTACAGAGGATGGAGCATCAGCCTGGGATGCAGAAGACCCAGGTTCAAAACCCTGAGGTTTCCAGCTTGAGCATGGGGTTGCTGGCTTGATTGTGGGATCATAGACATGACCCAACTGTCACTGGCTTGAGACCAAAGGTCTCTGGCTTGAACCCAAGGTCACTGGCTTGAGCAAGGAATTATTCACTCCACTGTAGTCCCCCAGTTAATACACATATGAGAAAGCAATCAATGAACAACTAAGGTGCCGTAACAAAGAATCAATGCTTCTGATCTCTCAACTTTTCTGTCTGTCTGTCCCTATCTGTCCCTCTTTCTGGCTCTCTACCTGTCTCTCTTTAAAAGAGAGAGAGAGAGAGAGAGAGAGAGAGAGAAGAAAAAGAAAAAAACTAAACTCCATATTCTGATTTTCAAAAATCTCCAAGTTTAGGTTTCACTTTTTATAACTTTCACAAATGATAACAAGATACCTTTTCTGTGACTTCTACATAAGCCTGTCACTTTAAATTCTGTTCATGATCTTTACCATGAAGATATCCTTCCTCCTCTCTGCATAGACAATCAATATTAGGAATTCTACCTGGACACTAACATGAGTTCACATCTAAGGAGATCCCTGCTTCCCTCAACTCCCAACTTCAATTCAGTCAGCAACCTGCTCCTCTGAGCATTGTGACTGTGGGACTGGCAAGAACACAGCACCTGGAAATCACATGGGGAAGACAGGCTCTTCCAGATGCTGGAGAGAGAGAACTGACAACACAACACTTTCCTCTATGAAGTGAAGGTCAGACATGGAAAATCTTAAGATGATGGTCAAAGTAAGATGACATCTGTAAATAAAGCACACTTGGCCCAAGAAAGGCAAGTGCTGATCTCTAAGCATGACTTGAAAGGGTTTTCTAGTGTCCTAGAATCCTACATAGCTGCTGGGAAGAACTGGTGGTCTGAGTTCTACCACTGAGGCAAGGATAGCACCAGCCTTTGCACATGAGAAGTCCAGAGAACAGATGGAAGAAATACAATGAATTTATGACTGCCAGGCATTCCACCACCTAGAGGGTAGAGTTTGGGTCCCTCCCACTCCTCATGAGACTGTTACATATTAAGGATCTCCAGGGCTAGACCTAAATTATAACAATGGTTTATGAGTAGGCAAAGAAAAATAACTGAAGAGGGCCTAGCAAACAAAAATAAGATATGGAAAAATAAGAGATGGACACAGTATAGAGAAATGGAACTGCTTTGAGAGAATAACCTGAAGAAAAATAAATAAGAGCCCTTAATGTGACTCGATTGCAGCAACAAATGTTGTTTAGATAATGTAGGTAGGTAAATAGTGAGATAATTATTTAAGTATGTGTG
This sequence comes from Saccopteryx bilineata, assembly GCF_036850765.1. NCBI lineage: Eukaryota > Metazoa > Chordata > Mammalia > Chiroptera > Emballonuridae > Saccopteryx > Saccopteryx bilineata. Next base: position 23,836,709 of record NC_089492.1, on the reverse strand, counting down.
CAATATTTTATTTGAATTAAAAATTAAAAAGGTCACTGAACCCAGTTGCTGAATGAGACTTAAATTAGGAAGTCATTCAAATTAAAAAAAAAATTCAAAGCACACAGTGAATAGAATTACATAAAAAAATAAAACAAAAATAGGTAGAAGAGGCAAGAATTAAATAAATAGGAGGAAAAAAAATCTCTTTGAGCTGGGACAGGATTGAATATTTAGATCAAAAGGCTTCAATGAATTCCAAGTAAGATCAATGAATAAAGGAAAACATTTAGACATATCCTGATAAAGTTTTATAACTCCAAGAGTAAAAGAAAATCGTCTATGCTTCTAGAAGAAATAACTACATATTTAGTTACAAACTAGAAAGAATCAAAGTTAAATGCATTCTTTTAATGCTGGCACCACAAGTTAGAAAACAAAAGAACTATATGAATAGTCAACAAGTCACACACAGAGTATAAAACATTTGTAAATATTAAAGAAATTGGGAAATAGACAGTATGGAAAGAAAATCTGATATCTCCTGCTAAGTAGATGGCCAGTATTTCTTTTGGTCAAATCCCTAAAACATGTTTCTTTGCATTTCTGGTGTTTGAATAGTATTATTTGCTCATCTCTAAATTTCACATAGAGATATGAAATATATAGATTTGTTTATACAATTGGGATATGTCTCTGTTGCAAAATTTGTAATGTCCACCCAAAATATATCGAGAAAATGATGACAGTGTCCTTTCCCAAAAGAAATTTGCATAATTAGAAAGGTGGAATAAAAATTAGGTCTATTTCCATATTCATTAATAGAATGTCAATTTTTTCCAACTTAATCTATATACTCCATGCAATCCCAAACAAAATCCCAGCAGTTACTCTGTGGATATTTACAAACTAATTTAAAAGTTTATATGAAGAGATAAAGGATGCAAAATAGTGAATGTGATATTGACAGAGAAAAAATTTGGAGGAGTAACACTACCCGACTTCAATATTTATTATTAAGTTACAATAATAAAGAATGCAGCCTTGATTAAAGAATAGACAAATAGATCTGTGGGACAATGTAAAAAGCCAAGAAATAGGACCTCATAAATAATGTCATCTGATCTTTGGCAAAGGAGCAAAGGCAATACAAATGGTGCTTGAACAACTGATCATCCACATGCAAAATAAATACATAAATAATTAATTATATTGAGACACAGACTACACCTCCCAAAAAATTAACTCAAAATTGATCACAGACCTAAATTTATATTGTAAAACTATAAGCTTCTAGAAAATAATTTAAGAGAAAAACCTCGATAATCTTATATTGGCAAAAACTTCTTACATACAACACCAAATAAATAATTGATAAGCTTGGCTACATTAAAATTTTCTCTCTGTGAAAAACTGTTGTAAAAAAAATGAGAGGCCTGACCTATGGTGGCGCAGTGGGATAAAGCGTCGACCTGGAACACTGAGGTCGCCGGTTCAAAACCTTGGGCTTGCCTGGTCAAGGCACATATGGGAGTTGATGCTTCCTGCTCCTCCCCCTTCTCTCTCTCTCTCTCTGTCTCTCTCTCTCACTCCTCTCTCTCTAAAAAAATCAATAAATAAAAAAAAAATGTTAAAAAAAAATGAGAAAACAAACCACAGACAGGGAGAATATATTTTCAAAAGACAGCTGATAAAAAACTGGTATCTAAAATATACAGAGAACTTTTAAAACTTAAGCATTAAAAACAACCCAATTAAATAATCCTTTCGTCAAAAACCTTAACAGAAAACTCATTATAGAAGGTATACAGATGGCAAATAAGCATATGAAAAGATGTTCCACATCCTATGTCTTTAGGAAAATGCAAATTAAAACAACAGGTTCTGGTTCAAGATAGTAACATAGAAAGCTTATGAATTCACCTCCTGCCATGAACACTCCTATACATGAAGTGAATAAGAAATAACCTACATTGAAATAAGTAGGAAAGGCTGAGACACAGTTTGACCACACCCCCAGCATGACATCACACAACTAGGCAGAAACTCACAACTCCCAGCTCTTCCCTAAGGAACCATGTTTGGAAAACATGTTTGGTGTCCCAATGTTTTAAGTCTTCCACCTGAGACCTCGGACCCCCAAACATCTACCATTGAAAACCAGTGGTACTGCATCCATGATACCCACAAGGCTATAGCAAATTCAAGGACAGTTCTTAAAGGGTTCATGGAGACTCACCATGGCTAACTCTCCAGGGCCCAGCACAAAGATGGCAGATTGAAATGTGCCGAGTCTTTACATGAAAGAGGACTATTCAGTTATCTTTAAATCTTCTACCTAATAGATGAGCCTCTATTGAAATATACATCTAGGGGCTGACTGCACAACTTTCCAGAGACCGCGGAGGCTGGCAGGTGCCATTTTTGTAATCTCCCTTTCACCTCAATCCAGGTAACTAGAATCCAGAAAAGACTGTGTGTAAACACTTGGCGCCATGGTTTTTGTAACTGCTACCTAAGAGGTACCACTTGATCAGAAGTTCTGGTGGTGGCTAGTGATTTATGGGTTTCAAGGACTAACAAAAGGAGAAACCATTCATAACCATCTATGCTCCAGGGCACAATGCAGAAGCAAAAAGCCATAGTAGATACATAAAAGATATGCAGAGAGAAATCTAATCATACTACTACAGAATATTATGAAATCACAAAGGAAGAGAGCAAAAGAAGGTAAAAAGAAATTACAAAATAGCAAAAAAACCCAATTTAGAAAGTAGTAGTGTGTTCATGCCTAGCAATATTGTAACTACTTTAAATGTAAATTACCTAAATTCTCCAATCAAAAAACAAAGAGTAGCCCTGGCTGGTTGGCTCAGTGGTAGAGCATCGGCCTGGTGTGTGGGAGTCCCAGGTTCAATTCCCGGCCAGGGCACACAGGAGAAGTGCCCATCTACTTCTCCACCCCTCCCTCTCTCCTTCCTCTCTGTCTCTCTCTTCCCCTGCCACAGCCAAGGCTCCATTGGAGCAAAGTTTGCCCGGGCGCTGAGGATGGCTCTGTGGCCTCTGCCTCAGGCGCTAGAATGGCTCTGATTGTGACAGAGCGATGCCCCGGATGGGCAGAGCATCGCCCCCTGGTGGGCATGCTGGGTGGATCCTGGTCGGGCGCATGCGGGAGTCTGTCTGCCTTCCCATTTCCAACTTCGGAAAAATACAAAAAAAAAAATTAAAAAAAAATAAATAAAAATTAAAAAAGAAAAAAACAACAACAAAGAGTAGCTAAATGTATAAAAAAGCAAGACCCAACTTTATGCTGCCTACAAAAGACTCACTTTAGTTTTAAGGATACATATACTAAAAGTAAAAAGATGGAAAAAAATTCCATTCAAATGAAGACCAAAAAAACCTGGAGTAGCTATACTTACAGCAAACAAAAAGAGACTTAATGCAAAATGTAATAAAAAACAAATAATATCAAATTTTAACTTAATTAATTTTTAATGTAGTTAGTCCAACAAGTGGATATAGCATTTAAAAATATGCATCCAATTTAGGAGTTGTTAAATATAAAAAATGAAAATTAACAGACCTAAAGGAAAAAATACACAACAGTATAACAATAGTAGGGAAGAGTAAAGTACCTCACTTTCATCAATGGATAGAATACCCAGAAAAAAAAAACAGTCAGAAAACTCTGGTCTTAAATGCCATGTTAGACCAAATGAAATGAATGAACATTTAGAGCATAATGCTTCCAAAGCAGCAGAATATACAATTTCCTAAGCACACATTAAACATCCTCCAGGATGAATTATACATTAGGCCATAAAGACAATATTATTCATAATCACAAAAAATCTACAGTTTACCTTTGGATCCAACTACGGATTCTGTGTGATCATGATATGTAAGTTCATCATTGGTTTAAAAAAAAAAAAGTACCACTCTTGTGAGTGATGTGATAACAGGGGAAGCTCTGCATGCATGGAAATAGGGGTTTTATGGGAAATTTCTGTACGTTCTCTCAATTTTATTGTAAATACATTTATTTTTAAAGAGTAAAGTTCTTAAGAAAGATGTAAACTAAAGAAATCTGGTTGCTTTTGTTAAATGGTTTAAAAATACATGATATTAAAATTATATGGCCCTTTGGAACAAACAAGACAATACTGTTAAATTTATGAACACTAAAAGCTTATCAAGTATCTTTTCTGACACAATGGTATGAAACTAGAAATCAATTAATAGAAAACTAGCAAATTCACAAAATATGGAGATTAAACAACATGTTCCTAAAGAACCAACTGGTAAAAGAAGGAATCAAAAGGGAAAAAAGTATCCTGAGATAAATGAAATGGAAATACAATATACTAAAGTTTATGGAATGCAGCAAAAGCAGTTCTAAGAGAGATTATAGTGGCAGATGCCTATATTAAGAATCACAAAGATCTCAAAAAACCTAACTTTATGACCTAAGAAGCTAGGACAAGAAAAACAAACTAAGCCCATGTCAGTAAAAGGAAGGAAATAATGATCAGAGAGAAAATAAATTAGGAGATTAAAAAGGCAATTAAGAGTGTGGTGGTTACGGGGGTGGGGGGAGAGGGAGGAAAGAGAGGGAGAAAGGGAGGGGAGGGGCACAAAGATAACCAGATAGAAGGTGACAGAGGACAATTTGACTTTGGGTGATGGGTATGCAACATAATTGAATAACAAGATAACCTGGAGATATTTTCTTTGAACATATACACCCTGGTTTATTAATATCACCCCATTAAAATTAATAAAAATTTATATATAAAAAAAGAGATCAATAAAACTAAGAAAACCCATCCTTACTGAACTCTATCCAAAAAATAAGGAGGGAAACTTCCAAACTCATTTTACAAGGCTGTCAGTACCCTGATCCCCAAAATAGGTCAGGACAACACACACACACACACACACACACACTCAAACACACAAACACACATACACAATATCCCTGGGGAACTAAGATGCAAAAATCCAGAACAAACATTAGCAAACAGAATTTAACAATACATTAAAAGGATCATATACCATCATCAAATGAAATTTTTCAAGGATGCAAGGATGGCCCAACATTTGCAAAACAGTCAATGTGATAATCACATTAATAAAATGAAAAATAAAAATCACATAATCATCTCAATAGATACAGAACAGACATTTGACAAAAAGGAACATATATGCTATGAAATATCAATAAAGTATATATAGAGGGAACATACTTCAACATAATAAAGACCATATATGACAAACCCACAGCTAATATCATACTCCATGATGAAAAACTAAACTTTTCTCTAAGGTCTGAAATAAAATAAGGGTACCTAGTCTCACCAATTTTATTCAGCATTGTACTAGAAGTCCTAACCAGAACAATTAGGCAAGAAAAATAAATAAAAAGCATCCCATTGAAAAGAAAGAAATAAAACTCTGTATTTGCAGATAATATAATATTGTAATAGAAAACACCAACAATTCTACCAAACAAATGTTAGGATAAATGAATTCAGTAAAGGTGCAAGATACAAATAATCAATATACAAAAATCAGTTGTGTCTTTGGATAAAACAAAAAAAAAAAACTACCAAAGAAATAAAACATAATTTTTTTTACAATGGCATCAAAAAATTAACTATTTAGGAAAATAACTAAGGAGGTAAAAAATTTTTCACACTAAAAACAGGAAGACACTGATAAAATAAATTGAAAAAGACAAAAAAATTGAAAAGGTATTCTATTCACAGAGACTGAAAGAATTAAATGTCCATATTATCCAAATAAATATACAGGTTCAGTGCAAACCCAACAAGTATTTAAATGGCTTTTTCCAAAAACACAAATCAAATAATCATAAAATTTGTATGATACCTCTAAAGATTCAGATTAGAAAGATATCTTAAGACAGAAGAACAAAACTAGAGGCATCATATTTTCTGATTTCAAACTATACTACCAAGCTACAATAATTAAAACATCACGGTACTGGCATAAAAACACATATAAATCAATGGAACAGAACAGACAGTCTAGAAAAACTTGCACATAAATAGTAGATTAATTTATAGCAAAAGAGCCAAGAATATACAATGTTGAAAGTTAGTTTCTTTAATAAATGGTGTTAGAAAACTGTATGTGAAAAAGAATAAAACTGGCTCTAGCCAGTTGTCTCAGCTGTAGAGCGTCAGCCTTGTATGCAGAAGTCCCAGGTTCGATTCCTGGTCAAGGCACACAGGAGAAGTGACCACCTGCTTCTCCAACCCTCCCCCATCTCTCTCTTTCTTTTTTCCTCCCATAGTCATGGTTCAAATGGTTTGAGAGAAGTTGGCTCCAGGTACAATGGATGACCCCATGGCCATGGCCTCAGGTGCTAAAATAGCTCAGTTGCCAAGCAATGGAGCTGTGACCCAGCAAGGCAGAACAACACCTGGTAGGGAGTTTGCCAGGCCGTATCCTGGTTGGGCTGCATGTGGGAGTCTGTCTTTGCCTCCCCACCTCTCACTTAATTAAAATAATATTAATAATAAATATATAACAATTAATAAAAACATGAATAAATCTTGAAGGCCTTATGCTAAGTGAAATAATTTAGACAGAGAAACACAAATACTATATGATTACTCTTGTATGTTTATTCTAACAACAACAACAATAACAAAAAACTGCACTTACAGAAAAGAGATTGTGGTTGCGAGATGGAGAGTGTGGGAAAAAATGGATTAATATAGTAAAAAATACAGACTTTCAGTTATTAAATAAATAACTCCCGAAGATGTAATGCACAGCATACTGACTATAGTTAGTACTACATTGTATATTCTAATGTAGCTCCAAGTAGCTCTTAAATACTAGTTCTATAGCTTATCTAGAGCCTGTTGACAGAAAAAGATGTTTTATAGGATTCAAAGATTCTTTTGATGGTGCGACACAACACTGACAATTGGATATGTGGAGAGAAGAATCTTGGTTATAGCTCCAAACAACAGTTTGCTGCCATGCAGGGCCAGAGAGAGGCTGGTATCCTGGGACAGTATAACAGCAAGCTGTAGCTCTGTGCCAGGAAGGGTTTTATTAGCTAGAGTTTGCAGGCTTTCTGTGGATTGCTTAATTTAATTTCACAGGCTCAGGGCTTAGGGGCTGTCTCTAGTTGCCTGGTGCCTGGCCTTGGTATGATTAGAGCAGGTGCTTAGTGTGTCTCATACCAGAGTGTGAGAGCCCAATAAGGAAAGTGGTCGCCATGTATACTTAATAGCTGCTCAAATAGGAGGCCTGACCTCCCTTGAGGCAGGGCCTTGAAACTGGATCAAAAAAACATTTTTTTCAAAATATAAAATGACATTACATAATGAAAGCCAGACTTACACAATGTGTTCACAAAACGTATATCTCTGATAGAGGACTACTTTCCAGAATATATAATGTTTTTCAATTCAACAAGGAAAAGACCAAAAACTTAATTGAAAACAAAAATCTACAAAAATTTGAATAAATATTTCAACAAAGAAGATATAATATTGAGAAATGAGCATATTAAAAGATGCCTATCAGTCATTAGGGAAATGCCAAGTAAAACCATCATAAGATGCCAGTATATATCAACCAGAATGGCTAAAACCATCTGATGTTTGTGATGATACTGTATGAATTTTTCTACTGCAAATGCAAAATTAATTAAAAACTTTGCCAAATTCTTTAGCAGTTTCTTGTAAGATCCAGTTAATCAAGGTAAATTACTCAAGTAAGTTACTCAAAGTAAATGGAATGATCTGTTCCCACAAAGTCTTGTGCAGTATTTAAATATTCATAAGAAATTTATTCATGTTATCCAGATGCTGGAAACAAACCCTATGTTCATCAACTTATGTGATGATGAAGAAATATTATATCCTGTGATAAAAATCTACATAGCAATAACAGCAATTAATTACTGATACACCCAACAACAAGCATGAAAGTCTAAAGGAGCATATTAACTGAAAGCAGCCAGACAGAAGACTATCAGCAATAATTCATTTAAGAGCTATTCTGGAAAAGGTATAATTATCATGTCAGAAGGCAAAGCAATGGCCGCCAGGAGCCAGTGGTGGGCCACAGAGTAGTTTGACTAAATACGGGCATGGAAGGACATTGTGGAAATCTTTTATATCATGCTTTTTAAACTCCCAGAATTATATACTTACAACTGCTAAATTTTTATCATATACAAGTTATGCGTTGAAAATACTGTGATTCAAGAAAAACAAGCCCACTACAACTCTGTTATTTGAAATAACAGTGCCTATCTTTTTACTAAATAATAAAATTTACTATTTAATTTCTAGTCACAATTCATAACATAACTAAGATTTTTCATCTTTAGTTAGCCATTTACTGTCTAGTCAAAATCAGATTGCTCTCTTGTAACTTCCATAGATTCTTATACTCTTAAGAAAGTCTGTTTTATACATGTACTCCTCTATTTTTCTCTAGATTTTAGCCTTTTCTAATAAAATACATGTAATACTGTTCTGTGCGCTAGAATACATTATAGAAATACCTTGCTATTATTATCCTTTAATGTAGAAATAGTTCCTAATTCATCTTTATGTAGAAACAAACAGAGAACACAACATGATTTTTGCTCAATATGTGTTGAATGTAGCTGAATAAGATGATTATTTTTATATTTCAATTTTTTTTTCTCAAGTTGCAACATTTAATTTAAGCACAACATGATAGCATTATCCTTGGGACAAAAGCTGAATAGTGACTAACAGTGACTATCTTGTTTTTCTATCGGTTTTACTCATCATCACAATTCCTCCAAATGAAGTATTCATTGAGTTTCAGTAGCACTGAGTGCCAAAGGACAATTAAATTGATCCTCAACAAATTACTAACACTTCCTTGATTTTACTGTTTCCCCTTAATTGTGAAGGCATCTCAGTTCCACCAATAAAATGGTCACTTAACAGATTCTGCTGCTAAGAATGTGAAAAGCTCACATTACCTAATAGTGCTTACAACATCTCTATTACCACTCTGGACATTTCTAAAAATAGAGTGATAGGGACAAAAATAGCTGCTCTATTTTTCACTACATGCTACTTTGCAAAGACACACACATTAAAATATTAAACCCATGTATGTTTTAAAATGTTTAATTGCTAAGGGGGTGGAGGGAGTCTGGGGAGGGAGGCAAAAGGTATGTAATGGGGGCATATTTGGGGGGGTGAGGGTGTTATATTGAGTGAGACATTTGAATCCATGTTAAAATAAATTTTAAAAATAAAAAATATAAAAAAATGTTTAATTGCTTTCACATGAAGAATTTAGCTCCTGTAAGAAGTTTATACAGATGAGAGAGTTGCATTCTATAGATAAGAAAATTAAGTCTCGAAGAGTAAAGTGTGTAGGTATGCATGCACATACATATATGCATATATATATACACACACACACACACATACACACACACACACACACACACACAAAAAAAAAAAAAAATATATATATATATATATATATGGAGTATGGGGGAAGGGTTCCACAATTCAGCTCTAATTTCAACACAAAACTATTTAATTACTTAGGACTAACTGACTGTTTCCAGAAATCAAGTATGAGCTACAAGGCAGTAGCTGCATCCACAAATTTTTCAGCATCTTATCAGCAGTGCCTAGCATGTTTCTTCATATATAACACCTGAAACAAATAGAAAATTAAATAATATCTACTAGTTCTGAAGGACTACCTTCCAGAAACTGTATTAAGTAGTTTATAATATCCATCTCATTAATTCTCATAACAGTTCTTAAAATAGCCTTGTGACCTGGGCTCTCCTACTCTGGTTCCCTTCTGCTCTGTGCCCTGCTCCCTTCTGTGATAAATACATTCCTCTACGTCAGGGGTAGGGAACCTTTTTGGCTGAGAGAGCCATGAACGCCACATATTTTAAAATGTAATTCCGTGAGAGCCACACAACCACCTATGTACGTTATGCATTATTCAATAAAAATTTGGTGTTGTCCCAGAGGACAGCTGTGATTTGCTCCAGCCACCTGTAACCATGAACACGAGTGGTAGGAAATGAATGAATTGTAATACATGAGAATGTTTTATATTTTTAACGTTATTATTATTTTTTATTATTAAAGATTTGTCTACGAGCCAGATGCAGCCATCAAAAGAGCCACATCTGGCTCTCGAGCCATAGGTTCCCGACCCCTGCTCTGCGTCTTAGTTTTCTACAACTGTCATGATCAAGTACCACACACTTACTGGCTAAAAAACAACACAAACTGACTAGCTTTCAGTTCTGAGGATCCAATGTCCTAAAGCCTAGGCATCTACCACCGCACTTCCTCCTGGAAACTCGGAAAAGTCTGTTTCTTTATGTTTTTTTCCGCCTTTTGGACACCACCCACATAACCTTGACTCATCGTTCCCTTCCTCCATTTTTGAAACCAGCCAAGTCGAACTGCTCCCCAACACTTCCTCTGTGGCCGCACCTCCCTTTGACTACAACCAGGAAAGATCGAAAGATCGTCTACTTCTAAAGACTTGTGGTTAAACTGGGCCAACCGGGATCATAAAGCCTCCGCCTTGTCCAGGTCATTATCTTGAATCATGCCTTCAACGTCCCTGTTCCTATATTCCTATGCAAGCGAACAGTCTCAGGTTCCGAGGCTTAAATCATAGGTGACTTCAGGGGCATTAATCAGCCTGCCACCCTTGTATCATCATCTTTTCTGTGACCCTTCCTTTATGCCTCTGGCTAAACTGAAACCTGGCTCTTTTTTTCATGGCATTACTTTTCTCACTACTTTCAACCCAAGATCCAAAAGGGCCGGGGGTGGAACTTGTACCCGCTTGCTCCACACTGCTAATTCCCAAGCATTACTTCAAAGCACCCTACTTATTCTTATGAGTTTCTTCCTATCCACAGAAAGTTTCTACCCATTTTTTTTCTCTCTCTTAGTTTTTAGGCCTAATCACCCACAAGAAACTTTGTTTTCGCCACTTTTTTCCCATAGTGTCATCCTCAACCTTGACAGTAAAACTCAGACTACCGACGTACAACCACTGATTTTTTTTTGTCCTGTTTGTTTTTGCTTTTTTACCTGTTTAAACCAAGAGAAATGAGTTTCATCATTATGGGCAGCAAGAATTAAAACTTTTTTTTTTCTAATTATCATCCTGTCTCTTCAGATTCCCCAAGACTACAGCCAAAGAGAGAAAAGGATAAACTCTTGACAAAATGTTTCTGCCAGAGGTCAAGGAAAAGAATCTTGAAATGGCTCTTCTCCTCCAAATACTCCCATAGAGAGTGCCAGCACAACCCCATCCAGGACCTAACTTGGCTCTTTGTCCTCAAACCATGTTTTTATTTCCAAAATTAATTTTCATTAAATCTCACATTACAAATCTCCGCTCACCTCTAAGGAGAACACACTCACATACATTAGGGGTTGATTATATTGCCTGAATCCATTTCCTCCTCTCCCGTTTATTTGGCACGATTTGAAGAGTCAGGAGTTTGGGGTGAGAATGCAGGAGAAGATAGTGGTACTGTTGCAATGAATTCTGGGACTCTACCATTGTAAATGGCCATGAATTCACCTTTATAGTTATTCTCATCTGTAAGAGGTTAAAACATGATTATTTAATTTGTGAACCTGCTAGCACAAGCATCTATACATAATCCTGGGACAGACGCTCAGGCGGAGATATGGTCTAACCTAAATCCAAATTGAAGAAGGAGAATTTTCCTACTTTATTCAGCAAGCTCTCTGCCATTTCCGATGAAGAGAGTAATTCCTATGTCTTTGTAAAATATTGCTTGGGTTATTTTCATCCACATTAAGTGCTTTATCAAAGTAAAAAAAAATGTAATAAATTACCTCTTACTAGATTTCTCCTTGGTTATCGAAGAAAAGGACTCTAGTTTTTTCATTCTAGTAAAACAAGAGGAAATTACGTTTTTTTTCTGTTTTTCTTTTTGACCTACAGGGTTTGTAGCTTCTTTGGAGAAATGTTGGTTTTTCTATATGCATATTTATTCTACACTATGCATTTTTTTTACAATGCATCTGAAAAAAATGGAGTTTGGTGACAATGTCATGGCCAGTTTAAACACACAGCCCTGAGTTCAAATTTTGTTTCAATTACCTGGTAGACTATAATCACTACAACTTTACTTAATCCTCTTAGCCAGTTTCCGGGCCTGTAAAATGAGAGCACCGATACTTAATCTACAAGCTTTTTGTAAGTATCATGTGACTTTATTAATCCTGCATATATGTAGTGTACATATCTGATACTCAAAATAATGGAAACATATTATTATTAACAATATTGCCTTATTTGGTTTTGTAGGTACATTTTGCTATAAGGAAAAAATGAATAAACTGCAAATATAAATATCTGATTTCTATGTTTTGCTACATATAGTTAATTCTATGCAAATATCTGTGTAACTATTTGTACTTTTGTTTAGTCTCTTTTGTGTTTGTATAGTGTTTGTAAGTGCTCCCAGGCTTCTCAACACAAGCTGTACTGTATATAGGAACATATAGAAACAAAATCCACATCAAACAGTATATTACTCTTGAGGAACTTAGAGGGACCACATCCACATCAATTTATTATACTGACTGAACTTGACTGATCACCATGAACTTTTCTACTGTTGGTAGAATCTTTTCTCCCTTAGGTTGTAACTACCTTTTGTGAAAGTCACATTGAGTGGGGTATGATTTTCACACAATGATTTCCTAGAACCAATTGTAGCAAATACTATATATTGTCACTTTTATTCTTTAATTTTTGCTTTGTTTTTATTATACACAATTTAAGAAAAAATAAAAAAGTCTGATATTTATCCAAAATAGCAATGGAGAAAGCTGTATGAATATTAAGAATCATAGTCTGAAAATACCATTTTGAAGTTTTCTATTATAAGAAATGTTTAATTTTCTTCTAATTGTTATAAATATTATTTGATATACCTATACTTAAATATATTTATTAATGTAAACCATGCCATAGAGGTGATTTATCAAAGGGATTTTTTATAAGTAAATTATACCAAATAGAATGTGTATTAAATATTTGAAATCATCTGAGAAATAATTCTTAATGACTATTAATTTCATGACCCTTATCAGATGAATAATATGAAGTCTTTGATGCTTACAAAATATGATTTTCAGGCATCAATTCACTTTGACTATTAATTAAGCTAATTATTTTAATTAATAAGATTTGCTGGCCATCTATTCAGCTTCATTGGAACTCATTTGGAAGATTATCTTATTGACACATTATTCTGCCTGGAGATAAGTTTCTATAATTGGTGGTAACAAAATATTTAAAAATAGTATATGCTATTATTTTATGAAACAACACCTACATAATTTTATTAAACAATGTCACCCCAATATAGTCAATAAAAATTCTAATAAAAGAAAAAATTTTGAGAACATATCTAATTCTCTGGACAATATCACCACAACATTTACATTAATTAGCATTTTCTTTTCTGAAAGCTACTTTGAATCATTCTTATTTTTCTCAGTTTTCTTACTTATCAAAATAAAGTTGATTAAGTCATGTTAACATTTATAGAATTAGAAATTGTTTAACAGAGTAATTTGTTATTTTGCACTTCTCTAATTTTTTCTTAAACTGCCAAGATAATTTTATTAGTACTCACAAATATAACATTGTAACATTTACCCATAAAATGTGAGAAGTTACACTAAAAGAATACAATCAACATAATTCTATTACAAAGGAGTAGGAAATGCATTCAATGCATTTTTAATAAGAAAAATAATCTAGCTTAATATTTTAAAATATAAAATTCTAAAGAAAGATGACTATTTTGAATGGAAATAATTACAAAGCATTCTACTATGCTTTCATTAAAGTATTCAACAAATATTTTAAGTTCTATTTGTCAGGCATTATACTAGACTCATATTCTGAGAGTTACTATGAAAATCAAATCACTCCCCCTTGAGGAGCTAAACTAAAAATAGATATTTCATTGGAGAGATTACTGATTAGACTTCATGCAATTCAAATATTTTTTCTATTTTGATGTTCATGGTATCTTTTAGACTTACATAATTGTTACCCCAAATTGTAATGTGAACTAGCTATGATAAAATATAAACAATGCAATTAATTTATATTGTCTACTAGCTCAACCAAACATTCAGAACAAATCCAAACTAAGACTATAAAATAAGTGATGATTACTTTTGACCATACCTTGGTCTAGTTATGTTTTTTTGTACCCACATATAGCTATCTACACTGGAGTGTAAGCCAAAAAAGTCTGTCAGAGTCTCAGCTCAAAGGCTGACCCACCATTTCTTGTGGTTGCAGGACTTGTGCCTAACCTCTCTGTTTCATGTGAAATTTCAGTTTGAACAGAGGGAAGGGGCTTGTGTCCGAATTGAGGCAGCTAGATGTCTGAGGACAGTTTCCGCACCTGAAGGGGCATGCGCTTGTACACTTGTTTACAGATCTTGAAAGCCTTTTCTACATTTTCTGACAGAAAATAGGGCTCAGAGAATCTTTTTTTTTTAATTTTATTTTTTAATGGGGCGACATCAATAAATCAGGATACATATATTCAAAGATAACAAGTCCAGGTTATCTTGTCTTTCAATTATGTTGCATACCCATCACCCAAAGTCAGATTGTCCTCTCTCACCTTCTATCTAGTTTTCTTTGTGGCCCTCCCCCTCCCCCTTTCCCTCTCATTTTCCCCCCCTCCCCCCGTAACCACCACACTCTTATCAATGTCTCTTAGTTTCACTTTTAGGTCCCACCTACGTATGGAATAATGCAGTTCCTGTTTTTTTCTGATTTACTTATTTCACTTCGTATAATGTTATCAAGATCCCACCATTTTGCTGTAAATGATCCGATGTCATCATTTCTTATGGCTGAGTAGTATTCCATCGTGTATATGTGCCACATCTTCTTTATCCAGTCATCTATTGACGGGCTTTTTGGTTGTTTCCATGTCCTGGCCACTGTGAACAATGCTGCAATGAACATGGGGCTGCATGTGTCTTTACGTATCAATGTTTCTGAGTTTTTGGGGTATATACCCAGTAGAGGGATTGCTGGGTCATAAGGTAGTTCTATTTTCAGTTTTTTGAGGAACCACCATACTTTCTTCCATAATGGTTGTACTACTTTACATTCCCACCAACAGTGTATGAGGGTTCCTTTTTCTCCACAGCCTCTCCAACATTTGCTATTACCTGTCTTGTTAATAATAGCTAATCTAACAGGTGTGAGGTGGTATCTCATTACAGTTTTGATTTGCATTTCTCTAATAACTAAAGAAGATGGGGCTCAGAGAATCTTAACAATCCTTTGTAACAGCATTCCTTACATGATTCTTCATTTATTAATATGCATTGTTTTTTATATGACCTCTAAGGTCAAATATCCTGGGTATTTTTCTATGTCAAAAGTGTTCTTTTATAATTCTACACTATCCCTACCTGCTAATGTATCTTATTTGGACCCAAGTCTCTCATCATATGACGGTTCCTTATTCCCCTTGCTGTTACTGATTTGCGTAAAGACACCCCACCCTATCTATCATGATTTTAGTTTCTCACTCTTAGAACTGAGCAGAAGCTGAAAACAAGAATTGCTTAAACAGGCTCCTCACTAATTTGCAATGCTCTTGAGTGATAATCATGCTGTATTTGTTTAGTCTTCAACAGAATGTAACTGCTCCATGAGGAACAAGTCCATTTCATCACTGGGCACTTCTAAGATGAGGAATAACTTCTTTATGCACAGCCAAAGCCCATTTCCTTATAATACCAATCATTGATCCATTTATTCATCCAATGCATAGTAAGCACTAGACTCAATGAAATAAAGAAAAAATAACTTGGAATATTTTCCTTGAAGACAATTTGTTATCTAATGGGAAAGAACTACAATGGAATGGGGATCGTGTTGTAATGAGGTAATATGAAAGCACACCTTCCTCTCTCTGTGGAAGATTCTTTCCAACTAATCCTACCAATCTGTCATTAAACACCAGGGTACAATCCTTGAACCTAGGAGGGGTCATTTGTTATCTGTGGTGAGAAAAATTATGCTCTAATACATCAGTTAGAGCCCATACTCAGTTCTTATAGTTGTGAATACATAACTCATCTCTTTCCTCTGTTACACTCTAAGACTCATGAGAGCAAGAACTCAAATAGATATATTTTTGCTCATCTTGTTTCTAAAGCAATGCCTAGTACATATAACTATTAGGTGATTATATAAATGAATTAGTGGATAAATCAGCAATTTTAGCATTTGTCCTACTTTTATTAGTTATCTATTGCTGCATAAAAAAATACCATAAAATTAGAAGCTTAACACACTATATACTTACCTCACAGTATCTATAGATTAGGATCACCTTGGAATTTGGCTCCAATTAAGGTGCCAACTGGGTCTCAGATCAGTGTCAAATTGACACTTGTTCAGTGAAGCACAGGTTGTCAGGTGGTGAGCCTTGGTTCAAAAAAAGATCAGAAGAGGTCCTGGCGGAAGTATCTTGAGGCCACTTGCCTTAAAGGGCCAAATAAGGAAGTCAAGTCAGAGCACAGGGAAGTCTAGTTAGTGCAGTGAGAAAGGAATATAGTACCTGGAACACATACCTTTATTAGGGTCTGTGGGTAGAGTGCTTTGGGTTACCCAGTCTAAGAACAGATTAATTAATTCAAACCAAAAGGGTTGTGTTTTGGTAAACCACACAGGGATTTTATCTAGGGGGTCCATTGGGGGAAGCACTGGAAAGCAATGGAGAGTTGATCACAAGTGCTGCTATGTAGAGCATGTGCCTCCATAAGGAGTTAGTGTCATTTTGAAGTCACTACAGATTAGTTGGTCAAACAAAAGAAATGCCAAGGCAGCAATACCATGGAGTAGCTTAGTTAAGTACACTCTTGACAGATTCCCACATGCGCCCGACCGGGATCCACCTGGCATGCCCAACAGGGGGTGATGCTCCGTCTATCTGGGCCGTTGCTCTGTTGCAACCAGAGCCATTCTAGCGCCTGAGGCAGAGGCCAAGGAGCCATCCTCAGCGCCTGGGCCAACTTTGCTCCAATGCAGCCTTGGCTGCAGGAAGGGAAGAGAGAGACAGAGAGGAAGGAGAGAGGGAGGGGTGGAGAAGCAGATGGGCATCTCTCCTGTGTGCCCTGGCCGGAAATCAAACCCGGAACTCCTGCACGCAAGGGCCTGAACTAAATCTTTGAATGCCTATTTTAAAAACTCCCTCAACTAATGTTTATACAATACATTTGTATTTGAGTAATTGGTATTTGGATATTACATGCAAGAAATTTTATTTCCTCAGAAATCTTTGTGTGTTTTTATTCTTACTTCTTAAATTTGATATATAATTGATGTATAATATATTAATTTCAGGTGAGCCATATAATAAGTATATCTATAGAAAATAATTATGTGTTTTTGTACATACATACACAATTTTTTTGTGTGAAAAGAATTTGGCTCAATAATGAGCTAAGCTTTCAGTCAACATATGGAAATACTTTCTATCTGACTAATGACAATACCTGGATCATTCTATCAGCTGAAAATTTCTAGCAGAGAAGGTAATCATATGCATGCAATAAGTAAACATCCTATAATCCCTGAAAGGTTTAAATAAAATGACACTTGCTAATTATAATGATTTTTTAAAGTTCTAATACATGTAAGCATACAAGTTATAAACAATATACAGATTTTCTTTCATTATAGGAAAATAAACAAGAATCCTATTATAAATGATGGATATTTCAAAGATTAGATTACATTGAATTTGAAATCATATTCTTAAATTTCACAGGAGAGTAAAAGTTGGTCTCAAGTCCTGCTCATATTGATTCAGTTAAAGAAATAACTAAGGACATACTATCTCTAGCTCAAAGCCAAATTTTACTTTTATTTTTTGAAAGAAAGTACAGAGATGCTTACTATATTATGGATTTTCTATTGAGTTTTAATAACAGTGGGGGCACTTATTTGATTAAAAAGTAATGGCCAGCTGCCAGAACATTCTGTTGACAATTTTTAAAGAAAGAGCCAATTTATCTAGAATAAAAGTTTGCTGGAGATGCTTCCAAATGAATGTAACACATAAATTTGGCAGAAATCCTGGTAAATAACACTAAATAAAGAAAGCTGAGATCAGCTTTTACTTTCCAACTGAAGGGATGTTAAGTCTACGCCAAGCAAAATAAATGTATAACAAATATTTGTCACATAAAGCAGTGAAGACAAACACTCCTCATAATAGAAACTCAAAGTCCACATACATGATGGAGTAGAGTACAAGGGAAGGAACTCATTGTTAAAAAGAAAAAGAAAAATCATATAAAAGAACAAAGTATTACAATGAACATTGCGATAGTTTGAAAAGTCATGATACTAAAAATATCTCTGCAACCCCATGAGCCTTGATTCAAAATCCCAAATTATGATTCAAATGTCGTGCCCATCCCCCACTGTGAAGGACCAAGTATTTATTTTTAAAGGATAAAGTTTCATATAGTTTTTGTTTTGCCACTTGCAATTTATGTTCTAATCTGTGTCTTCTTACATGCTTTATTCAGTTTCATCAAAAATCCCTTCTTTACCATGTAACTCGAAGAAAACATGGGATTCAGTCTTTTCACTACAAGGCTATTACCGTTCCATGGGTCCCAGCAAGGACATATTTTGACTTACTGTCTGTATCAATCTGAGTCCTAGAAGGAAACAGCATATTTTGGGTAACATGACAAAAGTTTAATAATGTTCTAACTTGTGGATAGGGTACTACAGTGTGGTTCCCGTGATAGCAGCACGTGGTTACAAGAATAAGTACCCTTAACTCTGAAGAGTGGAGGGAAAAGAGCATGTTTCAGAACCCAGAGAAGACAACCACATGCAAAAGTTCACCTACAAGGAAAATGGAAGAATTCAACCAACCCCAAATAATCCAAATGCAAAGGAACTGGGTGAATAAATAGTACAAATTCATTCTATGCTATTCATTCTCTTGTTGGCTGTCCCCATCAGCCAAATCAAACTTGAAGGTAGAGGACAAAAGAATCTCTTGATAGAGCAAAACCTAGAAGCCAGACCCACGCAGACCCAGAACATGGTGGAGAATGATAGAGGGGTAGAAACCAGATCTAAAGGGATAAATGAAAGATATTCCTTAGATATTTAGAGCTAGTTATATGTTACCTGTTAGTCCTTTATTTAGGCTAATTAAATAATTAATGGAGTTAATTAATTAAGGCTATTAAATAAAGAATAGGAAAACAAAATTATATTTAAATAAGTTTATTTATAAGTTTATCTATGAAAGCCTTAGATAAACCCCTTCACAAGGGTTTCTTTGTCAGTCTTCAACTTTTTTAAAAATTATATATCTATTCATAGTTTCACTCTTATATCCAAGAATATATATGTTTCAAACCATACTCACTGGACTCACAGAATTTCTTCTCATCCTAAGATCCTTCTCCTACTCCCAGAAGTAAATTTCTTAAAGTCAGTATTAATATTTCTGAAATAGCATACAGAATGCTGCAGCATAAATATTCATGGGACATGCAGGAATTACAAATAGAGACCACTTGGAGGTCTCCCAATCAGACAGTCTTCATATTCATCCACTTGTCAATAGATAACTCTAGCTCCCATAAATACAGACATCTATCATTTCTCTATGACAGTGGAGTCTAAATTGCCAGGAGAAAAATAAGCATTTTCTTAAGTGGAACATAGTCCAACCACATAATTATCAAGGTCAGCTATCTTAAAGTGGAATTATTATTTTAAATTAACATTCAGAGCCTTTTCCTTACTTTGTTTATCTTCAATTGCCCTCTATATTCAAATCTTACCCTCTGGACCCCAGGGAGAATAAGAAATACACCCACTATTGAGTCACATACAGCAGATTGTTTAGAAGTCAGAACAGCAGAACCATCCAAATAACATAATCTATGATGACTTTCTGTGATCACTCATTTAAAACAAACAATAGTAAAGAAAAGATGTCAAAATAATTGAAGATTCTATGCTCTACAGCACAGTGTATGATAATGCCATTTTCTGCTTGTTTGTGAGTAACCACTGGGAATTTCACAGTGGCCCAACCTTAACTATGTGAGCTTTGAAGTACAGACCACAGAGATGAAAGAAAAGGAAGTCAAATTGAAAATACCATCACTGTCATAAATAGTAAAGTCTAGTCAGGATATATTCTAGTTGTGCAAATTATGTTACCACAATTTTATGTGCAGATGAAGAACTTTCCATAAATAAAATATGCATTTATGTTATGATTGAAGGTTACTGTATATCACTTTAATGATATGTTTTTATTAAAATGTGAATTGCCTGAGTAAGAAATGCCAAGTAAAATAACTATGTCTGGTCACTGTGTGAGGTTTTATTTTTAACATTTTTGCATTCTTGATATTTTTTACTTTATGTCAAATATTACAATATCTAATACATTCTGCATTTGACTCATTAAAAATTTTTTCTTATCACACACTTTACTAACTAAACCTCTCTTTTGTATTATTATTTTATGTTTTGGAGTTAAGAGAGATAGGTTTGAGAAGGAAAAAAGATCTGGAAATTATCAAGTAAAATATATCTAATGTGCTTTTTAATGACTGCTTTTGAACGGTCAGAACTGTCTATGATTTTGAAATAATTGCTTTCTGCTTAGCTTAAGTAGTTAGATGAGGTGCTGAACTCTTTCCTGGGCTCTGTGAAGAGGAAAAGCAGTTCATTATTTTTAATACTGTCATCCCTCACCATATCACGGTTCACTTTTCACAGTCTCACTGTATCATAGATTTTTAAATTGTATATAACAAATTTTGTATCACAGATTTTTCACTATATTGCAGAATTTTGTGTTATATAGGTATTTTATATATTTATTATTTTAATTATTTTTGCAGTAAAATAAGCATTTTCTAGACTAAAAAATTGAAAACAATATAAAAATATAGAAAATATTAGTTAAAACATATTAAAAGAATACTAAATCAAAATAAAGCCTTAAAATATAAATAAATACTAAAATTAATATAAGGTTGCTACTTTGCAGATTTTCACCTATCATAGGGGATTCTAGAACCTAACCCTCATGATAGATGAGGGACCACTGTAATGAAAGAAACATTCAAAGAGGAAATGGAACCCAAACCATATATAGAAGTTTATTTGCTGGAAAGGCTTACCCATCTGCATTGAGATCTAGTACTCACCACTCACTGTGAACAAAAATTAAGCTATCTACTTTGTAGAGATAAACTCAATATCAATGATTGCTTTTCTTTCCTGCAGGCATTAAAAAAAAGTGATTGTTGAGAGGAAAATTAACAAATGAAATTAGCACTGTATCCTGACTGTCACACTATTTGTATTCTATTGGAAAATGATCTAACTTCCTGGAATCTCATTCTCATTCATTCATTCATTCATTCAACAATCATTTACTGAGAAGTAACTAGATATGAGAGATATAGCAGTGTTCTCAAAGCTTTACTTTTGTAGGAAAAGAGAGATCTTATGCAATAAATGACACATTTAATAATTTAATTACAATTATGTTAAGTGCTGTGTAAAGCAGGTATGGGAACCTAGAGGAGATAGGATACTTAATTGGTTAATAGACTATAGACTATTGCCCTTGGCTCTGGCTGGATGGCTCAGTGGTAGAGTGTTGGCCCAGTGTGTGTTAGTCCCAGGTTCGATTCCTGGCCAGGGCACACAGAAGAAGCGCCCATCTGCTTCTGCATCCTTCCCCCTGTTCCTTCTCTCGCTCTCTCTCTTCCCTTCCCGCAGCCAAAGCTCCAATGGAGCAAAAGTTGGCCCAGGCATTGAGAATGGCTGCATGGCCTCCATCTCAGGCACTAGAATGGCTCTGGTTGCAATGGAGCAATGCCCAAGATGCTCAGAGCATTGACCTTAGTGGGCTTGCTGGGTGGATCCCAGCCAGGCGCTTGTGGGAGTCTGTCTCTCTGCCTCCCCATTTCTCACTTCAGGGAAAAAAAAGAGAGACTATTGCTCTTCTAAGACATAATTTGTGGGGTTTTTTTTACAACAAATATAGATAAAAATGTGTTACAGAAATGCCAGCTTCTGTTTAAAAATATTTTATAATTCTATTTAATATTGAAAGAATTTTAGTATTAAGTATCCACAAAGGAAATATTATATCATTTGTTTTTATTATAACCAATTAAAAATGCTGGTCTAAGCCCTGGCCAGTTTGCTCAGCGGTAGAGCATCGGCTTGGCGTGCAGGAGTCCCAGGTTTGATTCCCAGCCAGGGCACACAGGAGAAGTGCCCCTCTGCTTCTCTACCCCTCCCCCTCTCCTTCCTCTCTGTCTCTCTCTTCCCCTCCTGCAGCCAAGGCTCCATTGGAGCAAAGTTGGCCTGGGTGCTGAGGATAGGTCTGTGGCCTCTGCCTCAGGCACTATAATGGCTTTGGTTGCAACAAAGCAATGCCCGAAATGGGCAGAGCACTGCCCCCTGGTGGGCATGCCGGGTGGATCCCAGTCGGGTGCATGTGGGAGTCTGTCTGACTGTCTACCCGTTTCCAACTTCAGAAAAATATATACAAAAAAATGCTGGTCTACTATCTATTTTTTAAAATTTTTTGTTAAATTTATTGGGGTAACATCAAATAATAAATTATACAGGTTTCATGTATACAATTCTATAATATATTATCTTTATATTGTATTGTGTATTAGACACCCCAAATCAAGTCTTCTTTCATCAACATTTATCCCCCTTTACGCTCCACCTTCCCCCACCGCCTTTTCTTTCTGGTAATTATTGTTTAATTTTAAAAGGTAGAGAACTGACTGGTGCCTCTTTGTTTCTTTATATTTAATTTGTTTTATATTTGTTCTATAAATCTGCTTTTTGTTTAGCTTAGTCTCCTTTTAAACTGTTAAGTCTCCATAAATACCTATGGTTTTTCTTTCTCTACTCATATGAACCAGAAAGCATCAACTTGGTACATTATAAAATAAAATGTTGGTATGTCTTCAATCATGAATTTTCAGGAAAAAATTGATATTAAATATAAAAGGATTTCCTTTCTCAGTAGGCCAATGGTGGATGGATTAACAATCTGAAACCTGATTAAGTGCAGGGAGGGTGGTGTGGGCATAATTTTTTAAAGATAAAACAAAAAAGGTAACAATGAAAACAAAAATAAAACAAAATAAAAATAAAACAAGGCAATAAACCAAAAAAGTATCAATTTTATTGGTTAGGATTGGGTTTTTTTGTTTAGATTTTGGAAGACACAAATTTTACTGCGCTATTTGAAACAGTTTACCATCACTACTTTTATAAATAATATAGAATTTCAATATTAGTATTTCTTGTGTACCCTCACTAAACAGTCACTTGTGAACAAATGGGATTTTTTGAATTTGTATATAATTCAAAATGTGTACTTCTGAGCTCTCATTCTTCTGGCCAAACAGAAGAATGAAGCGATCTTTAGGATTCAAACCAGACCAGCGACCTTTGGGCTCAAGCCAACGACCATGGGGTCATGCCTATGATACTATACTCAAACCAGTGACTCCAAGCACAAGCTGGTGAGCTGGCACTCAGGCCAGATGACCTGACAACCCCAGGGTTTCAAACCTGGGTCCTCTGAGCCTGACCTGTGGTGGTGCAGTGGATAAAGCATTGACCTGAAATACTGAAGTTGCTGGTTCAAAACCATGGGCTTGCCTGGTCAAAGCACATACGGGAGTTGATGCTTCCTGCTCCTCCTCCCTTCTCTCTCTCTCTCTCTCTCTCTCTCTCTCTCTCTCTCTTTCTCTTTCTCTCTCTCCTCTCTAAAATGAATAAAGTCTTTAAAAAATTTTTTAAAAACCCAAAATCCTGGGTCCTCTGCATCCTAGTCCGACATTCCATCCACTGTGCCACCACCTGGTCAGGAAAATACAGTAATGTATTACTTAAATAAAATTATACATGAGGTTAGGCTATAATGGAAAAGAAGTCTTTATCTTATTAGGTTGTATGTTAGGAAGTAAAACATGAAGATTCAAAGAAATACTAAGCTCCACATGCATAATGTAGAGTTACTGGGACTCATTAGAAGGCCCAATATATTTCAGAATATAAGAATAAGAGGATTTGGCCTGACCAGGTGGTGGCAAAGTGGATAGAGCATCGGACTTGGATGCGGAGGACCCAGACTCGAAACCCCAAGGTCACCAGCTTGAGTATGGGCTCATCTGGTTTGAGCAAGGCTCACCAGCTTGATCCCAATGTCACCAACTTGAGCAAGGGTTCACTCAGTCTGCTGTAGCCTCTCGGTCAAGGTATATATGAGAAAACAATCAATGAACAACTAAGGTGCCACAATGAAGAATTGGTGTTTCTCATCTCTCTCCCTTCCTGTCTGTCCCCTGTCTCTGTCTCACACACACACACACACACACACACACACACACACACACACACAAGAATAAGAGGATTTGAATTAATGGGGTTAATTAGATTTTGTCTAAAAATATACAGATAATAAATATTTAAGAAATAGAAGAAGATATTGGGACAGAGTTGATGTTGTAATGAATAAGCCATTCTATTCCCTATGGTATTCTTAATACAAAGAGGTGTCATCAAACTTCTTCTCTCGAAATGCAAATTAAAACCACAATGAGATATCATCTCACACCAGTCAGAATGGCACTCATCAACAAAACAACACAGAATAAGTGCTGGCGAGGATGTGGAGAAAAGGGAACCCTTCTGCACTGCTGGTGAGAATGCAGACTGGTGCAGCCACTGTGGAAAACAGTATGGAGATTCCTCAAGAAATTAAAAATCGAATTGCTTTTTGACCCAGCTATACCACTTTTAAGAATATGCCCCAAGAACACCATAGCACTATTTGAAAAGAAGAAATGCACCCCCATGTTTATGGCAGCATTGTTCATAATAGCAAAGATCTGGAAACAGCCCAAGTGTCCATCAGTGGACAAGTGGATTAAAAAGCTTTGGTACATATATACTAAGGACTACTACTCAGCCATAAGAAATGGAAGACATCGGATCATTTACAACAACATGGATGGACCTTGATAACATTATACTGAGCGAAATAAATAAATCAGAAAAAACTAAGGACTATATAATTCCATACATAGCTGGGACATAAAAATGAGACTCAGAGACATGGACAAGAGTGTGGGGGTCATGGGGTGGGGGGAGGGAGAGGGAGTGGGTGGGTGGAGGGGAGGGGCACAAAGAAAACGAGTTAAAAGGTGACGGAAGACAATTTGACTTTGGGTGATGGGAATGCAGCATAATCAAATGTCAAAATAACCTTGGCCTGACCTGTGGTGGCGCAGTGGATAAAGCGTCGACCTGGAAATGCTGAGGTCGCCGGTTCGAAACCCTGGGCTTGCCTGGTCAAGGCACATATGGGAGTTGATGCTTCCAGCTCCTCCCCTCCTTCTCTCTCTCTGTCTCTCCTCTCTCTCTCTCTCTCTGTCTCCCCCTCTCCTCTCTAAAATGAATAAATAAAAAAAATTTAAAAAAAAGAAAGATATTAAAAAATAAATAAATAACCTAGAGATGTTTTCTCTGAACATATGTACCGTGATTTATCAATGTCACCACATTAAAATTAATTAAAAAAAAACAAACTTCTTCTCTCCTGACATCCTTTCAAAACTTTATGCAACTGCTTTGAAAAGAATCAGTTACTTTGTTAAATTTTTAGAATGCTTTTTATTCACAATGGTTTTCCTTATCACATGATCTACAGTGTTACCTTGACACACAAGTTTAATTCGTTTCATGGCCAAGCTCATGACTCAATTTGCTTGTGTGTCAAATCGTATTTCCCCATTCAAATTAATGGGAATGCAATTAATCCATTCTGGCCCCAAAAACCACATAAATTTTTTGTTTTATATGCTTTTAAATAAGAAGATGTACTTTATAAATAATATATATATATACACACACACATAATAAGAGAGAATAGAAAGAAATAAACTGGTTTATGAAGTGTATTTACCTTCGAAGTCAAGTGAAGATGCTGGCAAAGGGGGCTAACATTAGCATAACAATGGCCCTTCCCATTTATGAAGCTAATTAGCAATTTCACAGACAGCTGCCCAGCGCCATTTTTTTATTATTTCTTTTTAAAGAGAGAGGCATTTCTGAGTTTTAAAGTAGGATGCAAATGCATTTTAATTCTTTTTATTTGTTTATTCATTTTTAGAGAGGAGAGAGAGAGGGAGAGAGAGAGACAGAGAAAGAGAAGGGGGGAGGAGCTGGAAGCATCAACTCCCATATGTGCCTTGACCAGGCAAGCCCAGGGTTTCTAACCGGTGACCTCAGCATTTCCAGGTTGACGCTTTATCCACTCCGCCACCACAGGTCAGGCCCCAGCACCATTTTTTTTTTTAATTTTTTCAAATTTTATTTATTCATTTTAGAGAGGAGAGAGAGAAGGAGAGAGAGACAGAGAGACAGAGAGAGAGAGAGAGAGGAGAGAGAGACAGAGAGACAGAGAGAGAGAGAGGAGAGAGAGACGGGGGGAGGAGCTGGAAGCATCAACTCCCATATGTGCCTTGACCAGGCAAGCCCAGGGTTTCGAACCGGCGACCTCAGCATTTCCAGGTCGACGCTTTATCCACTGCGCCACCACAGGTCAGGCATCCCAGCACCATTTTTAACAGTAAAAGTTAGCAAACTCAGAAAATACAAATTTTACAAACTCATTTGCCCAACAATCATCATTTTCTTCATTGACTTTTGGTTTTTTTGCCACACTTTCCTTGCTTTCACTTAGAGGCCATTTCAACAAAAACCTTTCCATAGAAGTTTGTTTCTTCCTCCCTTTCAGAATGTTTAGCAGGCTATCTAGTGGAAGGTGGCGGAAGCTCATGATTCAAATATCTATTCATGACTTAAAGCAAAAAATCCCACGAGACTCTCAAATTGCTTGTGATTTAAAGTATTTGTGTGTCAAGGTACCACTGTACAAATTTTATGAACTAACACAAGTATTTGAGTTTTTAAAATCTCTCCGAATTTCTAGGAAAAATCTTGGCACATCCATGGGTAGATTAATAAGAAATGTTAGAAGAATTTTTATTTTACCAGATATGTTTATTTCCAGTGCCTATGTAGTTAGAAATTGGGCTCAGAAGGACACATGCCTATCCAAGAGTAGGCAGAGAAAATCCAGGTCAGAGACTAACAAACAATTGAATGGAAGGGCATTCCTTCCTCCCCTTCTCTCTCTCTTCTTTCCTTCATGCCTCTTCTTTCTCTTTTAATTTTATTCTTTATTCATACATCTCATTTAGTATAGAATCCAGCTGGGCTGCGTGGACTCAGGAAACAAGTTGTACAAACAAAGGAAGGGCCCTTGGAGCCTAAGAGAAAGAAAGCAAAGGATGCATGCCTAAGGAAGAAGAAGGGGAAAGGCATGAATACACTCTAGAGAGAAAGAGTACGCCAAGAATCCAATGTTATTTTTGTTGTCCGAACCAGAGTCAAAATATAAGATTATATTTTTTTCTACACAGCTTAAAAGTTATGAATGTTAGCTCTCTGGGAGGAGAAAACAAATTTTTTTCAAGTGTATTTTAAAGAGAAATATAGTGATTAGAACTACAGGAATTAAATTTTTCACATTTTAAAACTAGGGACTAAAATAGAAGTTCTGGATCCTCTCATAAAACAGGATTTCTAACATGTTTTCTAGCCTTATTTCTTCATCAAAGAAAGTTTGGATGAAGGAAAAGAAAGCCAACCTCCAAAAACTTTGTGATTCACCTATCACTAATTTAACTGAGCATTACTCATTCTGTTTTATAGGCTATGCCAGGGAGACGTCTTACCACATGTCTTTTTATCAGTTAATGTGAGGTGAGATCCTTCCAAAAGGTTAGAAGTGAGTGCAGAGGAAAGAAATATGTAATTTTCTGATTTCTGATTCCTTAGGGCTACGAGAAGCTTAACTACTTATCACAATGGATTTTTCCAAATTTAGCTTCCTATGCATTTTATTGTGCAATGTGCCTCTTTGCAAATCCTAGACATACATTTAATCACTATTCTTATAAACAAGTTGTTCTTCATGTTTGTGATTCATTGAAGTTGTAATATTTTAAGACAATATTTTTTCAAAATATTCTTAGTGCTTAATTTAGTTTAAGAAAAGATTTTCATTGTTTAGAAGAACATAAAACAAAGACAGGATTTTCTTGGATAAAGAGAGTCCAGGGTAATGTAAAAATTTGTACAAAGTCTTTGAGGTAAGGGGTAGGAGTGAAATACAGATTTATGGAAGGAAATTCTTGCCTAGCACTGGCTTATGTCACTAGCACTATGTTTTTTGTAATCTAAGTAAATTGAATACAATGGTGAGTGTGACACAAACTCATAAACTTTTTATTTTTCATATCCATTTAATTAATTTTTTGGTAGATTACTACAAGGATATCTTAGTATTTCAATTGACTTTGCTATCTTAAATTATCTAAAATGCTATTGAATCAAACATCTTTTCCGAATAATTTCTTGATAGTCTTATTCTGCCTTAGCTTTTTGTTCTTTTCCTTTGGCTCTCAAGAACAGATTTCTTTTAAATCTCTTCAACTATACCTCATCTTCTAATTGCTCTTTTGCTTCTATTTATCTATAATGAGTCTAGCTATTGTTTTATTTGATTTTACTTCTTCCAGCTGCAGGGTAAAGCCCAAAGTCTCTGAAGACGCACTAAATTAAAATTCAAATACAGAAGTGAACAATATCATTAACCTTGATGAAATTTAGCTTCCTCATCTGGAAAAGGTGGACATAAATATCTACCTCAAACATTGTTGGAAGGCTGAGAGAAAAATAAATATTTCTTAACAGAGTAGTCATATGTATGTTTTACTTTTTCATGGATTTATGTGACACATTATTTACAATGAGGGAATGAAAGATCAGATATAGTTGTAGAACTAGGATAAAGCCTACATCTTCTACGTCAAGGTTCACATAATCACCATAATGTTATATCACAAGTGATAATTTTTTTAAAAAAATTTATTTATAATATAGAACTATTTATTTTTTATTTTTTTAATTTATTTATTTTTCTTGTATTTTTCTGAAGTTGAAAACTGGGAGGCAGGCAGACAGACTCCCGCATGTGCCAGATTGGGATCCACCTGGCATGCCCACCAGGGGGTGATGCTCTGTCCATCTGGGGCGTCGCTCTGTTGCAACCAGAGCCATTCTAGCACCTGAGGCAGAGACCACAGAGCCATCCTCAGCGCCCGGGCGAACTTTGCTCCAATGGAGCCTTGGCTGTGGGAGGGGAAGAGAGAGACAGAGAGGAAGGAGAGGGGGAGGGGAGGAGAGGCAGATGGGCGCTTCTCCTGTGTGCCCTGGCTGGGAATCGAACCTGGGACTCCTGCACACCAGGCCGACGCTCTACCACTGAGCAAACCAGCCAGGGCTATAATATAGAACTATTTAAATGTACAGAAAATCTCACAAAAATCCATTTGCCCTAAACTCACACACTCAGAAACTACATACAAAGCATTTTGATATAAACCATTGAAGAATCTTTTGGATAGTTTTTAAAAAGAAAACTATAAAAGCAAATAGCCTGCCTATTAATATTTTCATCATATAGATGTTAAACATTAGTCTTTCCATGATATATTAGGTATATTTCTGAAAAAATCAATTTTTTGCAAGTATAACAATCTCTAATATGAATTAAAAATATTGTCAGTCTAACAGCACTTTCAAAAAAATTTTTAAAGAGGTGCTATGGTAAACATCCTTGTAACTACCAATTGTAAAATTCTTAAGATAATTTCCAGAAAACAGTTCATGGGTAAATACATAGGGTACAACTTTAAGGCTTAGTCTTTAAACTACACTTGAGAAAGAATGCACTATAAAAATATTTTTCACAGTTTGATTAAAGTATTTGAACTTCAAATTTTCATTAATAAACTGAAAGGCAACATCCACAATACAGAATTAAAATGACATTTTATTTTATCTTATTTTTGGCATAGTGAAACATAATTCTCCCTTATCTCACTCATCTGCTCAAGAGATTATCCTGAGAAATATATATTTATACTTTTTCTCTAATGTAAGATGAGCTTTTAATCCTTCTTATTTTGCAGCTTTTAAACTATAAGGGTTTTTAGTGTCTTGCTTGTGAGAGAATGAGTTGCCTCTTTTTTTTCTTATAAAGTTTCATTATATCATAATTTTAGTCCTTCTCAAGCATAATTTTCTTTCTACTATTTCTGACATAATACTAAAAGTATAAAGGTAATAGTAGAACTAGTGTCTTATAAGGAAAAACAATTCTCAG
The DNA here is from genome assembly GCF_036850765.1 of Saccopteryx bilineata. Classification (NCBI taxonomy): domain Eukaryota; kingdom Metazoa; phylum Chordata; class Mammalia; order Chiroptera; family Emballonuridae; genus Saccopteryx; species Saccopteryx bilineata. The sequence continues at coordinate 23,806,252 of NC_089492.1, read as the reverse complement.
TCATCAGGGGCAAAACATTTTTTACATGTTTTTTTAACCAACAGATTCTGTTTTCTAAGCAGCATGTATAGTAGAGTATTTAATATTTAAGGAAGTGTTCAGCTTCTTGGATATTTATCTAAATATAAATGTGTCTACAATTAATCTCTTGCATTTTCCCTCAAACATTCTCATCATCAGTATTCATCCTCTCGGAATCTCCATTTATCCAATTGCTAAGGCAAAAATATTGTGACATGCTTAAAGTATATTTCTTTTACAGCACTTATCCAATCCATCAGCAAATTCTGTTGGATTTGGCTTTGATTGTTACCACCAGTCCAAATAGGGCCATCTCCTATGTGGACTACAGGCATCATCTGCCATCTAGTCTCCCTGTGGAGTCAGACCACCCTAGGCACCAGTTCTTCACCAAAGAGACACTTTTAGAACTTAAACAGATCATTCCACTACCCTAATCAATCCTCCAATGGCTTCTCATCCAATTTAGAAAAAGTCCAGAATGCTTCCATGGCAATAAATCGCCACATAACCCTTCATTTCATCATTTCTAAAATGTGGAATATGGTAGTATTTACATTCTAAGTCTCCTGTGAGGATTGACTGAGATAATGCATATAAAAAGCTCAGTGCTTGACAAGGCCCTCATAATTTTGTGATAACTTTTTGACGTGTTTTTTGTAAAACATAAATAATAGATGCTTATTCTCTTATCAAGGAAAAAAAATATATGACCTAAACTTAAATCTATATTAAAGCTGTAATTTTAAATGGAAATTCAGCTTTCTGAAAGTTTTTTTAACCAAAAAGCTATAAAGTATAGAGATTAAAAAAACATGGGCTTCAGAATCAAGAGACCAAGGTTCAAATACTGTCGCTGACCATGACTACCTAAGCGGCCTTGGGCAGTTTATTGAAACTTCTTGGGACCTCAATGCCTTTACTTCAACATCATTTCTAAGAGTCAATACTACTACCTAGATTTATTTTAAATATTAAAACAATTATGTAACTATTTAGTTATACATTTTTACAATATCTGTAAAACAACATTTGTATAAACAACATATAGATATGGTTCTCTATGAGACATGTATATATTTTTTTCTACTGCCTTAAGTATAGTGGTTTCAAAATTATTCTGGATCCTTTTATTAATTTCTATTTTATTACTCAAGTAAAAGCTTAATTTCTCTTAGTTTTTGTCACTTTATCTTCTTCAGATTTTAATGGAAGCATTTGGAATGCAGAACAATATCTCAAGCCATCTACACAGTCCTAAGAACAAAACCTGTATCCCAAAATACCAGATGTGATGCTTTGACAGTATTTGTAGCAACCTTTATCTAGGTCATAATTATCATATCGTTATATATTGTATAGTGTTTGTCATATAATGAGAAGTCCTTTGAAATGAGATTGCTGAATAGTAAATAGAAGGTGAGAAAAGTATACAAAGTTTATGACTCTATTCATTTAACAATCTGAGGCAGAAGAAAAATACTAAAATAACTTTGTTATAGATAGTATGATTCAGAAGAATTTGAATATATAATATCATATTAAAGCAATTAGAAATGCATATTATTTACATAAATTGAACAAATAGTTGCCCAGTTACGTTTTTCAATATAAAGAAATTTTTTTTAAATAATTTTATTTTTTTAATGGGGTGACATCAATAAATCAGGATACATATATTCAAAGAAAACATGTCCAGGTTATCTTGTCGTTCAATTATGTTGCATACCCATCACCCAAAGTCAGATTGTCCTCTGTCACCTTCTATCTAGTTTTCTTTGTGCCCCTCCCCCTCCCCCTCTGCCTCTCCCCCCTCCCCCCATAACCACCACACTCTTATCAATGTCTCTTAGTCTCACTTTATGTCCCACCTACGTATGGAATAATGCAGTTCCTGTTTTTTTCTGATTTACTAATTTCACTTCGTATAATGTTATCAAGATCCCACCATTTTGCTGTAAATGATCCAATGTCATCATTTCTTATGGCTGAGTAGTATTCCATAGTGTATATGTGCCACATCTTCTTTATCCAGTCATCTATTGACGGGCTTTTTGGTTGTTTCCATGTCCTGGCCACTGTGAACAATGCTGCAATAAACATGGGGCTGCTTGTGTCTTTACGTACCAATGTTTCTGAGTTTTTGTGTTTTTTTTGTATTTTTCTGAAGCTGGAAACGGGGAGAGACAGTCAGAGAGACTCCCGCATGCGCCTGACCGAGATCCACCCGGCACACCCACCAGGGGCGAAGCTCTGCCCATCAGGGGGAGATGCTCTGCCCCTCCGGGGTGTTGCTCTGCCGTGACCAGAGCCACTCTAGCACCTGGGGCAGAGGCCAAGGAGCCATCCCCAGCGCCCGGGCCATCTTTGCTCCAATGGAGCCTTGGCTGCGGGAGGGGAAGAGAGAGACAGAGAGGAAGGAGGGGGGTGGAGAAGCAAATGGGCGCTTCTCCTATGTGCCCTGGCTGGGAATCGAACCCAGGTCCCCCGCACACCAGGCCAATGCTCTACCACTGAGCCAACCGGCCAGGGCCTTCAATGTTTCTGAGTTTTGGGGGTATATACCCAGTAGAGAGATTGCTGGGTCATAAGGTAGTTCTATTTTCAGTTTTTTGAGGAACCACCATACTTCCTTCCATAATAGTTGTACTACTTTACATTCCTACCAACAGTGGATGAGGGTTCCTTTTTCTCCACAGCCTCTCCAACATTTGCTATTACCTGTCTTGTTAATAATAGCTAATCTAACAGGTGTGAGGTGGTATCTCATTACAGTTTTGATTTGCATTTCTCTAATAACTAAAGAAGATGAGCATTTTTTCATATATCTGTTGGCCATTTGTATTTCTTCCTGGGAGAAGTGTCTGTTCATGTCCTCTTCCCATTTTTTTTATTGGATTGTTTGTTTGTTTGTTGTTGAGTTTTATGAGTTCTTTGTATATTTTGGATATTAGGCCCTTATCTGAGCTGTTGTTTGAAAATATCATTTCCCATTTAGTTGTCTGTTTATTTTGTTATCAGTTTCTCTTGCTGAGCAAAAACTTCTTAGTCTGATGTAGTCCCATTCATTAATTTTTGCCTTCACTTCTCTTGCCTTTGGAGTCAAATTCATAAAATGCTCTTTAAAACCCAGGTCCATGAGTTTAGTACCTATGTCTTCTTCTATGTACTTTATTGTTTCAGGTCTTATGTTTAGATCTTTGATCCGTTTTGAGTTAATTTTAGTACAGGGGGACAAACTGTAGTCCAGTTTCATTCTTTTGCATGTGGCTTTCCAGTTTTCCCAGCACCATTTATTGAAAAGGCTTTCTTTTCTCCATTGTGTGTTGTTGGCCCCTTTATCAAAAATTATTTGACTATATATATGTGGTTTTATTTCTGGGTTTTCTATTCTGTTCCATTGGTCTGAGTGTCTATTTTTCTGCCAATACCATGCTGTAATGCCCCCAGCTTCATTCTTTTTCTTTAGGATTGCTTTGGCTATTCGGGGTTTTTTATAGTTCCATATGAATCTGATGATTTTTTGCTCCATTTCTTTAAAAAATGTCATTGGAAGTTTGATGGGAATTGCATTAAATTTGTATATTGCTTTGGGCAATATGGCCATCTTGATTATATTTATTCTTCCTAACCAAGAACAAGGAATATTCTTCTATCTCATTATATCTTTTTCGATTTCCCTTAACAATGGTTTATAGTTTTCATTATATAAGTCCTTTACATTCTTTGTTATGTTTATTCCTAAGTATTTTTTTGTTGTTGTTGCAATCGTGAAGGGGATTATTCTTTTGAGTTCATTCTCAAATGTTTCATTGTTGGCATATAGAAAGGCTATTGACTTCTGTATGTTAATTTTGTATCCTGCGACCTTACTGTATTGGCTTATTGTTTCTAGTAGTCTTTTTGTGGATTCTTTGGGGTTTTCGATGTACAGGATCATATCATCTGCAAAAAGTGATACCTTTACTTCTTTTCTGATATGGATGCCTATTATTTCATAAAGAAATGTTTGTATGTTCTCCATCATGCAGGGCATAAAGAACTTATTTTTATTTTTCTATTTTTTTTACTTTTTTTCCTTATTTTAAGCATAGGATTTATGTTCAAATTTTATCTCTTTATTCAGACATCTCAAAAATGAATGAAAATATAATCTCTAAAACGGATATTGAGGAAAGGTTATCCAAACTAAAAAATGATTATGTAACAGCAACTTCTAAAAACAATAGCATCCTAAACTTAATAGTGAATAATAGTTTTTCTTATTAAAAATTTAAATCTGTATACTACTTAAGACTATCAGACATTTGTATATTTAGCCACATTTTAATGTCTTGGTAATCCTGTCATATTAATAATAATTTTCCTGTTTAGGATAATATATATTTTATAGCAATTTGTTGATATAAAAACCTTTCATATATTATCTTATTAATATCCTAACAACTGCCATTTGACAAATGCACAAATTGGGAATCAAAATATTACAAGGGACTTAACTAAGAATTCACCGCTTTAATAAACAGGTATAGAGTGAAATCAAAATCTTCTGACATCAGCTCTAAGGTTCATTTTATTATGTTCAGCCTTCTCTGTAGTTCTAAAGATTATCTGATATAAAACTGTAAAAATCAAACTTATTCTTTCTCAATTTTGGCTACAGCCTCAAAGACCAACAAGAATAAAATAGGTAAAATATACTTCATACTTCAAAGACAGATGTCAGATTATTTATAGGAAGTTTGCTAAGAGGGCTTCCAAAAATCAAGACTTTGAGCTTTAATTTGTTATCCACCTCATTTTAAGGAGGTAGAAGTTTTGAGCAGAAGAAGTTTTGGGGGACGTATTTTTAGGAGTGCTGGGAAATTCATAAGTTTCAATGTTTATTCACTGAAACATATCTTTTTGTAGACGTTATCAATTCTTATCAGTTATAGCATTCGGATTATACAATATTACATGAAGGTCAACAATTATGAGCTCCAATTGCTTTATATACTCATTATACTAAGTATAATCATATTGTTCCCCATTCTGGCCAACAAAGCTATTTTGACATTGCTCCCATTTTCAACCACGTATCTAGGTGAGCTGAGCTTCTCAAGCTTGGCTGCGATAAAAACTAAAAACAGAGGCCTGACCTGTGGTGGCGCAGTGGATAAAGAGTCGACCTGGAAATGCTGAGGTCGCCGGTTCGAAACCCTGGGCTTGCCTGGTCAAGGCACATATGGGAGTTGATGCTTCCAGCTCCTCCCCCCTTCTCTCTCTCTGTCTCTCCTCTCTCTCTCTCTCTCTCTCCCTCTCCTCTCTAAAAATGAAGAAAGAAAGAAAGAAAGAAAGAAAGAAAGAAAGAAAGAAAGAAAGAAAGAAAGAAAGAAAGAAAAAGAAAGGAAGGAAGGAAGAGGTTCTAATGATTCTATCGTCTTTCCTATGACTGGGGGTGTTCAGGTAGGTGAAGGAAATGTTTATCTCATGTTCTTTTCTTCAACCATTCCCCAACCCCCTTCATCCAAATTCCTCCAATCAGGGGATGAAAGAAGAAACATCTTGTTTATCTTTGCCCCAGCCCTCTTCACCTAGTCATCTGTTTTTTTCCGACCATTCCCTAACCCCCTTATCCAGTTAATGATATCCCCATCTCTCCCTTCCCCCTTCATGCAACCATTGAATCTAGCTATTGGTACAGCATCACTGTTTCATGACTGTTGCATTTTTTCATTAGTTTTTAGTCTAAAAGAGTAGTCATTCTCTGTCTCCACTTCTCCTGCGACCCCCAGTTATTAGGTAAAATATATCTTCCAATAAATGGCAAGATGTTAAATTCAATGGACAATTTTTATTCTTACCTTTGCTTTTCTGTCTTTAAACATTTTTAACATGATGTAAATTTCTGCTACATGTACGACCTATACAAATATAACTATTGTGTTTTTAAAAAGCTATTCATTTCTTCTTAAATTTTCTCATATCTTTACATCACATAAAAATTTTTTCTGAAGGTGCCTACCATTTTTCTGAGCATCATCAAACCAGTCAGTGAAAATTTCTTTCTCATCTTGTCTCTTAAAATTTAGCATCGCTCATGGCTCTGTAAAATGTCACTGCTCTTCTGACTTTTTAGATATGCTATCCAGAGAACCTTATCCACTCTCATAATTTTATCACTTTATTATGACATTCTCCCTGAATTATCTTTGAAGCTGACTTACTTTGTGGGTTTTAGACATAATCCAGCTGGGTCTTTATTTTAATAAAGAGAAAGATGGGCAGTTTGAATAAAAGAAAGAGTGAGGAACAATAGAGGAACTTTATTAACGTAGTTAGCTTTATTTAAGGTTTAATCTAACATGTATTAATATATTTAATTCTCACATAACCTTTGATTCAAGTACAAATATTATTGGACCATTCTCAAATATGATGCAACTAAGGCTTAAAGATCTTAAAGAGTATTCCCACAGTCTTATAGCCCACCCCAAAGACTTTAAAAAATTTAGAACTCATGTATGCATAAAATCTTAGCCAGTATTCTATGCAATAGTTGCTTTTTTACAAGGATGTCATAATGAACATGTCCAAACCATTTTTACGTTATATTCCTGTATTTCTTCCAATGTATGTTAATTCTAATTATGACATTTGTACCTTCTCAAGCCACAAAACTCTGCATTATTCCAGTTCTGTGATGACCAGTCTCTGACAACCACCTCTAATTTAGTTCCCACTGTTCCTTAGCATATCTTTCAAGCAGCAGAAATATGGAAAGGTTTATATTTCCTCAGTGTTGCCATGTCATTTAATGTTCTGTGAATTTGCTCATTTTGTATCCTCTGCTACAGTGCACTGCATCCTCTCTCTCTCTCTCTTTTTTTATTTAAGTACATCTGGTATACAATATTTTATTAGTTTCAGGTATACAATGTAGTTATTTGACATACTTTACAATGTGATTTTAATTGGGAATAAATATGTTCTATTACTTATTTACTGATCCTAGTCTGACCAGCCATAAAATAGAATTAAATAAGAATGCATTGCCTGGCGCAGTGGACAGAGTGTCGGACTGGGATGCAGAGGACCCAGGTCGAAACCCTGTGTCACTGGCTTGAGTGTGAGCTGCTCTGGTTTGAGTAAGGCTTACCAGCTTGAACCCAAGGGTGCTGGCTTGAGCAAAGGGTCACTCATTCTCCTGTAGCCCCCTCCTCAGGGCATATATGAGAAAGCAATCAATGAACAACTAAGGTGCTGCAATGAAGAATTGATGCTTCTCATCTCTTTCCCTTCCTATCTGTCTGTCCCTATCTGTCCCTCTCTCTGTCTCTGTCACACACACACACACACACACACACACACACAATGTACTAAGAAAGTAAGCTTATAGAAGAATTTTTATAAAATGCTAAATCTTGTTTGTTGTTTTATAACCATGATTCAATATTACTAGTTAGTAGTCACAATTAGATATTCTATAACATATCAAAAGTATATAATCAGTACAGTCCTGTAACTTTGACCTCTGGCGAAGCTCTCATAGCTATAAGGTCTCTTCCACACTGGCTGACACAGATGCAGGTTAACATCTGAGCAAGAAGAATAAACATAAGCAGGAGCTACATATTGAACTCCCTACCCTTTTCACTCTCACTACGCTGAAACTTGCAGATTTGATTCTTGCTAGAGGCCAGGAGGACAACCTGACTGTGGGAATCTGTGGACACGTGTTACATGAAACAAAAATCCTAATTACTAAGTTCCTTGCTATCTTCAGTTCCTGTAACTACTAATAGAACAGACTCCCACCCTCAGCTATGCCAGCTCCAACAGCTGTGGGACCTTCAGGCACTTATCCAAATAAACTGTGCTGAGTCCCCTAAGTCCTCAACCTCCTCCTTTTGATTCCTTTGTTTTATTTTTGTCTACTCCTTCTCCTTCTCCATCCTTATAAAAACTTCTGCTTGGCCTGACCGGTAGTGGTACAGCAGATAGAGCATTGACCTGGAATGCTGACATTCCAGGTTTGAAATTCTGAGATCACCAGTTTGAACGCAGGCACACTGGCTGGAGCCTGGAGTTGCCAGCTTGAGAGTGGGATCATCAACTCGACCCCATGCTTGTAGGCTTGAGCCCAAAAGTCACTAGCTCAGCTGAAGTCAATGTCACTGGCTTGAACCCAAAGTTTCTGGCTTAAGCAAGGGGTCACTGGCTTGGCTGGAGCCCCCAATTAAGGCTTGTATAAGAAGCAATCAATGTAAAACTAAAATGCCGCAACTAAAAGTTGATGCTTCTCATCTCTCTCCCTTCTTGTCTGTCTCTGTCTCTCTCTCTCCATCTCTCTCTCACAAGGGTTTATAAAAAAATAAATAAAAATAAAATAAAAACTTCTACCTGCAAAACTCCTAAAAAAGAGAAAGATGGGTTTTTGAGGACAAGAGTGCCATCATTTTCTAGGTGGCTGACATTTGAATAAGCCTTTTTTCTTCTCACCAGCACCTGCGTCATGTAATTGACTTTTATGGCACCCAGGAGCCTGACCTGTGTGTCATTTTTTCCATTTTATGATCACCCCACTAATTTTAGTACTAATCTGTCACTGTGCAAACTTATCACAAAATTATTGACTATATTTCCCTTTATCTTTATTACCCATTTTACTGACCACTCCCCCTTTCATAAGTGTCCCTTTGGTCTCTATGCATCTGTTTTTATTTTGTTTAGTTTGTTGGTATGTTTTTTTGTTTTAGAACCAACATATAAGTGAAACTCCATGGGATTTGTCTTTATCTGTCTGACTCTTTTACTTAATATAAGACCCTCTAGGTCCATCCATGTGTCACAAACATCAAGACTTTATTCTTATTGTTGCATAATATTTTATTGTATATGTACATACACACATATACACTGTTTTCTTTATTCATTCATATACTTTTTTTTTTTGTATTTTTCTTAAGCTGGAAATGGGAGGCAGTCAGACAGACTCCTGCATGCGCCCCTGACCGGGATCCACCCGGCACGCCCACCAGGGGGCAATGCTCTGTCATGACCAGAGCCACTCTAGTACCTAGGGCAGAGGCGAAGGAGCCATCCCCAGTGCCCAGGCCATCTTTTCCTCCAATGATGCCTCGGCTGCGGGAGGGGAAGAGAGAGACAGAGAGGAAGGAGAGGGGGAGGGCTGGAGAAGCAGATGGGTGCCTCTCCTATGTGCCCTGGAGGGGAATCGAACCTGGGACTCCTGCACGCCAGGCCGACACTCTACCACTGAACCAACCGGCCAGGGCCTACTTCTTTTTTTTAAAAAAAAATCTAATTTCTACCAATGCTTTATGACTCAGTTCAAACATTCTAAACTTCATAGATATATAGTTTTCTGAAACCAAAGAGACCACAACTCCAAAAAGTATCATAGACTGGTAGTTAGAGTAGATTTGTTTAGTTATTAAAATAAACTTCTAATAAATGGTCATAAAGTATAATTAAGTATAATTAAGAAAGATGGCTTTTTTTCTCCTAACTTGAGTAAATTCTTACAAACTTTAAAATTTGGGCAAATGTTTCTCTTATACTCCTGAATCACTTTTAATGTGCTCAAATTTCAAACACTTATATATGCAACCTTTTCTGCTGTTAGCTAGGCCTTGGGCATGTTGACCCAGTCTTCACCAAAAGGACCTGGCAGAAACTTGACTGAGAGTAAGTGAGAAAGATTTTATTCCTCAGCAAAAAGAGAGAGAAAAATAAGGAAGACCAGTTTCCTCAAATTCTTCGTATATTACTTTTCCAGCACTGCCGTGACAAAGTATCGCAGACTGCGTAACTTAAATCACAAAAATTTATTTTCCTACTGTCCTGCATGCTGGAAGTTCAAGATCAAGGTTCCAGCAAGCTTGGCTTCCTGTGAGGCCCTTCTAGTTGGCTTCCTGAAGGCCACCATCTTCCTACTTCTTCATTTAATTGTGCTTTGTGCCTTTGATGGATTTTGTGTGTAAATTACACCTCCTTAAAAATACACAATTCAAATTTGATTAAGGTTTACTCTAAAGGCTTTATTTGAACTCAATAACCACTTTAAAAGCCCTATCTCTAAATACATTCACATACTGAGTACTAGGGGTTAGGGCTTCAACATATGAAAGGAAAGGGCACAATTCTCCCATAACACTCCCTACAAATTTACTGTTTTGGAAATTACCAGGTAATGTGATATTTTATATGGTGAATGGCTCCTGAAGAGAGAGACAGAAGAATCCCAGAGAAGGAAACTCAGAACCATGTATCACTTCTCTCCTGTATCAGTTAGCCTTAGACCCTGTAGCCTTCAAACTCATTTAGATTAATAAGTGCACATATATTTAAAAAATAATTTTAGGATAGTATATTGCAATTTGTATCCTAAAATACTTAATTGATATACTAATCTAGCACATACATGATATTACAATAAATATTTACTGAACTGAATGAACTTCATGCTTCTATACCCACAATCATATATTTTATTCCTTCTCCTAAACTTTGGATTTCTTCAGGAAAGTCTTCACAAAGTTACTTTTGGCTAATACCCACTAGAAAAATTTCTTGTTTATATTTCTTCTATAAATCTACTGGTATTGCTAAGTCTTTCCACATTTAGACTTTTCTTTGCTTCCTAGATAGTTGCATCTCCCGGTGGTCATGAATCAATAGTAACTTTATATTTTAAGAAATAATATATACTATTTATGACTTTATTATATAAAATACATGATCCAGTTGATAGTATTGTAGTTGATATATTTTGGGGGGTCATTTAAAAGTTCACAGTTGGAAATAATAATTTCCTAGATTTAGTTAGCACCTCTAGTGCATTCATCTGTGTTCTGAAACAGACTCAGTTCTTCCTCATTTAACTGAATGTGACTTGTTCAATAATTTTTATCAGAAGAAATGCTACATTCACTTTAATATTGAAATTTATGGCTTTTAAGTCAGAATAAGAGCTGTACCGATTCTTGGAAATATGCAGTACATTGTAATTTATGACAATGATCTATAACTTGAGCCTTCAATATTTAAATATTCTCAAGTTTTTAAAGACATATAGAAACATGGGTAGCTTCACAAAATGAATATTAACACTGCTTACTCCTTTGTTTAGCTTCACAGAAAACACAACCTTTGAGTTTGACATATGTTTCCTGCTCCTCTGATCCATTACTATGGGACCTCAGACTCCAATGAGTATTCTAGACACTCTAAAATTGATGTATATTTCTGGCAAAACTATGCCATTTGCAACTTCTTCTTGACAAGTATTATAATCATTCTTCCCAGTTATCCACAGGTAAAAACAAACCCAAGTCAAGCCATTCCCTGTACCTTAGATTAAAAAAAGATGTTTGATGTCTTTGTTCTATTAATTAAAAACTCCAACTTTCCCAACTCATTGGAAGAGCTTGAAGGTTGACGTTAGAAAAGGAAATTGAGAGGATTCGATCTCAGTTGACCTGAAAGCTTGACCCAAGCAATCTGAGGTGCATCAGTCCTGTCCTGTCTTTGGAATGCATATTCTGCCCAACATCCCCGAGTGGGAACTGTTTCAAGTATGCAGCCTTGGTAAAGTAAGAGGTTGAGAAAATCTGGATGATAACATGACTGAACCAAACCAAGGATTCTATGCAAACATTTAAAATCTACTCCTCTTGTGAATATGTAATTTTCCTTGCTTATTGAGTCTACCTACCACCCTCCACTCTGGAATGGTCTGCCTCTTTCTTTGGTCTCTCCTTGCCTTGATTTCTGTGTACAGAGGCCAGGTTGTGAACCAACAGTCTGATTAAATGGAAGAGAATCTATCAAGCTGGTTCTATGTAAAATACAATGGCCTTATTTATATTTATTGCTATGGTAAAATAAAACTATAATCATTAAAATCCTGCCTGACCAGATGGTGGCACAGTGGATAGAGTGTCAGACTGGGATGCAGAGGACTTAGGTTCAAAACCCTGAGGTTGCCGGCTTGAGTGCGTGCTCATCTGGTTTGAGCAAAGCTCACCAACTTGAGCCCAAGGGTGCTGGCTTGAGCAAGGGTTTACTCGGTCTGCTGTAGCCCCCCCCCCAGTCAAGGCACATATGAAAAAGCAATCAATGAACAACTAAGTTACCGCTATGAAGGATTGATGCTTCTCATCTCTCCCCCTTCCTGTCTGTCTGTCCCTATCTGTCCCTCTCTCTGTATCTGTCACACACATACAATCCTTTGTGGGTTGCCAGTTTGTACAGCGTGCTACATTAGTCAATTAAAGTGTAAGTTCAGCATGATTGCTATCTTCTAGAAATATAAGAATCTAAGCTAACAATAGCAAGAGAGATATTAAGACTAACTGAATAAACAAACAAATAAGGAGCTATAGAGTTGTTGAAAAAAACATCCTTCTAATTAGTCAGTATGTTAACTAGGAAATAAGAAAATCACTGTTAAAAATCATAACTTCAGAACTCTTTTAACATTTCTTTAAAGAGAGTGCTCTTTGGGTGATAGATAATTTTTCTCTAGGGTAATCACAGGTATTTCCAAAGAGTTTGATTATATTGTGTAAGGTCCACTATAGGAGCATGTTTTTGAATTCCATATTATACATTTATGCAAAAAGAATGGTTTGCTATATTTATTTATGTTTCTATTGCATATGACTAAGCAGTAGGATCAATTTTTCTTATAATGAAGTAAAATATCAATCTTAAAGTAGAGTTCTTTGAACTTATTTCACTGAATTGGACAGAGATAATCTGTGTGATGTTTTCCATGAAAGATTTCATTTTAGTTAGATGCTCAGGCATACATGGTTGGCAGACATGCTAAGTAGAAGGAAAAATACTCAGCCGACAGATGAGAACTTTTATACAATTTATCTTTATACAACAATCACTTCACAGAAAATAATAAGGAGTTTGGCTCTAAGTGTGGAGAAGGGAACAATGCCTTCCAAGGAGCTGGGTCCATATACTTTCAGACGTCAAAAATAAATAAATGTTAGCGATTACTGCCAGTGGCATTCGGAGGATGATATATGGTATTGTTGAAAATAAAAGCCTCTTTAAAGGACTTCTTTTTGTGGAATGACAGTTATTTTATAGCCACAAGGCAATTGTGAAGTATCTCACATAGACCTTAAAATCTTTAAAGAAATAAAAATAAAAAAGAAATGCATAATTCAAAATAAAAATTCAGAAAGAATAGCATCTTTTAAAAAATGTCTCTCATTTATGAAAATGCTGGTCAATGCCTGATCCTGGAGGACACGCAGTTATTCGTTCCTGCAGTCTAGAGGGTTATAAAAATACCTACTGACTCGACTTGTTTGCTTTGACAAAGCAATCTACAGAACAGAAACTAACAGCTGCCTCTTGGCGTTTTATAAAAGTACAATAAATAATAGATACAGAGAATACCTAACAATAAATAACAGAGGGAGAGAATGTGTCACTTAAAAGAAAAGGAATGATTTAGGACAAGAAAGAAGACTGAACACAATCACATACATAGTAGTTACATTGTATGTATTGAGCATTTGTGCAGCTGCAGCAATATGATGGGGAAAGGAGAGGAAGAAAGTGAATTTGGAAATTCATCATCGTTTATTGGAGATACTAATATATACATAGAAAATTAACAGTCGTATATTTATGAAATGGAAATCAATATGTCCTGTTGGAAGGTTTACTAAATTCAAATCTATTTTTCTTGCATGTATCATTTCCCTTTAATGTCACATCTACCCAGCCCCCAAATTTAGTGAAAGCCACCCAAATCTCATGAAATGTTAAAACTGCTGATATTGTTCTATATTTCCTTAAAGAAAAACAGATAATCGGTTTAATTATGTTCTCAGGAGACTTTTGAAACTTGATAGCCATAATAGTTAAATGTCTAACACTTAGTTTATGTCTCTAAATAAAAGCTTGTGCCGCTGAATCGCGTGCCTGCCTCAGTCATGAGAAGCAGGAATATAGCCCCTCACAGCTTCATTTCCACATCCAGGTGGTTTTTATTTTATTTTTGTTTTTGGTTTCGTCTACTCTTTCTTTTATTTAAGCAAAAGAAAATTCTAACTCAAAACGATAGGTCAATGGGATGCCACCAGGTATTGACAGCTGTGGATGATAGTTCTAGATTCTCAGATAAAACAGGAAAATGTCAAGTTATGGGGAAGTGTCTCAGATTGCTTTCAGAGTTTCATCAGATGCTAAATTAATGAATGTTTGAAGAGGGCAGCCTGACTGCTGAGATTCAGGGAGCATAAGTAGCAAATGGGTTCCTAGTCCAGTCTGTAATTGTGTTTGATCAGAGGCTCAATGTTCCCAGTATCCGCCCTGGCAAGGTGACTCTCTGGATAAGGTGTTCTCCTGGAGTACCGAGGCTGAGGGTGACTCCTGTCAGGGCGCGTATGGGAGGTAATCAGTGAGTGAGTGCACAGCTAAGTGGAACAACTAGGTGGAACAAAGAGTTGATGCTTCTCTCTCTCTTTCTCTTTCCTTTCCTCGTTCTCTCTCTCTCTCAAATCAGTGGAAAAGTTAAAAAAGAACAACAATAGCTTTTCCTTAATATTGAAAATTGTGATATTTTGGCCCTATAAAGACAGGTTTAAGCTATTTGAGATGCTAAAAAAATATATTGCTGAGATGTGAAGCTTGAATAAACCATTTAAGATTTTAAAACTTAAGTGCAGGGTTGCCAGCTTGAGTATGGGATCATAGACATGATCCCATGGTCATTGGCTTGAGCCCCAAGGTCGCTGGCTTGAGCGAGGGGTCACTGGCTCAGCTTGAGCCCTATGGTCAAGGCACGTATGAGAAAAAAACAATGAACAACTAAGGTGCCGCAACTATGAGTTGATGCTCTTCATTTCCCTTCTTCTCTCTCACTCTCTCTCTCTCTCTCTTGCTAAAAATAAAAAAAAAAGATTTTAAAACTAGATTTATGGTCATCATCTGAGTCTGATATAATGCTTTGACTCTCATTAGTCATTTTTAAATCCCATGTGATTTGAGTGGAATTCTACCTAGCAGTAACAAAGTATAAAATATTGATAACCTCAACAATATGAATGAATCTCAAAATGATTATCCTAAATGAAAGAAGTCTAAGAGAAAGATAGCAGATACTGTATGATTCCATTCGTAGAAAGTCTTTGAAAATGCAATCTAACAGAAAGAAGGTCAGTGACTGCCTGAGAATGGGAGAAAGAGGAACTAAAAGGAGGCCCAAGGATGGGAAAACTGGACTTCCATGTGCAAAGGAGTGAAGCTGGACCCTTGTAGTATATCATGTACAAAAATGAACTTGTGTATCAAAGACCTCAACATAAATGTTAAATTATAAAACCCTTATAAGAAAAATTAGGAGAGCCTGACCAGGCAGTGGTGCAGTGGATAGAGCGTCGGACTGGGATGCAGAGGACATAGGTTCAAGACCCTGAGGTCGTCAGCTTGAGCATGGGCTCATCTGGTTTGAGCAAAGCTCACCAGCATGGACCCAAGGTCGCTGGCTCGAGCAGGGGTTATTCAGTCTGCTGAAGGCTCACAGTCAAGGCACATATGAGAAAGCAATCAATGGACAACTAAGATGTCACAATGAAAAACTGATGATTGATGCTTCTCATTTCTCTTCATTCCTGTCTGTTCCTATCTATCCCTCTCTGTGACTCTCTCTCTGTCTCTGTAAAAAAAAAAAAATTAGGAGAAACAGGATTCACAAAAAATTCATGAAGTTGGATTTGGCCAAAAGCACCAGCAACAAAAGAAAACAAAACAAAACAAATCTTGGGCTGCATTTTGGATCAGACATGTGTCTCTGGTTAAATAGACAGACTATGTGTACTTAGAGTGGAAGGAGATTCACTGACCCTTTTAGTCAGATAAACATGAAGCCTGCTTCAGTGAAGTATGTGGCTTCAGAAGACACAACCATGAGGACAGATGAAAAAGGAGGATGCTTAAATCTATCTGAGATAAACAGAACCTGCACTTGAAATCACTGGTCCCATAAATGTCAGATCATCCAGAGCAGCATCAGATCCAAGGTGTTACATATTTCTGTGTTTCACAATTTAAATGACCTCTTGAGCAATTTTCTTCTTTCTCTCTTAAATCATCAATTTCTCTCCCTGGTATATGGAGTCTATTAAAATATATGCGTGCAATTATAGTTTCCATTTTTGAAAAGTCATTTCTTTTACATATTCCCCCATTGTGGCCATCTCATTTCTTTTTTTTTTTTTTTTACATCAAAGGTCCCAGAAAAATCATTCACACACACTGTCTCCATTTTCTCTCCTTCCAATCTCTCTCTTTTCATATCCTATCAGTCATCTTCTCTCCCAAAGTCAACTCAGGCTGCTTCCACTAAGGTGAAAAAATTATCTCCATTGTCTAAAGCACGATGTCAATTTTCAGTCTTTTTCTTGTTTGAACTATCAGCAATATTGGACACCACTGCTTACACTTGCCTCACTGAAACAGCGTTTTCCCTTGGCTTCCAAGATATGACATACTTCTCCTTTTCTTTCCATCTCTCCGGTTACTCTGCTTCAGGCTCCTATGTCAGTCATTTCTCAAATGTCCAGCAAACAAACATTGAAATTCATCAGAGCCCACTCCGTTGACCTACTCTGCTCTTTCTCAACACTCACTTCCTGTAATCATCCATTCCGGGATCTCCAATCACATCTATGTATTGACTGCTCCCCAGTTTGTATCTCCACCCTCAGCTTTTCATTTCAAACCCAGTGTCATTCATCCAAATGCCTAACCAATATCTCCAATGAGATAACAAATGCATTTCAAACCTAACATGTTAAAAAACAAGCGCCTATTATTCTTCCACCCAAAATTAATTTTTTTTCTTAATCTTCAGTTTAGTCAATGGTAGCTGTATCATCCATCCCAGGTGTTCAAGCCTCAGTCTATCACTCCTGACTCTCTTCCTCAGACTCTTCATCACATCCATCAGAAAAGACTCCATGAGTATACATATAATTTTAAAATATGTACATTGTCTCATCATTATTTTATCATCCATGCTGCTACCACATTGTACTAAACTACCATCAAATAACCTGTGTTAATTGAATAATTTCCCTGCTTTTACTATTGCATATATAAAACCTTTTCATATCACAGCAGCCAGCGTGATCCTTTTATGATGTAATTCAGATCTTGGCACTCTTTAGTTTGAAATACTTCAGTAGCTTTTTCTCTCATTTAGTAAATGCCCATCTCATACTATTGTATTGAAGGTTATGAGGTCCAAACCTGTTACCATTCTAACTTCCTTTACTATTCTGCCTATCATTCACTACGTTCTAGTCACACTGGCTAACTTTTTCTTGAATATATATGTCAAGTATATTATAGCTTTTTCTTGAATATATGGGTCATGATTGAGGCTTTGCTCTGATAGTTCCTTCAGCATTATAAAGCTCCTCCATTAACGTTCACGTGCCTGGCATCATCATCTGCCTCATCTCTGGTTGAGCTTTCTTGACCACATTATGCAGAATAGCACCTCCTCTCATTTATAGCACCTCTCATAGTCCTCTTCACTGCTTAACTTTTCTCCATTATACTACCACCATTTGATATAGTCAATTATTTGTCCCCACCAGTAGAATAAGCATAGGGATTTAAAACTGTTTTGTTCATCATTTATCTTCCGCACATGGAACAATGCATGACACATAGTAGGTACTTCATAGAAATGAATAAAGTGATGTTGCTAAATTTGAAATATATTTGTTCAGAGAAAACATTTTATTAATAAGCGCCATGTTACAATAAAGGAGAGAGAGGTATATATGAAAATTCTGAGAAATGAAATGGTAAGTTTGCAATTTATTAACATTCATTTTCAGAGCTCTGTTTTACCTATATAATGCTATGTTCAAATTTTTAGAACATTTTTATCTCACATATTGGTAATTTCTAACTTGAAATGTTTTTTTTTTTTGCATTATTCCAATGTTAAGCAATGAATTGGTAATAATATATTTATAGTTTGTAGCATATCTACCCTGTTTCAGCAGTTGTCTTGGACATTTCTTATGTACCACATTCAGATCCTCTCATCCCAGGCTCTTACTGCAGCCAGAAACTGGTTTTACATGGGGTACCCGCAGGAAATTACATGCATTTATGCATGCACAACTTGTGATGTCTGGGTGTGAACACTGGAGAGACAGCCCATGATCGGTAGGAAATTAGCACTGATGGATATCACCTTCATCCTTTTGTCCTCTGGGTAATCAGTTCTAAAATGCATTTAACAAGGTTTTTCATAATGTATTGGCATGATCAAACACCAGTGCCCCATGGCAGTCGTGAACTAAGAAATGCACTCTTGTCTTGGAGGTCTTCCGCGCTCCACATTTCTGTCCTGATATTTGTTTGGGCATGCAAGGGTTTCTGACTTAGTGGGGGCCCAAGTCTGGCATTGTATTAAACATTTCAAAATATTTTTGGTTTATTCCTTTTGAAATTTACTATTAGGTATTATTACAATCTCTATTTTTCAAAAGAAGAAACTTAGGATCATTTTAAAGAATGTACCTTGTCATCTACAGCACTCAAATGATCTTCTTTGCACTATTAGGAGAACCATGGTTTCCTATCTCCCTTGCAAAGAGACGAGTCAGAAATGAAGTCTTTATTTTTATTTATTTATTTATTTTTCTGAGTCTAAATACATATTACATATTCTTTCTATGGCATAGAAAGATATAAACTAGTGAGATAAAAGAACTAAATTTGTGATGCTATTTTCTATTTAAAACCAAAAAGTACGGGGTACAGAGTAGATATTGCAGAAAAATTAAGGTCATAGGATAGTTCACCAGAAGAAAACACACCCAACTAAGATATATAGTGTCCTGTAAATCATGAGCATGTGCCATAATAAAAATGTGTTAATTTGTAGATATATGATAGATAATTTCTATTTGCTCCATGCCACTTTGCCTTATGAGCGTTTTGGGAAGCTCAACTTTCTGAAATAGACAAGCAGGCTCTCTCATCCTCTGGTTACAGTTAGTTTCAGCTGGTGGGAGGTGCGGGCTGTAGAACACAGAGTAGAGGGCTGAAGTATGGCCAGATTATCTCTTGCCTAGTTTCCTTCACCACCTCTAGGCAACCTCACAACTCCTGCATATAGTTCTCTGTCCTGTGGACCAGCCGTGGGGTAGTACA
Organism: Saccopteryx bilineata; assembly: GCF_036850765.1. Taxonomy (NCBI): domain Eukaryota; kingdom Metazoa; phylum Chordata; class Mammalia; order Chiroptera; family Emballonuridae; genus Saccopteryx; species Saccopteryx bilineata. The sequence continues at coordinate 23,787,013 of NC_089492.1, read as the reverse complement.
GCTCTCCTTAATGCCTCTCTTTCTTCACCTACAACTTTATAATTAGCTGTCTTATTAAACTTTTCTTGATTATACTATATTTGACTGTGCCATCTGTTTCCTCCTGGGATTCTGGATCATACAAGAGACTATAAAAATTATTAAAAATATGATATTCTTAAGAAAGGAGAAGTTGAAAGTAATTAGGGATAGATGTTCCACTGGGGAGGGCGAAATGATGCAGTAATTATTAAGGGGAATTGGTAGTTATATACTAAAGAGATAGAAAGAACATAAATATTATTTATTGGTCAAGAGGGATCCATATTGTGGTATAATGTGAGAAATGGAAAGAGTTTTAAAATAATTAACTAGCTACCTAAAAACCTTTGCTATGTATATTTTGTAAAATATATATATATATATAATCCAGCTTTCAAGTGTTTCGATCATCAATTGTTACAATGTTCACTATAGTGGCTACAATACTTAATAAAATGTCAACCATGACCTATAGATTACACTGAATATATTCTTCATGTGAATTGACATACTCATTGACTACAGAGGTCTTCATTGTGAGCTGCATGTTTTGGAACTTAAAATTATTTTTTCTAGAAAAACCATTTCTCTTACTACTTACCAGTTTGTATTAAATGGATTTATTCCTACATAGACTTCCCATAAAATTGGAATCTAAAGTTAAATTTTATGGATATAAAACCATGAAATCTAACCTTAATAAAGAAAATTTTAGAAACTGCTTCAGGACTAGAGATTTATATAGCTATAGAATAAAAGATTAATGGAGTAGAAAGTCTGAAGTACAGCTTCCTGCATTTCCTTCTCTTTTTAGACTTGGTGTTCAGCTTCCTATTACCTGGCAATTTTCTAATATTTCTATTTACATTCTCCTTCTTCCTATATGGCTTTCACTCACAAAATGGTAACTGTTTCTGCCTCTTTTTAATAATAAACTCAATGGCTTTTAAAAGTGGTACAAGTTTCAAAAAAGACTTTTCCTGATCGTGCCCTCTCTTAATTCCTACAGAGAGCCTCTGAGCCTTTGCTAACAGGGAGATAGGGGGGTTTCAACTATGGCATTTTAAATGAGCAGTTTTCTTATTATTTAATTCAATATGGGTCTAGCGTGTGTTCTTGTAAGCATAATCGATGCCAGTCCTGAATAATGAGCTAATATGTTCCAATACTGACAAAGATGGTAGATGTAAAAAAGGAAAGAAAAGAGCACTTGTAAGAAATGAGACAATGAGGAGTACACAGGAGCTGATGGCTAATTAGCATGATGAACTAAATAAAGGGAATGTTTGTTAGCAATGATTCTAGGTCATCGGGCCTAAGTAACAGTATTTGATGTTGTCATAATCACACAGAGAAGTCAGGAGGGATTGCCGGCTGGGGAGGATGGCTTGTTTAGATTAAACATTTTGAAGAATGTTCAAAGACAACAGGAGATCAGGAGAAAATGAACAATAAGCATTGAAAATATGAAACTTGGTTGAGATCACAAATAAGATACATTTTGAGAGCACTTTGAAGGCAATAATGCTTCTTACAGTGATCAATACCTTATGGTTAAATAGAAATAGTGAAAATAGTATTTTATATCAAAATTATATACACATACTTGCATAATGCAACATCAAATGCAATTGTTATTTTTTGGCAATCCTTATAGTCAGGAAACTTCATAAGTGATTTGTTGTACTCCACAACATTGGTGTATATCACATATCTGTGCTATTTTACTTTTTCTATTTATTGTTCCCTGAATATCTGCCACTTTTTATTCTTTGTTTTTTTTCTGTTCTTCAGTGACAAAACACAACCATCACTAGCCTCTAAGCCTTACTTTTATAAGAGATTCCTACCAACTGACCCAATGCCATATTTTCTAGCTTCTCTCATAATTGAATCATGTTTTGTATAGGATTACTCCATCACACAGAATAAAAACTACATTTCATAGCCTCTTTTCTTACAGGGGTGACTAAGGAGACATAAGCAGAATTTGTTATGAAAGAAACCATAGTAAGCATTTGAGGTCTGTCTTTACTCCTCCCTTTTAGTGGCTAAAATGTAAATGTGACCACTAAACTGCTAGCAGCCAACTTTCATGATGACATCAAGAAGATGGAAATTAGTGTTAAGGATGGAGAACTAGAAATACAGTAGGAAACCAGTTCCTTGATAATTATGAAGTCACAAAACCAATAGAGGAACAGCTACTTCCAAACTTCTTTAACATGAGAGATAAATAAGCTTCACCTTAAGTAACTGTAGTCATTCTCTTATTAATCAAACTTAATGCTGACACTATAGCACGTTATGTCCAAATGCCCAATATTTCAAGTTCTAAAATCCTAAGAGACTAATTTACAGAACTCAAATCAGATAACTATCATTTTATCAGTCAACTATTTTTTATAAGGGAAGATTCTATTTTACAAAATTTTTCTTTCATGGTAATCATGTGGAGGAGATGGCAATATTTCTCTGAAATTTAGGGACCAGACGGACAACACAAAGATGATCAAGACAACTTTTCCAAAATGTCTCTTTAAACAACTAACGATTGGTGTTTTTCATCTTAAACTCTATTTTCTTGAATTGTTGTTAAGTAAATGTCTCTTTCAACAACTAACGATTGGTGTTTTTCATCTTAAACTCTATTTTCTTGAATTGTTTTTAAGTAAGACATGGTTAATATAAAAGAATGAAAATTATGTGAGTAATATTATATGACTTTAAACAATAAATTTTACTTTTATAGGCTCAGAGCAAGATGCTAGAATGAAATTATGTTGTCTTAGCTTTATTTCTGTGTGCAGTATGAAATGAAAGATAGATTATTTTAATTTCACTAATAAATATGCCATATTGGGTTTAAAAACTGCTCATCATGTGAATGATAAATATGTTTGTTACTGGGATGATTGAAAGTTGATATTATAGTCTACATAGAAGTAGGTGATTCATTAACTTTACTTCATAAATTTATGCAATTGTCTTGAAAAGGCATCCATTTCTGAATGCAACATATGCTTGTTCGTAAAATGTTTACAACCATTATTTTGTCATAAAGTCAAAGAAAAAGGACATTTAGTTGGCAGATGGTGCATTATAGTATGTCATTGGTTTATTTACATTGTTAATTTTTTATCACTTGTGAATTATTTTAAAAATTATTTAGGTGTAATATTTTAAAATAATCACCCAAAATTGTAGATTACGCTAAACTAAAATACTCAGGAAATGTTTTTAACTTCTATATATAACTCCTTTAGAAAGTTGACTATTATTATAGGCAGAAAAGATTATAATGGTTTCTTAAACAATCTGATTATTATTTTTCTGAAAGGGGATCAATTTCTATAACCTAAAAGTTATTAGAAAATGTGCACAGAACTTTTTTATTTTATGATAAGAAAATCAAGATTTCATATTAACATCTTAGGAAACATAATTTCAGACAGTTTGAGATGGAGAGAAATTCAAGAGTGAATGTAGAAAAATATATTCTAGTCATATTTCTGTATTAAGTAGTATAACCTGGGCAGTCACTCAATCTTAGTATATGTCTGTTTTCTCATGCATAAAAAAAGTTAATTTATCTAACTTCACATGAATAACATGAAGACAAAAATATGCTAATGGGCAGTACATTAAAGAAATTGTTTAATTTCCAAGGATGAAGCTAATCTAATGCATAGAAAGTAACCCCAGTTTGTCAGACTTAATCAAGTAATATTTCAAATATTTTCTATGCAATTCAGAGCATCTGACACAGGGAAAGTGAATAAATTAATGTTACTGAAGTTTGAAAAGTACATATATTTATATAAATATATAATTTAGCTTATATATTACTCTATTCAGTCAACATAATATGGTTAGAATGAGGTTGTTTTTTTTTGTTTTTGTTTTTGTTTGTTTTTTGTTTGTTTTTTTACAGAGACAGAGAGAGAGTCAGAGAGAGGGATAGACAAGGACAGACAGGAACGGAAAGATGAGAAGCATCAATCATTTTCGTTGCGCATTGCGACACCTTAGTTGTTCATTGATTACTTTCTCATATGTGCCTTGACTGTGGGGCTACAGCAGACCGAGTAACCCCTTGCTTGAGCCAGCGACCTTGGGCTCAAGCTGGTGAGTTTTTGCTCAAACCAGATGAGCCCACACTCAAGCTGGCGACCTCGGGGTCTCGAACCTGGGTCCTTCTGCATCCCAGTCCGACGCTCTATCCACTGCGCCACCGCCTGGTCAAGCTAGAATGGGGTTTTTATTTTGCTTTATTTTTTAGTTTGGAAATCTTGAGATATATATGCTTTGTAACACTCAAATTCATGACAAAATAATTTCTACCTGTGAATGAAAGCACATAAATTTTTATTTTATAATTACAATGTTTATAAACATTGACTGAAGTTCTAAAAACTTTAGGACAAAGATGCACATCAAGAATAATATTAACATAATCTAATATATTACAATGTTACATTAAAAATCTAATAAATGATATGTTGTAAGATCAGATTCAATTAGATCTTTATATCAAGATGCAACTGAAACATCTTTTTTAAAATTACCTGATTCTCCCTTCCAAATAAGCACAGGTATTATAATTATGAATTCATATAAATATATATGTAAAACCTATCAATCTAGGGTGACCAAATTATAACCATTTGCCTTGGATTTTTCCAGGTTAGCCCTGAATTTTCATGTCCAGAAACTGTCAGTCCCAGATTAATGATATAATTTGTGGTTTAAAACTGATAAACCTACCCTCTGGGAACACGTTCAGTTTCACACAAACCAGGGTATTTAGTCACACTACTTAGTTCACTGTTGAAACCTATTGCAGTTAGAAAAGAAGGATGATTAATACTCATTGAATAAGTGCTAAATTTAGACTCAGCTTGGCATGGGAATAACTGAAATGGTCTCAACTGTGAAACAAAAGACATCATCATACAGTCTCAAGACTGAAGCTTATCCATAACAACAGAGACATCTCAAATTCATCCACTCACTATCAGTTTAAGAAGTGTTAAGAAGTAACAACTTTTTAAGTTGCTGAAGGAGGGGCAAGATCAGAGTGACAGAAATCCAGAGGTGTACCATAGTGGATGAAAAAAACAGTAACAAAAACTATCTTCCAAATCATCACCCAACCTAAATACAAGATAATATTAAAGGAGTCTGTTGAGAACCACTGTTCTAGGAAGTCAAGGCTGGCTCAATATTTGCAATCAAAGTAGTTCATCAAATCAATATACTAAAGGAAAAATATGCATTAACACTAATAAAGAAAATAAAAACCTTTGAAAAATTCATTATCTGTTAATGATTAAGCACTCAACAAATAATGAATGGAAGGAAAGTTCTTCAACCTAATAAAGTGCTTCTATAAACACATCTATTTTACACTTACTGATAAAATTTTAAATAATTTCTTACCATCAGTATAATGGCAATGTTTAGCCATTCTTACCACTTCTATTCATCATTGCAAGAAAGTCTTAGTGTAATAGAGCAATAAAAATAAAGCCATCAGCCTGACCAGGCGGTGGCGCAGTGGATAGAGCGTCGGACTGGGATGCCGAGGACCCAGGTTCGAGACTCCAAGGTCACCAGCTTGAGCGCAGGTTCATCTGGTTTGAGCGAAGCTCACCAACTTGAATCCAAGGTCGCTGACTCGAGCAAGGGGTTACTCGGTCTGCTGAAGGCCCGCGGTCAAGGCATATATGAGAAAGCAATCAATGAACAACTAAGGTGTCGCAATGCGCTATGAAAAACTAATGATTGATGCTTCTCATCTCTCCATTCCTATCTGTCTGTCCCTGTCTATCCATCTCTCTGACTCTCTCTCTGTCTCTGTAAAATAAATAAATAAATAAAATAAAATAAAGCCATCAGGATTAGAAACAAAAATATAAAAATATCCCTCTTTTCAGATGTGATTTTTATGTTAAAAATCTCAAGGAATCTACCAAAAACACACTAAAAATAATAAATGAGTTTACCAACTGCTGATTAACCAAATAGAGCAACTTGACTCTTCATGCATTGCTGATAATATTTTAAAATGGAATAAACACTTTGGAAAATAGCATTTTCTTATAAAATTAATCATACAATTACTATATATATGCCGCAGTAATTCCACTCCTGTATATTCCCCATACAAAAACTGGTGCATAAATATTTATAAAAATTTTATTTATAATACCCCCAAACTGGAAACAACCAAGATATTTTTTAAAGGTGAATAAACAAACACTACAGTATAATGGTATACTATTTAGCACTAAAAATGAATGACTTACTGAAACACAAAAATATAGATGAATGTCAAATGCATTATTGTTAGTGATAGAAGCCAACTTCAAAAGGAAACATATTCTATATTTCCTTATAGATGACATCCTTCCAAAGGCTGACAGAAAGGAGTTTATTAGTTGCCAGGTACTATAAACTGAATATTTGTGTCCCCATTCCCAACCAAATTTGTATGCTAAAACCTAATCCCTAATGTGATGGGATTTGGAGGGGGATACTTTGGGTGGTGACTAGTTAAGAAACTGGAGTCTTCATGAATGAAATTATTGCCCTTATAAAACAGACCAGAGATCTCTCTTGCCCTTTCCTGCAAACAGTCACAGAAAGAAGACTAATGAGTATGAACCAAGAAGTAGGTCCTCACTAGACACATCTGCTGGCACCTTGGCCTGGACCTCATCAATGTCCAGACTTATGAGGAGTAAATTTCTATTGTTTAGAAGCCACTCAGTCTATGGTATTTTTTTATAGTAGCCCCAAAGGACCAAGACAACAGATAAAATGAGTAACGGGAGATTCTGTCTACAAGGAGAAACAAAAGAATTTGGGGAACATGTGACTGAATTGTCCTATATTTTTGGCTACAAGAATGGTTATGTGGCTGTAACGCTTTTCAAAACTTCTAGAACTCTACACTTAAATGAATTAATGGTTTTGTATGTAAATTGTATCTTAATTTTTAAGTGGAGGAAAAACAATAACAACATTTATTTATATTGATCCAGAAATTTTGGTTCAAATACTTTTGTCTCTTTAAACTACTGGTTCTAGTTGTAACTTATGAAAGCTTTCAGAATCCAATTATTATTTCAAAGAGCATTTTAGCTATCTTAAGATGCCTACTTTTTTTTCTTTATTATCATTTGAAATCTCAGCACCTTCATATCTTTCTGTTCTTTCTCACCTCACATTTTAATTTCTCCTCCCTTGTTCTCTCCGCCTGTGTAATGTTCCTGTTTTTCTTACTTCCTAAAATAGATATTCTTATCATTAGGATCATTGAGGTTATATCTTTTCCTACTTTGTTGATATTTTTTGAAACTTTTGAGGCAAGATCAGATTATTTTTTTAGCAATTACCATATTTTTCGCTCCATAAGACAACACTTTTTCCCCCCAAAAAATGGAGGGGAAAAAAAATGCCTGTGCGTCTTATGGAGCGAATGTTTATTTATTTATTTTTTTTAGCTGCTGGGGGGCGCTGCGCTGGTAAACATATGTAGAATGAGCACCAGCGGAAGCGTAATCATACTTGCCGTGGTGGCTTGCAAAACCCCCGGCATATGTCTGAGCTTCTTCAATTCTGACACTAGTGATGATGAGTTCCTCGGTTTCCTGGACAACTAGAAGAGTATTTGAACAACAAAGTCTCTTCTCATTTGTTAATAACAGTGCTAATGGTTGTTAATACTGCTGTTGAGTTTACATTGTTGAAATATTGTGGTATATTTTATTAAATATTTTAACACACCATTTGATTCAGAATATTTTTTTTCTTAGTTTCCTCCTTAAAACCCTAGGTGCATCTTATGATCAGGTGCATCTTATGGAGCGGGGAAAAAAATGGTATACAACACATTAGGTATTATAAATATATAGCTAACTAAAATCCCCAAATCTATTACCACATACAATTATCAATAAATGAATCTTTCTTCTCTTTTTATCTGCAGTTTATTTTTCAAACTTGTATGTGAGAGGAGGGGTAAGTGTATGTATATATAATTAAATCATCATTAAGTTTTTATTTCATTTTTACCATGTTGGAATTTTTTTGTAAAAGCAGTCTTGTCAATAAACATATTAGCATTCTCTTAATGTTAATGTATCCTGTGAATATCTAAAGCATACATCTATTTTTAACTCAAGTTCACTGATAAATATATGAAGTACAGAAAGACAAGCAGAATTTTATTCTATTTTATTTAGAGCATCCTAAAATGTATGTCTCAATTCATTTATGAAACTCAATAGAAGTAGAATATACATCACTTTCTTCTCTCTGCACAAGAATACTGGGGTTAGAGAGTAAATAATAAGTTTAGGAAACCACTTATAAAATCTATCTGCATATCACTTCTGTCAGAATATCCTCCTGTTAATTAGAAATATTTTGGAAAACCTTGCTGGATTCTACATACATCATGTTTATATTATATTTCAGATCTACCAATCTTATTTCCTCATCAAGAAAAGTAGGGGGTGTAGAATTATGTCTGCTATTTTTTAATTGTCTCACCAGGTCTATTCTCAACTTAGTTCTCCACTCTTCCCTGTACCTGAAGAGGCTGCCTTAAGAATTATATGATCTCCACAGATCTTGCTCTTAAGAGTTATTTTAAATTGCAGTTAAAAGAAAGGTAAGTAGTAAATTATGAGAACTAGAATAAAAAATACAGAAGAAAGCAAAGAGTTTGACTTGTTTGTATGCTCAAATTTCTTAGAATTCTCCAGAAAGATAGAAGATACTTCCCTGTTGGCCCTGGCCAGTTGGCTCAGTGGTAAAACATCGGCTCTACGTGTGGAAGTACCATGTTCGATTCCCGGCCAGGGCACACAGAAGAAGTGCCCATCTGCTTCGCTACCCTTCCTCCTGTCCTTTATCTTTATCTCTTCTTCTCCTCCCACAGCCAAGGCTCCATTGGAGCAAAGTTGGCCTGGGCACTGAGGATGGCTCAATGGCCTCCACTTCAGGCATTAGAATGGTTTTGGTCACATCGGAGCAACGGCCCAGATGGGCAGAGCATCACCTCCTAGTGGGCATGCCGAGTGGATCCCAGTCAGGCACATGCAGGAGTCTGTCTGTCTGCCTCCTCAATTCTTACTTCAGAAAAATACCAAAAAAAAGAAAAAAAAGAAAGAAAGAAAAAGAAACTTCCCTGTTAGCAGTAGGACTGAACCTATCTATATCTGGAAGCAAAGTGATCCATTAATGAAAAAGATGAAAAGTATAGAACCAAGAGGAAATTACAAAATCATTTAAAAGAAATGACTTCAATGATTTCAAATATCCATTATTTCCAAATATTAGCTAATATTCAGTATTTCTTGCATGTCAGCATAAAAAAGAAGAAGAGCTACAATTTACTTAACTTCTACATTGCATCATGGTTATAATATAAATATCATGTGCAAGCCACTTATAGTCTTAGAGGGTTTATATTACCAAATTCACTTTTCAGAGAATGAAGGAAAAAAAAAAGTTGGAACAAACTGTCCAAAAGCACATAGGTAGTAAGTGCTACAGCCAAGTCCTCAAACTTCACCCTATGTGATTCCAAACCCAGTTTTCCTTTAATTTTCCCTTTTTGCAATTTTAGTTAGGTTTCTTTATGAAAATTCATTCCTCTAAAATTTGATCACAGACATTGGAAACTTTGGACACAAACTTAGAGTTGTATGTATTTTAAGAAAAATCAAATTAGCTTTATAATTTATTAATGTTACTTAATCCAATAATTACATACTTTAAATAAAACTGCTGATCTTCATAATTTATCAGAAATCTATTTCAACAAGAGAGTATATAAGCTGTAGAATAATTCTTTGCGATCTCTGCAGGGTCCTACAAGGTTTTCTCACTTGACTATACACTGTCTTTTGAACTATCAGACAAACTTCAGGAAAGAGAAGGAAAATGCCATTTTTCCCCTTTATATATTCCTAAATGTGTCTACCACCATATTTTTCACACAGTGGGAAACCAATTTACTTTGCTGACTGAAAGATATCATTATATAATAAAATTTTCTTTTCTTCAGGGCAATTAAAGTAAAAGAATGCCTAAAAGTTGTCATGAAGCTTCCAAATAAGACCCACTTAGTAATGACGATTAGTAATAGAAATCATTAGTTACTACATGATTCAGGGGATGCTAATGAATACAAAGCATTTTTAAATAACTCATTTTCTGAAATGTGTTTGGTAATAAGTGTGAGAATGGAGTCAAAGTCATTTTCCTGATTTGAAAAGGAAAGGTAATTCTAATGCTTAGAAAAGAAAGCTTTGCAATTTGCCAGGAATTTTAATTTCTAAACTGAGAATATTTGAGCACTTACATCTGATCACCACTGTTATATGCACCTCTTCTATCAGCCACTTGCTCTTTCACAGGTCAGAAGTGAAATATGGGTAATGGGAATGTGAAAAATGTAAGGCAACTTTGAACTTTGATCAAATCTCAATATTATCAAATTACATTCAATTGACATACTGATGGCAATGTTCCAGATCTCCATATCTAATATCATTCTGCTCAAAATCTATTTTCCTCTGAAAGGGAAATAGAAAGTGAAGTGGTTTAATTTAATTTAAAACCTGATAAAAATAACCAATGATACTCCAAGTTTGATATTTAAAAAAATGAAAAGGTGGAAATGCTTTTCTATCTCTAGAGACACTGCAGAAAAATAGATGATAGGAATGGAATATAAAATACAGTTTGTAGATCCTTTTATGCTACTAAGAACCCAGTCACTGAAACTTGTATCACTAACAAAACCTGGAAAAAGCAAAGGAACAAAGGCCACAGATAGAGAAAATGACTATGACTATGTAAATCAGGGGTCCCCAAACTACAGCCCACGGGCCGCATGCGGGCCCCTGAGGCCATTTATCCAGCCCCTGCTGCACTTCCTGAAGGGGCACCTCTTTCATTAGTGGTCATCCGCATCCTGTGCTCCTGGAGTCCTGTATGTGGTGGCATCGCTCACGTACAGTACTACTTCCAGTGACGCGGGACGCACGCGTCACGGCTCCGGAAGTGCGTCATATCACTTGTTACGGCTAGCAGTGACAAATATGGAACTGGACATTGACCATCTCATTAGCCAAAAGCAGGCCCATAGTTCCCATTGAAATGCTGGTCAGTTTGTTGATTTAAATTTACTTGTTCTTTATTTTAAATATTGTATTTGTTCCCGTTTTGTTTTTTTACTTTAAAATAAGATATGTGCAGTGTGCATAGGGATTTGTTCATAGTTTTTTTTATAGTCCAGCCCTCCAATGGTCTGAGGGACAGTGAACTGGACCCCTGTGTAAAAAGTTGGGGACCCCTGATGTAAATGCTAGTCATCCCATACATTTCATTATGTTCAATATCAGCTGACTAAAACGTTGACTTATTTTGATAATTCGAAATATAGGGGAGAAGGGATTTTAGCAGATCTGATAGGGACAGAGGGACACTTTTACATGGTCTGTGGAGTAAGATAAAGAGGGTAGGAGCTCAGACTGAAATCCCAAAAAGCAACCACAGGGATCAGGTGTGAGAAATCCATCATGTCAGCATGAAATTGTAGAAACACACAACGGCACTGGCTGTTCTGCTTCAAGGCTGATGATACTTTTGAATCAGGAAAAGCCCCAGAAGTAATGGAGAGGGAAACTGATAAATTAGACCTCCTGATTTTCCTGCCCATAAAGCACAGAAAGAGCCTTCAGGATCCCTGCTCTTATTAGCCGAGGAGAGACTTAGAACTCCTTACTTGGATAATGTGCAGGGTTGCTCTCCAAAGTTGCAGGCCAGGAATAATTTTCAATTCTAGGAAGTGCTTCAAGAGATAAGAGATTAAGACTCCAAAACTCAGAAATGAATCTAGCTTTGCATTATTGGGAACAAGTGGAAGTAATGAAGTTTAAACTGTTCCATGGTCTAGAAACATGTAAATGTGTGTGACTATATACTACTATTTCACCACCCACACATACTTCTGAATGTCTACAGTGAAAATTTAACTAACACCACTCACCTGACAATTCCCCAACGGACTCCTGTGTTTCATCCCTTATCCCTGGTCTTTACCTCTGCCTGGCATGTACGATGCCAGTCTTTTGCTAGGAAGATTTATAATTATTTGGTTTATACTTAGATTCAAGGAGACTACCCTTATTTCTTTCCTTTATAAAAAATTTAAAAAGTCAATTGAGAATAGATCACTCTTTTTTTTTTATTAATTTCTTTATTGGGTTTACATAGATTCTAGTGTCTCCCCAAACGCATCCCCCACCCCCGTATTCCCCTCAACATCTCCCTCACTCCCCTCCCAACAGCTCCCTCTACCCTTCCCTTCAGGTTTAATTCCATTCCTCAGTTCACATTGTTCCTTGGATTCCACAAATGAGTGAGGACATATGATACTTTTCTTTCTCTGCCTGGCTTATTTCACTCAACATAATAGTTTCCAGGTCCATCCATCTTGCTGCAAAGGTAATATTTTCTCCTTCCTCATAGCTCCATAGTATTCCATTGTATACATGAACCACAGCTTTTTAATCCACTCATCCACTGACGGACACTTGGGCTGTTTCCAGATCTTCACTATTGTGAACAATGCTGCCATAAACATGGGGGTGCATTTCTTTTTTTTCAGTCAATGATATGGTGTCCTTGGGATATATTCCTATAAGTGGGATGGCTGGGTCAAAGGGCAGACTCATTTCTAATTTTTTGAGGAATCTCCATACTGTTTTCCACAGAGGCTGCACCAGTCTGCATTCCCACCAGCAGTGTAGGAGGGTTCCCCTTTCTCCACATCCTCACCAGCACCTATCCTGTGTTGTTTTGTTAATGAGCACCATCTGACTGGTGTGAGGTGGTATCTCATTGTGGTTTTAATTTGCATTTCTCTAATAATTAGTGATGTTGAACATTTTTTCATCTGTCTATTGGCCATCTGTATGTCCTCTTTGGAGAAGTGTCTATTCATTTCTTGTGCTCATTTTTTGATTGGATTGTTTGTCTTTCTGGTGTTGAGTTTTACAAGTTCTTTATAAATTTTAGTTATTAACTCCTTATCAGATGTATTGTAGAATATGTTCTCCCATTGTGTGGTTTGTCTTTTTATTCTGTTCATATTGTCTTTAGCTGTGCAAAAGCTTTTTAGTTTGATATAGTCCCATTTGTTTATCCTGTCTTTTATTTCATTTGCTTGTGGCGATAAATCAGCTAATATATTGCTGCGATAGATGTCAGTGAGCTTACTGCCTATGTTTTCTTTTACGATGTTTAGGGTTTCATGACTTACATTTAAGTCCTTTATCCATTTTAAGTTTATTTTTGTGCATGGTGTAAGTTGGTGGCCTAGTTTCATTTTTTTGCAGGTAGCTGTCCAATTTTTCCAACACCATTTGTTAAAAAGACAGTTTTTACTCCATTGTAAGCTCTTATCTCCTTTGTCAAATATCAATTGTCCATAAAGATGTGGGTTTATTTCTGGGTTCTCTGTTCTGTTTCATTGATCTATATGCCTATTCTTATGCCAGTACCAAGCAGTTTTGAGTATAATGGCCTTGTAGTATAACTTGATATCAGGAAGTGTGATACCTCCCACTTTATTCTTCTTTTTCAAGATTTCTGAGGCTATTTGTGTTCTTTTTTGGTTTCATATAAATTTTTTGAATATATGTCCTATATCTTTGAAGTATGTCATTGGTATTTTAATTGGTATTGTGTTGAAATTATAAATTGTGTTGGGTAATATAGACATTTTAATGATGTTTATTCTTCCTAACCCTGAACACAGTATATGCTTCCACTTGTTTGTATCTTCCTTGATTTCTTTTAGCAATGTTTTATAATTTTCTGAGTACAAGTCTTTAACCTCCTTGGTTAAATTTACTCCTAGATACTTTATTTTTTGTTGTTGTTGCAGTGTGAAGAGGATTGTTTCCTTAATTTCTTTCTGACATTTCATTGTTCATTTATAAAAATGCCTCTGATTTCTGTGTATTAATTTTATACCCTGCCACCTTGCTGAATTCATTTATCAGGTCCAGTAGTTTTTTGACTGAGACTTTAGGGTTTTCTATATACAATATCATATCATCTGCAAATAATGATAGTTTCAAGTCTTCTTTTCCAATTTGGATGCCTTTTATTTCTTCTTCTTGTCTGATTGCTGTAGCTAGGACTTATAGCACTATGTTGAATAAGAGCGGTAAAAGGGGCCCCCCTGCCTTGTTTCTAATTTAGGGGAATTGCTTTTAATTTTTGCCTATTGAGTATGATGTTGGCTGTGGGTTTGTCACAGATAGCCTTTATCATGTTCAGGTATGTTTTCTATATTCCCACTTTGCTGAGAATTTTGATCATGCATGGGTGCTGGATTTTATCAAATGCTTTTTCTGTATCTATTGAAATTATCATGTGGTTTTTCTCCTTCCTTTTGTTTATGTGATGAATCACATTGATTGATTTACGAATGTTGTACTATCCTTGCCTCCCTAGAATAAATCCCACTTGATCATGATGTATGATTTTTTTCATGTATTGCTGGGTCTAGTTTACTAATATTTTGTTGAGGATTTTAGCATTAAATTCATCAGGGATATTGGCCTATAATATTCTTTCTTTATGTTGTCTTTGCCTGGTTTTGGAATCAGAATTATGCTCACCTCATAAAAGGAGCTTGGAAGTCTCTCTTCCTCTTGAATTTTTTGAAATAGCTTGAGAAGAATAGGAGTTAGTTCTTCTTTGAACATTTGGTAGAATTCACTTGTGAAGCCATCAGGCCTTGGAGTTTTGTTTTTTGGGAGCTTTTTGATAACTGTTTCAATCTAATTTGTTGTTTTCGGTCTGTTTAGGATTTCTGATTCTTCCAGATTGATTTTTGGAAGATTATATGTTTCAAGGAATTTGTCCATTTCACCTAGGTTGTTTAATATTTTGGCATACAGTTCTTCATAGTATTTTCTTACAGTACTTTGTTTTTCTGTTGTGCCAGTTGTTATTTCTTCATTCTCATTTCTAACTTTATTTATTTGAGTCCTCTCTCTTCTTTTCTTGGTGAGTCTTGTTAAAGGTTCATGAATCTTGTTTACCCTTTCAAAGAACCAGCTTTGGTTTCCTTGATCCTCTGTATTGTTTCTTTAGGCTCTATGTCATTTATTTCTGCTCTGATCTTTATTTTTTCCTTCCTTCTACTACCTCTGGGCCTTACTTGCTGTTCTTTTTCTTATTCTCTTAGATGTAGGGTTAGGTTATTTGTTTGAGCTTTTTCAAGCTTCTTAAGGTATGCCTGTAGTGCTATGAACTTCCCTCTCAGTACTGCTTTTGCTGTGTCCCATAAATGTTGAGTTGTATTATTCATTCATTTGCATTTTTGTTATCACTCATTTCTAGGAATTTTTTTATTTCTTCTTTGATTTCATTGTTAACCCATTCGTTATTTAATAACATGCTATTTAGTTTCCATGTGTTTGAGTATTTTTCAGTTTTTCTGTTGTGGTTGATTTCTAGTTTCATACCACTGTGGTCAGAGAAAATGCTTGATATGATTTCAATCTTCTTAAATTTTTTGAGCCCCCTTTTGTGTCCTAACATGTGGTCTATACTAGAGAATGTACCTGATCATTCTTTTAATTATACCAATAGTATACCTTCTTGAGTTTCTAACGTTCTGTTTCAGTCATCGGAATCCCCTATCAGGTTGTGAGAGCCCTATGAAAGATGTCCATAACTTATTCATGTTTTTAAATCCAGTGCTTAGCATGATATAGACAGTCAATATATAGTTAGTAATAACTTCTTATTTACTGTGTTGAAATCTGGTTCTGAGTATATGGTCTTTACATTTGCTCTTAAACTTTAGGGGATTTATAATTAGAATCTATTTTATACTATAATAACTGCAGTAGAAGTTAAATTATATTAATGGAAGTATATAGTTTAAATTTTTAATTTTTTCCATAGTATCATTATAGTATAATTTAATATGTCCTTGTGTGTTGGTGTGTGTGTATGTGTGTAGAAAATTGTGGAGAAAATGAACAATTTTTAACTAATTTACATGAAAATATTATTTCAAAAAGTAAAAAATGTATTATCACCTTTTAAATATACAGTAATATGATCAAAGATAGAATGTAGCATCTGCAACCACTTCCAGGTATTCTCAGTAGAACTGAAATCATTCTGTCTCTTGGGCAACATTCTACATTAAAATTGATTAGTTTTATCCATTCTTTCATTTGTTTACTTAGATTTACCTAATAGCACTACAAACTCTTAATTTTGTAGACTAATTAATTCATAGCAATATACAATCTGATTATGCACTTCCAATGAGCAAATGAGGATATTTATCATTATTAATTTAAATGAGATTTACTTTTCATTGTTGTAAATGTAAACATGCCTCCTGATAAGAAATAATTTTCTATAATCACACCTCTATATCAAAATGATTATCTCACTGAATAGGTTTTTTTCCTGAAACTTGTGTATCTCAGTAATAGATAATACTGTTAAAAATAAATCTTTGTTTTTTCACATTTTATTTAACACAAGATTCCTGACATTTAAAGCTTGATGACAATTTACTTTTTCTTATCAGTAATACACAGGTCTAATATCATAAAACCTGATCAAAATTGATTCTTAAGTGACTTTATGTTACTTGAAAATAACATACATTTAACAATACATGGGCTAATTGGTTCGGGATAAGATCTCTTCTAGAGTCAATCAGCACTTTGTTTTTTGTTTTTTTTTATTTTGTCTTTTTCTGAAATGAGAAGCCAGGGGAGGCAGGCAGACAGACTCCCTCATGTGCCCAACCAGAATCCACTCAGCATGCCCACCAAGGGGCGATGCTCAGCCCATCTGGGGTATGCTCCACTGCAATTAGAGCCATTCTAGCACCTGAGGCAGAGGCCATGGAGCCATCCTCAATGCCCGAGCCAACTTTGCTCCCATGGAGCCTTGGCTGTGGGAGGGGAAGGGAAAGATAGAGAGGAAGGAGAGGGGAAAAGCAGATGGGCACTTCTCCTGTGTGTCCTGACTGGGAATTGAACCCGGGACTTCCATATACTGGGCTGATGCTCTACCACTGAGCTAATTAGCCAGGGCCCATCATCATTTTAAATGGTTCAGTAACAAATGAAAAATTCAGAATAAATATAAAAAGTTTAGATTAAGCCCTAGCTGGGTAGCAATAGATCAGTTGCCATCCCAAGGTTGTGGGTTCTATCCCTCATCAGGACACATACTAGAATCAACCAATGAATATATAAATAAATGGAACAACAAATTGATATTTCTCTTTCTCCCTGCTTCTTTCTAAAGTAAATAAATAAATTTATATTAATTCAATCATGAAGTATAATTAGGCTCAGATTAAAATATTAACTTCCTTTCTAGCTGTAGAATACATAATAGTTCAGCCTTCCCTTTCTCAAATATTTTGCTTATCATTATAAAGCAGCACTATCAATATGACTTAGAAGAAAAATTGAAAGATAGTGACTTACTTGATCACAGTTTTAATAATATAAATCATATTTTCCATAAAACATGAGCTTTAACATGCTTATTTGAAACTTGCTCTAAAAAAGTGAGACACTTCTTTTTGTGTCATGGAATGAGTTATTATTTTTCAATCTCCATAAGAAGAAAAAATATGTTCCTAATAAATGTCAGGATCGGTGATATAAAACACTATAGAGTATCAACCAGTATATTTGCCAATAATGTCTCATTGTATATGTCTATACAAGACAAGTTTTTGGACCAACTGTGGCTAGCACATCCAGATACCTTCTGCTGTGAAGGGCAAAGAAAACCTGTATCAATTTTAAATTATAAAATCTAGAATGAAGTAGATACCTGGGAAAGAACTGGATTCAGAGTCATGACCACTTCCCTACAGTTCCTAGAACATTTAGTATAATGTTGATCATGACTGTTATGTGGGCAAGAAGAGACACACAATCTAAATGAGGAAAGAAACTGAACCCGTGAGCTCACTATTGGGTTCTAAATAGTTGAGGGTCTATGTGCTTTGGAGTTCAACATGCAATTAACTAAAAAATGCAGCCTCATCTGGTCTCCATATCACATGTACTTGTTTTTCATATAATACCAGTGCTTATGAGCGACCTTTATGAAGTATAATAGTGAGCTATATGGCTCACAGCAATAAATACACACACAAACAGATATATGAATACTTTGGGTATATATATGTAATATATAACTTATTGCAAACATTGCACTACTTTCTATCTTTTCCTATTACTTAAATGTTGTAGTAATAAAGTTTGAATACATATACCTGTACATAAATATTTGTATATATAAACTTCTAGAAATAGAACTATGACACTGCTGAATATGCAAGACAGTTTAATCCAATGTACGTTTCCTTTCTAAATCTGTGCTTTTTAAATTTTTCCCACTTATGTAGATATGAACACAGTGAATTCACTTTTTGATAGGGAATATAAATTCTGACAAAATCCCTTGAACTATTTTCACTACCTCGAATATACAAATTCTGCATTGTGACATTTCAGATTTTTTAAAATACATTTCAAATGAAAACAGTTTGAATTTTGTTTCCAGGAAACATATATTGAATATGACTTGTTTAGCACTCAAATGAGTGACTCATGCATTATGGCACTATTTCTACATATAACTACAGAGATGTGCTGGTGGCTTGTCAGAAGAAAAAAAACAAGAAAAAAAAAATCTCACACACATTTCCAAAACTGTTTTATAAAAGACAAGGCCATTTTTTTTCATTGGTTTTCACAAAAAAAGAAAATTTAATTTTTTATTGACTGAGGTTCTGCTGAAATTGTTCTAGCTTTGAGTGGCAGTCTTTATTTCAAGTATTCATGCAGCTTAACACTCCTTTGCCTCATTGTCCTGACAGGAATGCTGATAAATCTTAATGAATTGCCCACTCTGGGCTCTTGATTCCACACGCCTGACTCAGGAAAACGCCCCCACCACTACTCATCTTCCTCTCACTTACTCATTTCCCTGTTTAGGTGCCCTCTCTAAACTTGATGACACACCTTCTCTCAGAACCAGACGTCCTTCTATCTGGTTAGTGATATAATTTGAGAACCTTATCGATCCCGGCACCCTAGAGTGATGGATCCTGACATTATCCATCTTAGAATTACTTTAAAAAATGTTTTACAGATCAGCACAACATATTGATCCTTTAGATAATTAACAAAAATGGCAACACCTTCTATTTTCTAGTAGCTTCTAGGTTAATAGACACATCACGGACCAGTGGGAAAACTACTGGTGATGAATCCTAGATTCCAGTCTGTCCTTCATATTGTAAAAGCTCTAGAATGCTAAGCAAGACAGATGAGCTTTCTAGGCTGAGGCCTGCAAAATGGGGAACACATATTGATCTGTCTACACCCCAAGTGCATGGTGAGGAGTAAGTATGGATAATCTTCTTTGTATTAAGTAAACGCTGCACAAGCACTTTCCTAAGCACCTAATGAATATTAGGTAAGTAGAAGAAAATTTTCTCCCATTTTTAGGAAATAAGAAATTAAGACTGAAGGCGGACTGAATGATTCATTTTAAATACTGAACCAGAACAAGACCCAGAATTTGATTTCTAGTCTGCTTCAGATTTCCTCTGGCATTAAGTAAGAGGTATGCTGGTTCTTTGATGGAGCATCACATGCACACAACTAGGTTATATTTAATAGTGACCATGACGATAGCTCAACCTCAAGGTATAAATATTTAGAAACTAGCTTTAGTTTTAAAGAATTTTAACTTGTCATCTCCTAGTGTATATATAAAATGGGCTTAAACCATACTGGCACCATTTTATTGATAGCTCTTCCCAAAGGGATAGAAAGTAGCCTTTTATTTTATTCAAAATATAAGAGCAAGTTTATTTAGAAAGTTGCAGAGATGGTAGAAGTGAGTCAGCTGGGCTGTATAAGCCCAAGAAACAAGTTACAGAAGGAGAAGAAGGGTTCTTGGATGGTGGGAGAGAAAGGGTGAAGGTAGTGCACCTAGGGGAAGAAGAGAGGGAGGGGAAGGCACAAGGGTCCTCCCAAGAGGAAGAGGACACCGGGAAGTAGTCTTAAAAATCATCCTTTAAAGGTGACTGCACAGCGATGGAAAGGTGCCATTTGCCCTCCTGCACTAAAATCCTCAGTCATTTTTCTCCTCGTATGGCCAACACTGACCCAGGTGCCAAGCTGGGAATGACAGGTCCCCACAGCAGCCACTGGCTCTGTGCCAGCCTCATTAAGTGGCAGCACTAGCCCTTTTCAGAATGTCTGCAGGTCTCACACGTCATTATGCTGCTGATAGCCGCTCTGGACTCTTGTGTCCTTCATTTCAATTGTCCTCTTGACTAATATGCTTTCACATCTCTTGTTAATTTTACTAATTTATTAATTAGTCAATCATCATGTGGTTCTTGTACACATGAACTCTACCCATGGACAAAATGAAATCTGTGATTACTTTATATCTTATTTCAGTGTAAGTTAAGAATGCTTGTTTAAATCCCAACATGGAAAAAGGTGTATTCCCTTCACCAGCCCCCAAACCAAAATGGAATGTAACTTATATGACTTATATGTAGTGATAATAATCAGATAAGCTCTTTCCTTGAGAAGAAAACTCATTAATTCTTCACCACAAAAAAAGAGGACCTATCATATCTTTCTGTTGGCATGTGTTTTTCCTTCCTGTTAAATCAGTTACTCAAGTATCTTTGAATTCATAACACTTAGGACAAAAATGAAAAACAGACAAACCTATCAATGCATTAATCATGTGTCTTTAAATAATCAACTAAACAAACCAAGAAACATATGCTGCCAATGGCTACCTAGCTGGTGAGGAAAGAAAAATGCCTTGAGTTGAGAATATATATGAAATCACATGTAATAATAATAGCATGGTGGGTGATCAGAGGCCTAGAAAGTAAAGACCAAAAGATTAAAAGGAAAAGGTTTGGTATAATGACATGACATCAGACATAAGAAAAGGCCAGAAATGTGTTCTCGCAGGAATAGTATAAGTTTGCCTTTCCTGTCCATTGAGTCCCAGTAAGTACCCCTCCTTACAAGCTTAAGATATGTTTGCCCAGTGGCATGGATATCACATAATATCACAAACATGTCATCCAACCAGCGGACCCAAAATACAGCAAAGGACGTATGATGTGAGCCAGTGAGCAAAGAACCCTCTGCTCATTTTACCCAGAACTGGATGGACGAAGAGCATTGGAACAACCTGTTGAAGATGAGGTTGAATCACTAGTTCATCTGTGCTATCATCCTCCAGGAAGCAATATACACAGGGAGCAGAAGAACTTTCTATGGCATTATATTCTAGTAGGAAAAATATGTGGGTCTGGGAACTAAGGGGTAGAAGTAAAAGTCACCCCAAAAATCAGGGTTCTGCAGAGTTCAATGTTCTAGTCTTCAAAGAAAGAACACTTTCATCAGGGGATACAACCAAAGTCCTATTAACTATAATCTATAGCTGTTGCCTGAAGATTTACTAAATTTTTATTTTATAATAAATTGTGTGGACTATACACATTAGAGACAGTGTCTGATATTATTAATTTATTAGTGTTGAGTCTTAAAACAGCAAACAGTTTGATTATTGGCTTATCGCTTACGTTCTGTGGAGGCTCGACTTTATGCTTTGTTAAAGTGTATTTGTGTCATGTTGGGGTGTGACCAAGTCCATATATTGCAACTTATATGGACTCAAGCATCAGGCACTATTTCACCATCACATTTCTCAGCTGAAATCTCTGCTCTGTCCTTTCAGCCTTCCATCTGTCCCTGTCTTCTGGGTACCCTAGTGTCGCCCCAACAAACATGCAGTGCAATGTTCAGCCCAAAATTTGAAAGGCATTGAAACAAAGATGTGGAGATTCCCCCTGCAGGATCAGTCCAGGATCTCCTCCTTTAATTTGGCAGCCCCAAATTCTAACAATTCAAACCAAAGGACTCAAATATCCCATTTCGTACACGCTGTTTAGACTCAGGATTGCCCTCAGGAAAAACCCATACGAGGTCAATGTTACCTAGTGAGTTATTTCTTTCAAGGGTAAAATGCCCTTCAGTTTCTGCCTATGTTGGAATCTCTGCATACCTCTATATACTTTTTCTATTAAATATTTTATCTAGAATTTAGAACTATAAGTATTATTAGATAGAACTATTTCTCAATTAGTCCAACATGCCAATTAATTATTTTTTATTATTTTATTTGTCTTCTCTATAAGTGTGAATTCAACATGGATATAGAAAGAAATCTTTGTATTTTTTAAAGGTAAAATTAATTTTGGTGGATTATCTGAGGCCAAACAGTGGAAAGTATGGCAAACTAGAATTTACCACATCGAAGGTAGATATGCAAACACAGGAGGCTGAGTTACAGGAGCCCAGCTGCTGGGGGTATCCAGCAGAAGCAGGGATTATATGGGGCCATTCTGGCAAGATTTGAACCATAAAGGAGACTCAGCTATTTCCAAATATATTGTCTGGGGTCAGAGAAAGAGAGAGAGAAATACCCGCACATTTCTCTATCTCCTGTTCTTAAGCTCCTGTAAGTATCTTCCACAAGCTAAATCAGCAGAAAGTTGGACGATAACAAAACCTGTGAAACAAAAATGGAATCTACAGATATGATTGCTGATAAAATCCTGAGCAGAAGATTGTATGGGCAAGAAAGAGATTTGAATCAAACTATATCAGAAGTCATACACAATGGTTTTTAAAAAATTATTTTTGCGATTATCTAAGAAAATATAATTTGCGTGTTTAATTTATATAAGTTTAAAATTATGCAACAGTTTCTTTCTTTTTCCTAGATATTACATGTGATTTACATATTGACATTATATAAATATTTGTGGATTTTCAGGCCTTCATATTGTGTGATTTTAATGTCTCGCTTACGTTAACTGAGCTGTATATAATTATCACAGTTAATCATTTCTGCAGCCAGTATTTATTTATATGTATCATACATACACCTTTCTTTCCTCTTTATTCATATTTACATTTCAGAGCCTCATTGGATATCTCTTTATATCACAGATAAGTGCTTGACAGTTTCTTTAGTGAGATTCTACTTGTGAAAAAATAATTTCATTCTGAAAATATTTTTAAGCCTAATTTTGGAAAGTTCCTTCAAAAGGGATAGAATTATTAACTTTGAGTTATTTTGTTTTAGCACACTAAAAACAGCATTCCACCGTTTCCTGGCTTCCAATATTAATATTGAACAACATGTCTTTGTCAGCCTACTTTTTGCTCCTTTCAAGCAAATAATTATGAAAATATAGCAATAAGCATGATTTACAAAGTATGTAATTTTAGTATCTTACTCCTGATCCAACCTGAGAAATATACATTCACAGATTACTTTAGTTCCCATCGTAGAGGAAGAAAGGATTTGTCTGAGAAAAGAGCTTTAATTGTGGCACATCTATTATTTGGGAGCTCATCTAATATGATATATATAGGTCTCCCTACTGGGCTTTTCAACTGCTATACTGGTCAAATAAAATATGAACCCATATGAGAGTTGTTACTGTACACAAAAACTAACTTATTTCTCCTCTTGAGTACTTTTAGATATTTTATGAGTTTATTTATATAAATGTATAATGAGGATAATGCTATAATTTGCTAAGAAAACAGCAATACTGTTGAGTAAGCTTTTATTTTCTCATACTTCTGTTTGAGATTTTCCCCTCTTTTTATCACCATTTATTTTAAGAAGTCATTGTACCAAAATAAAAATGTGTGCCATATAAAATAATACCAGATAGCTATATTTTTTAGAACTTGCTTCTAGTCACCAACTCATTTTCATTTACATCAGGATATTTTTTTGTGTTTGTTTGTTAGCAGAATACAGCAGGAAACAAAAAGCTAGACTAATATAAATATCCTCAAATAAACTTTGTTAAATAGATGCAATGTTGGCATCAGCTATGAGGGATTTTGCCAAATTTTAAGATGTCCAAAGACATTAATCCAAAAATCACGAATCAAATAATTGATAAGAAATGTCTTTAGTCTTTAGCCCTACAGGTAGGTATAGCACTGACACTTTCTTGCCTGTATTAGAATCTGCTAACTAATGGAATTATAGGCATGAGTTAATTTTTTTATTTAAACCAAACAACATAAATGTTCATAAGCATGCAAGCTGGTAAGGTATTATGAAGAATATGAACTAAAAAATACTTTTTTTTTCTTATTAAAACTGGGGACAGTAAAACAAGGAAGGGCATAGGCAGTGATGGGATTTAAATAATTTAACAACTGGCTCTCTGCCCTAATGACTATTTTAAGTATAAAAAAATGATATACTGAAAGGAAGTTTATTATTTTATACTTAAGAACAATAAAAGAGGTACACAAAACTAGATTATGCTGTAAGAGTTTTAAAATTTTAATTACAAAATATTAAATAATCCCTGACAAAAGACATTAAAACTGTTATTTAAGATATTTCCATATGCTTCTTGACTGGCATCCTCACCTGCAATTCTTTTCATCAATGGATGGAATGAACATCACTACGGGCGCTTAGAATACACTGTTGTGCAGATTAATGTTAAAAAAAAAAAAAGTAAAGAATGTAGGCACTGGCCAGTTGGCTCACTGGTAGAGCGTTAGTCCAGCATGTGGATGTCCCGGGTTAGAATCCCGGTCAGGGCACACAGGAGAAGCGACCATATGCTTCTCCATCCCTCTTTCCCCCCCTTCTCTCTCTCTTCCCCTCCCACAGCCAAGGCTCTATTAGAGCAAAGTTGGCCCAGGCGCTGAGGATGGCTCCATGACCTCTACCTCAGGCACTAAAATGGCCCTGGTTGCAAATGAGCAATGCCCCAGATGGGCAGAGCATTTCCCCCTGGTGGGCATGCTGGATGGATCCTGGTTGGGCACATACAAGAGTCTGTTTTTCTGCCTCTCAGCTTCTCACTTAAGAAAAATACAAAAAAGAAAAGAAAAGGAAAGAAAGTACGGAATGTAAATGTGTGATTTCCACATTGGGTGGCTGCCCAGGCGCCCACCTTAGAGAGAACCCTGATTACAAGTGCCATTTTAACAACTGTTTGACCAAACTCAACAAAAAATTAGGTATAGGTTCTGCCAAACCCGTAGGAACCAGCTGAAACCCACCATGGGGCCTAAGGTAGGAGAACCCACCATGGGGCCAACAGGAGAGATAGGCAGGGCTGCAGTGACTCTCTGGAAATGAGTAAAGAACTGAGCCAAGGCAGTGCTGTTGTCAGCTCACTGGGAAGGCAGAGAACAGGGACCTTGGAGTCAAGTACAGGGGTTAGCCGGGACCAGTTGCTGCTGCCCACGGCTCCTCTAGCTTAAGTCTCATGGGGACCTTTAGAGTTTAGGAGAAAGAAAATGTACTCAAAAAGAAGTTTCAAATAGGTGTGCCTTCAGGAGCATATGCCAAAAATACTTAATATCTGATAAACATTTCTTAATTATTTCATCCCAATAACTACAGGTGAAAAACTGGGTATGGCATAGCATATTGCAATAGATTTTATGTGCAGTTTGTGATAGAATGTTCTAAATAAAAATTTCTATGAAATTACACAGACACTTACATTGTTTTTCTAGTTGCTAAGGTGTGAAAACACTATGAACAAAATAAGTCAAATAGGTTTCATTTCGCCTTTCTACTTTGAAAGACCGATGCTGACAAGAGTTCCATATCAGGGAGAAGTGTGAGGTAAAATAATAATGAGCCAAGCCTTCAATAGACTGCACATTAATATTGTATTTGCTATGAAAATTGGTAATAAATCATTCAAGTTTTCTTTCAGTTCTATGTACAACAATAATTTTAATAATAGCTAGTACTGTGTACTTTTTTTTAGATATTTTGCAAGAATTATTAATCATTGCAATAGCCACTGTTTTGAAAACAAATGGTTAATTCTTAATTTCCAAACCACCATAGATGATTAATTTATAGCAAATGTGGCAATTTCATTCATTCTACCAGAGATCAACTTAGCAAAACTTATGCTACCAAACTCTACATCATGAGACTTAAATCAGGGTCAGTAAGGATGCTTCCTGAAATGGGGGAAAGAAGGAGAATTGATAGGTATTAGGTAAATAGGTAGATAGAGATTAAAAGTGACAGTCTCTTTTATCTGTGGATATTATTTGGTCATATGACCTAAAATAGCTGTAGTCAACTTGAACCAATAATTGTTTTAGAAAGAAAATAAAAACTCTATAGATGGCTAATTATCACATTCTTAAATCTTTCTTATTTGCTATGTTTTGAACCATTGAATTTACCAATCCTGGAAACATAACCTGTTGTTTTTTTTTTCAATATTGAAATTGTGAATTTTGCTATTGCTTAAATCACTTTTGAGTTATATTTTCTACTAACTATAAATGTATGACAATCCATTCATCTTATTGGAGAAATGAAGAAACAATGAAACAAAGGGGATAAGGAGCTATATGAAATCCCTCAGTTACTAAGGAATGTATTCAAGATATAAATCTAAATTGCCCACATATAAATTCTATGACATCATGGGAACTGGCTAACATATAGCCACCGTGGAGGGTTTGTTTTTTTTTTTAGGAATATTCCAAATTTAACAACCATTCATCTCTCTCTCTCTGGCTTTTCCTAGAGTCAATATAAATAATACAGACTTCAATCTCTTCTGCCATGCTAGCCGGTATTACCACTTGGAAGTAACTCTCTCCTGAAAGAGGGTGGAGCTTATTTTGCTGGTGACTCTATGAGATAGCTGGGAATCATAAATATTTGGACAACCGTCTCTTTCTCTATCTCCTTGCTTTTTTGATGATGACAAGGATGTTAAAACATCCTCAAGAAATTCAAAGATCAACAATTAGCACATTTAAAAATCCATGACAATTTCAATGAACACTTTTGAAGTATCATAAGATTCTTTTTGTTATTATGACTGTAGTTAGCTGAATATTGCCTACCTTAAGATATAGCTTCTAAACCCCAGAAATTGTATGTTACCTTATGTAAGGCCAGGAGCTGTCATTGTGGTCATTCACATGCAGGTTCCCATTGGATTCGGGCAGACAGTAAAGATATGGCAGAGTCGGAGGATGGTGGGCCATTCTGTTTATTGGTGTCTCACCAAGACAGGCAAGCCACAAGATAAGTCAAGAGAAAAGCAGAAAACCTGCTTTTCCCATGGAGGGCAAGGGATCAGGGTGGCTCCTGTAATGGTGATAGCAGGAACAGAGAGAGCGAGCCCCCGGCCTGTCCCCATTTTATAGTGTAAAAATCAAAACCTTTAATCCAATATAAAAATAAGGAAGTCTCTGATACAAAGTCACTTATCTGAAGCATAAATGATATTCCTCATAAGAGTGCACCACCCCACATCATGCAACAGTCAAGGGTATGGGCAAAAGCTTAGTTTTAAAACTAAGCCTTAGGCTATAATAACTTTGCCAGCTTACAGCCTGTCTTCCACACTCAAAGCAAGCAAACATATATGTCATATTTAAACACTTATTTGACCAACACCTTGAAAAGAAAAGGGGTCTTCATAGATATGAATAAATGAAGGTTTCTAAAATTGGGTTATTATTCTGTTTATCAGGGTTGGCACAGATAATAAACCTGTTTTTAGAGAGGGCAGGTAAAAAGATACTTGACACAGACAAAAGGCAATGTGATCACAGTGGCAGAGACTGATGTGCCTACAAGCCAAAGAATGCCAAGAGCCACCAGAGCCGGACAAGACAAAGAAGGGAGTCTCCCCCAGAGCCTCCAGAAGAAGCACAGCCCTGCTGACCTTTTGATTACAGCTGAGTGATACTGATGTTGAATTTCCAGCTTCCAGAATGGTGGTCTGTTGTGTTTAATCCACCAAGTCTTTAATATGTAGTTACAGAAGCCCCAGGAAATTAATAAAATTATATAGTCACAATAAAGAAATAGACTTTGAGTTCTTTAATAAGGTCATATACAACACTATATTTACATCTTATTTTTTCTACTTTTTAAAAAAATTTATAAGTTAAATTTAATGAGGTGACATCAATTAATGAGTGCACAGTTTCAGGTAAATATTTCTATAGTATTTGGACTGTTGATTGCATTGTGTGCCCCTCACTCAAATTTAAATCATCTTCTGTCACCCTGTATTTGTCCCTCTATACTCCCCTCCCCCATCCCTCCCCCTGGTAACCACTTTACTTTTCTCTATGTCTATGGGTCTCAGTTTTATATCCCACCTATGTGTGAAATCATATACTTCTTTGCTTTTTCTGAGTTACTTATTTCACTTAGTATAATACTCTACATCTATTTTTAAGAGAAGACAGCTTTCAGTGTCAATCATTCTACAGGTATTATAAACTTGGAAACCCTAGGCGTTGCCCATATAGGGAGGTAACAAACACCCCTTCATTCTATGTATTAAAATACCTCACATAACTCAAATATCTTGAAAAGTAAATTCTAAATTTGATCTTATTTACAGAATTACCTTCACTATAATTATCTTATCCTTGATGTGCACTTTAGGTAAATATATTGCATTTAGTATTTATAAGATTACTCGTTTATTGTAATTTTTTTTGTGTGTGCTCACATGCTCTTTTAACTTTAAATGACATTAACTTTATATCAGAGAGATTATAAATATGCACATACCATTCATATGGAAATAGGTTTATACTGACAGTGACCATGACTGAGCAATTTAGTGCTTTTGTTTCAATTCTGACTGACAGGATTGGTATGGATAGCATGTGCATATTTACAAGCTCACTCACTGATAGAAAATTTATGCCCTTTAAGATAAAAGAGAATTTGTGTGAACACACAAAAAAGTCACAATAAAAAAGTAAAAGTAATCTTATAACTCCAGAGTGGAATATATTTACCTAAATTATATATGAAAGATAAAATAATTTAAGGGACATAAGCTTATAAATCCTCAGTGATAAACCACTGTTTATGATAAAAAGAATGTTTTATCTGCCTAAAGAATAAGGATTACGGTGAGATTTGTTGCTTAACTGTGACCTTCTTAGTTCCATTTGTAAAGTATTTCAAAAGAATTTCAATCATTTTAATGAATTTGAAATTATTTTCATATTATATCAAAATGTTCCATGGATTTTATATGGGTTTTTTTTATGGTCATGAATGAATTTTGACAAAATAACCACTTCAGAAAGGTTGACCTTCAAATGACAATCTCCTAGCAATGATTTAGACAGGAAATGTGTTATCGAATTGTGATTACATTCTCTGAATGATGATTACCAGATAAACAAAACAAAAAACCCCATGAAAACTAAAATGAAATGAAGTAACTTTTAGATATGAGGTAGTATAGTTTCATTTTTGCATAGACACAATTTCAGAAAATAAATTACAAGGCTTCAGCCCAAGTTATATAAAAGCAAAACTGAAGAAAATGTATAGAATGCAGTTAGACAACGTGTGAAAACTACACATCTGAAAAATCCACATAAGTACAAATTACTGTTGTAGGGTGTAAGAAACTTCCAAACCTGTAAGAGTTTTTGTGAGTTTATTTGAGCCAAACTGACGACAGTTCCTGGAAAGCAAAATCTCAATGGACTGAGAAAATGCTTTGCAGAATGGCAACTTTGCAGCTTATTCTATATGTTAGAATCAAAGGAGGAGAAGTAAGGGAGGTAGTTACATGAAATGTAATGGTGGTAGATTAACCTGGCAGGAGAAAGCAGAGCAGGGAAATCTCTGAGATTGGATCAAGAGTAAAATAGACAAATATTGATACAACTGTGGGTATAGGATAGTCAGCAATTAAGATTTACAGCACAAAGAGATGATATTTAGGGAACTAGATAATAATGAGAGGTTTTGGTCTTCTGCTCTGGGGTGGTGAATATACCCTGAAGGGTCCAGAAAAAGGTGATTACTCTGAGGTCTCAAAAGTGTGTCATTCTAGGGGCAAAAAAGACAATAGAAAGATTCATGTAAGGTCAAGACTGACATTTATCAAGGAAGCTACAGGACTGAAATGTGTCTACCCACCATGATTCATGTTTATTCATTTTAGAGAGAGTAGAAAGGGAAAGAAGGAGAAAGGAACAGGAAGCATCAACTCCCATATGTGCCTTGACCAGGCAAGCCAGGGTTTTGAACCGGCGACCACAGCATTCCAGGTCGACGCTTTATCCACTGCGCCACCACAGGTCAGGCCGATTCATGTTTAGTTAGGAATATTTATGTTCAAACCATCACATGTGGTTACTTTCAGTCTCTGCTTTGTAAGATCCACCACGCAGACCTCTCCTGAGCTTGTCAGGTTTAATCTGTGGCCCCTTTTAGCCAACACTATGTACAAAATTCTTTTCCTGCTCATTTCATCACATTAGAATTTTCAAAAAGGAGTGAAAAGGCTATAGTTTCTGTTTTTATGTTTTTCTTTTGTCTTTTTTTGGTTATGTGTACCTCTTGAGGAATAATGAGAGTTCATGAACACCTATTGTAAAGCCAGTAACCACGAACACCATCACAGCCACCTGGCCCATGCAGATTCGCATTTGATTTGGACAGACAGTAATGAAACAACGGAGCCAAGAACTGGTGGGCCAGTACCTTTAATCCTAGCTTGCACCAGCAGGCAAGAAATACACACAGTGGGAAAACACTTCCCTTTCCATTCAGGGCTCCCAAAGCCACTGACTTATCCGAGTTTCCTAGAATCAAAGGTTTCTAGCTCACCAGCCTTATTCACCTCTGTTCCCCATCTCCTTCTCTCTGCACAAACTCTGCACAAACTGGCTTTTCCTTCAACACTTTGCCATCTAGGCTGCTTCTCTTCTCCTCCACGTGGTATTGCTCTGCTCTCCCCAACATGGGCTCCTCTGCCCTATTTTATAGTGTAGAAATAAAAACCTTTAATTCAATATACAAACAAGGAAGTTTCTGATACAAAGTCACTTAGGGTGAGAAAGGCTTAGTCTTAAAATTAAGCCTTAGTCTATAATGACCCTGCCTGCTTACAGCCTGTCCCCCACACCCAATACAAACTGTAAGTGAGCAAACATATATATCATATTTACAAACTTATTTGACCAACACCTATCATTTTACATAAAATAAAATGACATTTTCAACTGATATAACTGGTGTGGTCAGGTACTAGTTTATTCACTAAAGCCTGAATGTTTAATTATGAAAGACTATGAAACTAGTAACTCTATGTGAGTGATTATTCACTTAAGAGCAAAAAATTATACATGCAACAACACTCTTGAAAGCCTATATAAATGAGAGCTACAGAAATCTGCCAGGATTATGTGTTAGAAAGATTAGAGTCTTGCTGAAAATTTCAATGGATCTAATTAATTCTGTTCTACACTAAGGAAAAAAAAGATATTTTATGTATTCTTTATTCACTAACTCAGATGTCTCACAAGAAGAATCTACTCAGAATAAGAGAGAAAATTTTAATTCTATCACATTAATACTAGATATCCTTACAGTGTAAATTTATTTCTGGCAAAAAATGATTTATTAAATAGAAAGTTTTCACATACACAGTGACATTTTAGTTCAAGTATAATTTATGATATCTAATGCCATTTTTGCATGCCCTATGAGTTCAACAGTCTATAAATTCAGATAACAACTATTATGTGTTTCCTACATTTTTATCAGCTATTTTATGAACCTTGTGGATCTTACTAAAAGGCAAAGTTATATAGTCATAACTTATAAATTATAAACAATTATTAATTTACTTCAAACCTAGTTTTTAAGCTACAGTTGCTGGAGTAATTGTCCATAAAAATTTCTTTTAAATTTTAAGGACCACTCAGGGAACATTTTCTATAAAAACTTATACTGGAAGAAAGAAAGTATAAATAATTTACAGTAAAAACTGGAATATAATAAGAATGTAGTGGAAGAATATCTTGTTTTAAAAAATGCATAAACTTGCAACACACTTTAAAAGAAAAAAACATTAAGAAAATAATATCATTTTGTTAAATTCTTTGTATATACTCAGGTGTTATCTGGTTTATGTTCTTTTTTTTAAAAAGATATTATTTTTTAAACTTTATTCATTTATTCATTTTAGAGAGGAGAGAGAGAGAGAGAGAGAGAGAGAGAGAGAGAGAGAGAAGGGAGGAGCAGAAAGCATCAACTCCCATATGTGCCTTGACCAGGCAAGCCCAGGGTTTTGAACCAGCGACCTCAGCATTGGTTTATGTTCTTAAGAAAATCCTCCAAGAAATTTATAGACTGTTCATCTTTTTTTTGAATCACTATTATTCCTCATCCTTATCTGAACAAGTCCCACTTTTCCTTTAGATGTCAGCTTGCCCATCACTCTCTCTCTCTCTTTTTTTTTTTTCTGAAGCTGGAAATGGGGATAGACAGTCAGACAGACTCCCGCATGCGCCCGACCGGATCCACTCGGCATGCCCACCAGGGGGTGATGCTCTGCCCACCAGGGGGCGATGCTCTGCCCCTCCGGGGCCTCACTCTGTCGCGACCAGAGCCACTCTAGTGCCTGGAGCAGAGGCCGAGGAGCCAGCCCCAGTGTCTGGGCCATCTTTGCTCCAATGGAGCCTCGGCTGCGGGAGGGGAAGAGAGAGACAGAGAGGAAGGAGGGGGGGGTTGGAGAAGCAGATGGGCGCTTCTCCTGTGTGCCCTGGCCAGGAATCGAACCCGGGACTTCTGCACGCCAGGCCGATGCTCTACCACTGAGCCAACTGGCCAGGGCCCATCACTCTCTCTTTTTTTTTTTTTTTTTGTTTTTTTCTGAAGCTGGAAACGGGAGAGACAGTCAGACAGATTCCCGCATGCGCCCGACCGGGATCCACCCGGCACGCCCACCAGGGGCCACGCTCTGCCCACCAGAGGGCGATGCTCTGCCCCTCCGGGGCGTCGCTTTGCCACGACCAGAGCCACTCTAGCGCCTGGGGCAGAGGCCAAGGAGCCATCCCCAGCGCCCAGGCCATCTTTGCTCCAATGGAGCCTTGGCTGCGGGAGGGGAAGAGAGAGACAGAGAGGAAGGAGGGGTGGGGGTGGAGAAGCAAATGGACGCTTCTCCTATGTGCCCTGGCCGGGAATCGAACCCGGGTCCCCCGCACGCCAGGCCGACGCTCTACCGCTGAGCCAACCGGCCAGGGCCCCATCACTCTCTCTTGAAGGCCATGTCAGACTTCTACCGTGTCATTCAGGGTGTAATTAGGTGGCCCATCTGTTCTCAGTGAGCCCTTCATTTATATTATCAAAATATAGCCTTTGTCATCTATTACAATGCTATTTATTTTGCCTTTCAAAGAGACCATTAACTCTCCATGTTCAGGGGTTATATCTAATTATCTAGCCCTAAATAAATGATCAGCAAACAAGAAGTGCTGAAAAACTAATGTTATCTTATGAAGTGAATGAATTAATAAGGAAGTAACTAAACAAAAAGGCCTGGAATTGAGTTCATGTATTCTTGACTTTTCAGTAGAGGTGTTAGATCCTATCATTTCATTCACTGTAAGCAGATGTGATGGCCCCCAATTAGTGGAAATTCAGCATTATATTCTCTGTTTACTCAATTACCATTAAAGACAATAAAGACACTGAGTAATGAAGAATTCAAATGCTGAGTTTTAAAAATTGTCACACTTTTTCACAAAGATTCAAATTTATAAATCAAAAGTTTAATGTAGCCCTTAACTAGCCACACCATTTTCAGGAATGTAAATTGCTCCAAGCTTTTGGAGTAGAGCTTGTCCATAACTTACCAAAGTGCAAAACTCATGTACACTCTAACCTACCAATTCTAAAACCATGCGCAGATACAGCTACAAGAATATTCACTTGTGCATATCAATAATTATAGACAATCCCAAACTCCATCTTTAGGAGAATGGCTCAATATAGTATGGTACAATTAGATCCCAGGTAGCTATTAAAACCAATAAAACTGCTTGGACTATATTGATATGAAACAAAATTTCAAACTATAGACTGTGAATGTATTTCTGTGGACACACACACACACATACAAACATATATATATAGAGAGAGATATCTTCATTTAAAATTCAATATACACTTCTTGCAGAATAACTATGTGTTATGTATTCTGTGCAGGAAATATGAAATGGCAAATAAGATAAACAAAATCCTTGGTGTTTTATTATACATTCTAATGGATAATAATGCAATGTTTATAAGTAAACATGAAATGGTCTGGAAGAAGGCACAACAAAGTATTAACAATACAGGAGCCAAGGTAGAGACGGATAATTGAGAAAAAGGTAAGAACAGTTTTTATAGTTCACTTTCTATATTTTTGTATAAAGTCTTTAAATTTACTAACAATCAGCATATATTCATTTTATATTTTAAAAAATTAAAGAAATTTAACTTGAAAATATTAGCTAGCTAATACAGTTTAATTCCTCAAAATGTTTACTAAATTATCTCACCATAATATTAGAATTTCAATTTGAAACTTAAAGTTTTGGGATGTTTTGTTTGTTTTTAAGTGGACTTTTTTTTAAGAGCAGTTTTAGGTTTATAGAAAAATTTAGTAGAAGGTACAGAAATGTAAAGCCAGTATCCACGGCCACCATCACAGCCGCCCGGCCCATGCAAGTTTACATTAGATTCGGACGGACGGTAATGAAACAATGGAGCCAAGAATTGGTGGGCCGTTAGCTTTAATCCTAACTCACACTCGGCGGGCAAGAAATACACACAGTGGGAAAACACTTACCTTTCATTCAGGGCTCCCAAAGCCACTGACTCATCTGAGTTTCTTAGAATCAAAGTTTCTACCTCACCAGTCTTATTCACCTCTGTTCCCCATCTCAAACTCTGCACAAACTCTGCACAAACTGGCTTCTCATTCAGCACTCCGCCATCTTGGCTGCTTCTCCTCTCCTCCACGTGGACTTTCTCTGCTCTCTTCCAGCATGGGCTCCTCTGCCCCATTTTATAATGTAAAAATTAAAACCTTTAATCCAATATATAAACAAAGAATGATACAAAGTCACTTATCTGAGGCATAATGGGATTCCTCAAAAAGTAGGAAAGGCTTAGTCTTAAAACTAAGCCTTAAGCTATAACGACCCTGCCTGCTTACAGCCTGTCCCCCACACCCAATGCAAACTATAAATATAAGCTAGTAAACCTATTTATCATCTTTACAAACTTATTTGACCAACAAGAGACTTCCCATATATCCACTATCCCCACATATGCACAGCCTACCCCATGATCAACATTCTCCACCAGAGTAGTAAATTTGTTACAATTGTGTGTCATGCAGGAGGCAAGGTATAGAGTTGCAATTACTCACAGATGGGTTTTAGGGGAAAATTTATTATGAATAATAACAATTAGAAGTAACCAAGGCAAAATCAAAAGGGGTTTGAACTTATGTAAGCTAAAATGGAATAAAGAAAAAGAATCAATGTAATGATGAGCTATACAACATCACCAGACAAAGAAACGTGTACAAGTGATTGAACTGGCAAGGCTGTATGACTGCAATACATCTACAATTTGTACCATCCTTAAACAAAAGGATGCCATCAAAAGCGCAAATCCAGTGAAAGGAACTACAATTCTGTCCCAATTAAGGACAATATCCATGAAGAAATGGAGAAG
Source organism: Saccopteryx bilineata (assembly GCF_036850765.1). Classification (NCBI taxonomy): domain Eukaryota; kingdom Metazoa; phylum Chordata; class Mammalia; order Chiroptera; family Emballonuridae; genus Saccopteryx; species Saccopteryx bilineata. The sequence goes on along the minus strand of NC_089492.1, from coordinate 23,751,223 downwards.
CTTCTGCTGGTGTGGGTGAAAGATAAAGAGGGGGCAGGAGATACAGTGACAGAGACTGTAATATGCAAAAAGGCACATATTATTTATGGTGACTTGAAGAAGAAAGAACCATCAACCTCAAAAGAGGCAGCAGAAGATATGTTTAAGGCAAGTCACGGTTGGTTTGAAAATTTCAAGAAGAGATCTGGCATCCACTCGGTGGTGAGGCATGGTGAAGCTGCGAGTGCTGATGTTAAGGCAGCTGAGGAGTACATTGCACGTTTTGTTGCACTTATTGCAAAGGAAGGCTACATCCTCCTACAAGTGTTCAACTGTGACAAAACAGGATTGTTTTGGAAAAAAAAATGCCCTGGAGGACTTTCATCACCGCAGAAGAGAAGAAGCTGCCAGGCCATAAACCCATGAAGGACAGTCTGACCCCTGCATTGTGTGCAAATGTTAGCAGTGACTGCTAGTGTATCATTCCAAAAATCCTCAAGCCTTTAAGACTCACAAGATTCTTAAAGAAAAACTGCAGGTTATGTGGCATGCCAATGCTAGGGCATGGGTCACATGGCAGTTTTTTATTGAATGGGTAAATCTTGTCTTTGGTCCTGCAGTGAAGAAATATTTTCAAGAAAATAAACTTCTGATGAAAGTAAACTAATCCTTGATAATGCTCCAGCCCACCCACCTGGTCTTGAAGATGACATTCTTGATGAGTTCAAATTCATGAAGGTCCTCTCTCTACCTCCCACCCAACATGACTTCAATCTTGCAACCTATGGATCAGCAGGTCATTTCCAACTTTAAATAGTTTTACACAAAGCATTTGTTCCGCCGCTGCTTTGAGGTGACTGAGAATACAAATCTAACCCTTCGAGAGTTTTGGAAAGATCACTACAACATCGTGATATGTTTATGCATTATTTACTTGACATGGCAAGAGGTTACAAGAGGAACCTTGAACTTGGCATGGAAAAAGTTATGGCCTGATGTTGTTGCAGACAGGGATTTCAAAGGATTCGAACCAGAGACTGAGACTGAGGTAGAAGCGTTGGAGTAGACTGTGTCCCTCGGAAAGTCAGTGGGTCTGTAGGTAGATGAGGGTGACGTAAACGAGCTCATCAAGGAACATGAGGAGGAACTCTCAACTGAGGAGTTGAAGGAGCTACAGATGATGCAACATAGGGAGCTTCTGCAAGAGATTAGTAGTGAGGAGGAGGTAGAGTCACAGGAAGTGATTTCTACAAGTGAAATTAAGGACATGCTGGCAATGTGGGAGAAGCTTTCAAGTTCCATTGAAAAGAAACACCCAGAAACAGTTTCAACTGGTTGTGCTTCAGCACTTTTTAATGACACTTCCTTGTCACATTTCCATAACATTTTAAAAGGCAGGCAAAAGTAAACTTTTTTGGATAGATTTTTATTCAAAGGTCCTGCAAGTGAAAGTGCTGAAAGTGCAGCCAAAAAGGCAAAAACAGGTGATGATTAAATGAAAAATACGTAATGTTTAACTTAGGTTAAGTTTAAAGTTAAGAAAGTGTATTTTTTTACAATTAAGTTTTTGTGGTTTTATTTAGTGTTAAGAAAGTGCAGTTTTAGTTTACATGTCTACAGTGCCTGCATCCCTTCCTGCCTCCCTCCTCCTCCACCATTCACCTCCGTTAGCTGCACTCATCTGTTTCCAAGGTAAGAATACAGTACTAAATAATACTTTTTCTTTTATTTCATATATTTTGTTATGCATTGGTAAAGTATATGTGTGTGTTTCTTTTTTATCTTATTTTTATTAATTTTAATCCAGTGACATTGATAAATCAGGGTACATATGTTCCGAGAAAATATCTCCAGATTATTTTGACCTTTGATTATGCTGCATACCCCTTACTCAAAGTCAAATCATCCTCCGTCACCTTCTATCTGGTTTTCTTTGTGCTCCTACCCTCCCCCCACTCCCTCCCTCTCCTTCCTCGCCCTTTCCCCACCCCCCACCCCACTCCCTGTTACCATCACATTCTTGTCCATGTCTCTGAGTCTCATTTTTATATCCCATCTATGCAGTGGTTCATATAGTTCTTAGTTTTTTTCTGATTTACTTATTTCACTCCGTATAATGTTATCAAGGTCCATCCATGTTATTATAAATGATCCAATGTCATCATTTCTTATGGCTGAGTGGTATTCCATAGTGTGTGTGTATATATATGTGTGTGTGTATATATATATACACCAGCAATGTAGGAGGGTTCCCTTTTGTCCAGATCCTCGCCAGCACTTATTCTGTGTTGTTTTGTTGATGAGCGCCATTCTAACCAGTGTGAGGTGCTATCTCATTGTGGTTTTAATTTGCATTTCTCTAATGATTAATGATGTTGAGCATTTTTTCATATGCCTATTGGCCATCTGTATATCCTCTTTGGAGAAGTGTTTATTCATTTCTTTTGCCCATTTTTTGATTGGATTGTTTGTCTTTCTGGTGTTGAGATTTACAAGTTCTTTATAAATTTTGGTTATTAACCCCTTATCAGACATACTGTCAAATATGTTCTCCCATTGTGTAGTTTGTCTTTTTATTCTGTTCTTATTGTCCTTGGCCATGCCTTTGGCTTTTTAGTTTGATATAGTCCCATTTGTTTATCCTGTCTTTTATTTCCCTTGACCGTGGAGATAAATCAGCAAATATATTGCTCCGAGAGATGTCAGAGAGCTTACTGCCTATGTTTTCTTCTAAGATGCTTATGGTTTCATGCCTTACATTTAAGTCCTTGATCCATTTTGAGTTTATTTTTGTGAATGGTGTAAGTTGGTGGTCTGGTTTCATTTTTTTGCAGGTAGCTGTCCAATTTTCCCAACACCATTTGTTGAAGAGGCTGTCTTTACTCAATTGTATTTCCTTACCTCCTTTGTCAAATATCAGTTGTCCATAGAGCTGTGGGTTTATTTCTGGGTTCTCTGTTCTGTTCCATTGATCTATGTGCCTGTTCTTATGCCAGTACCAGGCTGTTTTGAGTACAATGGCCTTGTAGTATAGCTTGATATCAGGAAGTGTGAAACCTCCCACTTTATTCTTCTTTTTTAAGATTGCTGAGGCTATTCACGTTCTCTTTTGGTTCCATATAAATTTTTGGAATATGTGATCTATATCTTTAAAGTATGTCATTGGTATTTTAATTGGTATTGCATTGAATTTATAAATTACTTTGGGTAATATAGACATTTTAATGATGTTTATTCTTCCTAACCATGAGCATGGTATATGCTTCCACTTGTTTATATCTTCCTTGATTTCTTTCATCAATGTTTTATAATTTTCCGAGTACAAGTCTTTAGTCTCCTTGGTTAATTGTACTCCTACGTACTTTATTTTTTTGGTTGTAATTGTGAAGGGAATTGTTTCCTTAATTTCTCTTTCCGACTATTCATTGTTGATGTATAAAAATGCCTCTGATTTCTGAGTATTAATTTTATATTCTGCCACCTTGCTGAATTCATTTATCAGGTCCAGTAGTTTTTTGACTGAGACTTTAGGATTTTCCATATACAATATCATATCATCTGCAAATAATGATAGCTTTACTTCTTCTTTTCCAACTTGAATGCCTTTTATTTCTTCTTGTTGTCTGACTGCTGTGGCTAGGACTTCCAGGACTATGTTGAATAAGAATGGTGAAAGGGACCCTGCCTTGTTCTTGATCTTAAGGGGATTGCTTTTAATTTTTGCCCATTGAGTATGATGTTGGCTGTGGGTTTGTCATAGATGGCTTTTATCATGTTGAGGTATGTTCCCTGTATTCCCACTTTACTGAGAGTTTTGATCATGAATGGGTGCTGGATTTTATCAAATGCTTTTTCTGCATATATTAAAATTATCATGTGGTTTTTCTCCTTCCTTTCATTTATGTGATGAATAACACTGAAAGGTTTGCGAATATTGTACCAGCTTTGCCTCCCCAGAATAAATCCCACTTGATCGTGGTGTATGAGTTTTTCCATATATTGTTGAATCTGGTTTGCTAATATTTTGTTGAGGATTTTAGCATCTATATTCATCAAGGATATTGGCCTATAATTTTCTTTCTTTGTGTTGTCTTTGCTTGGTTTTGGAATCAGAATTATGCTCGCCTCATAAAAGGAGCTTGGAAGTCTTCCTTCCTCTTGAATTTTTTGAAATAACTTGAGAAGGATAAGTGTTTGTTCTTCTTTGAATATTTGGTAGAATTCACTTGTGAAGCCATCTGGCCCAGGACTTTGTTGGGAGTATTTTGATAACTGTTTTGATCTCATTTGGTGTAATCAGTCTGTTTAGGTTTTCTGATTCTTCCAGACTGATTTTTGGAAGATTGTATGTTTCAAGGAATTTGTCCATTTCATCTAGGTTGTCTAGTTTTTTGGCATACAGTTCTTCATAGTATTTTCTTACAATCCTTTGTATTTCTGTTGTGTCAGTTGTTATTTCTCACCTCTCCTTTTTAATTTTATTTATTTGAGTACTCTCTCTCTTTTTCTTGGTGAGTCTAGTTAAAGGTTCATCAATCTTGTTTACCTTTTCAAAGAACCAGCTCCTAGTTTCATTGATCCTCTGTATTGTTTCTTTAGTCTCTATGTCATTTATTTCTGCTCTGATCTTTATTATTTCCTTCCTTCTACTACATTTAGGCTTTACTTGCTGTTCTTTTTCTAGTTCTCTTAGATGCAGGGTTAAGTTGTTTATTTGAGCTTTTTCTAGCTTCTGAAAGTGTGCCTGTAGTGCTATGAACTTCCCTCTCAGTACTGCTTTTGCTGTGTCCCATAAATTTTGAGTTGTTGTATGCTCGTTATCATTCGTTTCTAGGAATTTTTTTATTTCTTTTTTATCTCATTCTTAATCCATTCGTTATTTAACAACCTGCTATTTAGTTTCCATGTGTTTGAGAATTTTTGAGCTTTTCTGTTGTGGTTGATTTCTAGTTTCATGCCATTGAGATCAGAGAAAGTGTTTGATATAATTTCAATCTTCTTAAATTTGTTGAGACCACTTTTGTGCCCTAACATGTGGTCTATCCTAAAGAATGTACCATGAGCACTTGAAATGAATGTATATTCTGCTGCTTAGGGTGAAAGGTTCTGTAGATATCTATTAAATCAAGTTGATCTAGTGTGTCCTTTAAGTCTGCTGTTTCTTTGTTAATTTTCTTTCTTGAGGATCTATCTAGTGATGTTAGTGGGGTATTAAAATTCCCTACTATTACAGTGTTGTTGTTGATCTTGCTCTTTATATCCATCAAAGTCTGCTTTATATATTTAGGTGCTCCTATATTAGGTGCGTAGATATTTATAATAGTTATATCTTCCTGTTGGATTGCTCCCTTTATCATTATGTAGTGGCCTTCTTTATCTCTTACTATAGTCTTTGTTTTAAAGTCCATTTTGTCTGATATAAGTATTGCTAACCCAGCTTTTTTTTCATTTCCATTTGCATGAAATGTTTTTTTCCATCCTTTTACCTTCAACCTATGTGCATCTTTTGTTTTAAGGTGTGTCTCTTGTAGCATATGTACGGGTCCTGTTTTCTTATCCATGCAGCTACCCTATGTCATTTAATCCATTTACATTTAGGGTTATTATTGACATGTAGTTGTTTATTGCCATTTTATTCTTTAAAGTTGTATTTCTCTTTTGCTATATTCTTTTCCCACTTTGATCTGTTTACACCATGCCTCTTAACATTTCCTGCAACATTGGTTTTGTTGTAAAGAATTTCTTGAGGGTTTTTTTTGGTTGTTTTTTTTTTTGTCTGGGAAGCTTTTTATTTCTTCTTCAATTTTAAATGATAGCCTTGCTGGATAAAGTAGTCTTGGTTGTAGGTTCTTGTTCTGCTTATTCAAATATTACTTTGAATATTTCTTGCCATTCCCTTCTGGCTTCAAGTATTTCTGTTGAGAAGTCTGATGTCATCCTTATGGGGGCTCCTTTGTAGGTGATAGACTTTTTTTCTCTCATAACTTTTAATATTTTCTCTTTATCACTTAGCTTTGGTATTTTAATTATGATGTGTCTTGGTGTAGGTTTCTTTGGGTTTCTTTTTAGTGGAGTTCTCTGTGCTTCTTGAATTTGTGAGAGTTTCTCCTGCATTAATTTAGGGAAGTTTTCAGCTATGATATGATTGAACAAAGCCTCTATCCCTTGTTCTTTCTCTTCTTCTTCAGGAACCCCTATGATGCAGATGATATTTCTCTTTATGTTGTCACAGAGCTCTCTAAGAGTTTCTTCAGACTTTTTGAGTCTCTTTTCTTTTTTCTTCTCTGCTTTCATGCCTTCATTCCAGTTGTCCTCCAACTCGCTGATTCAATCCTCAGCTGTATCCATCCTGTTTTTAATTCCTTCCATTGTGGTCTTCATTTCTGATATTGTATTTGTCATCTCTGACTGATTCTTTTTTAATATTTCAATATTCTTTTTTATATTTGCTATTTCTTTATTTAGGTGTTCGTGATGACCATCCATTGTTCTAAGATCCCTAAGCATCCTTACAATTATTATTTTAAACTCCGCATCTGGAAGTTTGATTATTTCCATATAACTCAGTTCATCTCCTGAAGATCTCTCTTGTGGTTTCATTTCAATTGCACTTCTTTGTCTTCTCATTGTACCTACCCAGGGTGTTTTCTTTGTAGAGCTGGTTGATTCTAGGCTTGGTGTTGTCTGCCTCTAGTTTTTACTTGTGTTGTTTTTAAGTCTTCTTGGGTTGGTATCAGCTATTATTTGTAATCCACTTTAGGATTTGGGCTGCTTTGAAGTCTTGATTTGTTTGTTTTCTTAACAGGTGATTGTTTTATTTGCTGATCTCAGCAGGGGGCTTATTTGAAACTTTATCCAGGAATGCAGTGGGTGTGACCTGAGGCTCTGAAGTCCTCTTCTGCCAGTTAATCTCTCTGGGGGCGGGTTGCTTTCTCAGCTTCAGTAGGGGGAGGTGTATCTCAGATCTCCAAGGAGACCTGAGTTACTGCCCCTCCTCCCCACTTCTTGTTTTCAGCTGTGTCTTGTTGCGCTGATTGAAGCTAGAGAGATGTCTGGATCTCTGTGACCTACAAGTACTTTTGTATTTTGCTTTGTGGAAGGATCAGCCCCTCCCCCAGTTATGGCCACCTCCAGCACTGAATGAGTCAGCTTTTTATGTCATCACCTATATTCCTCTCCCCCTCACCATCCGTCTCTCTCATTCTCTTTTTGGAAGACAAGCGGGCTCTTTCAACACACCTCATGCCCTAGTCACCAGGTAAGTGGCTGTTAGCAGTATTTACTGCTCTTTCCTTTGGAATTGAGAGCCCAGCCTCACCCCCTCCCCATTCCTGTAAGCAGGGGAGATTCAGGCGCTCCCTACCAGGTTTGTTGTGGCTTCTTTTTTGCTCCTTGATTTTTGAAAGCTGTTCTTGTAGTCCAGATTTGGTTTTTCACGCTGATTGTTCATAAATTAGTTTATTATCCAGTTCAGTGGTGTGAGCTGGGAGTCTGTGCGTCTGCCTACTCCGCTGCCATCTTCAGGTCTCTACATGTGTGTTTCTTAATTAAAAACATGCCTTTTTTCATAATTTAGGATGGCTTTGAGATGTTTCACAGGGCTGGAATGAATTAAATCTATTTCAGTTATTTTAAATGGGAGAAATTTGTTTGATATACAAGTTCACTGATTTACGAGCTTGGTTACAGAACAAATTAATCTTGTATATCAAGGTACCACTGTATATACAAACTTCAAACCATGGAGGAACACATCAGCAGCCCAGGAAGCATCAGCCTGGGCCCCAGAGTAGCCACCCATCCTGCACATCAATGAGGAAAAGTTCTCTAGAGCTTCAGGGTGGTCTGAGACCTACCAATTTTAGGGGAAAAGTGTGGCTGGAGACTATTACAAGAGGTCCCTTCATGCATAACCTCTAGGAATAAAGAAAGGTAACCATATTCTGAAATAATTAACTACGCCAGCAGTCAAGTGATAAAACATCCTTTCTGGCTTCAGGGGAAACTGCAGCAGGACATCTTAGCCCACCCTGAGTAAATGACATTCTTGAAGCCATGTTTTTGTGACCCTTATTGTTCATATTTAATTGAGTTCAAATTCATATATTTCTTACATACTGTTCCTCCACACACTGATACATCATTATCACCCAAAGTTCATAGTTTACATTAGACTTCCCTATTGGTGTTGAAAAATCTATGTGTTTGGAAAAATATATAATGACATCTATCCACTATAAAAGGCTGTGCTCTGTTCATTCTTCTTGCCCACCACCCTCAGCCAACCACTGATTTTGGTTTCTATTTTTACTGTATACATGGTTTTGCCTTTTTCAGAATGTTATATAATGGAATCAGTATGCGGCCTTTTCAGACTGATTTTTTTTGTGTGTGTGGCAGAGACAGAGACAGTCAGAGAGAGGGACAGATATGAAGAAAGAGAGATGAGAAACATCAATTCTTTGTTGCAGTTCCTTAGTTGTTCATTGATTGATTTCTCATATGTGCCTTGACTGGAGCGCTACAGCAGACTGAGTGACTCCTTGCTTGAGCCCATGCTCAAGCAGGTGACCTCGGGGTCTCAAACCTGGGTCCTCCACATCCCAGTCTGATGTTCTGTGTCACTGCCTGGTCAGGCTCAGACTGACTTCTTTAACTTAGTAATATGCATTTTAGTTTCCTTCATGTCTTTTTATGGCTTGATACCTCATTTCTTTTTAGTGCTCAATAATATTTCATTGTCTGAACATACCACATTATATTGATGTTTACCCATTCATCTTATGAAGGACCACTTTGTTACTTCTAAGTTTTAGCAATTATGAAGAAAGCTGCTACAGATATCTTTATGCAAGGTTTTGTATGAACATAAATTTCAACTCCTTTGAGTAAATACCAAGGAGTGAGATTGTTATATTGAAGAGGATGTAGAGTTTGGTAAAATGACAACTAAACTGTCTTCCAAAGTGGCTTACCAGCCCTGACCATTTGACTCAGTAGCAGATCATCAGTCTGGTGTGTGGATGTCTTGGGTTTGATTCCCACTCAGGACACACAGGAGAAGTGGCCATCTGCTTTTTCACCCCTTTTCCTCCCCCTTTCTTCTCTCTCTTGTCCACCCAGAGCCATGGCTTGACTGGTTCGAGAGCATCAACCCCAGGTGCTGAGGATGGCTCCATGGCACCTCCCCCTCAGGCACTAAAAATAGCTTGGTTGCAAGCATGGTCCCAGATGGGCAGAGCATCAACCCCAGATGGGGGTTACCAGGTAGATCCTGACTGGGGCACATGTAGGAATCTGATTCTCTATCTCCCTTCCTTTCACTTGGAAAAGAAGAAAAAAAAAACAGAAAAAGAAAGTGGCTGTACCATTTTGTATTCCCACTAGCCATGAATGTGAGTTTCTGTTGCTCTACCTCCACATCAGCATTTGAATTTTGTTGTCATGCATTCTGAATTTTGCCCATTTTCATAGTTGTGCAGTGTTTTTATTGTTTTATCTTGTATTCCTGATAACATGTGATGCAGAATATCTTTTCACAGGCTTTTTTTTTTATCATTATTACATCTTTGGTGAAATGTCTGTTCAGATTTTTGGCCCATTTATAAATAAATTTTTTTATTATTGTTTTAATAGTTTTTTGTATATGTTAAATAATAGTTCTTATCACATATAACTTCTGCAAATATTTTCTTTAAGTCTGTGGCCTTTTTAATTCTCCTGATGATATTTTTCACAAATCACCTTTTTTTTCATTTTAATGAAGTCCTGTTAATTAAATTCTTCTTTCATGGATGGTGTCTTATTGTTAAATCTAAGTCATCACCAAACCCTGGGTCACATTGGTTTTCTCCTTTGTTATATATTTTTTTTGACAGAGACAGAGAAAGACAGAGAGAGGGACATATATGGACAGACAGATAGGATGAGAGAGAGAGATGAGAAACATCAATTCTTTGTTGTAGCACCTTAGTTTTTATTGACTTCTTTCTCACATATGTGTTGATTGTGGGGGCTACAGCAAACCAAGTGAGAGTGATCCCTCCCTAAAGTCAGCAATCATGGGGTTCAAGCCAGTGATCATGGAGTCATGTCTATGATCCACACTCAAGCTAGTGACCCCCGCGCTCAAGCCAGATGAGCCGGTGCTCAAGCCGGCAACCTCAGGGTGTGGAACCTGGGTCCTCCACATTCCAGTCCAACGCTCTATCCACTTGTGCCACCACCTGGTCAGGCTCTCCTTTATCTTATAGAATTTTTACAATTGTGCATTTTCACTAAGGTCTATGATCTATTATTGAGTTATTTTTGTGAAGGCTGTAACGTATATGTGTAGATTCACTTTTTGCATGTGAATGTTCTGTTGTTTCAGCACCATTTGTTGAAAACACTCTTAGCTCCATTGTGTTGTTTTTGTTCCTTTGTCAAACATCAGTTGATTCTATTTATTTGGGTCTATTTCTGGGCTTTCTACTCCCTTCCATTGATTTACTCTTTCTACTTCCTTCCATTGATCTGTTCTTTCACCAACACGACATTGTCTTCATGAAGGTAGCTTTACAGTAAGACTTGATGTTGGGTAGTGTCAGGTCTCAGACTTTGTTCTTCTCTTTCAATATTCTGCTGAGTATTCTGTGTTTGTCTCTCTAGAAGCTTCAGAATGATTTTGTAGATACCCAATAAATAAATTTCTGTCATTTTTATTATGATTATATTGAATTTATAAATTAGGTAGCAAAGAACTAGCATCATTAAGATATTCAGTCTTTCTATTTAGGAACATGGAATATTTCTCCACTTATTTTTTTTAAAATCTTTTATCATAGCTTTGTAGGCTTTCTTGTATAGGTCTTTACATATCGTTCAATTTATATGTATTTCTTTTGGGGGGGGTATTAGTGTAATGGCAGCACATTTTTTATTTCAAATTTCACTTATTCATAGCTGGTATACTGAAAGGTAATTGGCTTTTATATGTTAACCTTGTATCCTACAACCTTGCTCTAATTGCCTATTAATTTCTGGAGGTTTTGTTGTTGCTGTTGCTTTATTGTTATACTTAGCATTTTTATACCCAACATTTTCCAGATTATCATGATTCATTTTGTAATATTTTTGTATCACTTTATATTCTTTCACAAAATTGAACCTTTGTTAAATCTAAAATTTTATCTTATTCAGATTTATGCCTGGAACACTAAAGATAGTGCTTTAGATAGAGGAAGTGTTTTCTAAAAAGTGTGAATATAAATGTGCTAATAGTTTTGGAAATCATGGCCTTCTAAAATTTTCTTTATTACAGATAATGTAGATCATTTTAGTTTTTTAAAAGTTGTAAAGCAACATACTATTACTATTCTCTTTCAAGCAAAGTCACTTAAATTTAAATATATATATATACATATATATGTTGGGTGTATGTGTGTGTGTGTGTGTGTGTGTGTGTTTGTGTGTATTTTTCCAAAGCTAGAAGCAGGGAAGCAGTCAGACAGATTCTCGCACTCACCCAATCAGGATCCACCCGGTATGCTCACCAGGGGGTGATGCTCTGCCCATCTGGGGCATTGCTCCATTGCAGCCAGAGCCATTCTAGTGCCTGAGGAGAAGACCATGGAGCCATCCTCAGCACCTGAGCCAACTTTGCTCCAATGGAGCCTTGGCTGCAGGAGGGAAAGAGAGAGATAGAGAAGAAGGAAAGGGGGAAAGGTTGAGAAGCAGATGGGCACTTCTCCTGTGTGCCCTGGCTGGGAATCTAACCTGGGACTTCCACACGTCAAGCCGACGCTCTACCGCTGAGCCAACGGGCCAGGGCTTAAAATATTTTTAATGATGTTTCTTGAAACATGAACGATAAAATCCATTCCTAGTTTCCAGGAAAATGCTCCACCCCCTAGAGTGACTCAAAATATCTATATTCTACAGTCACATCCAATATATAAAACTGGATCATTTATTTGATTAAACAATGACAGGTGTTAATAGTGTTGTTTGCCAAGAAACATCACATATTTTTCCATATGTGAAAAATAATTTTGGTATCAACAAATCTGAATTCTGTTTAATGAACTTTAAAGTTTCTTACCAAATAAGTTTAATGCCAAAAGTAAAATCCACTTGCTGCATAAATGTCTGTTAGGCTTAATAGGAATCAGAAATGAGATTTATGTCTTAATACTCATATGTATCCAAGAAATACTAGGATCAAATAACTATTTAGCATTAGAAATCTAATAAAAGCCAGATTTTTCTCAATTTTATTAATTAAAATATGAGAGAAAAATGAGTTGTTAAGGAGGCTTAGTAGAAACATGTTTGATTAATTGGGAAACAGGTAAAAATACTATAACAACCCAGAAAGTAAATGTTTCTATTCAATGGAAATGAGTTCATGAAAGTAACTGAGTAAGGAGCAAATGATGAGAAGGAAAACAAGTTGGAATATAGGCCATGGTATTATTAACTTACTTAATGAATAAACTGATCACATTAAATGCAATTAAGTATGCTAAGCACTGAGACTCAATCAGGAAATAGAAACTACATAGTTTAATATAAAGAATTAATCAATTATAATAAGTGAGTAGCTATAAAATTTAAAGAAGCTATGTGACATTCTAGACATAATGAAGAGAGTATCTAAGGAAGGACAAGTTAACAAGGGAGGTTTTTACCCAAGGCTGGAGCTCAGGTGTTATTGAAGAAGTATAGTTTAGCCCACCAGATAGCAGCATTAGGCTATAGTTGCTGGACCAGGAGACAGCAATCCTCTAGAACAGTGGTCCCCAACCTTTTTTGGCCCACGGACCAGTTTAATGCAGAAAATATTTTCACGGACTGGCCTTTACAGTGGGACAGATAAATGTATCACGTGACCGAGACAAGCGTCAAGAGTGAGTCTTAGACGGATGTAACAGAGGGAATCTGGTCATTTTTTAAAAATAAAACATCATTCAGACTTAAATATAAATAAAACAGAAATAATGTAAGTTATTTATTCTTTCTCTTTGGACCAGTACCAAATGGCCCACAGACCAGTACCGGTCCGCAGCCCAGGGGTTGGGGACCACTGCTCTAGAACTCTCTAGAATACAAATGGGGAACAAGAGATCTACAACAACAGGTAGCATACAACGAGGCTAGAACTCTCCTGCAAGTGGGTGGTGCCCAGCTGAGGCTGCGGTGTCACTAAGGGGCATTTTGTGAGCATGACCAGGGCATAGCTACTTAAGATGCTCTCATTCCCCAGTCCTGCTGACCAAAGCACAGCAGCCAGACAATGTAGAAGAGACCCTGCCTTCTGTCATGTCCCTCCACTGATCTCTACTGAGAAAATATAACAGTCTCACATTAAAGCAGAAATGCTTAAAGGGATTCTGTTTGATATCAGGCAGTATATAGTGAAGGGTGAACTAGAGCTAGGAAGAAAAAAGGAATTGGCACAATAACATAAAGCTTTTGCCTTGAGGGAGCATAATTTGAAATATGTGGAATCTGTGATTGAATAAAATAAAAATCAGCAAGCATTACAGAGGGCCATCAACAAAGAAAGCCCTTGGTAGGTGGACAGAGCACAGTAGTGGGAAATACAGATGTGATTTAATATTTCCTACTAAAGTAAACAGTCAAAAAGAAGAACTGACTCTTTAGATAGCAGACTTCACTTATGGGGAAGATATAAGAAGTAATTTACTCATTGTCTCTATTCCTTCATATTGCATCTTATAATAGTCTCATTAAGAACTCTGTAACCTTAATTCGATCTCCTGGTATACTGGTTTAATTCCCTGTACTGACTGTGATCCTTAGGAGTTTGTAGTTTCCTGTTCCTGGGTCATGTGGGTAGTTGCCCACTTGATAGGGAGTTTTCACTGACCATTCATCTTCCTTCAAAGAGAACTTTAAAATGAGTAAGCATGATCACAATTTCTTTCAAAAGAATTCAGACTCTCAATGGATAACTAAACTTAATATTCTCAGTTGTTTTTGTAATTGTTTCTAGGAATATTTAGGATTAGTTATAAAACACTAGATAATGAGAGTTCAAGTTGCTGGGAGTATATAAAATACACATTTTCAGTTAAAATAAGCAAGATGATTTTTGGTATAAATTAGTCATAAAATACTGTTTTCAGACATATTACTTCTTTTTTGATGTCTTTTAATAACCATAATTAATACTTTGTTGCACTAATAAGGGTAAACTGAATAGTATTAGTAAAATATTATTCAATGTATTTTCACTCAAGGAATGATTTTTGTCAATGCAAGATTAAAGGTATTGAGTGAGACAAATATAATAAAAACTCAGGGACCTTCACAGGTGAATAGTATAAGAAGAACAAAGTCCTAAAGATTGTACACTCAACAAAATTATAGGTTGACAAAATCTTCTGTAAGAAAACCATCTTGAGGATAAGCATGAGAAATAATAATAAAATTTACTGAAACCCACATTAATAACAAAGTATTTCTCAAAATATCAATGAGTTTAAATAATATTTGATAATAGAATTCATCAATGGCTGTCGTGAAGACAATGAACTCTCAGAGTAGCAAAGTGTCATTTGGTTCCCATACCTCACACGGGGCACCTCTTGTCATGGTGACAATGAACTATTTAGAGACCAGATGAAATACTCCAAGGGGCTGAGGGGAGGCAACACACCTGGTCAGCAGATCCAAGGACTGAAGCCCTGTCCCCAGCCTTACTCAGATATTTATTAGCCAGTACAAATAACTGAAGGAAGCAGTCAGCAAAAGTTTTCAGGGGAGTGAAGTAAAGGACAAGGAAAATGCTGACTTCAAATCTCTGCTCTGAGAGCCTAAACATTACTTATTACTGAATTTTATCCTGCTGTTTCCAGCATGCACTATTTCCAGTATGAGTCAGAGAGGCCCCTTGACTCTCATTTGCTTAGAGCTTTCACCGTAGGGTGCCTCACTGTCTCTAACTGTTAACCTAACTTTGCATGTTTTCATAACATATTCCTACAAATGGCAATAGCCATTGTATTTCCTGAAGTTGGTCTAAGCAAGGAGATGATCAACTGTCTATTCTATATATAGGTATTAGGAACCCATTGCATGATAGGTGATGTTATAGAAATGAGATTTAGCAGTGAACAAATCAGGCTAAGTCTTAGCTCCCAAGAGGCTCACATATTGGTTGGTGATGAAAAGAAAGAAAACAGGAATGAAGAAATGAAGGAACAAAAGAACTGTTGGTAAAATATAAATGGTAAGTGCTATGGAGTGTAATGTTGAAATTAGAAATGAAAAAATGGTGAAATTTAAAATATATATTTCAGATAAGAGCTACTGAGACTCCATAACTAAATTAGCCATTGAAGAAACAGAGCAAAGTAGATAATTGTATTTATGGATGTGTATGTATGTATGTGTGCACTTGTGTATGAAATTCTTGATTGAAGAGTTGCCACAGCCCTAGTAGAGATGAAAATTGGTAAGTCTCATAGGTTAAAGGTAATAGAAAAGGGAGGTAAAGAATGCCCATCTCTTGCCCTGGCCATCTGGCTCAGTGATACAGCATTGGCCTGGCATGTGGAAGTCTCCTGGCCAGGGCACACAGGAGAAGTGCCTATCTGCTTCTTCCCCCTCCCCCCTTTCCTTTCTCTATTTCTCTCTTCCCCTCCATCAGCCGAGGCTCTATTGGAGCAAAGTTGGCTGAGGGGCTGAGGACAACTCCATGGCCTCCTTCTCAGGTGCTAAAATGGCTCTGGTTGCAACAGAGCAATGCCCCAGATGGGCAGAACATCGCTCCTTGGTAGGCATGCCAGTGGATTCTGATTGGGTTCATGTGGGAGTCTCTCTGCCTACCCACTTCTCACTTCAGAAAATTACAACAAACAAACAAAAAGAGAGAGGGAAAAAAATGCCCATCTCTTGCTATCAAGTACCAAAAAATGGAGGGGGCTGGAAGTTGTTCCTACTAATGAGACAGCTATTTGGCTCTGTTGATAAATTTTTTCTGCTTTGAATCCTTGAAAGCTAAGTAAACTGGAGATATGAATATAGCGTATCTTTTTGTCATGTCAAATTTGGGACCAGCTGCTACAGTCCATAAAAGTGTGACAGTCTATTAGACATTGATTCAGAAATATCACCTTGGGAATTGGTAGAAGTCTGGAGTTCTGGGATAAAGACACGGATTGATATCTAAATTTTGCAGCCTTCAGCTTGTAAATGGGTCTGAGAAACACTAAACACAATAAGGAGGAAGGACAATTGATCCTTGCTTTTTTCTTAGTTAAAATCATTAACATTTACAAGAATGTTTCAGTTGGAAGATAGAAATAAAAATTTGATGAAATCGAGAGAAACCAAAGCACAGTTAGAACAAAGAAAATGTTCTCAAGGATTCTTACCACAAATAAATGAGAAGTGGCATGGCATCGAGAGAGAAATGAGGGACGAAACAAGGGCTTTATTTATGATAGGAGATAATACAATATGTTTGTTTGCTGACGGAGAGGGTGAAACTGAGTGAGGGCAGAATATGTGAGGTGATTAAATAGTGTTCTAAATAAATAAGGGTGAGATGAATCTCACAATGACAGGGTTACCCTTGGATCTGAGTAAAGAGAGTAGTAAATCAACAGTAGAAATAAAGCAGAAGATGAGTATAGAATCAAATAGATGAAAGATTTTGTGATAAGAAGAAACCCAGGTTTTGGGTTTTTAAAATATTTTTTTATTTACTTGATTTTTTTTAGTGAGAGAAGGGGAGGTAGAGACAGAGTCTCACATGCGCCCTGACTGGGATCCACACGGCAAGCCCACTAGGGGGCGATGCTCTGCCTATCTGTGGCCCTTGCTCTGTTGCAATTGGAGCCATTTTTTGGCATCTGAGGCAGAGGCCATGGAGCCATCCTTAGCACCTGGGGCCAACTTGCTCTAATGGAGCCATGGCTTCAGGAGGGTAGGATAAGAGAGAGAGAAGTGAGAGGGGTAGGGGTGAAGAAGCAGATGGGAGCTTCTCCTGTGTGCCTTGACCGGGAATCGAATCCAAAACTTCCACACACCAAGCCGATGCTCTACCACTGAGCCAACCAGCCAGGGCCTTCAGGTGTTTTGTTTGTTTGTTTTAACCACGGTTTCTGGTTTCTTGGAGAAATGAAAAACAAGGTCACAAAATAAGAGAAAAAGAGAAAAGTATTGAGTGTTTGTGGAGAGGAGAGAAGAGGTTAAATGGTTTTCCAAGAAAGTGGGGATGATAATTTTATACAGAAATGTGGTAGATTCCTCATAACAATGACTTTTTTGCTACTACAGACAGGAAAATCAAGGTAGGCTTCTCTGAGAAGAGGGCATTTTAACCAAAGAGAAAACAAACAAGAGTCAGCCACGTAAACATCAAGAGAAAGGTTATTCCAGGAAAAAGGAACAGCAAACACATCTTATGACAAAGCAGGCTTCTGTTTCAAGCTCTGAAATGAAGCCAGTGTTGGTTGGGCATAGGTGAGAGGGAAAAGGGAATATAAATTGTGGTAGGAGAATTAGGTAAGATCCAAATCCTGTCAGGCTCTGGAAGCAAGGTACAAAAGACTAGATTCATGGTGTATATGCTTACCCACTAAAGAGATCATTTCTCTGGGGATCCTTTGGGGGTGCATTGCATCTATTACTTAAAAATAGGGAATAATGATGCCTGACCAGGTGGTGGTATGGTGGTTAGAGTGTTGCACTGGGACTTGGAGGATCCAGTTTTGAAACCCTGAGGTCACCAGCTTGAGCGCAGGCTCATCTGGTTTGAGCAAGGCTCACCAGCTTGAGGCCAAGGTCGCTGGCATGAGCAAGGGGTCACTCCGTCTGCTGTAGCCCCCCAGTCAAGGCACACATGAGAAAGCAATCGATGAACAACTAAAGTGCCTCAATGAGGAGTTGATGCTTCTCATCTCTCTCCCTTCCTGTCTGTCTGTCCCTATCTCTCCCTCCTCTGTCTCTGTCACAAAAAAAGGGGAAAAATGAAAGGCAAGTTTCATGAGATTCTCAAATGACATGCTTTGCCAACAATAAAGTTACTAAGGATATGGATAAGAACCTTTTTTGGTAATTCTTACCTCATCACCAACCTCTCTAGACTATATCAAAACAGAATAAGAATTCAAGAGCCTAATGAAAGCCTCATAGTTTATCAGGATCTGCTTCCCTGCATTCACACAGCCACCTCTTCCACCATGGTAGGGGTGGCACATGATAGAATCTCACCAAAGAGGCCTGCCTGTCAGAGTTACAGGGGGATGTGATACAATCGGAAAGAATCCCCATGGGGTACAGTAACAGAGGGAAGAACTGAAGATGACTGAGGAGTGGTCAAATGTCGGGTTATGATCCATTGTGGAAAAAGACAACACAGCAGGTCTCAATAAAGTGACAGATCTCAAAACAAAAATAACAAGCACACAAACAGGCTTCCAAGCTTTTGTTTCATAGAAGCTACAATAGCAGCTATAATAACATGAACATTAATTTGGCATTTCTTCTAAACCCTCTTTCTTCTATACCAGATACTGGAGGACTCGGGAATAAAAGCTGTTGAATCAGGGAGTTGACAGAGAAAGAAAAAGAGAAAAAAACAAAGCATGTTTCTCTTCTCTGCTATTTTATAGCCTTAAAAATCTGCCTCTGGCCTGAGTTATGGAGGGAGATGCTTCACATTGTATGACAGATTGAAATATTTTGATGTTTCACTGGTCTAGTATTTCTAATACCAGAAAAGACTGCTAATCAATACATGAATATATTAATAAATATATATATGGAAATAGCTCAAGAAAACATCCAGAAATGGAGAAGAAAAGTCCGAAAGTATGATTTTGAATGGCAGTGGTAAAATAGTCCTGAGACATTTCATTTTTTATTCATTCTGAGTCCAGCTCACTTAATAAGTAGTGAGTCATATGTGTGTGTGATGACAGGGGGTTTTTGAAGGGTTTTAGTCTGGGAATGAAATTCTCTAATTAACAGACTGAACATATCACTTTCCCGGCTATGGGAAGATTTAAAGAGAGAAAGAGAGAAAGCAAGGGGACAATTATGAAGCTATGACAACAGATCAAACAAAAGATCATGCTGATTTGGGTTCAAGTGGTTCTTAGTGGAGATGAATTGAAAGGGACGGTTTGGAAATACGTTTTAAAGGTAAATACAATAGGACTAGATGATCTGGGAGTGAGGCATAGAAGGAAATGAGTAAACACTATATTTTAGGCTCAAACAACTTAGCACTCACATTTACTGAGATGTGGAAGATTGGAAAAAGCAGAGTGCAGCTAAGGAGAGCAAGTCATAGTTGTTTTGGCTACATTGAATCAGAGGTGCCAAGTAGACATTCATTTGGAGATGTGATATTTGGAATTGTCAGTAGGAGTTTGGATTGGTGGAGAGGTAAGGCAGGAGTGGATATGTGGATATTGGAGTCTTCAGCACACAGGCAGTATTTAAAATCCTGAATTTAAAACACATCATCTAGCCTAACCAGGCAGTAGCACAGTGAATAGAGCATCAGACTGGGATGCAGAGGACTCAGGTTTAAAACCCCAAGGTCACAGGTTTGAGCACAGGCTCATGTGACTTGAGTGTGGGCTTACCAGCTTGAGTGCAGGGTCTCTGGCTTGAAAGTGGGATCGTAGACGTGATCCCATAGTCACTGGCTTGAAGCCTAAGGTTGCTTGCTTGAGCAAGGGGTCACTGGCTCGGCTGCAACCTCTCATTCAAGGCATGTATGAGAAAGCAATCTATGAACAACCAAGGTGCCACTATGAAAAATTGATGCATCTCATCTCTCTCCTTCCTGTCTGTCTTCCTATCTGTCCCTCTCTCTGTCTGTCCCTTTTTCTAAAAAAAGTAAAAATTAAAAATATAAAACACATCATCTAGGGAAAAAATGGCTATAAAGAGAAGGGATGCTAAATTAGAAAAAAATGTGACACTATAACATTAGTTTAGCAGAGGCAAGAAATAAAAAGGAAACCGAGAAAGCACACGGGTCAAAGATACAGAAGGAAAAACGAGAATGTTTTATCTCAAAGCTAGAAGAAAAGGTGCCCAAAAGTGGACAACAGTGTCAGAAGTTGCTGAGAACTAAAACAAATCAAAACAACAACAAAACAGAGCACTTATTTTATTTGGTAAAAAGTAAGTAACTGATGACCTTGGCAATTATTGTCAGTATATTAACTGAAAAATAACCCAGGGTTTGGAGAGTTGAAGAGAATATGGGAGATGAGCAAATCCACTCACCAGCTATAGATGAATCATTTTATCAAGAAGTGAATGGAAAAGAAAAAACTCAGAAGCAAAAGAGGATCTATGGTCATGAGTCATAAAAAAATAAGTGGAAAAGTAAGAACTTGATTGAACATCAAGAACATGTTTGAGCACTGATGAGAATTATTCAAGAGATGGATGATTCAACACTGCAGGACAGAGGTGAGATTAAAAGAGCAACAGTCTTGAGAATTGACAGATCATAAAATACTGAATAAAATTTGAGGGGGTGGCCTTGATAGAAACAGATAAGCTTCTATAGTCAGAGGAACAAAGGCAAAGTGGAGAGTTAGGGCAGAGACTCAAGTAGGTAGAGCACTTTTATGACAGCAATATGAGAACATTCCTGTATGATGGGTTTTGATGATCTTCCCAATGAACTGCTTCAGACAATGAATTTCTTTCATCTCTGATTTTGAGAAACTGATTCTCAAAGGCACCAACTCTCTATACCACTTCAGCCGGCAGTCATTGAAATGGGGATAGCTTCCCTTTCTAGAAATAGCAGCAGCCCCAACCTGACACCATTCTTTTCACTTTTCTTAAGTGAGCAGGAAACTGCTTGCAACTTACTCTACAGGATCAAGTTGGAAAACCATATCTACAATCATATATACCATCTATATTTGCCACAGAATAGCTTTTTATAGAAGATATATTCCACCCTTGAAGTGAGTGGTAAAAAAGATAATAGAAATTTATATCATCCTGTTATACTATAAACAACCACCTTCTCCTAAATCAGCTTTATTTTTTTTTTCATAGATAATTCTACTATTTAATGTTTGGAAGGGAATCAAATGAGCTTTTCCAATTTATGAAGCACTGAGTGAATGAGAGCCATAGCTAATGCCATTAAGAGGCTAGAGATGTGGAAAATTAAATCCAACTCATGAAAGTCAGTAGCCGATGGGCCAGGTCTAGAGTACACATCTTCAGGGGTACCATTTGTATGAACTACAATGTGGATGGTGAGTCCTGGAGCAGTTAAGTGGTAGACTCACTGCCTCATAATTAGAGCAGAGGTTTGTCACAAGAACTATGTCTTAGCTGAAGAGCCCCAAGGAAATCTCATTATTATTGGCTTGATTATAATCACATGCAGATGATTTATTCCACAATAATCCACTATTATACTTCCTCCCCTCTAAGATGGGAATTCCTTCTAGTCCCTTAACCCCTTTTAGGTACTAATAAAATGAGTTATACTTGACAAATGAGAGAAGTCTATTTACTTGTCCTGCTAGAAAGAACTTTAAATACTCAAGCTCCTAACTTGGCGTATGTATGCCTGCACAGATTCAGGGGCAGATTTCAGCATTTCTATTTTATAGCTCCATTGTAAAGAAGCCGAAGTGAACATTATGAAAATAGGCATCATCGAGGGATATTCTACTTAGAAAGGTCGTAGTTTGGCAGAGGAAATGAGTAGGCTTTTTTTCTAGCATCTAAAAGGTTTGGATATGAAACAAAATTTCATAACTAAGAAATGGAAATGGATATCCCCTGATATAATAAACACATATTTGTGTGATTTACATTGAAATGATTGAATCGATCAGCTTCTATCTATCCTATGCACCAAAACATTTATATTCCTTCTGTTTTTTTCTCCTAGATGTCATTCATTGTTCAAAAAACTGAGAACATGTTGTCATAATAAATCGTGACACACAATTTATTTGCCTCATGACAAATTGCCTCATGACACAGCAAATGCCCTATACATTGTATAGCAAGCCTGCTACAATCCATTTTTATTACTGACCATAAGGCCTAAGTTGAGTTTCCTACTTCCATCCCTTATTCCATAGTTCCCTTCCCATTACACACCGCTGGACTCAACAGCAAACTCTCAGTTGAGAGTTTGTAACTGGTGGAGAGATTGCAAATATAGAACTTCCAAGTTATTTTGTATGTATTGGTTTCCCACAGTTCCTCACGGAAGCAATATCCTTCTGATACTGCTCATGATTACTAGTAGCTGCTCCAGTAAATCCTCAGATTTCTAGACATTGTCATTGTATTAAACTCCTATGGCTGTTACAACCAATTATCACCAACTTAGCAACTAAAAACAACGTACTTTTTTTGTAGTTCTGGAAGTGAGAAGCCTAAAACGAATTCACAGGGTTGCCTTTCTCTTGTAAGCTTTAGGGGAGAATTTGTTTTTGTGTCCTTTCCAGCTTCCAAAGCTACCTATATCCTGTGGCTTATCACCCTATTTTTTCCTATCAAAGCTAGCAGTGTAGTATTCAATTTTTCTTTCTCTGTGTCCCTCTGTTTCTACCCTCTGTCTTTGTAAGGATTCTTGTAATTACATCATTGGGCCTGACTAGTTCATTCAAGACAACCTCCCCATCTCAGTATGCTTAATCAAATCACATCTGCAAAATCCCTGTTGCCATATAAGATAACAAAGTTCATAGATTCCAGGGATTAGGGGCAGTCTTTGGAAGAACATTATTCAACCTACCACAGTCCTCATTTTATTCATGGTTCAGCAGCATCCAATACTTTCTTGGTAATTTAAATCAAATATCCCAGAGAGTAGAACAAACCTCTTTTTTCACCCACAGACTTATTAGTCTGAGGAATCAAAAACTGCAGGTCAAAGTACAGTCTTAGTTTCTAGTTTAATATTGTCTGGGGCTATGGGACCTGCAAACCTGTTGAGTTCAAGCTGAAAGAAAAATCCCAGATTTGGATTGTTAAGTCTAGTATGTAATATATCTTTTCCATTTGAACCCTTTAATTTCTGGACTCATTTTGTCAGTGGGGAAAGCAATACTATTGATCAACTGTTTTTAAAGAATTGTGTTCTATCTATGAATAACATAACAAAATGGAATTTTGATTGAATCTATTGGAAGCTGTGTCACCATGAATAGGAGTGTAATGATATGAAGAAATTGCATGGGCCAGAGCCAATTGGTGCAAATCTTTTGCCTTAAAGTGAAAGCCCCTTAAAAAAAAAGAGAGAAACAGGGAAAATAAAAATACATGTTAACCATATTTTTAAATAAATAAAAAATATTATGTACTATTAATGTTAAATTTGCACATTTAAAACAAAACTTGGTATCATTAGAAAAATAGTGCAAAGTTGGGGTTTTGCAGGGCCCTTCAGAAGTCAGGGACCAGGGTGCATGTCTGGTGCACCCACCATTAAATCCGCCTCTGAGTAGAAGTCAATACAGCTCATCAATATAGTAACTTTGGTGAGAAGTCCATATTGTTGAAATCATACATAACTTCTCCATCCCATTCACTTACCTAGCTCATCTGCCAAAATTAGGGGCACAGAGAGTTAGGTCATCCACCTAAATGTTGCCTGTCCTTTCAGAAAAAGGAAAAAAAATTTGCCTACTTTTTCAAATATTCAAAGTTGAAGAATCATCTCCTTGGCAATATTAGACAATGTTGTAATTAAGACATTAATCCAGGGATTTACTTGCATAAATCACACTGAGCAGGAATAGACATCATAGGAAAAATGAATACAATTAAAATTTTTAAGTGGGAAATTGTCATTATTTTAGCCAGTGGCATTATCATCTTATATATAAAAAAAACTGAAATGATAATTTGCTGAGTGACTGTTGAAAATGTGTGAAGACGTTTTAAGCAGAGAATTATTTTTATCTGGAAAAATGATTTTCTTAGCTACAGTGAAGATGCACAATGCACTGATGAACTTCCTCAATGCTTCTATTTAAGAATGTGCAAATGTTCATGTTACATTTGAATTTCAAGTTCTCAGTTAATACCATGGCAATTAAGGAAGAAAGGCAAGCATACCATTAAAGCTTATTTTTATTTCATAAAAGTTTCCTTAAAACAAATCTGGTAGTTATTCAAGGAGAAGCAACTCAAGTTCATTGTTTAAATTAGAGAAACTAGTTACAAATCATAATTTACCTCTGAGTCTTAGTAGATTATACTTCCCTGTCCTTTCACGATTTTACTTATATAACCCTTTTCTGCAGTATTCATTTTCTTAGAAGAAAGCCTGATTTATCTATCACTTTTCAGTTTCTCTCATTTGTATGTAGATGTTGTACATAGGAATGAACAGGTAATGTGAAGCTCATTATAATGGAAAATCATTACGTATATTTTTCAAATGTTATTACTTTTTGAATTTTCTAGCGTGCACCATATAAAGTTGCCATTTTTGTGGATCAGTTACAGACTAATAATAGAAATTTCTTATGGTTCAACCTAATACTCCATGTTCATTTTAGCATATGAATTAGACTATGTAATTAAGGATCTTTGTGGTTTAATCCATGTAAAATTCAGCGGTGAGCTCAATTAATCACTCAGTAAATATCAAACAAAGGTGGAAAATGACAAGGAGGGGAAAGGTTGGAGAGTTGCAGTAAGTCGAAAAGTTTTAACAATGTTATTATTACTGACATTTAATCAGAGGCAACCATATATATATAAAGAATGAATTTGACTAATTAACAAAAATCTGGTAACTAGAGATAGTGGCACAGGTTAGTAGGAGGTATCAGCCCATGAGCTGAAATGTTGGGATGATTTATTTCTCCAAGGAGAAGGTAGGGATTGTTGATAACATGCCAAGCACTGAGGCATTTCCTCTAATTGTTAATAAATGCCACATTATCTTGTCCCAATTTTCTAGCAAAGTACAATCAACTGCTTAAAGAAAGAGAGCTGATAAATAGCAGAGCTGGATTTGAACCCACATCTCACTGAATCCAGAACCTCTCTTCTTTCTTTCTGTCATTCTGGATTGATCCAATCAATTCAAAAATAACAAAATACAATCACATGAAGGAATCCAATGACAAATGATATAAAAAAGAAGAGCAGAAATGATTTTAAAAACAACTCAAGCCTGACCTGTGGTGGCGCAGTGGATAAAGCGTCGACCTGGAAATGCTGAGGTCGCTGGTTCGAAACCCTGGGCTTGCCTGGTCAAGGCACATATGGGAGTTGATGCTTCCAGCTCCTCCCCCTTCTCTCTCTCTGTCTCTCCTCTCTCTCTCTCTGTCTCTTTCTCCCCTCTCTAAAATAAAAAAATAAAATAAAATAAAAACAACTCAAGACATCGCCAATGGACCACTGAAAGTTTGATGATGGACCAGAGACCATCTCTGCCTTGGTAGTATGAGCATGGTTTTTTTTCCCCCATAACCTGAACAGTAAAATTCCCACAACCATATTATTCTAAGTGAAAGCTCAATGGCCTGTAAAATATCATTTGAAATGAAGCCGTGAGTTAGAAAGCACAAGCACCAAGAAGTAGCCTTATAATCCTCCTTTTCTCACGTGGAAAGCAATCAGCTCAAATACTCAAGTGGGATCTTCACAAGGTTCTCACCCACAGACATAACTGTGGTCTTTGAAAGGCAAGTTTCATCTCCAAGTTTACTATCATTGCTTGATCTGCAGACTCCTCAAGGTGAGAAAAAAGAGACAGACTGCAAAGAGCAACATAATTTTTAATCTTATAAAATAATTTCAAAGTCACCGATAACTTACTGGTATAGTCATTTGCATTGTGGTATTAAAAACTTAAATTAAAATAAAACACTAGTAGGATAAAAACTAAACTATTATTTTTTGTAAATAGGTGCAGGGCCCAATACATTTACACATGACATTTATATTTTCTGATAAAATAAGAAAATAATTTCATCTAATTAAAATTTAAAATCTATGGTTAAAGTTATATGCTGCTCAGAAAAATTAGGAGATATTTTCCAAATGAATATGAAGCTATAAAATGTCTCCTAATTTTTGTGAGCAGTATATTTTGCAGCTTATTATTTCATAATCCTATACAAGTACAATTAATATGAGATTTGGTTATGATTATATTGAATTATTTCAGTTCACCTACTTTGAACATGACAAATATCTATGCAGAGATGAATCTTATAGTTATTTATTCAGAAGATGGTCAGGAAAGACAATATCAGAAACCATAAGAATAAGCCAGTAGTATAAGCTTGCCTGTCTCTTATATTTCAGCTACTTCAAGCTGTCAAACATTTTGTTTTGAAACACTGTGAATCTTTGTTAAACATTTAACTACATATCAGATATTCATGACTTAAACTGAGAGTATTAGTGTTTTATTCGTCAAGGTCCTTACCATAAAACCTTTGAGCTAAAAGCAATTCATCCCTAGTCAAATACCAACATGTGTCTTCATTATTGTTCTCACTGCATTTTACCTTGTTTTCACTATTTGTAAATACGTCTTTTATTTCTTACACTATTTTTTAAATCCTTGAAACTAGGAGGGTTTCCTCTTTTGTCTTTACATATACACATTAAACATGAATATTTTTTGTAGTTTTAATTGACATACTGTCCTGGCCCATATTTGTAATAATGGGTCCAGTCCAAGTTGAGTGATTTCTTTTTATTGTTCCCTGATTAAAATCCTTTTTTTTTTTTTTTTTTTTTTTTTTTTTTTTTGTATTTTTCTGAAGCTGGAAACGGGAGAGACAGTCAGACAGACTCCCGCATGCGCCGGAGACCGGGATCCACCCGGCAGGCCCACCAGGGGCTACGCTCTGCCCACCAAGGGGCGATGCTCTGCCCCTCCAGGGCGTCGCTCTGCCGCAACCAGAGCCACTCTAGTGCCTGGGGCAGAGGCCAAGGAGCCATCTCCAGCGCCTGGGCTATCTTTGCTTAATGGAGCCTTGGCTGTGGGAGGGGAAGAGAGAGACAGAGAGGAAGGAGGGGTGGGGTGGAGAAACAAATAGGTGCTTCTCTTATGTGCCCTGGCCGGGAATCGAACCTGGGTCCCCCGCATGCCAGGCGGACGCTCTACAGCTGAGCCAACCGGCCAGTGATTAAAATCCTTCTTCTTAAAAATAGTTACATTACCTTTTATTAATCTTAAGAATCTAAGCTTCTTACCCTTGAGTGGTGATGAGACAAAGAGTATCACTTTTCATTCAACACATAGAAAATCACACCTTTATGGGTAGCATAACACTCTGCACTTGACATTGCTCTAAAGAAAATATTTTAAGTGTTTAAGCAATTGTGAATAACACCAACTCCCATTAGACCTAAATATCAATGAACCTAGACAGATATAATGAACATTTCTGTATATGATTGAATGCATCCACTATTCCGAAATATCCCTGTTCCTAGGCCACAGTATGCATGATATGAATCTCTGAATTGCTGGTAAGGCTAAAAACATCTTCCGATGCATGTGTCCTTCCAGCTTTAACCTTTCTAAGGCATTTATAGACATATAAGCATTATAAATTTGAATCCCGCACACTCTCTTAGTATGCCATTGGAGGACTAACTGGAAAATCAATGAGTAAATAAATAAATGAAATAATAAAAGTAATAGAGGGGACCTAAGAATCATGGGCTCTTATTCAGGAGGGTGCATTGTTAATAGGTATATAAATTGGTGCAACCACTATAAAAATTAGGAGTTTCCTAAAAAACTTAAAAATTTTACTACCATATGATTCTGCAATTCAACTTTTGGATATTTATCTGAAGAAAATAAAAATAGTAATTTGATAAGCTATATACACCTCATGCTCATTGCAGCATTATTTATGAGAGCCAAAATACAGAAACAACCTAAATGTTCACAGATAGATGAATAGACTGAAACACAATATACACAAATACATAATTGAATATTATTTAGCCATAAAAGAGAATGAAGTCTTGCCATTTGCAACAACATTGATAGACCTAGACAGCATTATGCTAAGTGAAATAATTAGACAGAAAAAGACATATGATATCACTTATATGTGAATCTAAAAAATAAAAAAAATATATCTAAGCTAAGATACAGAAAACACATTGGTTGTTGCCAGAGTTGGAGAGAGGGACATGGGCAAAGCAAATATGTGTGACCAGAGTCAAAAGGTACAAACTTTCAGTTGTAAAATAAGTCATGTGGATATAATGTATATCATGACAACTCTAGTTAATAATACTGACTCGTATATTTGAAAGTTACTAGGAGAGAGCTTAAAACTTTCTATTATAAGAAAATAATTATATAACTATGTACAGTGACAGATGATAAATAGACTTATTATTGTAATCATTTTACAATAAACACAAATACTTAATTATTATGAGCCCTGGCCGGTTGGCTCAGGGCTAGAGCATTGGCCTGGCATGTGTATGTCCTGGGTATGATTCCTGGTCAAGGCACACAGCAGAAATGCCCATCTGCTTCTCCATACCATTCCTTTTGCTTCTCTCTCTCTCTCTCTTCCTCTCCTGCAGTCATGATTCAATTGGCATGTTTTGGCCCCAGGCACTGGAGATGGCTCCATGGCCTTTGCCTCAGGAGCTACGAAGAGCTCCATTGCTGAGCAACAGAGCAATGTCCCCAATGGGCAAGCAACATGCCCAATGGGCAGAGCATCACCCCTAGTGGGCTTTCAGGTGGATCCCAATCAGGGATCCTCCCCTCTTCTCATTGAGTTAAAAAAAAATTTTTTTTAATCATTATGGTGTACACCTGAAACTAATGTATAAATTATACCTCAATTAAAAGTAAGTAAATAAATTTACTTCCAGGGAGAGTTATACTTTGATTACAAATAAAATCCATGTAGCTCAAATATAAGCAGTATATACTTATAATAATTAAAGCTCTGAAACTCTAAAATTGATTTAAAAATATTTGTACCATGCTGTGAGGCTGGAACTAAAATTGTGCTTGTTTTTCTGTGTATGAACAAATGCTCATGGAGAGGGAAGTAGATGAGCTGAGACTTTTTTGCACAGTGATAAGACAAAGTCTAGGCTACACAAATAAACTGCAGAACGAATATATCATATTACTTATGCTCCTTTTTAAAATGGAAAGTTTGAAGATGATCATCTTTAAGGATAAGAAAGGTAGACTAGTGTTTTACTCAACTATTTTGTAATTTTTTTCTCTGTGTGTGTGTGTGTGTGTGTGTGTATGTGTAGTAGTTTACTTAAGAGAATTCTATAAGCCTGAGTGTAAAGTTGCAACACTCCAGAGAGGATTTGTGATTGTTCAAGGTGCTCCAAGCTTGGAGCCTCTTCAAATTAATTTCCCTGGTTGGATGTTTTTGATCCCACCTATGTAAGTAGGAATTTAAACTCCAATCTCGCACAAGGGCAGCTTATAGTTGTGAATTCTCAGGAGGTGATTTTCATTCTACCAACAAATGCCAAAGTTGTGGCAAATTTGCTGAACACCTCCCTTTTACACAATGGATTGTTTTTAGTTTCTTCGACACTAAAATTGTAGACTTTCAGAGACCCTTGTGTGTGGTTATTATTCTGAATCCCTATCTACACCAACAGTAGGTCTTCGTTCTTTTTCTCATTGAACTGTTAAAACTCAAGCTCTTGAGGCAGGTGCCCTCAGGGCAGTTAGGGACTCAACACACTAAATAAAGTTGATTTGTACTCCTGGCTTCATTTTTTGTCCTCTGAGGACCTTGTTTCCTTTTTCATTTCAGCTATATACTTTTAGAAGATATTTGTAAACATTTCAGCTAGCATTAGAACTTACCACAGCTTTAAGGAGATATGATTGACAAACAATCTAGCACTTGGAATTATTTTGTAGTAGTAACACTTGTAGGAAATTTTATCCGACATGTTTTTGGAAATGGGAGACTTTAGTGTGTCTTTGATTATTTTCTCTCTCCATTTTCTCTCTTGTGTTTAGTGTATTTTTCTGGATTATTTGCCAGGCACACATGACCTAGATTGATCTCCTAAATTATTGTCTTTTCTCTTCTTGGTTTTTTATTCTTAGTCTTTGAATTTACTTTTCTTTCTATATTCTTTCTACTTATTTTTCTATATATTTTTCATTCCAAGTACACTATATCTTCAATTTTTCTTGCTCTATCATTCTATTTTACTATATAAATTCAATATCTTATAACTCTGAAAATATATTTTTGAAGTTTTTAGTTTGTAAATTATTTTTAGCTTATTTTATTACTTTTATTTGCTATAAAAAGCATTCTAAATTATCTACAGATAATTCTATTTGACTATTCATTAAGAGTAAGAATCTTCAAGGAAAGGTGTGGCATGTCTTACTTGGAGGTAGCAGTATCAATGAGGGTCCTTCAGTATAGTAAACAATTAACTTACAAACTAAATCTTTGGACTGTTCAGTTTCACTACAAAGAATCTTCTACTTTTTTGCCTAAAGTCTTACATATGGTGAACAGCTTCTTGTTGATGAGTAGGTGAAGGAGGTCGACAATCTTTTGATGTACTATAAATGTAGATATTAATTTTTTTCATTAAGGTGCCACATCCATTGCCTTTTACTATGCCTGAAGTTTTTAGGGAGAATCTCCTTGTCAATTTGACCCAGAGAATAAACCTTTCTTGCCATTTTGTAGTCAGAGAATAGTAGTTACTTGGCTATTCATGATAGAGGAGGTAATTAATATTTTCAACAAATTGTTCAATTTTTCAGCTACATCTCTTACCTGTACCCTCTCTCTAAAGTACCCAGGGCCTGGATTCTGATCAGCACAAAGGTAAGAAGCAAATCTTTCTTCTTGTTGGCTTCTCTCATTGTCAAACTTGGATTTATGCTTTCTCAGCTTTCTGTCAGGGACCACTTTCTCACTTATGTTCATCCTTCAAAGCTATGTTGACACCACTCATTTACTGTTGTTTTCCCTCTCATTCTCTTTTTTGCTATGCATTTATAGCATCATTAGTCATTAAAGATTATTTTAATACATTTTTAGAATAGAGTGGACGACAAACATTTAAACAATCCACATGTTTCACTGGAAGTTAAACTAATTTTTGTTTCTTTAAGGATTATATATAAGTATTTATTATCCAGAGTTATTGTTATTTCCCTTGTCAAATGTTTACACTTATTTTTATCTAATTTGTCCACCATACCCCAGAAATTACAACAAACTACCACTTTCCTGTACTTTTATACTCTCCCGACCCACTCACCAACACATGCCTGCACTCACATGCACGCTCCTATTATTCTAGAGTCTTCATTTTGGGCTTTATCATATGTTTTGTTTAAATAATGAGTCAGGAAAGGAGAGATAGTAATTTCATAGTGAAAAAGCAAAATTTGCTAGGTTAACTTGCTTTTCTTTGTGATCACTAATTATAGCTTCCTGTATTTAATTATCTTTTTGTTTGAGTATTTTTTTCATGAGTATTTTGAAATGCTGTATGTATGTGTGTGATGATACATCCACTTTTTTTAAAAAGGGCCTTTAATTCAGCCTTTTTATTTTTTTTTGCCACTGGCACAGTATTTTTCTTAACTGTCTGCTACCACTACTGTATATCTTGTTCTAAAGGTTCTCTACATATTTTTTGTCCCATATTTAAGATTCAGTATCACAGGAGTAAAGTGCTTAATTGATCATTTAAACCTTAGTTTTATCAGAGAGCAGATAGAAAGGGGAAACGGACCTCACTGACTTCCATAATGGGAGCATCAGCAAGAAGCTGAGATGGCTGTTGTCCCCAACTCTTACTAAGACTATGCACAATAGGGATGTATTAATTAGGGCAATGTTAACTGCTGTAACAAACAAAGCCCAAGGTTTAATGGCTTAATACAATTGTACTCCTTAAGCATATACCTGTCTAACACAGATATCCTTGTTGGTAGTCAACCTTCTGCAAAGTATCATGACCCAGGCTTCCTCTATTTTGTGTCTCAACCCTCCTTTTTGATCTTAGAGTCCTTTGCATTAAGCTAGAAGATGGATAAAGACAATGAAGGTACACCCATAGCTCAAATATCTTGATCCAAATATGACATACATCATTACTACTCTCATTATTGGCAAGACTTTAATTTAAATGATTGCATTTAAATGATATTCTGAGGATACATATAAAATTCAGTTTTGATATTTTTCTTTCAAATTTTTGAAAACCTTACCCTGTTTTCTTGCATTTAGAAATGTTTTGGGAAAATCTAAGTAATGAGAAATGTATATATTTCTCATTATATACATTATATATATATATTTTTTATTTTGGAATATCTTTATTATAATCATTTAGTTTTGAAGTTTATAAGTGATTGCATCTCAACATAAATCTTTTTTTGTGCAGTGTGAGTTTTATTTTAAATTCACATTTCACATTTTAATTTGAAAAAAAATTAAATAACATTTATTCCTCAATGTATGTTCTTTTTATTCATGCATTTTTCATACCTGTTTCATTTGTCGAGACTTGTGCTTTAAATTTCTAGCTTTTTACAATTTATTTTATTTTACATCTTATATTTGGTTATCTCCTCCCTAATACCCTCTGAAAAATGTTCCTCAATCTGATTTTTGACACAGTAATTCACTTTTCTGTTCATCTATATTGTTAGTCAATCCATCTGTTGGCTTATTTATTTCCAAATTTTGTATTCAATGTCTGAAGTTAGTTAATGACTTCTTATTCCTGTTTTATGTTTCCATTAGCCTTTTTTATGTCTTTGTGGATATTTATTATGCTTATTTAAAATTCTTATTTTCTTATATCCATTAATTGTGCTTCATCTTATATAAAATGAAAGAGGACAAGGTAGGCTCATGGTAGACTCTGGCATTAACTGCAGGCGAGCCTTCCTTCAGTTTCACCCCTTCCCACTGTCTGACACTCCCTTAGGTAGCTGTCCTCAACCACAAACTGTCCTCGGCCACTGACACTTCTGCAAGATACTAAGGTGCCATATTTGCCTACAAAACTGGGACTGTCACTGGGATTGTACTGTGGAAATGAGAAGAAGAGCAAAAACAAAATATTTTTCCCTAGGATCTTGCATTTCTTAGAAATCAGTTCTTTTCAATTCCATTTCACACTGTAGTCAACTGTCACTGGCCTCCATGAAATTTACCTCCTTTGGTTCTTAGGTTAGGTTTCAAAATCTTTCAACTTCACTTACATTTCTGTAATATCTCCAGTATTCTATTCAAAGGTTAGTCAATAATAGCCCATGAGAGTTGGTTGTTGATGAAAAAATGACATTAATATCCTTACCTGGCCCTGGCCGTTTGGCTCAGTGGTAGAGCGTCGGCCTGGCGTGTGGGAATCCTGGGTTCAATTCCCGGCCAGGGCACACAGGAGAAGTGCCCATCTGCTTCTCCACTCCTCCCCCTCTCCTTCTTCTCTGTCTCTCTCTTCCCCTTCTGCAGCCAAGGCTCCATTGGAGCAAAGTTGGCCCGGGCGCTGAGGATGGCTCTGTGGCCTCTGCCTCAGGTGCTAGAATGGCTCTGGTTGCAACAGAGCAACACCCCAGATGGGCAGAGCATTGCCCCCTGGTGGGCAGAGCATCACCCCCTGGTGGGCATGCTGGGTGGATCCCGGTCGGCCACATGCGGGAGTCTGTCTGACTGCCTCCTTGTTTCCAACTTCAGGAAAATACAAAAAAAAAAAAAATCCTCACCCTATGTATCACATGATTATTTAAGATTAAAAAATGCTATAAAATTAAGAATTTAAAAGATGTTGGATTAGCAAACAAAGTATAGAATTTCTGATATTTTAAAGTCACATCCAAGGGAGCTACAGAAATAAATATCCTTGGCAAAACCTAGTTTATGAGTATGCAGTAATTGAATTTCAAGATACTATGGTTTAGTAGGCAGATTTTTTTCCTCAGAAATAATTACTTAAAATTATTGTATATTCTCCCAAAGCTAGGTTCAAGCAAATTTGTATCTGCTACCAATTGAAATTAGCACAAGACAGAAAACATTCAAAGAGTAGTTTGCCAGTTTTAAAGTGCTTAAGCTGCCGTATGTAAAGTGTATTCAGATTAGTAAGTATTGTTCTGAGTTTAATTAGAATGGCCAGAAAATGCTGTATATTATGAACAGAATCTAAAAAACTATACCATTTAGTAACAATAAACAAACAAAAAACAAAACAACAAAAATCATGCAAAAGATATATGATCTGCAAGCAGAGGCAACTATTTAAGTCAAAGGTTTATATAAGCATTCCCAGATATCAGCATCAGATGTCATGGTTGAGAATTTTATACATTGATAAGAATTTTGGCCTGAATTCAGGTCAAAAAGTAACACAAACCCATTCCTAATTTTGCTATAAAATATGCCATGTCGATAAGTGATTAGAGTGCACTTGAAATACCACCATGGTTTTCCTTCCTATGTTCCATTTAAAAAGAAAAACAAATTATTCTATATACATATATCTTAATTGTTCTAGCAATATTAAGTACACAACTTCAAAAACATATTATTATGAATTCCAATCTAAACAAAGAATATTTTATAGAAAAGAAAGCTAAAATTGTTACTTAAAAAAACTGATTTTGCTATTTCTAAAAGGTTGTTGATAGGTTAGTATCATTACTAACCCTTAGAGATATCTACTATTAAACTACTGGTGAATCTCATTACCAAAATTGCAATACTGTCTTTTTACCTCTTTCTCATTTGTCTATATAAAATAGTATCCCTTTTCATTATGTTTTTTGTTATAGTTTTCACCAGTTCCCACACTCTCTCCCTCTTTCTCTCCCACCAGAATATACTCTTCAGTATGGAGAGGTAGTCTGTTTGCTTACTGATAAACCCCAGCAACTAGAACAGTGTCCATACTAGTAAATGCTAATACACTGATACCTCGGTTTTCATCGAAAATCCATCCGAAAACAATAGGTGGCACCTAAACCTACGAAAACGGAGAGAATTATATCCATATGAAACAATGTAAATGCAATTACTGTACTCAGTAATCACTTACATGTAATTGTAGTATTAGCACTTGCAATCAATAAAAAAGCACAAAAACACTGGAAAGCAATGGAATTGTTTGGCTAGATGTGCATGGTGATGCTCACACAAGGAGAAACAACGCCACACTGAGCAGGAGAAAGGGTGGGTCACTCTTTGTTTTCACAAAATTAGCAGTGAGGTCACATGGGCATGCCAATGAAATCTGAGACAAATTTTCTATGGAAAAAATTGACAAAACACAAAACCCATGATAACCAAAGTCAAAGATATCCTAAGCATTACTGTAAATATTAAACTAATGTGTAAAGAAAATTTAGAACTCAAAAATTAAAAATGACCCTTTATCCAAAACAAATGGCCAGTACACTTGTACTTGAGTAATGTAAGGCACACACAGTAACAATAGTGTTAGAATCCACAGTCTCTCTGTGGCTATTCACAAACTAAGGACGACAGAATGATGAATTTTCTGACTGTTGTTGGTCACACTGTGCTGTATATGTGGCTGATGCAGTTAGTTCAAAACAATATATTCAGATAACTACTAAGAGGATTCTTGCTCCAGGAGGATAGTCTGATGGGAATGAGAATCAGAGTTAAGCTTTGATCTTTAAATTATTACTTGAGCACAAATCCAGCAATTGGATTACTCTCCTAAAGTTTATACCATGGTAAAAAACAGATTATGGTTTTCATCCTCAAACTTTAAGCAGGATTAAAGAAAACATGTAAACTCTTACTGGCTCTCAGTTTTACTCTGAATATTTTGATGCTTTATTCAAACTTGTTTTCTTTTTTTCTTTTTCCTGGCTGATCAATGTGTGATTAAATTCAACAAGTTGGAGTGGTAAATTCTTTACCCAAAAACAACTGGCTTCAGAACAGCTTGCTTTATTAAAGATCTAGCTTATGATTTTGGAAGAATCTTATCAAGTGCAAATATATAAAGATTTTTAGTAATGAGTGAACTAGATCATGCTCCAGAATAGTCAGTTCTTTAACACGATGACTAATAGTCTCACCTGGACAAGTGTTATCCAGAAACAAAAGCTTTCTAAAACCAAGACTGTATCCCTTATCTGGGCTTTTGAAGGGGTGTTTCTAAGTGCAGATTGAATCAAACAATCAATTAGTCAGAGAACCAAAGACTGTGAGCCAGTGGAGGAAAAATAAAATAAAAGTCATTACAAGTTTTTAAAAAAATAAGATTGCCTTAACTCTCTCTCATACATATGTACTATTTCATGATGCAGTTGTTCAGGGTTTTATCATTAATTCTTTTCTCAATTTGAAGCATAGGTCTCAAGAGCTATTTCAGTCTCAAAATATACTTTGTACTACCCAGGAGCAATAGTTATACAATGTATTTTTCAAACACTAGCTCCTCTAAAAGATGGGACCCATGAGTAGACAAGTACACTTTGATGATTCACACTTCAGTGGTGGGAGTAGAGGGGCTGCCCTTTTGTGTGCCATGCTTTAGTGGTGACGTTATTATGTTTATTTGATAATCAGTTATAGATGAATATTCCACTGGGTAAAGAACTAACTTACAGTGCGACATAGGTGTCTAATTCTTTGTTACTGAATCTTATTGCAACATGAACTGCTGAAAACATCTGACATTACCTAATCCTGCAGTCTTCTCATATGTTTTTTTATGGCCAATAGATGATCAGAGGACAGAGAAGAAGATCTAAGAAACTGAACTTGACCTTTGGAAACAATTTAGAAGATCCTGATACTCTGAGGTCATTTTTGACTTTGGGTATCTACAACTCCACGTGGGATATGGTCATAGAACATCTATACTATATGCTTTCCTGTAATGATTTTATAAGGGCTATTCTTAGTTCTCTGTTTATACCATTAAGCATTTATGGTGAAGTTTTAAGACTATTTTTAAATACATGTTGCCACATTTTATCCAATTGGCTATGTAAAATCTGCTTACATTCTCAACTACTAAGTTGAGGTTAGAAGTGCAGAACTCTCTGTCTACTGAATTTTACTGATCAATTTAAGTACCTCATCTGTGAAATGGGTCTGTCTGTCATTGGCAGTTAAAACAGGCAATCCACACTGAAGAGGGGATTTAAATTTTTCATTATGGTGTAACTGAAATTTTTCTTTTCTTTTAAGATTTCTATTTGTTCATTTTAGAGAGAGAAAGGAGAGAGAGACAGAATGGGGGGGGGAGCAGGAAGCATCAACTCCCATATGTGCCTTGACCAGGCAAGCCCAGGGTTTTGAACCGGCAACCTGAGCATTTCAGGTCGATGCTTTATCCACAGTGCCACCACAGGCCAGGCTAGAAAGAGTATATTTACTTTTAAAAGAACCACCAAGGAGAATGAAAAGAGGTCAGTACACTAGCTGCAGGATCAGAAGTATCCAAGGTGGTTTTTTTTAAGAGTTTATTAGTAATTTGCTTTGAAAATATTGTCAAATTATCTCAAATTAGGTTTATAGTTTGAAACTATAGATGTGGCCTTCTAATGGTATATTGACACAATATAGCATTTTAAAAGTGAAAAGAAATTTTAATATCTTCCCCAAGGTATATCAAAGAAAATAAAAATGTAAAAAACCTAATATAAAGTCTGGAACTCTCATACAGTTAATAAAAAATGGCAATGAAAGGAATAATGTCTGTGTAATTTTGCTCAGAACTCTTACTTTACTCTTTAATTTTATGTGACATGTGTTGAATACTAAACTGTAAAAGGTTATTTAAGTGAAAGCAGTTTATTTAAGTGGATGCAGTTTTCCTTTATTTATGGCGATCTAAGCACTTGGCTTTGGTTTCGGTTCTTGAACAGGTCTAGTAATCTACTTTGACCAGACTGGATTTTGTAGGGGTGAACTTTGCCCATGAAGTCCTCAGAGATGTACTGCTTTAAATTGTTGCTGATAAGAAAAGCTTATTTAATTGTTCATGTTCAATTAGTACCTGTATCGAATCAGAGAAAGGAGCCCCCTCACCTGTGTCTTCCTTGTAGTCTCACATTTCTGCTGCCATGTTCAGGGAAGGTCACTGGTTTCCTCATGGAAGAGGCCCAGATGCCTTGCTTTCACCTGCATGGAGCCTCCGTTTAGAGCAGTTTTTCATCTGAGGCTCATAATTTTCCCTTATCCAGTAAGAAGGAGGGAAACTCAGAACTGACTGACTTTAGCCTATTGCTTAACTGTCTCCTTTGACGTGGGTAAGTTCAGGCTTTGCACAGGAATGCTACACAGCATCAGCCTGGAGAACGTTTGGGCAAACTGCTGGTTCTGCTCTCCAGACCCCACCCTGGGCATGCACCAGACACCTGTTTCTATTCCTGATTCAGAATATTTTGCTAAGTGGTTACTGACTTGGCTAATAGACTTTTCCACTGGTTAAAGTCTCCCTGACTTTCCCTCTCTAATCTACAAACAAATACACTTTATTTATTAAAAGGGATTAGAAAGGAGTTCAACCAACACAACTCTTTTCCCTGCTTTACCCCCTTTCTTGTTCTTCTGTTTCATGACATGCCACTGTGGCAGGATTCAAGAGCACATTCATTATTTCTCATATTGTAGCCTAGGAAGAGCCATGCCCAAACACAAGCAGGCAGGAGAGAGAAAAATTAATTATGAAATAATTGAACTGCATACTCCTATACATTTGAACCTAGAGTTAATAAATTATCAACATTTAACCAAAATATTCACTTGTGCTTATTTTGTTGCAAAGACAAGAAACTCACAAAACATATTTATCTTTAAAACAAGAGAAATTGCTTTTTGACAATCTATCAACAGATTTTTCAAATCTTAATTAAGTCCTTCTGATTTTCAACTTGGGCGGCACCAGTCCAAGTAAACAAACATTCATAGTTTCTGTCTCTAAACATTTGGTTTCTTTTGAACCCAATTATTTTCTTCTTTGAACACAGATTTTCAGGGCCAGACCTCAATAAAAGAGAAATATTTAGAGCACACTCTAAATAGAATTCCACAGTAAATGTGAGAAAAAGGAACTATTGTGGCCAATTGAATTTTAATTTTTCTTGAACTACCTTTCTTTTAGCATTTTTATAGTAAAAATATACATTAGTTCAACATTTTTTTTTTTGTATTTTTCTGAAGCTGGAAACGGGGAGAGACAGACAGACTCCCGCATGCGCCCAACCAGGATCCACCTGGCACGCCCACCAGGGGCAATGCTCTGCCCACCAGGGGGCGATGCTCTGCCCCTCCGGGGCATCGCTCTGTTGCGACCAGATCCACTCCAGTGTCTGGGGCAGAGGCCAAGGAGCCATCCCCAGTGCCCGGGCCATCTTTGCTCCAATGGAGCCTCGGCTGCGGGAGGGGAAGAGAGAGACAGAGAGGAAGGAGAGGGGGAGGGGTGGAGAAGCAGATGGGCGCTTCTCCTGTGTGCCCTGGCCGGGAATTGAACCGGGACTTCTGCACGCCAGGCCGACGCTCTACCACTGAGCAAACCAGCCAGGGCCTAGTTCAACATTTTAATGTAGAGACATTCTGAATTATTTTATTAATATTTTTATCAACATCGCTGGTGCATAAGACAAACCTGGCAGTAGTAGTAGTAGTAAAAACATGTGATGAATGGTATAATAGATGTGGTTGAGGTGTGTATGAGGATAATTGTTCATTGGTCTGATAGCTTTTGGAGGATCAAATTTGAAAGTTGTGTCACTAGAGCTCATATTGGCATGGTACTATAGTGTACTAAACACAAGGAATAGAAGATGGGTCTTCATAGTCCTCTGAGATTAGTCTTTCAATGAAAGTTTAGGGAATAGTTACAGGATCCAGAAAGGGATTTGGAGGTTGTCTGGTATTCAAATTAATTACTAAAGAAGCAGGGTTTAAGTAGTATTGTATATTTCTAAGAATACTAGGGTAGAGAGAAGTAGCATATATAGGAGGACTAGTAAAAGGAGACAATTAGCCTGACTGGGCTGTGGCAAAGTGGATAGAGCATCAGACTGGGATGCAGAAAACCCAGGTTCGAGACCCCAAGGTCGCCAGCCTGAGCGAGGGCTCATCTGGTTTGAGCAAAAGCTCACCAGCTTGGACCTAAGGTCGCTGGCTCAAGCAAGGGGTTACTTGGTCTGCTGAAGGCCTGCGGTCAAGGCACATATGAGAAAGCAATCAATGAACAACTAAGGTGTTGCAACACGCAACAAAACTAATGATTGATGCTTCTCATCTCTCCATTCCTGTCTGTCTGTCCCTGTCTATCCCTCTCTCTGTCTCTGTAAAAATAAATAAATAAATATTTTAAAAGGAGGCAATTAATAAGCCTGAAACACAACCTAAGCTAATGTGGATACATTTGAGGTTTTTGTTTGTTGTAGATGTCCTTTGTTATCCATGGTCCAGTAAGTGTTTTTTCTGGCATTACAGATTATTTCTTGCTGACATTTGAAATTATCCTTAAATGATCTGGTGATAACCTTATATGAAAATATTCTGTATGGTTTCATACTGTCAATTTATACCCTGGTTGATACTTCAATAAGATGTGGTTGGATTAATGTATCTAATGGGGGTGGTCTGAATTGTCTTTGTCTATTATTTAAGAGGAAACAAGCCCACAGGAGTAAAGCCTGTAGACTTTGAAAAGTATAATCAACTAGTGGGGAGTCACATTTTGCTTTAATAAATCCATTATATCTTTCTATTATGCCTGAGGCTCTTGGATTGTAATGTAGATGGAATTGCCAATCTACCTCATTATTCTTTGCCCATTTTTGTACAATTGTTGCTGTATAATGTATACCTTAATCAGGTTCTATTATTTTGGGTGTACCTCACAATATTCTCCAGTTATGAAGTGTCCTGGGAGTGGTCTGTGCTGATGGGTGGAATGGTGTCAATATGTAACAAATTCCTGTATTTGTGTCTACAATGGCAAATTTGTATTTCTGGTTCAGGGGTACATTAGTGGTCCTATAAAATCTATCTGAATTTAAAGTTTGGGATGTACATTATATTTCCAGTGGACTAGTATATTAAAACATATAAATATATAGGTTTTTACATGTAAGGCAACTATTAATGGCCTTCTTGATGTCTGCTATTGGAAATTTTAAATTTCTTCTTTGTGCCCACCCTATCGTGCCTGTATGTCCTAAATGTCCTCACTGTTTATGTATATTTTGTATAGAGTCTATTGTGAATGTGAAATCTTCCTCCTTAATTTTGTATTCATTTCCTTCTCTCTTTAATTTCAGGTTCAGAATTTTGGGGATATAATATTCTCCTGTTGCGGAATCTTTTTCAAATTTAATTTCAGTGCATATGTTTTTGTGCAGTCTATAATTCTTCTTTCCTCTTCTATGTTTTCTCCCTTTGGAAGTTTAGCTGCTATTTGAGTTCCTCGTGTGGCTTGTGAGTTATCTGTTGCATGTGCCAATATGTGTGCAGTGTATCTTAAGCTTTTGTGCTGCCTCTTCTATGAGCTTCCAATAGTCATAGAACCATAACTTTCTACAATTATATATTCTTGTTTTCTCCATTTACCTGACCATTCAGTAAGTCCTTTAAAAACTGCCCATGAATCTGCGTACAGAAAAACCGTGGGTTGTCCTTCTTCTAATGATGTCTTTATATCTAAATATGCTGCTATCAA
The DNA here is from genome assembly GCF_036850765.1 of Saccopteryx bilineata. NCBI lineage: Eukaryota > Metazoa > Chordata > Mammalia > Chiroptera > Emballonuridae > Saccopteryx > Saccopteryx bilineata. Next base: position 23,709,568 of record NC_089492.1, on the reverse strand, counting down.
TTCTGCCTGTTGTGCAGACTGGGACTCACCTTCCTCCCTTATGGCTTCGTTCATCGCTGGTCTGAAGGCTGCTTGTCTCCATTTAGATTTCTGGTCACTGGACATGGAGGCTGATCTGTCTGCAAACCAGACATTTTTTAGCCAGCCTATATTTTGGCCACGTGACCCCAAGATTCTCAAGGGGTACTTCTCCCTTACAAATTTGGGGGGCTCTATTTCAAGTTTGGTAACCTCCTCTGTGAGTAGAGCCAGTTCTCCCATGCTACTTATTTCCTTGGAGTTTATGCACCACTGTCATGCCAGCACCTTCTCATCAGTTTGGATACCTATCAATTCTTTAGCCGACATCTCAAGCCATGCTTCTAGGGGAATTAGAGAGTGCATTCTTATGGGTAATCATCCCATAATGGGCTCAACATGGTTTTATGCAGCATATTGTGTCCATATATGTTCCTCCAATGGTGAATAATTATTATGAGCATAAAGGAATCTTTTAGATCAAAATCCTATTGGTATTGTTTATCTTCTAATTTTTTATAGAGTCTCCAACATCCTTGGGTTTCCGTAAATATTATATCTAGTATTAACCTATCTCCCAGCCTTGGTGAATATAGTTTTTGGAAGTGTTGTATGTATTCCTTCATTAGCTCTAGAGACTTCTGTTGCTCTGGTCCCCATATGAAATCTGTTGCCTTTCTAGTGGCCTTATAAATTGGTTCTGTGAGTATGGATTGGTATGATATGTGGTTTTTCCAATATGAAAATACTCCTATAAAATATTGGACTTCTTTCTTTGCTTTTGGACTGGGAATTGCTAGTATTTTATTTACTATCCCCTGTGGTATTTATCTCCCTTCTGTGTTCCATTCTATTCCTAAGAATTTTACTCTGGTGCCTAGTTATTGTACCTTTTCCTCATTTGTTGTTCATCTGAATTCCCTAAGAGTTTTTATTAATTTGTTTAAGTCTTCTCTAATTCCTTCTGGGAATTTTGATTCATCATTATTATATAATCTATGTACATAGCTATCTTTCTTTTGTATTTTGCATTGTCTATTGATGATGGTAGTAAATTATGGGCAATGGTGGGGAAGTTTTTATATCCCTGTGCGAGTCTCTAAAATTGGTATTTTTTTCCCTGCCAAGTAAATGTTGTGATAGATCTAGACTCTGGGGGTAGTGGTATCACAATAAACAGGTCTGAAAAATCTGCTGCTAAGAATTTTAGGTTTAACTTTTATATTATATTTGTCACCTCTTCTGTATCTGTTAAGTTTCCCAGTAGAGTTAGTAACATCTTAATATTTCTGTGATCTAGAGTTATTCTTCAAGAGCTATTGATTTTTTAATGAACCATACTTGGCTATTATATAAATGTGACCTCCTATTTTCTATTATGTCTTCCTCTATTAATTTTTCTATTGCTTTAGTAACTTCCTGGTGACCTCCTTTTAATGGATACTGTTTTGTAAACGATGGTTCTATTGGCTCCAGTAGTTTAATAGGTTGTATGCTTAATGCTGTTAATTCAACTCTTACTTTTCCTAAATTTACTTTTATTAATTTGAATATGTTTGGAGTTATGTCCACTCCAATTAAATATTCTAATTTTGTGTTTACCAGAAAATCTGTGTAAAAATTTTGTCCTCTAAATGTAATTTTATCCCTTCTTCTGTGTGCTACTAGGCAGTTTTTTGTCACTCCATTATTGTTGCTTTTCCCTTATTGTATGCCCCTTTTAGTAAAGATACCTGTGACCCAGTATCTATTAAGAAGGTAGTTTTTATATAATTTTGAACTGTTTTCTAATTGTACTTCTAATGTTATATATGGTCAATTGTCTTTCTTCTGTATGTAGATTTTACTTATATCTTTTGCTTGTGTTGCACTGATGTAGAATCTGTTGCTTGTGTTGCACTGTCTTGGATTTCCTGTAAAGCTCCCTCTGAGAGGGGGCTGGCTAGTTTTTTGAAAATGGCCCTTGGTATGTCTCATTTGCTAAACTTTTCTGAAATAAGTGATTCCTCCCTTGTTCTTTTCCTTCACTTCCCTGAAAGTTTTTCTGATTTCTATGAAAAAAAGGATTATTTTTCTACCAAAATGGTTTTTGGTCTTGTATTTTGGATGTCTCCTAAAATTTATATTTTGCCAAATCCTCCTTAGCTGAAGGGATCCCAATTTTTACCAATTCCTTTCTTTTGTTTGCCACTTTGGGCTGTTATTATTAAATCTTTTCTCCTATTTTATCAATTTCCCCAACTATTCTGGTTGTTTTTTCTAGGGTACTGGAACCTGTTTATTGTTCTCCTGTTTGGGTTCAGGAAAAAGTTTTTCTAATTATTTTTAAATTGTAGCCCTATTATTTCTTTTGCTCCAAAACTATATTGGAGCAAGGAATTTAAATCCTCATATGTCTGTATTCTTTGTCTTATTTCTTCCATTGTGTTTGCCCCCTCTATTAAATTCTGTAGCGGAATCTTATGTTTGGAAGTGCTCCAAATATCAGAGCCTTTATCACCCCTTGTACATTCTTTTTCTCTCACGGGGATGCTATGCCTTCTTCATATGCAAACATTAATATTGCTATTTTCCTAACAGTCTCCTTTAAGCTCTTAAGACCATTCATTTTACATGGCTTGTTAACATTTATTAGGTCTAATACTGGCAAAGTGTTTTTATTAACTCCAGGCACTAGTAACCCAGTTCCAGATTGATGTCATTCTGGTGGGCTCCAAGGCCATTAGTATTCTCAACTGTTATTTTAAATTTGGGTTTTCTATTGCGTCAATTATGGCTGAGTTCATCTCTTGATAGGAGGAGGGTGTCTCCCCCTTGCTCATAAATTTTTACTAGCCAATGTAAATTACTTGCTTCTCCTTGAATTATTAGCTTTCTCAATTCTGCTAAATCAGCTCTATTATAAGGAGTGAACTCTACAATTTTGTCTCGTCCTTTTTCTTCTGGTTTTATTGCCTTCTTCTTAACTACAGTTGGATCTGCTTTTACCTTCTGTACTATTCTTTGAGCTATATCCTTTCCCTTGATTCTATCTAAATCAACTTGTTCTAATGTTTGAAGCTATAAATTTACGACTTTGTTGCTGGGTAATCATCTGTCAGCTATTGGTTGACATTTAGGGAAGTTTTCAGATCACAGTGTATATCTTCTGCCACAGGGACTTGAAACCATTTTCTTAGGGTTTCCTCAATGATCCTGCAGGGACTCTCTAAGGTTGTACTATATGGAAAGGATTTTTCCTTAAAAATTCTCCTAAAGAAATTTCTAAAACCTTCCATTTCTTAGTGCACTATTTCAAATTTTATCTTTAGCCAGTACTTTCCAAATGGGCAAAAACCTTTCTTACATAAATAAGCAAAAATAAATTCTATTTTTATACCTAGGGTCACCTTCCTTATCTTATTCCAGCCTGTTTCAGCATTAGCATTTCATTTGACTCTATTAAGTTTTAGTTTCAAGATATTCAATATCTCAGACTCCAATGTATTTTAAATTCAGTATTAAGTTTCAACTTATATTTTCAATTTTCAAAATCTATAATTTTCAATAATCTAGACTCCCATCCTCGTCGCTAATTGCCATGATAAACAACTTAGTTGGCTATAAGTAAGTTATGGCTGGGTTTGTGAGGTAGTTCATGATGTAAAATGAAAGTAATTAGGAGTCTATTGAATAGGAAAAGACACTTATAGCAAGCTAAATAACAGACTTTACTTTACTCATGGTCAAGATGAGTAGCTGGCTAAGTCTAGGTCCTCAGGTGAATTTGAAACACTTTTTATATCACTTTTGCACTTCTATTTTTCCAGAGAAAGATGACAAATGTGTCCAAAGAGAAAGAAAGGGAAAGAGAAAAAGAGAGAGAGAGACACTATCATAGGGAATTGGGAGATAAAAATGGGCTTTATAAAGGCAATTAATTTATGTGGTATTGATATCATCACATGTCTAGATTATCATTTTCATTCTGTGAATCTCTGTTATTTTCTCAAATATGATAAAACAAAAAAATTCATTATAGTCCAAAAGAATTAAGCAAGGAGGCTACCAAGGTATGTTTGTACTTGTGACTTTTTTGCAGGAAAAGATATTTCTTTATTTTATACTTTAATATTTTCACCCCAAATACTTAGGTTCATGAAGAGCAATTATTAACTTTCACAATTACTAGTTTTTTATCCACTGACTAAATTTATAAATATTTAAAAAGTTTTTTTCTAAATAGGTATATAACTTGAGATTATAGATTTAAAAATTAACAAATTAGATTTTTCCAATACATATGGATTACAGAATGTATATTTTAAGGCTTTTAATGTCTAATATATAAGATCATTTTAAGTGCCTCAAACACTTTTAAATGTAGCCAGCAAACAAAACAATTAATTATAGCAGAGTAAAAACATGGTAATATCTTTTAAATTTCTTCTTTATTTTCTCTAAATATTTCTTTAAAATACTTCTTTTCAACTATTGAGAAAATTGGGTTCATTAAAGATGAAAGAAATTCTCACTTTGTGTCTTACTCTACCCCATGTATCACCCTTGGGGTTTGATTTATTCAATTTCTCTTATTGAGATTCTTACTAATTTTCTAAGTAAGTTCTAAAGATAAAAGCTTTAGCTTTCTGCTTTAAAGCTAAAATAAGGAGGACTCTGTTTACTACACTTAGTGTTATTAATCTGTCCAGTTTTAAAACAAACTGACAAATTGTGCTTCTAGTACCTTTAGAGGATTAATTATTTTATCTAAGTCAAATTGTCAAGTTAAAAGCATTTAAATTTAAAGTATCTTACCCTAAAGAAATGTCAGTTATCCAAGTACTTGTAACTTGTATCATGTCTATAATTATGCTAGACATTTATTATTGGAATATTAAAATATAGTCCAAGTTCTAGTATAGATTTTCTTCCATATCCTATAAGGAGTTCCTAGAAGTGTAATGGTGTAGGGAGTGACATGAAATTATTTTCTTCACAGTAAGGACCAAATCATGAACTACTGCACCTATTTGAGAGTCTTTCCATTTGGAATACTTATTTTATTCAGGTATAATTTACACACAATAACATAGTAAGTAAGTAATATAATAAATTTTTGACAAATTAGTACATTTACTTAATTACCACAATTTTAACATAGAATAAATCCATTACCTTAAAAATATTTCCTTCCCCCAAATTCTCTTCTTTCAATTTGTAGATCTGACTTGCCCTCTAGTGACACTTCCCTTTAGATTAAAGAACTTTAGCTTTGCATATAGTGGAAATCTATTAGCAAGAAAATTGTTACTTTCTGTACATCTAAAAATGGTTCTATTTGCCTTTATTTATAAATTACAGTCTAGCAGGATTTATAGAATTTAGTTATACTTTTTGGTTTTTCCTTTAAATATATCATTCTAGTTTTTATGGTTTCTGATAAGAAATCATATACTAATTTTATATTTATTCCTCTTTGTATTAGCCACTTTTCTTTGTTTGCTTCAAGACTTTTCTCTTTATATATGTTTTTCAGTAGTTTGACCATGATTTGTCTAGGAGTAGATTCTTTGTGGGTTTTGTTTGTGTTTTTATCCTGCTTGGAGTTTACTGAGCTTCTTGGATCTATAAATTAATGCTTTACAATAATTTGGTAAGTTTTCAGTCATTATGTCTTCAAGTATTTTTTCTGCCTATTTCTCTCTGCTTATCTTCTGTAGAATCTACTTAACCATATGTTGGACTAGTATGCATTGAGGGGTAGACAAAATTATGTCTATAGTTGTGAGTATGCAAAATAGAATTTATTCTTATTTATTATATTATTTATTTGTATTATTTGTCATCATTATCATTATCATTTTGTATTCTCACTTCTTACTTATCTTTTAGGTAATGATGGTTGATAATTTAACCTACTTTTTTCCACGCCTGTATTGTCTCAAAGGTCTCTGAAGCTCTATTGATTATCAGTAATTTTTAAAAATCTTTTCTTCAAATGGATAATTTCTACTGATCTATCTTCAAGTTCATTAACCTATTTTACTGTTTTGTTTTTCTTTCCTATGTGCCCAGGGGTCTCTCACACACATGCATACTTTAAAGGTCAATTGTGTTTCTGTGGAATTTATAGTCTATATTCAGAAGTCTCCTTCTATGGTTTCCAGCATGCTAACTTTTTTCTTCAAAATAGCAACTATTCTTCCAGCCTAGTACTATAATAACTTGTAAGTGATAAAGCTATCGATTTCATGATCTCTCATTATTTGTACCTTTTTTTGTAAACAAATCCAAAGAGATTTTGTATGTCATCTTAATCCAGAAAAGTATTTATTTGTTAATCTAACTCTTTTTTCTTACAGTTTTTGAGATAAAATGTTTTTAACTTTTTGTCTTTAAATAGTTCTTTATTATTTTATTTAATAAAAAATTGTCTTTTATGAGTACTTTATTTCTTTGCCATTAAAAGAAACCCTAAACTTTATTAGAATATTTTAACATCTGTAGGTACTAGTAAAGAAACAGTCTCAAGCCTTTTAGAATAACCTAGATACATTTCCTTGGTTTCCTAAGTATATGGTTTAGTTAAACCAAAGTGATCTACGATATAAAACTCAAATGAGCAAAGCATGATTATAAAACACTACCAGAAGCAGAAATATAAAACAAATATCCCCCCCAAAAAATCTCATATCAGAATTGGATCCACTAGTCAGAGACCTCTCTACCAGAAAGACCCAAATAGAGAATTAAAGAAGATGTGCTACATATATACAATGGAATACGACTCAGTCATAAGAAAAGATGAAATACTGCCATGTGCGACATCATGGATGGACCTTAAGAATATTATGCTAGGCAAAATAAGTCAGTCAGAAAAAGCTAAAAACTGTATCATTTCACTCATATGCAAGATATAAAACTGAAGTCGGAGACACAATAGTATGGTGGTTACCAGAGGGACGGGGGCAGTGAAGGGTAAAGGAGGCCAAATATAGGGTGACAGAAGATGATCTGACTGTGGGTGGTGGGCACATAATGCACTATCTAGATCATGTATCATAGAAA